>NC_090827.1:55643176-56282039 GCF_028021215.1 Eschrichtius robustus | reverse complement strand
ATTTTTGGTTCTACCACAATACCTCAGTTTAGAAAATGGGGCATTCTGTGTATACAGACTTACTCATTGTTATGGTCTGAATTGTGTTCCCCCCTTAAATTCATATGTTGAAGTGCTAACCCTTAGTACCTCAGAATGTGACTGTATTTGCAGATAGAGCCTTTAAAGAGGTAATTAAAGTAAAATAGGGTCATATGGGTGGATCCTAATCCAATATGACTGGTGGCCTTGTAAGAAGAGGAGATTAAGACACACACAACACAGACGTTCAACCATGTGAGGGCACAAGGAGAAGGCTGCCATCTGCGAGCCGTGGAAAGAAGCCTCTGAAGAAACCAACCCTGCCAACACCTTGATCTTGGACTTCTAGCCTCCAGAATTGAGAGAAAATAAATTTCTGTTGTTTAAGCCCCCCAGTTTGCGCTGTTGTGTTATGGTAGCCCTTGAAAGCTAATATATTAGTCAAACAGTTTTCTGAAACTTATCTGACTTTAAAGAAAATAGGATTTGTCTTATTATTCATTCAGAACCAACTTATCTCTAGTATGGACACAAACTAAACACACACACACACACACATACACACACACACAAGTGATTTAATGAGTTTTTTTTTCAAAATCTTGACTGAAGATAGGCTATAGAAATAAGTAAAAGCTCTGACCTAATCTTGAGGATGATGTTTTAAACAGGACTAAGAAAATTTTCAGTGCTTTTTGCGACTAACAATAAATAACAAACCTGATTTCAATTAAACAATAAATCACTACCAAATTTTTAATGTGATCATGTAAATTTAATGTAAATTTTAATTATGAGCATATGTGAAGCAAAATTTATTAATTTTAATGCTGGGTTTTATAAGACAACCCTGTCCCCTATCTTAATACATCTCTAATTTCTTATGCCTCTTTCTTAAGGTTTCTTTAGTCTTAATTTCAGTTGGGTCAACTAAAAAGGAAAACTACTCAAAAAAAGTAATTTTCATCATATCCTGGAAAAACAAATTTAGACTGTAAAGAAAATGATATATTGCCACCTAGTGGAAAAAAGGCAGAATCATCTGGTTGTAATTTAGGTTTAAACTACAAAATGGTTAGTACAAGAAGTGTTTTAAAATGTTTTTTGATCATGAATAATTACGCTTTGTTAATGAAAAGATGTCTTCCATGTTTAGCTGCAATATCACCTTTGACTTTTATATATTCTTTACTTTTATTTAGCAACTGCTCATATACATGTAGTATATGCTGCTTGATAAAGTTGAACTTAATCTTTATCAAAGATATTTAGCTAAAGTGACAAAAGAATTTACAGCTAAATATTAAATATTTACCACCCACAAAAGGTCAGTAATATAGTAAACAACCAATGTAAATATAGCTGACTGAGCCTGGGCAAGTCACAGCTCTGGACTGTTTCCTCATCTAAAAAAATGGGGTTGAACTACACGATTTATTAGACATTTTCAATTCTAATATGTTCAGATTATATATCTATAATACATGCTTATTAAGTTATTAAGCTCACGGTCTTTTTAATAATTAGGAGAGTACCCAAACTTGGTTTAGGAACCAGTGTTGGTGAGTTAATAGGTGTATGTCTTTGGAGTAATGTTTCAGCACAGAACTGAAAGAAGCTTATTAATGGGAAGGAAGTTCCTATCTATTTATTTGGTTGCCAGGTTCCCAGGGTTTTTTTTTTTCCATAAGAGTAAGATGAGCTGGCTAATTTTAACTTCAGCAATTACATTCTATCCAGCTAATTTATCCTTGCAGCTTCTGTTTGGATATAGCATCCTTTATTGTTTCCTGTCCTAAACTTTTAGGAAGTTGCTAGTAACTGATTTACTGTTGCTGAACTTTAATAAGCATGAAGGATAATATTAACTACTTGGTAATTCTGTAGGTCTTTCTTACCATAGGCCAGGGAAGGAAAGGAGAGTTTAAAGATGCTTCCCTTTTAATAGCCCTTGGTATGTATCAAGAGTGTCACAATCCTTAATTAGTTAACCCTACTATGTGTATGCCCTCCGAAAAGGTCCTATTTCAGGTGATGTAATTCAGGGAGCTTAAGTTATCAAATTGTTTTGGCTCAAATTGTTGGATACAATTTCTTGCTGTACAGCATTAAGGTAGAAGTCTTTCCCTTTCAAATAGGATGGATTTAATGTGCAAATATCAATATGTCTATAGGAAATAAGGAAGCATGCTAAGTTAGTAGGTGTCATGAAATACTACAGATAGGTAGTTTGCTATAATCACTCAACTTTTAAATAATTAATTGTGAGAAACTGCATTTATATGAGCATTAAGAAAATAGTTAGAAGACATAGGAAACATTGATATCAAACTTTTGTTCGAGGCTTTATCCAGAGATAAGGCACTAGGGAATGCTAATTGTATTATTTCTAGTAACTTCCCTTACTTGTCCCTTTTTCTGTCCCACCCTCACCTCCCAACAGAGGCAAGAAAGGAAAAGGAACAAAAGAGAGAGAAATGGCTAATTTTCCAAAGTACATTTATTCTAATAAAGTCACAGAAAGTTGCTTCTGACAGCTGAGGAGAACAGAGAAGACATCTAGGGTCTCAGTTTTTCTTCCTAGAAACTCTTTTTGTGTGTTCTCTTTAGCAATAATTGATTCTTAGGTGCATATTGTGATACTTGTTGCCCATTTTACCTATTCTATTTTCAAACAAGCAAAACTGAAGAAAAATAATGTTCTAAGTCTCAAATATGTAGCTAGAAACTACCTGTCTTCTTAGAATGCATAACTGTTTCTCCTCTATTGCTTTTTCTATATGAATTACCAGATCCACCTAGTTTCAGAGGTAAAAATTTCAGTTAATAGTGTGAAATACTCTTAATTCTATCAGATTATACGGCTGCTTCACATCACTTTCATTATCAGTGTCACCAGCCTGTTATATATCGTCAAATTTCTCAGTTAGGTAGGTAGTTTCAGCAATAAAATACGAGAGAGGGGTATACTGCATTCTTGAAACAATGGTTGGATGTGACAAGGACAAATTAAAGGTCATGACACATGTCATTAGGGAAGCAGTCTCTATAGGTTTGAAAAAAACTATCAGATTGATCTATGACTTAAATTTCATCGTAATTTAATATATCTGTTCCTTGAACAGATACATCTGTCAACTGATTACCATTATTATTCTCTTTAAGATAGCATTTTCCCCTGCATTGTAGTGGAAGAGTACTAAAGAACATATGAAATAATGAGATGATTCCCTCTCTAGTAATCTATTATTAAAATATTCCATTTCAACTAAAGAAGGCATCCTAAGTACAGACTCATGGAATGGGTACTTTGTAAGGTAACTTTGCTTTGACTGCATTGATTTTTTCCTTTTTATTATCCAAATGCACTTTCATTTGATACACATTCCAGGGAAGCTGAGTTTAAAAAGTCAAAGGTTTTTTTTTCACAATAAATGAAAAGAAATTTTTGAAGTCGTGCATGTTAAATTCCAGGCATTTTCTATGGCTCCTAATAGAAAGAAGTTGTAGTATAATGAAATAGTTTGGAAATACTGCTCATACTTAGAATTCAGAGAGAGTTAAGGTAGAAAAATGTCCCAGAAATACAGGCAAAACTGACAATAGTTCTTTCTGATAAAGTATTGGTCTGCTTAACAGTAAAATGTTTTATTAACCCTCAGTTCTATTGAACACATTTATACGTATGCATGATAATAAGCTTATTTATAGTCAACCAAACATTCATTTGGCAAGCAGCCTAGAGTATTCTACTATTCTAAGAGTCAAACAAATGCCTGAGAGATTCAAAGTCTTTGTTTCTTTTTCAGTATCTCAAATCATAACAATTTTTTGTCCTCTTGTTGCTGCACTCTGAAAAGCATATTAATTGACAGGCTACACAAGCTGCCTGAATGGCTTTCTCTATCTACCTTAGACGTAGAGCCTTCATTTGGGGCTTATATATGATATCTTTAATACCTCTGTGTATTTGAGTGGATGAATTTGGCTTCTAGGTGGGCTGAAAAAAGTCACAAGTTTTTATTTTATTTCATCTTGTTAGAGATTTTTTTTTCTTTTTGTTCATTGGTGGGAAAAAACTTAAGTCAGGGTTCAGAATTATTGGCTAGGCAGCTAATAAGAATGATTATTCAGATATTGAGATTACTGATGACCTAAGGAATGACCACTGCCCTTTCTTGCTTTTCTAGGTTTTCTGACTCCAAAAACAGGTATCGGAGTCAGAGAGACCATGGCATTTCTTCTCGGTAGTTGTCTGGGCAGTGTGTACTGTTGGCAAGTCACCTTACTTTTCCGAACCTCAGTTTTCTCGCCTGTAAAGTGGAATACTGAAGACCACATAAGGTTGTTGTAAAGACTGGAGATCAAGTTTGGAAGTCCAAGTCACCTAGTAGGCACTAGATGCATAAAAATTATTTTCATAACCCCACTTTCTAGGTCTTTGTGAATTTTCCATTTCCTTGGGGTTACTCAACTGTATAAACTGTTTTCTCCCTTCTGTGAATGAAGGGAGGCATCTTGGGTACTCTACGTGTACAAGGAAGAGGATGTTGCTGGGAAACTATGAAAGGAGATTTCCTGGGATGCAGACTGTTTCTTTTCTTGAGAATTGCAGGTGGGAAACTAAGACAAATACAGCTGGAGCCTGAACCACGGACTCCTCCACTTGACAGAATAGATTCCTTACCTCCCCTCAACATCTTGGGTAAAAACCCACTCCCCCAGACTCCTCTGGAAGCTCACTACTCCAGAGAGCTCCCTTCCCTGGTGGTCTGGTGGAGCCCAGGAATGCTGGCCTTTAGGGCACACCGGCCAGATCTGTTTGCTCACTCAGACTCGGAGTGAGCGGCATGGGAGGTCTTGATAAGCTGGCTTCTTAAGCACGTAAGGCACGTTCTGAGCACTTGTATAGGCTGGTGAGACAAACTGTCAAGTGGTCGCTAAGAAGTCTGTATTCAAAGAAAAAAAAAGAAAGAATAAAAGCAAGGTTTTTATTAGCATATTATCCTATTAGAGCCCTAAAAGATGATTCTATATAGAATATTTTCAAATCTCTACGTTTAACTTTGGAAAAGAATTATCCTATCTCTTTAAATAGGCTTCCAGTTCTTTTTTCCTAAATTACCTGGATGTGAGAAGAATTTAAACTAGGAAGGATGAAAAATTCGTGGCTCTGTAGTTTTCATTCTAAAGGAATTGAGTAAAAAGGAAAAACAAAACATGAAAAGTAGATGAAAGTAATACTAAGCTTACACACCCCATTCCATTTTAATATTTCTCTGAATGGGTGTGGGGTTGAGCTGCAAGAGGTTTTCAACGGTTACTGAAATCTTACTAGTCCCATAAAACTATATTATATTAGTTAAAGGAGACCTATAAAGTTCTCCTTCTAAAAATCTCCTCACCTCAAGATGATTACTGATTTACAAGTTTTCAGAAATTAATTTTTAATTAATTTTTAACTCTAATCAAAAATTACAGTTTTTCTGGGTTAGAAAGAGTAAAACGATCATTCCAGGAATTTTCTATGCTCCTTGGAACTTGCACAGAATTTCTATGTTTACTTGAAAATACAGTTTCTGAATATATTTGCTTTTATATTCAAGAAATTTCATCTTTTAACTTTTTTTCGCTCTTTGAGAAAAAATGGTTCTTTTTTTTATTAGGATATTTTATCGTGATTTTTGAAGAGAAATATCATCTTTAACTTGGTGAGAACCTCTTCTACTTTTACTATTTTATCACCCTACTGTAAATCAACATCTTGTCTCCAACTTGTACTTTTTAATGAACTTCCTTCAACATCCTGAAGTCAGGAAACAACTGGTGCTGGTTTGTGGCACTTATTCATCAGCGGATTTGAGCTCCTGCAGAGGATCGGCCTCATTTTTTAAATTGGAGTATAGTTGATTTACAATGTTGTGTTAATTTCTGCTGTATGGCAAAGTGATTCAGTTATAAATATATTTCTTTTTCATATTCTTTTCCATTATGGTTTATCACAGGATACTGAATATAGTTCCCTGTGCTCTTCAGTAGGTCCTGGCTGTTTATCAATTCTATATATACCGGTTTGCATCTACTAGTCCCAAACTCCCACTCCATCCCTCCCCCATCCCCCATCCCCCTTGGCAACCACAGGTCTGTTCTCTATGTCTGTGAGTCTGTTTCTGTTTAATAGATAAGTTCATTTGTGTCATATTTGAGATTCCACATGTAAGTGATATCATATGGTATTTGTCTTTTTCTGACTTACGTCACTTAGTATGATAATCTCTAGGTCCATCCATGTTGCTGCAAATGGCATTATTTCATTCTTTTGTGTGGATCAGCCTTATTTTATTTATTTATTTTTAAAAAAAAATTATTTATTTTATTTATTTTTGGCTGCGTTGGGTCTTTGTTGCTGCATACGGGCTTTCTCTAGTTGCCGTGAGCGGGGGCTAATTTCTGTTGCGCTGCACAGGCTTCTCATTGCGGTGGCTTCTCTCGCTGCGGAGCATGGGCTCTATGCGCGTGGGCTTCAGTAGTTGTGGCGCGCACGCTCAGTAGTTGTGGCGCACGGGCTTAGTTGCTCTGCGGCACGTGGGATCTTCCCGGACCAGGGCTTGAACCCGTGTCTCCTGCATTGGCACGTGGATTCTTAACCACTGCGCCACCAGGGAAGTCTCCTAAAGCTTATTTTAAATATATTATTTCAGGAGAATTTATGAACTCCTTTTGAAATTATGATTTTTAAATTTTGAAAACAATCAAAATAAATACATTATGTTACTAAATCTGTTTTTAAGATACGTTATCCAGATTCTGTGTCTTCAGCAACTTATATTCCTAATAAAAACTTTTATTTTTTATAAAATGCAAAACTTTTTTTTAACATCTTTATTGGAGTATAATTGCTTTACAATTGTGTGTTAGTTTCTGCTTTATAACAAAGTGAATCAGTTATACACATACATATGTTCCCATATCTCTTCACTCTTGCATCTCCCTCCCTCCCACCCTCCCTATCCCACCCCTCTAGGTGGTCACAAAGCACCGAGTTGATCTCCCTGTGCTATGCGGCTGCTTTCCACTAGCTATCTATTTTACGTTTGGTAGTGTATATATGTCCATGCCACTCTCTCACTTTGTCCCAGCTTACCCTTCCCCCTCCCCGTGTCCTCAATTCCATTCTCTACGTCTGCGTCTTTATTCCTGTCCTGCCCCTAGGTTCTTCAGAACCATTATTTTTTTTTTTTTTTAGATTCCATATATATGTGTTAGCATATGGTATTTGTTTTTCTCTTTCTGACTTACTTCACTCTGTATGACAGACTCTAGGTCCATCCACCTCACTACAAATAACTCAATTTCGTTTCTTTTTATGGCTGAGTAATATTCCATTGTATATATGTGCCACACCTTTTTTATCCATTCATCTGTTGGTGGACAGATGCTTCCATGGCCAGGACAGGTTGCTTCCATGTCCTGGCTATTGTAAGTAGAGCTGCAATGAACATTGTGGTACATGAATCTTTTTGAATTATGGTTTTTTTCAGGGTATATGCCCAGTAGTGGGATTGCTGGGTCAAAATGCAAAACTTTATACATGAATCTAAGAGTCCACTAGAGGTCACTTTTTCAACTTATTTCCCTTAAAAACAGAAAAATTTAGCTTTGATTCCTGCCATTGAATCTTTTTTACATGAATCTTTTTGTTTTCCACGTTGGAACTTTTGATTCCTCCCAGAAAAACTTCTTCTATTTCTCAATCTCTTTTTCCTGAAATCTTTCTAATACTGGGGTCATACGTCCTTATGTTTCAAGTATATTTTCTATTGTGACATTTTTTTTTATTGTGACATTTTTAGTGACCTTCTTAGATGTCTAATTAAGTCTATATTATTTTTGATTATTTAAATATCTCTATTTGAACACTAGCATCTAGAACACGTGTCTATTTCCCGAAGTTTTCATGGACTTTAAAATGCTGTATTAGTGTGAAAGAACCAGAGAAGTACAGTCTTCCTAAGACTTAGAAACATCTGCTCAATTTCTGCTTTTTGTCACAAACACTAGTGCTGATGAAAAACATCCAGTATCAACACCTGTTGAATCGAATCTCTGAATTTCATCACTCTTGATTTAATTTCCCTAGTGATCCATTAGAGCCATGTTCTGAATCACTTTTTAAAAAACAATGACGCTAAAATGTGAATGCCTAATGTATTTTTGTTTATCTAACACATTTTTTTGCTTGAGGCTTGACTAGCATGAAAATGTTCACAAGCTGCTATTACATTGTTAGTACCACTACTTGTACATAAAAAGTCACTTTACAAACATATCTTTGTGTATATATAGTCTTGTGTACTTTTCACTAAGCTGTCTGACATAAAGTTACAATTTTCTGGCTTCCCAGTTGAATAAATGCCCTCTTCATAACTATATTGATTTTCAGTTATTCTTAAAAAAAATTTATCCCAAGTCAGCAGTTTTTAAACTCAGAAATAGTGCAATATCTCATTTCTCTATGAAACGGAGGCATTTGTAGGGAAATCACATAGACTTATTCTTACCTTCCAAAAGACTATCTCTTTATATCATTCACTCAACACTCATCTAAGTACACTATAACAGAGGCCCTTTTAACATAATTTCTACCACTTTTGAAAAGATCTTACTGAAGAAAATATTTGATATCTGAAAACAAAAGTTAAAACAGCAGGTATGCTTTAAATCATTCTACATATAATACCTAATTTGAACAGTATTACTTGTTGAATTTATTTTCATGCACGAATATAATACATGAATAATTTCTCCATGTAAAATACTGAAATATTACAGAGACGAGGCGACCTCCATTGTTTACAAGGTCTAATCTCCAAAGCGTCCCAAAGATACCTTCTTTTGTGTATTCTTCCAAATCCTGTGATAAATATTTACATTCAAATGTTTCAAACAGTTAGAATATATACCATACTATTATTATACATATGTACTACATGTTTTATGTACCATACTACTATTATATACATGTACTACATGTTTTGTTTTATGTACATATGTTTTAAAGTAAATGTTATATAACATTGAACAAATTGTTCTGTCATTTATGTGCTTGATTTTTATTCAATAATAGATGTTGGAGTTATGTACATGTTGGTTCCTATAAATCTCTCTCATTCTTTTGATCTACAGCCTAAAGTCTTTGAGAATGAACATGTCTATAGCTGAATTACCCATTTTCCTAGATAAGTACAGTCGTTTCTTTTTCCTCTTAGAAACAATGTGCATATGTGTGTATATTCTCCTACACATGGTCAAGCCTTCCTCTACACTGAATATTGTGAAGAGAATTGCTAGATCATAGGGAAGAGGCACTGAACATGTTAACAGATACTGCCAAATGGCTCTCCCAGTGTCTCTCAGTGTCTCACCAATGTCCTCTCAACTAGCAGCAATTGCAGAAGAATGGGATCCTCACACCCAGGTCCACATTCATTAACTATTTTTACATTTTGGGTCATTTCTATGGTATCTCATGTTTGAAATTGTACTTGCCTAGTTATTCATACTAATTATGTTCACCATATTTCTGTACATTTCTTGGGTATTTGTATTTCCTCTTCTGTGAATTTCTTATTCATATTTTTGCCCCTTTTCTATTGTGTCATGTGCTTTCTCTTACTAATCTCTAGGAGATTTTACATATTTTGACTATCAAGTCATTATTGGTTGTATTTATGCAAATATTCTTCAAGTCTCTTTCTTGACTTTTAACTTTGTTTATGATTTCACGGTCATAAATTTTTTTATATTTTTATGTGGTCAATTTTTCAATTCTTTCTCTTATTACTTTAATTTTGGTATCTTGCTTAAGAAGACCACTCCCACTCTCACAACAAATATATATTTTATATATTTATTGTATATACGATTTTTTCATCTAATTCTTATATCGTTTTATTGTTATAATTATTATTTAACTCTTCAGATTTTCTTATTTATTTTTAACATCCTTATTGGAGTATAATTGCTTTACAATGGTGTGTTAGTTTCTGCTTTATAACAAAGTGAATCAGCTATACATATACATATATCCCCATATCTCCTCCTTCTTGCATCTCCCTCCCACCCTCCCTATCCCACCCCTGTAGGTGGTCAAAAAACACTCAGCTGATCTCCCTGTGCTATGTGGCTGCTTCCCACTAGTTATCTATTTTACATTTGGTAGTGTATATATGTCCATGCCACTCTCTCACTTCGTCCCAGCTTACCCTTCCCCCTCCCCGGGTCCTCAAGTACATTCTCTACGTCTGCATCTTTATTCCTGTCCTGCCCCTAGGTTCTTCAGAACCATTTTTTTTTTTTTTTTTAGATTCCATATATATGTGTTAGCATATGGTATTTGTTTTTCTCTTTCTGACTTACTTCACTCTGTATGACAGACTCTAGGTCCTTCCAACTCATTACAAATAACTCAATTTCGTTTCCTTTTATGGCTGAGTAATATTCCATTGTATATATGTGCCACATCTTCTTTATCCATCCAACTGTCGAAGGACAATTATGTTGCTTCCATGCCCTGGCTGTTGTAAATAGAGTTGCAATGAACATTGTGATACATGACTCTTTTTGAATTATGGTTTTCTCAGGGTATATGCCCAGTAGTGGGATTACTGGGTCATATGGTAGTTCTATTTTTAGTTTTTTAAGGAACCTCCATACTGTTCTCCATAGTGGCTGTATCAACTTACATTCCCACCAACAGTGTAAGAGGTTTCCCTTCTCTCCACACCCCCTCCAGCATTTATTGTTGGTAGATTTTTTGATGATGGCTATTCTGACTGGTGTGAGGTGATACATCATTGTAGTTTTGATTTGCATTTCTCTAATGATTAGTGATGTTGAGCATCCTTTCATGTGTTTGTTGGCAATCTGTATATCTTCTTTGGAGAAATGTCTATTTAGGTCTTCTGCCCATTTTTGGATTGTGTTGTTTGTTTTTTTAATGTTGAGCTGTATGAGCTGCTTGTAAATTTTGGAGATTAATCCTTTGTCAGTTGCTTCATTAGCAAATATTTTCTCCCATTCTGAGGGTTGTCTTTTCATCTTGTTTATGGTTTCCTTTGCTGGGCAAATCCTTTTAAGTTTCATTAGGTCCCATTTGTTTATTATTGTTTTTATTTCCATTTCTCTAAGAGGTGGGTTAAAAAGGATCTTGCTGTGATTTATGTCTTGTAGTGTTCTGCCTATGTTTTCCTCTAAGAGTTTTATAGTGTCTGGCCTTACATTTAGGTCTTTAATCCATTTTGAGTTTATTTTTGTGTATGGTGTTAGGAAGTGTTCTAATTTCATTCTTTTGCAAGTAGCTGTCCAGTTTTCCCAGCACCACTTATTGAAGAGGCTGTCCTTTCTCCATTGTATATTCTTGGCTCCTTTATCAAAAATAAGGTGACCATATGTGTGTGGGTTTATCTCTGGGCTTTCTATCTTGTTCCATTGATCTATATTTCTGTTTTTCTGCCAGTGCCATACCATCTTGATTACTGTAGCTTTATAGTATAGTCTGAAGTCTGGGAGCCTTATTCCTGCAGCTCTGCTTTTCTTTCTCAAGATTGCTTTGGCTATTCAGGGTATTTTGTGTTTCCATACAAACTGTGAAATATTTTGTTCTAGTTCTGTGAAAAATGCCATCAGTAGTTTGATAAGGATTTCAAGTGTACAACCTTGTCTTGTTCCTGATCTTAGAGGAAATGGTTTCAATTTTTCACCATTGAGAGCAATGTTGGCTGTGGGTTTGTCATATATGGCCTTTATTATGTTGAGGTAAGTTCCCTCTATGCCTACTTTCTGTAGAGTTTTTATCATAAACGGGTGTTGAATTTTGTCAAAAGCTTTTTCTGCATCTATTGAGATTATCATATGGTTTTTATCCTTCAGTTTGTTAACATGGTGCATCACATTGATTGATTTGCTTATATTGAAGTATCTTTGCATTCCTGGGATAAATCCCACTTGATCATGGTGTATGATCCTTTTAATATGCTGTTGGATTCTGTTTGCTAGTATTTTGTTGAGGATTTTTGCATGTATGTTCATCAGTGATATTGGCCTGTAGTTTTCTTTCTTTGTAACATCTTTGTCTGGTTTTGGTATCAGGGTGATAGTGGCCTCATAGAATGAGTTTGGGAGTGTTCCTCCCTCTGCTCTATTTCGGAAGAGTTTGAGAAGGTTAGGTGTTAGCTCTTCTCTAAATGTTTGATAGAATTCTCCTGTGAAGCCATCTGGTCCTGGGCTTTTGTTTATTGGAAGATTTTTAATCACAGTCTCAATTTCAGTGCTTGTGATTTGTCTGTTTTTATTTTCTATTTTTTCCTGGTTCAGTCTTGGAAGGTTGTGCTTTTCTAAGAATGTGTCCATTTCTTCCAGGTTGTCCATTTTATTGGCATATTGTTGCTTGTAGTAATCTCTCATGATCCTTTGTATTTCTTCAGTGTCAGTTGTTACTTTTCCTTTTTCATTTCTAATTCTATTGATTTGAGTCTTCTCCCTTTTTTTCTTGATGAGTCTGGCTAATGGTTTATCAATATTTTTATCTTCTCAAAACCCAGCTTTTAGTTTTATTGATCTTTACTATCATTTCCTTCATTTCTTTTTCATTTATTTCTGCTCTGATCTTTATGATTTCTTTCCTTCTGCTAACTTTGGGTTTTGTTTGTTCTTCTTTCTCTAATTGCTTTAGGTGTAAGGTTAGGTTGTTTATTTGAGATGTTTCTTGTTTCTTGAGGTAGGATTGTATTGCTATAAACTTCCCTCTTAGAACTGCTTTTGCTGCATCCCATAGGTTTTGGGTCATCGTGTTTTCGTTGTCATTTGTTTCTAGGTATTTTTGATTTCCTCTTCGATTTCTTCAGTGATCTCTTGGTTATTTAGTAGCATATTCTTTAGCCTCCATGTGTTTGTATTTTTTACAGATTTTTTCCTGTAATTGGTATCTAGTCTCATAGTGTTGTATTCAGAAAAAATGTTTGATATGATTTCAATTTTCTTAAATTTACCAAGGCTTGATTTGTGACCCAAGATATGATCTATCCTGGAGGATGTTCGATGAACAGTTGAGAAGAAAGTGTATTCTGTTGTTTTTGGATGGAATGTCAAATAAATATCAATTAAGTCCACCTTGTTTAATGTGTCATTTAAAGCTTGTGTTTCCTTATTTATTTCCATTTTGGATGATCTGTCCATTGGTGAAAGTGAGATGTTAAAGTCCCCTACTTTGATTGTGTTACTGTCAATTTCCCCTTTTATGGCTGCTAGCATTTTCCTTATGTATTGAGGTGCTCTTCTGTTGGGTGCATAAATATTTACAATTGTTATATCTACTTCTTGGATTGATACTTTGATCATTATGTAGTGTCCTTCTTTGTCTCTTGTAATAGTCTATATTTTAAAGTCTATTTTGTCTGAAAATAGAATTGCTACTACAACTTTCTTTTGATTTCCATTTGCATGGAATATCTTTTTCCGTCCCCTCACTTTCAGTATGTATGTGTCCCTAGGTCTGAAGGGGGTCTCGTTTAGACAGCATATATATGGGTCTTGTTTCTGTATCCATTCAGCCAGTCTATGTCTTTTGGTTGGAGCATTTAATTCATTTACATTTAAGGTAGCTATCAACTTGTATGTTCCTATTATCATTTTCTTAATTGTTTCGGGTTTGTTATTGTAGGTCTCTTCCTCCTCTGTGTTTCCTGCCTAGAGAAGTTCCCTTAGCATTTGTAGTAAAGCTGGTTTGGTGGTGCTGAATTCTCCTAGCTTTTGCTTGTCTGTAAAGGTTTTAATTTCTCCCTCGAATCTGAATGAGATCCTTGCTGGGTAGAGTAATCTTGGTTGTAGGTTTTTCCCTTTCATCACTTTAAATATGTCCTGCTACTCCCTTCTGGCTTGCAGTTTCTGCTGAAAGGTCAGCTGTTAACTTTATGGGGATTCCCTTTTATTTTATTTGTTGTTTTTATCTTGCTGCTTTTAATAGTTTTTCTTTGTATTTAATTTTTGGTAGTTTGATTAATATGTGTCTTGGCATGTTTCTCCTTGGATTTATCCTGTAAGGGACTCTCTGCGCTTCCTTGAGTTGATTGAATATTTCCTTTCCCACATTAAGGAAGTTTTCAACTATAATCTCTTCAAATATTTTCTCAGTCCCTTTCTCTTTCTCTTCTTCTTCTGTGATCCCTGTAATTCAAATGTTCATGCATTTAATGTTGTGCCAGAAGTCTCTGAGACTGTCCTCAATTCTTTTCAATCTTTTTTCTTTATTCTGCTCTGCAGTAGTTATTTCCACAATTTTATCTTCCAGGTCACTTATCCATTCTTCTGCCTCAGTTATTCTGCTATTGATTCCTTCTAGAGAATTTTTAATTTCATTCATTGTTTTGTTCATCATAGTTTGCTTGCTCTTTAGTTCTTCTAAGTCATTGTTAAATGTTTCTTTTATATTCTCCATTCTATTTCCAAGATTTTGGATCGTCTTTACTATTATTACTCTGAATTCTTTTTCAGGTAGACTGCCTATTTCTTCTTCATTTGTTTGGTCTGGTGGGTTTTTACCTTGGTCCTTCATCTACTGTGTGTTTCTCTGTCTTCTCATTTTTCTTAACTTACTGGGTTTGGGGTCTCCTATTCGCAGGCTGCAGGTTCATAGTTCCCATTGTTTTTGGTGTCTGCCTGCAGTGGCTAAGGTTCAGTAGGTTGTCTAGGTTTCCTGGTGGAGGAGACTGGTGCCTGTGTTCTGGTGGATGAGGCTGGATCTTGTCTTTCTGGTGGGAAGGACCACATCCGGTGGTGTGTTTTAGGGTGTCTGTGACCTTATTATGATTTTAGGCAGCCTCTCTGCTAATGGGTGGGGTTGTGTTCCTTTCTTGCTAGTTGTTTGTAATAAGGTGTCCAGAACTGTAGCTTGCTGGTCGTTGAGTGGAGCTGGGTCTTAACTTTGAGTTGGAGGTCTCTGGGATAGCTTTTGCAATTTGATATTATGTGGAGCTGGGAAGTCTCTGGTGGACCAATGTCCTGAACTTGGCTCTCCCACCTCAGAGGCACAGGCCTGACACCCAACCAGAGTACCAAGACCCTGTCAGTCACACAGCTCAGAAGAAAAGGGAGAAAAAAAGAAAGAAAGAATGAAAAAAATAATAAAATAAAGTCATTAAAGTAAAAAATAAAAATTTATTAAAAATTAAAAAATTAAACAGTGCTAAAAAAAAAGAAAAAAAAAAAACAGAAAGCAAGAAAGAAGAAAGCAACCAAACCAAAAATCAAATCCACCAATGATAAGAAACACTGAAAACTATACTAAAAAAAAAAAAAAACAAAGGACAGAAAGAACCCCAGGACAAATGGTAAAAGCAAAGCTATACAGACAAAATCACACAAAGAAGCATACACATACACACTCACAAAAAGAGAAAAAGGAAAAATATATATATATCTATATATACAAAAAAAAAGTAAGAGAGCAACCAAATCAGTAAACAAATCTACCAATGATAATAAACTCTAAATATTAAACTAAGATAAACATAAAACCAGAAACAAATTAGATGCAAAAGGAAAACCCCAAGTCTACAGTTGCTCCCAAAGTCCACTGCCTCAATTTTGGGATGATTTGTTGTCTATTCAGGTATTCCACAGATGCAGAGTATATCAAGTTGATTGTGTCGATTTAATCCTCTGCTCCTGAGGCTGCTGAGATTTCCCTTTCTCTTCTTTGTTCCCACAGCTCCTGGGGTTCAGCTTTGGATTTGGTCCCGCCTCTGCCTGTAGGTTACCTAAGGGCGTCTGTTCTTCGCTCAGACAGGAAGGGGTTAAAGTAGCAGCTGATTAGGGGGCTCTGGTTCACTCAAGCCAGGGGGAGGGAGGGGTACGGAATGCAGGGCGAGCTTGCGGTGGCAGAGGCCAGGTTCTCCTGGGGAAGTTGTCCCTGGATCATGGGACCCTGGCAGTGGCGGGCTGCACAGGCTCCCAGAGGGGAGGTGTGGATAGTGACCTGTGCTTGCACACAGGCTTCTTAGTGGCTGCAGCAGCAGGCTTAGCATTTCATGCCCGTCTCTGGGGTCCGCGCTGATAGCCACGGCTCGCGCCCGTCTCTGGAGCTCGTTTAGGTGGTGCTCTGAATCCCCTCTCCTCACGCACCCCGAAACAATGGTCTCTTTCCTCTTAGGCAGCTCCAGACTTTTTCCCAGACTCCCTCCCGGCTATCTGTGGTGCACTAGCCCCCTTCAGGCTCTGTTCACGCAGCCAAACCCAGTCCTTTCCCTGGGATCTGACCTCCAAAGCCGGAGCCTCAGCTCCCATCCCCCTCTCACCCCAGCAGGTGAGCAGATCAGCCTGTCAGGCTGGTGAGTGCTGGTCGGCCCCGATCCTCTGTTCAGGAATCTCTCCACTTTGCCCTCTGCACCCCGGTTGCTGCACTCTCCTCCATGGCTCTGAAGCTTCCCCCCTGCCACCCCCTGTCTCCACCAGTGAAGGATCTTCCTAGTGTGTGGAAACTTTTCCTCCTTCACTGGTGCAGGTCCCATCCCTATTCTTTGGTCTCTGTTTTTTCTTTTTTCTTTTGCTCTACCCAGGTATGCGGGGAGTTTCTTGCCTTTTGGAAAGTCTCAGGTCTTCTGCCAGTGTTCAGTAGGTGTCCTGTAGGAGTTGTTCCACATGTAGATGTATTTCTAATATATTTGTGGGGAGGAAGGTGATCTCCATGTCTTACTCCTCCACCATCTTGAAGGTCTCTCCCCAAGTCTTCAGATTTTCTGAGGATTATTTTTTGTGTGTGAGGTAAAAATCTCATTTCATTCTTTTTCCCAACTGGATGATAAATATTCCTTACACCCTTTGATGAATAGTTGACATCTTCTTACTTTCATGATAATGTAAATTTCCTTACTTTCACAGAACTATTCCTGGGCACTTTATTATTAATTTATTATTATTTATTATTCATGCATACCTGTGTAACACCACATTTTAAAAAGTAGCCCATGTTTCGCTAACAGGCATAGCAAACCTTTTTTTCTTTCTTCAAATGGCAAAGTTAATAGCAAAATTATCTTTGCTATTTTTGCTCACTCTTTCATATTAATTTTAGAATTAGCTTATGAAAGTTACTGAAAAATTCTACTGAAAGTCAATAATTGCACTGAATTCACATATCAGTCTGGGGTGAAATGGCATGTTGAGTCCTCTCATCAATGAATATGTATCTCTGAAATTTTTATGTCACTTTATGCCCTTCAGTTAATGTATTTTTCTAATACACTGGTCTTGCCAGCTTTATTCACAGTCATGCTATAGTTATTGATATTGTGAATGAAATTTTTTATTCTTTTGCCATTTCTCATGATTGCTTGTGTAAAAGAAAGCTACTGACTTTTAAAGATTGATCTTGTGTCTGTCTACCTAAATGGATTAATTCTAAATCTTAATTCTAATAGTTTGTCAGGTGACCCTCTTAGATGATTTTTACATCAGTGATCATATCATCATCAGACAATGACAGTTTTATTTCTCCCTTCCAAAGATATATACCTCTTATTATTTTTCTGGTTTATTGCATTTAACTAGGATCTTTAAAATGCTGAATTGAAGGAATATTGGGCATCTATGTCTTCTATTGACTTTAATGGGAAAATTTTTATTATGTCATTATGATTTTGCTGGGTTTTTGACAGCCACTTTTTATTAAGTTAGGGAACATGATATTAGTTTTTTAATCTGCATATAATGTAATAAAATATTATTCTTGTTAAACAGCGTAATCACTATTTTGAAAGTGTTGAGTTATAATGGATTATTGTGTTGCTCAGTACTCCAAATAAATTGCATACAACATGAATTAGTCTATTCAATGTGAGTGAAGCTGAGGCTCATCCTAGAAAAATAATCAGAGGCAGCTAAACCCTCTGACCTAATCTTTAGGTTTTCTCTTAATAGAAATTCTTTTTTCTAAGGCTGTTTGTCAGAGAAATCTGAAGCCAAATGTATAAAGAATACACCACTGGTGTGTACTAAAATATCAGATACAACACAATTTTAAACTACATATTAAATACTTTGTCCAATTTTTCCTAAGAACACTGCTGCTTAAACTTTACTGACTAATAGGTAGTCCATTATTGGTCTTGGCATTGTTATAATGAATACTTCTAAGCAATGACAGTATAAGGAGTCTGTGATTTATTCAACAAACATTTAAAGAATGCTCATTTTGTACCAGACATAGAAGGTGAATATTGAAAGCTGGAGAAAAGTTGTTCCTCTGAAAATCTGAGTTGATTCAATTGTTATTGCCATAGTCTAGAAGTAAAAACAGACATTCAAACTTATATATTTACCAGTGGTATATACTACAACAGTTCTGAAAGTTCAGAGATCCCTGAGATACTTTTGGGGAGTCCATAATGTCAATACTAACTCATATAATCTCAATCTCTCACACTGGATTGGGGTGTTTCAGAGGTGATAGGAGGTGTGCTATCACAACAGACTGAATGCAGATAGGAGAATCCAGCTCTCTTTTAATCCAGATAGTAAAGAGATTTACAGAAATGTAAAACAAAGCTTCTCTTCCTACTAAATTATTTTTGGTTTTGGAAAATATGATTATTCCTCATAAAAGATATACAATTCCATGCTCACAATTTCTCATGTTAAAAATCTTGGAGTTATCCTTGATTCCTCTATTTTTCTCCTATTCCTCATGCAAACTATCAATAAATCCTGTTGGCTCTATATCAAAATGTATCAATATGACATACATCTCATCATTTTTGCCACTACCAACTGCCTGATCCAAGCAAAGGTGATCTCAAGCCTGGATTATTATCAAAACCTTCTAATGCTTCTCCTTATTGAAGCCCTTTTCCACCTTCAGTGACTTGATCTGACTTAAATTTTATTTTATCCATCTTTTTTTTTTTTTGCTTTTCTTTTTAAAAAAATTTATTGAAGTATAGTTGATTTACAGTTGTGTGAGTTTCAGGTGTACAGCACAGTGATTCAGATATATATATATGTATATAAATAATCTTTTTGAGATTCTTTTCCCTTACAGGCTATTACAAAATATTGAATATAGTCCCCTGTGCTATACAGTAGGTCCTTGTTGGTTGGTTATCTATTTTATATACAGTAGTGTGTATGTATTAATCCCAACTTCCTAACTTATCCCTTCCCCCTTCCTTTCCCCCTTGATAAGCATAAGTTTGTTTTCTATGTCTGTGGGTCTATTTCTGTTTTGTAAGTAAGTTCATTTGTTTTTTGTTTGTTTGTTTGTTTTAGTTTTAGAAGTCCTGGCTATAGCAATCAGAGAAGAAAAAGAAATAAAAGGAATCCAAATTGGAAAAGAAGTAAAACTGTCACTGTTTGCAGATGACATGATACTATACATAGAAAATCCTAAAGATGCTTCAAGAAAACTACTAGAGCTCATTAATGAATTTGGTAAAGTTGCAGGATACAAAATTAATACATAGAAATCTGTTGCATTTCTGAGTTAAATTTTAAACTAATTACTCCAGGAGCTGTGCTAAGGATAGATTGTAGAGGGAGACAAGCGTGGGATCAATGTGTTCAATTAGGAGACATTGCAATAATTCAGGTGAGAGTGATTGCAGCTCTACTTAGGCTAGTGGTGGTAGAGATAGTGGCAGTAAATGATTAAATTCTGGATGGTTTTCATTATGGGAAATTTCAAACAGATACAAATGTAGAAATAATAGAATAATGAACCCATATGTAACTATCTCCCAACCTCGACAACAATTAACTCATGACCAATTCGTGTTCATCTCTAATTCCCCACTCTCTGCTTTAATAGATTATTTCGAAGCATGTTCCAGACAGCAAATCATATGTAATCCTAAAAGATAAATTTTCAAAAAAAAAAACCATGATCACGTTTTAAAACTTAAGACTAATTTCTTAACATCATCAAGTATCAAATCAAATCAGTGTTCAAATTTCCTTGGTTGTCCCATACTAATTTTACAAACTGTTTGAATTAAGATCTAAATTGCAACTGATCTATATGTTTCCTAAACCTTTTAAAATCTACAATTCCTTTCTTTACTTTTTTCTTGTAATTCATTTCATGAAAAAATTGGCCATTTGTCTTATAAAATTTCCTACATTCTAGGTTTTTTGGATTGCATTGTAGTGCCATTAAATCATGTTTCTCTGTCACCTTTATTTCATGTAAACTGGCAGTTAGATCTCTAGAGACTTGATCAGAATTCTTCATAGGTGGTACTGTGAACATGCATCAGGAGCCATCTGTCTGTTGTTTCACTTAGGAATGATAATGACCATTGATGGTCATTGCCTTGATCCATTATTTCATCAAGTGTTGAAAAATGGTGACATTCTAACATTTCTTCTTTAATTATTATTAGCTGGAATTTTTCTGTCTGTAATTTCTTATAATTACAGATTCCTTGGAGCTTGAAGTGGCCTCACAGATAGAAAATTTAGCCCATTTTACAGTTGAGGAAATTAGGGGCAAAAAAATGTAAATAACTTCCCCAAATACACATGGTAACAGTGTTGGGACTCGATTCCTCTCTTTTAGTCAAATCTCTGCTCTTTGTATTACACCTCTTTGAGCATTGTAAGCCTCTTTGCAATTGTTGAATGACAACTTTGTGTTATTTTAACAGAATTTGAGGCCCCAGTAAGTAGGTGGAAAGAGATTTTGGGTGATGGTTGGGAAGTGGTGGAGATGTCCCAGACTAGTCTGACTACAGGATTTGCAGGGCCCAGTGCACAACGAGTGCGGCAGGAGAAGAGTGCCATTAAAGGTATTAAAATAATAAAGTTTTTCCTTTTCTTCTGCTTCTCTCTCTCAACTTGTCCTGTTGGGGTTTTTTTTTTGTTTTTTTTTGTTTTTTTCATTAGCTATTTAATATGGTTCTAAGTAAAGAAAATTTTAAAATGTAAATTATTGCATAAAGTTTACTATTTATCTTCATATTGTGTGATGCCAGTTTTAAACGTAAATATAAGAATATTGGGGGCTTCCCTGGTGGCACAGTGGTTGAGAATCCGCCTGCCAATACAGGGGACACGGGTTCGATCCCTGCTCCGGGAAGATCCCACATGCCGCGGAGCAACTGGGCCCGTGAGCCACAACTACTGAGCCTGCGCGTCTGGAGCCTGTGCTCCGCAACAGGAGAGGCCGCGATGGTGAGAGGCCCGCGCATCACGATGAAGAGTGGCCCCCGCTTGCCGCAACTAGAGAAAGCCCTCGCACAGAGACGAAGACCCAACACAGCCAAAAATAAATTAATTAATTAAGAATGCAAATGACCCAAGGATCAGGTGTTTCAATTAAAAAAAAACAAAACAAAAAACTCTTACTTTAAAAAAAAAAAAAAGAATATTGAACAAGTTTGCAGAATCAATCACTGAAATTACACAATTCTATTTTGTACCTCATACATGTGGCTTTGTAGTTTGTTCTTACCAGAACAGTGGCAATCTGTACAAAACTAACTCAACTGTTTTTATTTCTTTTCTTAATAGACACACGTTCTACCAATAGTCTTTGCTTTTGGCTTCCTGATAAGTAAGGAAGACCTGAAAGGAAAAGAAATTGTGCATTGTCCTATCTTTCCCTTTTCTTCTATGTCTTTATTTTCAGTATAAGTGGTTGGCTAATACAAGAAAGCAGCACACCACCATTGCCTTCTTTCTGTTCTCAAAGCAAGTTCTGGTTCAGACTGTAAGTGTGGCCCTTGGGGACTGTCAACAGGGCTCCCTCACCCCCCTTTCTTGGTCTTAGATGTATCAAACTTACCTGGTACCGGCTTTGTGCCTCACTGAACTCCCACACATCATGGGTCCACTGGAATTCTATGCTCATGGGCATCACAAGCACGGAATGTGAGTGGGGCAGCGAGGAGCAGAGGTGGACACTCATGTTGGGCATATCTTCTCTGCTCTCCCACATGCTTCCTTGTCCCACTAGACTTCATATCCAAAACATAATTTCAAGGATAAAATTATGAAGAATTTCAAGATAGCAAGAACAGAGTGTTAAACCAAGCAGGGTCTTCCTGAGCCTAGGGCTCTGAGCACCTGCACAGGTCACGTGACCATGAAGCTGATCCTACATCACATTTTCCTGAAATCAGTCAGGAGATCCCTGGCTTGCCTGCGCAGTGGCACCAAGCTGGTCTGCTTTGCATCACCTCTTCCCTTCCTCCCTCGCTCTTTCAAGGAGCTTTTACCCAGAAACTCTCCCTTCATTCCTGACACTCATCTTCTACAGGGTTTCCATTGCTTACTGACATTTTATTTTATTTTATATCACTTTAATTTAACTTATCTTTGTGCCGGTTATCTAAATGATCTGAGGCACTATTTCTCTTTACTAAACTTCCCCATCTTTACAAAGTCATTTATTATTAACATTGTATATTATAACAAAACTATTGTTTGTCTATTTTTCTCATTCCTTCTGAAATGTGTCCTACAAATACAAGGTATTTCTACCAGAAATTTGCCCATGAGTCAATCTCATAAGTTTCCATGTTGCAAGGGTGATTGTCTCTTTATAAGGCTAACAGTAGTAAATACTTTGCCTCTTTAAACTTTAGTCCACATTACTTGGTTTTCTCTTTTAAATATTTGTATCTTCCAAACTTTATTTTTCTCTAAATGTGTAGGAACTGAAGTATCTTTCTTCATATGTATTTTATCTTTTTTTTTTTTAAATTTATTTATTTTTGGCTGCACTGTGCCTTCGCCGCTGCACGCGGGCTCTCTCTAGCTGCGGCGAGCCGGAGCCACTTTTCATTGCGGTGCGCAGGCTTCCCATTGCACTGGCCTCCCCCGTTGTGAAGCATGGGCTCCAGGCGCACACGCCTCAGTAGCTGTGGCACGCGGGCTCCAGAGCGCAGGCTCAGTAGCCGTGGCACACGGGCCCAGCCGCTCCATGGCACATGGGATCTTCCTGGACCAGGGCTCGAACCCGTGTCCCCTGCATTGGCAGGCGGACCCTCAACCACTGCGCCACCAGGGAAGCCCGTATTTTATCATTTAATGTTTTCATTTAGTTGAGCCATCAGAAATGCACATTTGCAGTAACTTTTATTTCAGAAGAAGTATGAATAATAGAGCTTGAATTTCTTTAGCATTTTATACTTACCAAAGCATTTCATTTACACATTCTCATCTGATCTTCATGGCAACCCTGGAAATGATTCACAAATGTATTTTTAGTTTTAAAATTAATAAATAACATTTTGTGTTATATCATTTTAAGCATTTTTATTTTTTCTTCCAATTTTATTAAGATATAATTGACATACAGCACTGTATACATTTAAGGTGTACAGCATGACTTGACTTACATATATTGTGCAATGATGACCACAATAGGCTTAGTTAACATCCATCATCTCACATAGATAAAAAAAAAAAGAAAAAAATCTTTTTTTTCCTTGTGATGAGAACTCTTAACAACTTTCAAAAATACCATGCAGCAGTTTTAACTATAGTCATCATGTTGTACCTTACATCCCCAATACTTCTTTATCTTATAACTGAAAGTTTGTACCTTTTGACCACCATCATCCAATTCCCCCACCCATAAATAATGTTTTAAATAGCATGTTAACATACTTATTCCTCTCATTCTGAGGTTTAAACTTTTACAAGTACTTCTTTGGAAATGATATATTAGCCTCCTCCCTGTCTTCATGGCAAACAAATAAACATAGCCATTTTGAGGTCAAGTCAGTTGGGTTGGTTGCTTACTACAGTTAGTCAGTCTAAAAGCACAATAGAATAGCTTTAAAATAAATACTTCTTTATTCTAATACTTTTAAAATTTGCCCTGTGCTTATTTTCTAAGTCAAATGTACAGCATGGTAAAAGAGGAGGTCAAGTAATCAGGCCTGTTTTTTTTGCAGTGGCCTCTTGTGTGAAGCAGAACTCAGTATTTCATTGTTACAAAACATGGGTACAAACATATCATAAAACAAGATCCAAGCCCCCAGTTTCCTTGAAAATGTTTCATACATCTTCTCCTTCCAAAATTTAAATTACATAGGTTCATTCTTGAAATCACAATTGCTGTAAAATATTCTTTCTTACCATGGCAACATATAAGGAGAATTTGGAAAACCATTCAACTTTCCCTGCTGGTCAAATGAACCAACATTCCCTGTTACACAGCATCATAGTTAGCAGACTCCTAAATGCCTTCTCATTCTGACTATATCACCTAGTTAACTCTCTTGGAAATTATGTATATTATGTAATTATGTATATTATGTAATTATATATAATAAAATATTATGAAATTATATATAATATATAATATTATATTATGAAATTATGTATATTATGTATATTATGTAATTATATATAATATGTAATTATATATAATATTTATAATTGTATGATATAAAACATAATGCATAAATATATCTCTATAATTTATAATAATCTGAGAGAAGCTCTAAGCTATCTATTCTTAGGCGAGTTTTAACAAAGGTCTCATTGCGTGTTGCCGTCTTTATGTTTTATTCTGATTACCAATTTCTATTTTAGATTCAGATTTCCTTCTGCTCACTTTGCATTCCTTCGTCTGGGACACACCAATTCTTGGAATACCTTTGAATATTCACACTTCCTCTCTCCGTAGTTTCACTTTCCTTCCTTTTCCTTTCTCAGGTGTTCAGTTTCTCTATCCTCAGGTCCTTCCATACCCTCCCCTCACCACTCCCGATAGCTGACTAGGAGTTGTCAGTTCCTAAAAAGGAGAAGGAGAGAGCATGTATTCGCACCCTATACTTTTTGGCTATTTTCCTACTATTGCTCCTCCTCTACCTCTCCCCCTACCCTCACACCTTCCTTTCTGTGGCTATTAACTTCTTTTCTAGCATATTCTCCCCATTCTTTCTTCCTTTGGTAATTTCTTGTAACTGCTACTGGATTCTTTCAATCATTACTTACTTCTTACCCTTTTAGGCGGTAGTTAGCATGTTACAGCTTCAGGATACAGGTAAAAAGATACAATTATTGTTAAAAAGAAGAAATATCAGTTATTTAAGTCACCGAGTAAGGGTCACACTGACCATTAATCTTGGAGCTTAGACTAGAGGCTGGTGTCCCCAGTCCTAGGAGTTCCAGGGTTCTCCCATACTTCTTGAATATTATGAGTCATTGTAGTAGATCCTGGCTTGCCACTCGCAAAGCAGAAGTGAGTGCCCTTACTTTTGTAAGAGGCCAATAAGGGATATTATAAGATAATTATGCATTCATGAAAGAAACAGAATTGTGGATATTGTCAGTGTCTTAAGAGGAATGTCTGTTGAGTGTGTAAAGAGACCCTGAGGATGTATCCTCTTGCTTAAGTTCACCCAGAGACAAAGACACCTTATGTTTTATCCTCCAGGGCCCCCACGAAAATGATTCACAGCAAAAATTTACCAACATGCACAATTGGTTGATGGAATTGGGAAAGATTAACTCAAAAAGAGGAAGAACTAGATTGGACATGACAACTCAAAAAGAGGAAGAACTAGATTGGACATGACAACTGTCCTCAAATAGCTGAAGTACTATTAAATAGAATAGCAATTAAATAAATAATTAAATTTATTTCCAGAGGATGACAATTGGACCAAAAGTGGAAGCATATTTTTACCGCTTTAAAGAAAGTGAGGGAGTCTTTTGCCTAATTGTACATTTTCCCCTCTATTCAGATTATATCTTTTTCCTATGGTTTAGCTACTCTAGGTGAAAGGGGTATTTTCTCCATCCTTTGGAAGATTCTATCATGTAAATCCTTCAGGACTGGCTTGATATATTAAATGGAGCTAAAAGGAATTTATTAAATCTCCTACCACAGTGGTTCTCAACTAAGGATTTGGTTTTTTTTCCTCCAGGGGGTATTCGGCAGCATCTGGATATATTTTTGGTTGCCACACTTGGGGTGCTGCTAGGTAGAAGCCAGAGATGCTGCTAAACAGCCTACAATGCACAGGACAGTCCCCCCAAAACAGAGAAACTTTTCTGAGGTTGCTAAACCCTGGTCTATCAAGACAGTAGTCCATTTGACAAAGCTATTCCTAACTAGCCCTGCTGCCTAATCCTGTTTTCCATGTCAGAGGTAAAATATTACTTTATCCTTTCTCTTCATGTTTTCTAGCAAACTCTTACCATTATTTTCCCTTTCCAGGCAGTTGTATATTTTGGGTCAGCTTGGTAAAGATCTTACACTCAGAAAGATGAAGGAGAGAAACATATTTACAATTTTCAAAATATGACCCTTGTTATAGGTGTCTGTTAGGAGTAGCCACGAATAGCTTCTTTTTTTTTTTAACATCTTTATTGAAGTATAATTGCTTTACAATGGTGTGTTAGTTTCTGCTTTATAACAAAAGTGAATCAGTTATACATATACATATGTTCCCATATCTCTTCCCTCTTGCATCTCCCTCCCTCCCACCCTCCCTATCCCACCCCTCTAGGTGGTCACAAAACACCAAGCTGATCTCCCTGTGACGAATAGCTTCTTAATGTGATTAGGTAATACTTTTTTCTTTTGTAAATAAATAAATAAAATTTATCTAAAAAAAAAAAAAAGAATATGAACTGGGAGAAGAAAAGCCAGTTCATGTTGATGCTGAAACTGTTCCAAGACTCAGGGTGATAAGGAAGTTTGGAACTCTAAGCTTCCAGAGACATCAAAAAAAAAATCATATGTATTTGCCATAGGGAGAAACTCCTGCTGAGACCTCTGGTAGAAATCTTTGTCCTTGTTCCTGGCTCATTCTCCATCTATCACTTTGTAATAAGCCTACACATCCCACTATGGACCAAAGTTTTAAATCCAAGAGCCTAGCCCTAGTTCTCCTGTCACTGGTTTAGGTAATACCTTGAGTTGCTAATTTAATTTCCTTTATCTCTGTATTTCCCATTCCCCTGATCTCCATCAGAGCAAGTGGCTGACTGTATACTTTATTGTGCTAGAGGAACTACATGGCTGGATAGAAGCCGAAGCATCATGCAAGTATTTCAGGGTACTGAAAATCCAAACAACGCTTAGGAGAACTGAGAGGGTTTGTGGATGAAGACACAGGGACAAGGGAATTCTCAGGTATCAACAGGGTGCCTCAGAACTCAAGGGCATAGGTAGTGCTCTCCCACCCACAGACTAAAAGCACAACCTCCAATATTGTGGGTAAGGGTAGCCTGGAGGCAGACATATGAGGAGAGAGATATTTGGGGGCTTTGAGGCTCAGGTAGCATTGTCAGAGAGGAAGAAAACCTTTGAGAAAAGTGTCTGGTGAATTCATACCACAAATACAGCATACACCAGCACAAGATTAATAATTCTGAAGGGATAGTTCAGGGTGGATAAATGGTCATTCCAGTGGCAACCTATATTCACAAACAGCTGATAGCCAAGACTCCCTACTTCTCCCCCACCTTGCCCCCAACATGGAGAGAGGGATGGAGATCCCAGGAATCACTAGTATTTTGCCAATCTGACATAATAAGGACCCAGAGAAATAAACTCAGTTGTTACATAAGATGAATTATATTCCTCGCACCTAAGAATTTGGAAATTCATATCCGTTATAGGCGAGTTGTGCTTAGTTCCCCATGACTGAAAAGTATTTAAGACAAGGCTTCTTTCTTCAGCCATTCACAATCTCCCCTCCACACAACCTGATTAAGATAGCATTTTTCAACCTGCTAAGCATAGTCTATTAGTGGGTTGTAAATCCGATTGGTGGGCTGCAACATTGTAGAGAGAATAGTGTAGATAAGGAAAAGAAAAGAGAGCCCATAAAAAGTCTCACCCACCGCTAGCTTAAGTGTTAGTTTGTGAAAGTATATATTGGAAGCCACATAAAATGCACTTCTTCAAACAAAATGTTTTAAGGGCTTGGCCCAGGAGACTACTAGGACTAATGCCACCATGTCCTACATTCTGGCTGACTGCATCCAGAAGGCTCTAATCTCCATACAACTTTGCACATTTCATCTAACCCTTTTCCACCTTCTTCCCTAACCCTCACACATTTTCCACTGTGACATCTGAAGCTCCTGTTTTGTCATGAGAAAAATCCATGATGTCTTCAACTGCATTTCTAAATGCTCCTTCATCTTTTTGCTCTAATTTAATCTCTGTTCCCTTCTAAACAAGGAACTGTGCTTCCCTGACAGCTTTCTCAAGTCACAGCTATTTCTTTCAGTCCCTTTGTGCCATAGAGCCAGAATTGAGGTATGTGTTCTTGCCCCTCACTTCTCTGAATCCCAGCTTTGGAGTCATATCATCGGATTATACCACTTGCTACCCTCCTTGTTGCTCCCTGTTGGAGATGTCTACAGATGCCCAGATCCTATTTCCCGAAGATGTTATCTCCCCTCCCCCCTCATGTATATAATTTATTATTTCTGAACTATCTCTTAATGGTTTCCATATCCGTATTATACATCCTTCAATACCCTTGCAGTTCTTTGATCTGCCTTCCTCTAAGGATATTGTCCTTCACCCACAACCATAGTCGCAATGCCTTAACCATGCTGACTGGTTTTACTTTAAATTCATTACCACTAGCTTTAGGTCTCTCTGGTAATCCAACTACATTTCCCTACTCCATTCACTCTCCCACTCTCTGAGATACTGCTCTTCTCTTCTCCAGTTTCCAGTGCATTCTTTCCCCTTTACATTCTCAGATGAAACAGAATCAATCAGAAATAACTCCTTATATTCCCACTATCACATCTTCAAGATTATCTGAATCCATGACCATTTACTCTGCCTTTCCCCTTGCTACTCTGGGTGAACTATCTGTACTCTTGCCCAAGACCAAGTCCTACACCACTGGTTCTCAGTGATTTTATCCCTCGGGGGACACTTGGCAAAGTCTAGACATGTTTGATTATCACAACTTGACTATAGGGGATGGGTTGCTTCAGGCATCTAATGCATAGTAGGGTCATGGTTTCTGCTAGGCAGTCCTGCAATTTACAAGAGAATCCCCACAATAAATAATTGTCTGGCCCAAGGTGTCAGTAGTGCCGAGGTAGAGAAATCCTGACCTAACCTAGAGCCCTGAATCCCATCCCAACATTTCTCTCCTCCCTTCTTTGTATCATCATGTTTCTCCTCTTACCTTATCATTTTGTCTTCATACCAATATATGATTAATACCCTCTATCTTAAAAAACTTTTTTTCTCATTCTTGCATTCCCTTCTAGCCACCTTTCCATTTCTCAGATCCCCTGAACAACAAAATTCATGAATGAATGAATAAATTTTCCAAATCCTCTTTTCTTGTTCTCTCTTGAACCCACTGTAATCAGGCTTTCTTTCTCACCATTTAGAAAAATAGCGTTTGTCAAGGTCACTAATGAGGATCTTGTTGCCAAATTTAATGGTCAAATTCTTTGTTCTCACCTAACCTAACTGTCAACATTTAACGTGAATGCTCATTTCCTCCTCCTTGAAATAATTTCTTCTCTTGGTTTCTGGCCATCTTTCTCTCAGTTTTTCTCTTACCTCACTGGCTGGGGGTTTTCAGTCTGTTTTGTTTTCATTTTATTTGTAGCTTAACTTTAAAGTCTTTAGACCTCATTTGGATTGCTTGAAAATATAATTAAAGAATAATTTTATTTTGTGTTTTAAAAAAAAGCCTTTAGACCTCATTTGTATCTACACAAGTTTCCCAGGTGACCTCATCTGGTCCCAGGGCTTTTGTTTCATGTATACACCCATGGCTTTGGAATTTGTATCTCTAGAGCCAATTTCTCCCAAACTCCAGACTTTTACAATCAATACCCAGTCAATGTCTTCATGTGGTTACCTAATAGATAGCCAAAATAGAACTCCCAATTGATTTTCTTCTCCAGATCGACCCTTCCAGGAGTCTTCCCTATCTCACTCAATGGCATATCCCTTCTACCAAGGTTGCTTAGTTCAAGAATCTTTGTGTCCTTTCTGGTTTCTCTGTTTCTCTTGTACTCCATACATTCTATCCATGGGTGGCTCCTGCTCTCTATCTTCAAAATGTATCCAGCATTCAACCATTTCAGTTTCTTTCAGTGCAAATGCCTTAGTCCAACCATATCATCTCAGCACTAGTTTATTTCAATAGTCTTCTAATAGAACTTCTAGCTTTGACTTTTGTGCCCCTTACAGTCTATTGTCTACCCAACAGCCAGAGTGACCCTATTGGAAAATTAAGTCAGATCATATAATTTTGCTCAGGAACCTTCAACAGTTTCCCTTACCTCTCAGAATAAAATTCACAATCCTTACCATCATCTGTAAAGTCGCACATGATAAGCATCCACCTGTTCTCCTATAACTCTAATTCTCTCTCATTATGTTTCAATCACATTGGTCTCCTTGTTCTTCCTGAATTGCACCAGACATGTCTTTTTCAGAATATTTTTTTGTCCATATCTGCACAGCTTGCTTCCTCACATTTTAATCTCTTTGCAATGGCAATTTGTTAAAAAAAAAAAAAAGCTGTCCTTGATCACTCTATATAAAATAGCAACATTCTATCCTCCAACCAGTTATCTCCATCTTGCTTACTATGATTAATTTTTTAGTGGTTTATTTATCATTTGCCGCCCTTCACTGCAATGAAAGTTCAACAAAAGTCTTGGTTGTTTTTTGTTGTTGTTGTTTATTATGACATCTCTAGTACCTAGGACAGCACCTGGTACAAAGTAAGAACTAAGAAAAACTTTTTGAATGAATAAACCAATCTAGTCATACTTATAAGTTGACATTTTAAGAACTTCCATTTAAAAAATTATTAAGTGTATTAGAAAACATAATATACAGTAAGGTACTGAAATTAAACTCTGCTTCGCAACTCAACTCTCCCCTCAGCAAGACTGACACTTTGGAATCCTGGAGGAATATTTTCTTATGTGAGACAACTTGTCAAAACAAACATAATAAAATATTGATGCAATTCTATCACAGTGAATTATGTATGTAATCATATAGTTGCATAGTGACAAGGCAGTATCCAAACGCAGCATAGTAACAATCCTCAGTGACTCCTATTTTATAGGACTTTTAATGCAGTAATCTAGCATCAGTAAATATTTACTCAATTGAATTGTATGAGAGAAGTGTTTTACAATCATCTGTAATTAGCCATCTTGATATGTGGTCTCAACACAGCTATCAAGTAGATAGAATTGGGACTATAACAAGATATTTAATCTCAATCTAAGAACTCTGGGTTCTTAGAGTATTTGGGGACACCCAGATGTTCCTCTCAGATCATGGTTGTTTGAGTGGAGAAAAAGCAAATCATCAACAATAGATGAAAAAAAGAAATATCGCTAAGGCTCTTTTCTCTTTGTTTTCCTCTCTCTATGTGGCTGCAGTATGTGGACTGCCTTCTGGCATGGGAGCTCTGGGTGACTCGCATGTCTGCTGGGGTTCTGCAGACTTCCCTGTCATCACGGTGTGATCCTCCCAAGCCAATTTGGGGCTGCAGGTCACCACTTCCACTCTCATCACATTTCCTGTTTGTTCAGGGGGTACCTGTCATCCTGCTATGACAGTCTGTTCTGCCCTGCTCCTCTATCCCCGTGCCACCATCTCTGCTCTTTCTCTGCTATCAGTAGTTCCTGAACTCTGGTTACCGACAGCTTGCCAACAGCACACTCTGTGCCCTTGTCATCTCTCGCCTATCACACCTGCTGCTGCCACCTGTTCCAGTACCTTGCCAACATCTCCCCTACTGCCTTCAGTGCTGGTAATGCTCCTTCAGGGGAAAAGGGTTTTAATTGGTGACTGCTGCTGGACAGTGACACAACTAAACAGTGACATCTGGGAAATATCATGTCATCTGTCCTTGAGTTGGTGTACTCACTCTCCTTGTTGCCTAGATATTTAACCACCAAGTTCTGAGGTCTGTGGTGTTTACTGTTCTAAGAACACTCCCCACTCCTCCACTCCCCAGCTTTCTAAGAACTGCAACCTCTACCAAAATAAAATCCAACTGTTAATGAAAACTACTCCATTAAGCTTGTTTTTAAAGTCTTCTCCTTTGATTGTCATATCAAAATTTAGTTATGGGGAGACGAAGGGAGGGATATTTTGCAAAAGTTTGGTTTCAGCATCACTGATGTTAGCCAAGGTGATAGAGATAAGTCGAAATCAAAGAGCCCTATTATGTTTACAGGTAAGTCTGAATTAAACTTTTAGATTTTAAGGTGAATATTAAGTTGGTATATGATCTGTAAAAGATACATAATTAGGATATCGATGACTATGCCACATACATCCGGGTGAATGATGTGCCCCATAATATTCTGGGTTTTTTTCCAAAATGCCAAAGAGAAAACTTGGGGGTGGGAGAGGGAGAGAGAGGGAAAATGAGAGTATGTTAGAGGTTAATATACATTTTCAGAAAACAAGATTTCTTAAAAACTTACATTTCTATAGAATAATAGATTAATGCAGATCCAAAGATCAATAGAAGTCAAATGATATGAATGTGCTATGTAAGCAATTAACTATTATGCAAATATAAGGATTATTTTTAAGGAGGTTATTTCCAAAGCACAGCTAGAAACAGTAAACTGATCTCTTAAAAAGGCAGTCTATTTCATTTATGAACAGCTCTCACAGCTAGAAAAATTACACCAACCCAAAAGCTAATTTCACTTACACTAGTTCTATGTTCTAGGATAACACAAAATAGCCCCATCTCATTAGCAAATCTTTTAAAACAATTGAAGATGTAAGTGTAAATTCCAGAATATCTATGTTTCCGTAAAAGTGAAAAATCAAGAGTTTTGTGCATTGTGGAGGGGGTCTGTGGAGACATATATAGCTTTTTGACAAGTAATCTGGCAATATTTATTCAAATAAAAATCGCTCATAACCTTTGACCCAGCTATCCCAGTTTTGGGAATCTATCCCACAGAAATAAAATCAAAGGTACATTTGAAAGTTTTGCATTCTAAGTAACTATGGTTAAAAAATACTGGAAACAACTTAAGTAACGGTGAAAGAATATATATTTATTGTATATGATTCTGTGGAACATAGAGCAATTATTTAAGAGAATGAATTAGATTCATATGTACTGATCTAGTCTAAGAAGGCCACCTTTGGCATATTTTTATATGAGGGAAGCACAACCATGTGTATTATATGATCTCATTTCTTAAAACAAACAAAACAACCCAAATATATATATTTGGGGATATGTGTTTGAAATAGTGCAGAAAAAGGCATGGAGGAACATACTACTAACCAACATTGATTATATTTTTAAAAAACACTCTTTGATATAAATCAAATGGCAAGATCTTTTTTGACCCACTTCTTAGAGTAATGAAAATAAAAATAAAAATAAACAAATGGGACCTAATGAAACTTAAAAGCTTTTGCACAGCAAATAAAACCATAAACGAGACGAAAAGACAACCCTCAGAATGGGAGAAAATATTTGCAAACAAACCAAATGACAAGGAATTAATCTCCAAAATATACAAACAGCTCATGCAGCTCAACATCAGAAAAACAGAAAACCCAATCAAAAAATGGGCAGAAGACTAAAATAGACATTTCTCCAAAGAAGACATACAGATAGCCAAGGGGCACATGAAAAGATGCTCAACATCACTATTAGAGGAATGCAAATCAAAACTACAATGAGATACCACTTCACACCGGTCAGAAAGGCCATCACCAAAAAAATCTAGAAACAATAAATGCTGGAGAGGGTGTAGAGAAAAGGGAACCCTCTTGCACTGTTGGTGGGAATGTAAATTGATATAGCCACTTTAAAAAAATAGTATGGAGGTTCCTTAAAAAACTAAAAATAGAACTACCACATGGCCCAGCAATTCCACTACTGGGCATATACCGTGAGAAAACATAATTCAAAAAGATACATGCACCCCAGTGTTCATTGCAGGACTGTTTACAATAGCCAGGACATGGAAGCAACCTAAATGTCCATCGACAGATGAATGGATACAGAAGATGTGATACATATATACAATGGAATATTACTCAGCCATAAACTGGAACGAAATTGGGTCATTTATAGAGATGTGGATGTACCTAGAGTCTGTCATACAGAGTGAAGTAAATCAGAAAGAGAAAAACAAATATCGTATATTAACGCATATTTGTGAAATCTAGAAAAGTGGTACAGATGAACTTATTGGCAGGCAGGAATTGAGATGCAGATGTAGAGAGAGGATGTGTGGACATGGGTGGGGAGAAGGGGGGAGTGGAATGGAATTGGGAGATTGGGATTGACATATATACACTACCATGTGTAAAATAGATAGCTAGTGGGAACATGCTGTATAGCACAGGGAGCTCAGTTCCATGTTCTGTGGTGACCTAGATGGGTGGGATAGAGGGATGGGAGGAAGATCCAAGAGGATCTGTATGTATGTATACATACAGCTGATTCACTTCATTGTACAGCAGAAACTAGCACAACACTGTAAAGCAACTATACCCTAATTAAAAATATATATATAGGTCCCTTTTATTTGAATGTTTGCATTCTTTTTTAAATTTAAACTAATATCTAAAAATACAAAACATATTTTTAAAAGTAAATCTCAATCTATGCTGATCTATAACTATACATGAAATTGAAGTTGCTTTTAGAATTTCTTCTGGTGTGGAAATTATACACTACTTTTCCCAGTCACAGTGACAAATTTATACCTAAGAGACTCTTGGTTTCCATACATGAATCATTAAGGATCCCGTTAATCATTGTTCAACTCAAATAGTTATGGCAATAAGGCCTCTGTTTTTTGTTAAGTCCTCACTTTTATATTTCGATTGAAATTGGGAATACAACCAAGTAAATGTAGAAGAGTTATAACTCCAAAAAGAGGTATAGTCCTTCCAATTCTATTTTCTATGATAAACATCCTCTGATCATTCAATCAAATACTAATATTATCAGATCTTTTATACTGTATTGTCTGTAATTCTCTGGTCCTATTTTAAAATATGTCACACTGCTTTGGAAACAGTTTTCCATATCTTCTTCTTTTTTTTTGGCCCTGCCGCACCACACGTGCAGATCTTAGTTCCCCGACCAGTGATGGAACGCGTGCCCTCTGCAGTGGAAGCATGGAGTCTTCACCACTGGACCACCAAGGAAGTCCCATCCATATCTTTTCTAAAGTATCCCAATACTGCAATTGATTTTGAGAAGTCTTTTCTCAATAGAGATTTACATTGAGATTGTGGCAAACTAACAGTCCCAAGGTCTTTTACCTGTGTTGTTCTTGCGAACGTTTTAACACAAACTATGTTAGATTCTCTACCCCATCTATCTTGTACCTGAGCAATTGATTTTTTTTAAGCCTACATGTAGGGCTTTATCATTATCCATTTTCACATTGACCGTGTTCACCATGTTAAAATTTAAACAGGAGCCAAATTGTACATATGGTGTGACTAAAACTATGTGAAAAATACACTACTTGTTAAAAGAAGTGAAAAAGAAAATAAACAGATCAAAATTATTGACTGCAAGTATGGTTAGGGGTTAGAATCATAAGTGATTTGTCCTCCCACCCCCTTCTGATAGCTTTCTAATTCTCTTTAATGATATTTCAATGAAAAGTTATATTCTTTTAAATACAAAAATTAAAATAACCTTCATCTTGTTTGTTTGAACAAACTGCTATATATCTGATGATGACATAAGAAAAAGACCTTGGGAACATTTAATTGTGGAGAAGCAAGAGTGCCTAGTTGATAGGATCTTGGGTGCTGATGTGGCCTGTTTCCTGACTTAAAAGGATAAAAGGCAAAAGGGAAAAGGGGAGCTGTTGTTTAATGGGTATAAATTTTTAGTTTTGCAGGATGAAAAAGTTCTGGAAGTCTGTTTCACAACAATGTGACGGTACTTAACACTGCTGAACTAACACTACTTAAAAATGGTTAAGATGGTAAGTTTTATGTTATGTGTGTGTTTACCACAATTATAAAGAAGTGTGAAAAGAGCAAACTTCAATATTAGATATAGTGGATGGGGAAGAATATGATCACTCAAAGCATTCTGGCTTGGAGCAACTTGGTAGAGGGTTATTGCATTAATGGAAAAAGTGAATATGTATGAAGAGGAGCAGTTTGGAGTGAAGATATTAATAGATGCTGTGGTGCTTTGCACCATCTCTCCTTTGCCCAAATATTTCATCCTTGCTGTAGTAAGCAGTCCCTTGTATATCACCAGGGTCCCATCTCAAACAGGAAATGTACCTCTCTACTTTTCTACCACAGGGCTTTCTTCTAAGGTGACAGTACCCTCATCCAGCATGTAGATATAGCCTGGAAGTGGGAGGAAGAGGAATCAATGCATAATTGCTCCAACTTCCCCATCCTTCTATGAGACAATTTTGAGCCAGTTTCTACAAGGTGCCCAGCATGTGCCCTGTGGGTCTGTGCCCCAGTTACTGATGCTGGAAACCAGTTCAATAATCTATCCTTTTTTTTTTGTTGTTTGGCTCTCTCCTCATTTCTGGTTTCATTCTCTCATTTCTCTTGTCTGCTTCCTAGGGTTATCTTCCAAATAAACTATCTACACCCAATCTTTGTCTCAGGCTCTGATCAAATCTAAGATAAAGATAATGAATGATATTTAGGACATGATAAAGTTTTACGAGTCTTTGGGAGACTCATTGAAGATGTCCATTAGAAAGGTAAAAATTAATTACTGGCATCTCAAAAATAGAGTCTTTCCATTGTCTTGATCCATTTTGCTCTTCACCCTTTCAACATTTTTTCTTTCTGCCCCTTATGTACATTTATTATTGTTCTGTGCCCCTTCTCCTATTTTACTGTTTTTATTTTTAAAGTCTGAGATCTTAAGAAAGTTTACTGAACAGAAATTTTGTTTAAAATGCCTCACCTTTTTCTTCCTCAAATGGATCATATGTGACTATATACAGGTCTAGCTTCTTTTCAGAGAATCTTTGGTCTCTCTTGAGTTTCTGGCCCTGGGGCCACACCTAATTTTTTCCTAAATCTACTCACTCCAAAGAAGGGCATGTTCCCTTCTGTGTGCCTTTATTTCATCAAATGCAAAGCAGTGTCATTAAAAACAATGTGAAAGAACATAATAAAAAATATTTTGATCATGCTTTGTCTTGTCAATCTAAGAGAGGTTTAGTATTATAACAAAGTGAGTTTTATTTTCTTTTAAAAAAAATCTCTAGGAACCTGTTATGTCCATGTGTCGTATCTTATTGGATGCACAGTGTCAGAAATGTGGTTAAAATCTGAAGAAATCCTGGATCTTTGGCACTTTTCCAAAGGCTAAAAGAAATCCTTGCAATAATGAAAGCTGCTTGTGTCTGGGAAAAGTAAAAGTGTTCTGCTTGAATCAAAATTGTTGTTTCAAAGAGAACAAAAAGTGAAGAGTTTGGAAGATGAAATGATGTTAATCCACTCTTGTAAGTTAGAGTACTCTTCTTGTGGCAAGGATGCTGTGATCATATTTCCTTATCCTAATCCTTCTGCAAGCACAGTGATCCCCATCTCCTGGGATATCACTTTTCCTCTATGCTTTGTTTCTCCTAGTTTTGTATATACTCTCTATTGTCTTTTACAGAAGTAACTGTTTTCTACAATATTTATTGTCTTTATAAGGTTTAGAGAACTTGTTAGTTTGACAAGCTTAAAGAAAATCATTGGAAATTAGGCATTTAAAAGACACTAATTCAAGAATTTTCACAAAAAAAGAGTAACTTTAAACAAAAAAAAATACTAAAAAAACTAGAATAATCAAATGTTGGTGATAAAAATGGTCAGAAATATCCTGATTCTTCTCCTAAGTTTGTATATAAGAAAATGAAGGTCCATGCAATTTATATAATATGCAAAACCACATACCAATAATCAGCCTTGCCAGCACTAAGATATACTCTTAACGTCATTTAATGTAGTTTAATTGAAATAGGCTGCAATGTGGTCTATAAAACCCGAAATAAGGTAGAGATAAGTGGCTTTTTCTGTTGATCCTGTGTTTATAACATCTGTATGTTTTTTTAAAAGACTCTTAGTGATTATCTAATCGAATTGCTTTTCAGATTTTACATGTTACTGTTGAGGAAAACCTGATGTATGGAGAAAATAAAGAAGTTGGCAACCACATGGTTAATCGATGGCAGAGACAGAACCAGATCCCATTGATGCATTCATTCATTCACTTTTTCACTCAGGCAACAAATATTTCCTGAGTGCATTCTCAGTTGCTGGCATGATGTGGATTCAACTAGTGACCAAAATAAACACAGTTCCTGCTGTAATGGAGTTCATGACCATGGAGACCATGGCTGGGCTGCTATAGATCCAATGGTGACATGAGAAAGAGAACTTGGGAATATTTAACTGTGGAGTAGCAAGAATTCCTCATTGATAGGATCTTGGCTGCTGGTGTGGCCTATTCCCCCAACCTAAAACTATAAAAGGCGACAGAAAGATCAACAAGATGAAAAGGCAGAGGGCTATGTACCAGATGAAGGAAGAAGATAAAACCCCAGAAAAACAACTAAATGAAGTAGAGATAGGCAACCTTCCAGAAAAAGAATTCAGAATAATGATAGTGAAGATGATCCAGGACCTCAGAAAATGAATGGAAGCAAAGATCGAGAAGATGCAAGAAATGTGTAACAAAGACCTAGAAGAATTAAAGAACAAACACCTAGAATTAAAGAACAAACAAACAGAGATGACAAAACAATAACCAAAATGAAAAATACACTAGAAGGAATCAATAGCAGAATAACTGAGGCAGAAGAAGGGATAAGTGACCTGGAAGACAGCAGGGTGGAATTCACTGCCATGGAACAGAATAAAGAAAAAAAGAATGAAAAGAAATAAAGACAGTCTAAGAGACCTCTGGGACAACATTAAACACAACAACATTCACATTATAGGGGTCCCAGAAGGAGAAGAGAGAGAGAAAGGAGCCAAGAGAATATTTGAAGAGATTATAGTCAAAAACTTCCCTAACATGGGAAAGGAAATAGCCACCCAAGTCTAGGGAGCGCAGAGAGTCCCAGGAAGAATAAACCCAAGGAGAAACACTCTGAGACACATAGTAATCAACTGACAAAAATTAAAGACAAAGAAAAATTATTGAAGGCAACAAGGGAAAAATGACAAATAACATACAGGGGAACTCCCATAAGGTTAACAGCTGATTTCTCAGAAGAAACTCTACAAGCCAGAAGGGAGTGGCATGGTATATTTAAAGTGATGAAAGGGAAGAACGTACAACCAAGATTACTCTACCTGGCAAGGATCTCATTCAGATTTGACAGAGAAATCAAAAGCTTTACAGAGAAGCAAAAGCTAAGAGAATTCAGCACCACCAAACCAGCTCTACAACAAATGCTGAAGGGACTTCTCTAAGTGGGAAACACAAGAGAAGAAAAGGACCTACAAAAACAAACCCAAAACAATTAAGAAAATGGTAATAGGAACATACATATCGATAATTACCTTAAACGTGAATTGATTAAATGCTCCAACCAAAAGATACGGCTTGCTGAATGGATACAAAAACAAGACCCATATATATGCTGTCTACAAGAGACCCACTTCAGACCTAGGGACACATACAGACTGAAATTGAGGGGATAGAAAAAGATATTCCATGCAAATGGAAATCAAAAGAAAGCTGGAGTAGCAATACTCATATCAGATAAAATAGACTTTAAAATAAAGAATGTTACAAGAGACAAGGAATAAAGAATGTTACAAGAGACAAGGAAGAAGATATAACAATTATAAATCTATATGCACCCAACATAGGAGCACCTCAATACATAAGGCAACTGCTAACAGCTATAAAAGAGGAAATCGACAGTAACACAATAATAGTGGGGGACTTTAACACCAATGGACAGATCATCCAAACAAAATTAATAAGGAAACACAAGCTTTAAATGACACAATAGACCAGATAGATATAATTGATATTTATAGGCTATTCCATCCAAAAACAACAGATTACACTTTCTTCTCAAGTGCACACGGAACATTCTCCAGGATAGATCACATCTTGGGTCACAAATCAAGCCTCAGTAAATGTAAGAAAACTGAGATCATATCAAGCATCTTTTCTGACCACAACACTATGAGATTAGAAATCAATTACAGGGAAAAAAAAACGTAAAAAACACAAACACATGGAGGCTAAACAATACATTACTAAATAACCAAGAGACCACTGAAGAAATCAAAGGAAATCAAAAAATACCTAGAGACAAATTACAATGAAAACACAATGATCCAAATCCTATGGGATGCCTCAGAAGCAGTTCTAAGAGGGAAGATTATAGCAATACAAGCCTACCTCAGGAAACAAGAAAAATCTCAAATAAACAATCTAACCTTACACCTAAAGGAACTAGAGAAAGAAGAACAAACAAAACCCAAAGTTAACAGAAGGAAAGAAATCATAAAGATCAGAGCAGAAATAAATGAAATAGAAACAAAGAAAACAATAGCAAAGATCAATAAAACTAAAATCTGGTTCTTTGAGAAGATAAACAAAATTGATAAACCATTAGCCAGACTCATCAAGAAAAAGAGGGAGAAGACACAAATCAATAAAATTAGAAATGAAAAAGGAGAAGTTACAACAGACACCACAGAAATACAAAGCATCCTAAGAGACTACTACAAGCAACTCTATGCCAATAAAATGGGCAACCTGGAAGAAATGGACAAATTCTTAGAAAGGTATAACCTTCCAAGACTAAATCAGGAAGAAACAGAAAATATGAACAGACCAATCACAAGTAATGAAATTGAAACTGTGATTAAAAATCTTCCAACAAACAAAAGTCCAGGACCAGATGGCTTCACAGGTGAATTCTATCAAATATTTAGAGAAGAGCTAACACCCATCCTTCTCAAATTTTTCCAAAAAATTTCAGAGGAAGGAACACTCCCAAACTCATTTTATGAGGCCACCATCACCCTGATACCAAAACCAGACAAAGATACCACAAAAAAAGAAAATTACAGACCAATATCACTGATGAATATAGATGCAAAAATCCTCAACACAATACTAGCAAAGAGAATCCAACAACACATTAAAAAGATCATACACCACGATCAAGTGGGATTTATTCCAGGGATGCAAGGATTCTTCAATACACGCTAATCAATCAATGTGATACACCATATTAACAAATTGAAGAGTAAAAACTATATGATCATCTCAATAGATGCAGGAAAAGCTTTTGACAAAATTCAACACCCATTTATGATAAAAACTCTCCAGAAAGTGGGCACAGAGGGAACCTACCTCAACATAATAAAGGCCATATATGACAAACCCACAGCAAACATCATTCTCAATGGTGAAAAACTGAAAGCATTTCCTCTAAGATCAGCAACAAGACAAGGATGTCCACGCTCACCACTATCATTCAACATAGTTTTGGAAGTCCTAGCCACGGCAGTCAGAGAAGAAAAAGAAATAAAAGGAATACAAATTGGAAAAGAAGGAATAAAAATGTCACTGTTTGCAGATCACATGGTATTATATGTAGAGAATCCTAAAGATGCCACCAGAAAACTACTAGAGCTAATCAATGAAGTTGGTAAAGTTGCAGGATACAAAATTAATGCACAGATATCTCTTGCATTCCTATACACTAATGATAAAAATCTGAAAGAGAAATTAAGGAAACACACCCATTTACCACTGCAACAAAAAGAATAAAATACCTAGGAATAAACCTACCTAGGGAGACAAAAGACCTGTATGCAGAAAACTATAAGACACTGATGAAAGAAATTAAAGATGATACCAACAGATGGAGAGATATACCATGTTCTTGGATGGGAAGAATCAGTATTGTGAAAATGACTATACTACCCAAAGCAATCTACAGATTCAATGCAATCCCTATCAAATTACCAATGACATTTTTTATAGAACTAGAACAAAAAATCTTAAAATTTGTATGGAGACACAGAAGACCCTGAATAGCCAAAGCAGTCTGATGGAAAAAAAAAAAGCTGGAGGAATCAGACTCCCTGACTTCAGACTATACTACAAAGATACAGTAATCAAGGCAATATGGTACCGGCACAAAAACAGAAAGATAGATCAATGGAAAAGGATAGAAAGCCCAGAGATAAACCCATGCAACTATGGTCAACTAATCTATGACAAAGGAGGCAAGGATATACAATGGAGAAAAGACAGTCTCTTCAAGAAGTGGTGCTGGGAAAACTGGACAGCTACATGTAAAAGAATGAAATTAGAACACTCCCTAATACCATACACAAAAATAAACTCAAAATGGATTAGAGACCTAAATGTAAGACTGGACACTATAAAACTCTTAGAGGAAAACATAGGAAGAATATTCTTTGACATAAATCACAGCAAGATCTTTTTTGATCCACCTCCTAGAGTAATGGGAAAAAAAAGATAGTATAAAAGGCAGTAGGCTTATGGTTTTTTGTCTCCTTTTATTGGTCAGTTATTTAAAGGACTGAATAAACCAATGCAACACTTTGCACACTGTAGCATGAAGAACTAAGGAGAAATGATCAGTCACGAGCACTCCCTTCTAAGATCTTTCTGTGCATAAGCCATACTCTGTATGACTGCTGGTTCTGTAGTAAGACAAAGTGAAAGAAACCTTTGTTAGCATTTTGGTTGCCTTTCTTGCCAGTATTTGAACCTAGATCAACCTTTGTGGACCAGCCTGGCTTAGAGCTGATTGTCCATTGAAAGCTACTGAAAAGTGTAGCTGACTATAGAGTCTAACCCTAGGAGGAGAGAGACTGGTGGTAGGTCTCATGATGCCATTTGTTGGTTGGAAACAAGTTCAAACAAGGAAGCCTCCACATTTAACTTCATTTATGTACTTTATAAACCCTAATGCTGATTTTCAGCTGTACACACTGATCTTTACTTTCACACAGTTTTTACCCAACCATTAGAGAAAAGTTGGTATGGTATGGTCCCACTCCTGAGCATATATCTGGAGAAAACTATAATTCAAAAAGATGCATGCTCATTGCAGCACTGTTTACAATAACCAAGACATAGAAGCAACCTAAATGTCCATCGACAAATGAATGGATAAAGAAGATGTGATATATATATATATATATATATATATATATATACACACACACACACACGCACACACACACACGCACACAAAATAGAATATTACTCAGCCATTAAAAAGAATGAAATATTGCTATTTGCAGCAACATGGATGGACCTAGAGATTATCACACTCAGTGAAGTAAGCCAGACAGAGAAAGACAAATATCATATAATGTCACTTATATGCAGAATCTAAAAAAATGATACAAATGAATTTATTTACAAAACAGAAATAGACTCACAGATATAGAAAACAAACTTATGGTTACCAAAGTGGAACAGGGGGAAGGGATAAATTAAGAGTTTGGGATTAACATATACACACTACTATATATAAAATAGATAACTAATAAGAACCTGTTGTATAGCACAGGGAACTCTACTCAATGCTCTGTAACAGCCTATATGGGAAAAGAATCTAAAAAAAAAAAAAAAAAAGAGTGGACATATGTATACATATAACTGATTCACTTCGCTGTACACCTGAAATGAACACAACATTGTAAATCAACTATGCTCCAAGAAAAATTTAAAAATAAAAAAAATAAAATAAAATAGATAACCAACAAGGACCTACTATATAGCATAGGGAACTATACTCAATATCTTGCAATAACCTATGATGGAAAAGAATCTGAAAAATAATATATACATACATATACACATATATATAATTGAATCACTTTGCTATACACCTGAAACTAATACAACATTGTAAACTATACTTCAATTTTTAAAAATAAATAAAACAGATAAAAAAAGAATTTGATAGTATTAGGTTTGTTTTACCCTTGAGCCTGAAAAAATTGAAAAAAATTGAAAAAAATACCATTTTTGGAGAGACTAGCAGGACCAATTGTATTCTCAACTCCTTTTTCAGCTTAGGGGTTGTGGGAGATGGACTTTGGTTAATTATCCCTTAAAAAGCTGTGTAGAATAAAGCTGTATAGCTACAATTGTGGCAAGTAGGAATACTTTATAAAGAATGCGATACATTGAAAAGACATCAAGGGAGGACCTAATCTAGATTTGGGGTGGGAGATGAGTCAGGGAAGGCACTTGAGAGGAAATAGCTTTTAAGCTGAGATCTTTTTTTTAAAAAAGGAACAAAAGAGAAGAAATTGGTTAAGAAAAATTGTGGGAAGTGGAGGGCTTATTTCAGAAGACAGAAGCCCATGTACCTTTCTTCTAACATTTCCCCCCATTCTTTGTGTTTTCCATTTAAAGGACTGAATCACTTACGCTTTGTATTTATATTGTGTTACATATATCTTAGGGCCAATTACAACCAAATGAAGATCTTGATTGTGGCGATGGTTACATGTCTATGCATTTGTAAAACTGAGATCAGTACAACAAAAAAGAATGAATTTTACTATATGTAAATTTTTAAAAGAAAGAAAAACAAAATAAACAAAATGGAAATAAAGTAGAGCATTGACTACTGTTGTCCAGTTGCTCCTTGGGCTTCATGTAAAGAAGCAGCAAGTAACACAGAAATAAATGTGTGCTTCCTGGAAACTCTAATCTTACCCTGGACTGTTTGCACTTGTTTTTATTTGAGTGTTTTATGTTTTATTTTTCTAATACAGGAAGGACTCTTTAATATGCCTTTAATATGTGGACTGGCTAGGAAAATCCCTGCAAGAAGAATAGTTTTTGTGACATACGGACGTGACAAATGGAGTGTCATTTGAAGGCTTTATTCTGGCATTACGTGGCAGGTGTCTTTGCTACCTAGAAAAGATATGCTACCCGCACTGGGAGAACCCATGATATAGGTGCCTGAATATCATCACTCCAGTAATGGGAAGACATGGGTGATCATTATTCCATAGCCTGCAAAACCTGTGTACTATTGTTGGTAAATTGGAGGCCTGTCACTTCTCTACGTGCCATCTGATGACATTGTTTCTGATATTTATGACAAAGGAAATCCCTTGTGATTTTTACCCATCAGGATAAAGAGCATTTACTTTTCCTTTCACAGAATTGAAGAAATCTGACTTAGAAAAGGAAGGTCCATTTAGATGCATTTGTTAACTTGCATCAAAATGTGAAGCCCTCTCTCTTCCAAAATGATTTCCCCCAAAATAAGTGAGCGGAAAAGAGGGACTGTATTTTGATGGTTAACAGTATTGAGGCACCCAACGTGCCAGGAAAGGATAGTACTGCTTCTTTTATGTGCACTAGTTCCTTAGCTTTTACAACAATAATCAAAACAGCACTTGGAGACAGAGGTTATCACCAGTTCCATTTTACCAGTGAGGAGAGTGAGATTCAGAGAGGTTAAGAAAGTTGGTCCAGGCTGCAGAGCTAGGAGTATTATGCAGATGATTGAGTGTGTGTTTCATGTGCCAAGGTCAGGTGTGTTTGTGGAGAGGAGTAATGCTGCATAATTCATCCAATCAGCCTCTAATGCTCATGTTTAGGTGCTGATTTCTTCTTGTTGGGCCTGCATGTTGTTTCAATTCATATTAAGATCTCAGTACCGTACTTCCTGGTTCCCAGAATTTACATAGAAGTTAGTTTCCTGTGATTCCCTTTAAGAAGCTGTAACCAAAGTGTCCCCCAGATTTTGCTTTGTTCACAGTCCTGCTTTCAATGTCAATAGATTAGGTGTGAAGCAACTGCAACGGAGAGTGCAACAGTTTCCTACCTCCTTATTAATCAAAGGTAATGCAAAGGTAACATTTTATTTATTTATTTATTTATTTATGGCTGTGTTGGATCTTCGTTTCTGCGCGAGGGCTTTCTCTAGTTGCGGCAAGCGGGGGCCACTCTTCATCGCGGTGCGCGGGCCTCTCACTATCGCGGCCTCTCTTGCTGCGGAGCGCAGGCTCCAGATGCGCAGGCTCAGTAGTTGTGGCTCACGGGCCCAGTTGCTCCGCGGCATGTGGGATCTTCCCAGACCAGGGCTCGAACCTCTGTCCCCTGCATTAGCAGGCAGATTCTCAACCACTGCGCCACCAGGGAAGTTCCCAAAGGTAATATTTTTAATAACAATTTCAAATGTTTCAAAATGCTTTACCTTGGTAACAAACCGACAGTGGTCTTTGCCACTGAAATAGAGTTTCTTTTTGATTCTTTTTTTTCTTAAAACACATTGACCTTTAAAATTTTAAATCTTAGACATGCCCCCAAATTGTCCCTATGAGGCCTTGTTATAGTAAACCTACAGCCCTGTTGCTCATCTTTCTCCGAACAAATCAAAACACATTACAGATGAAGCTTAATGAAGTAAGAGGTCCTAAAATACTTTCTAAAAAAACTTTGAAAATTAATCATATATAAGGAAAACTCTTAAAACTGACACGTTTGTGTCTCAGTTTTACTCATGGAGAAAATGTGGTGAAAACAGGTTAGAGTTTGTTGCAAGTGCTCTCCTCTGGCACCTCAGACACTGTGAGGTTATTCAACGCAGTCTGCGGAAATCACTTGTTTGATTTTAAGACAAGTAGCTTTCACTACCATGGCGTCAATGTGTCTGCTACCAAGGTATTCCCACATGGAAATCTGACCAGAACTCCTTTTCTTTCAAAGGACAAGTTATCTGGATAAATTCTCCTACTCTGCAAACTGCTGTACCTGCTAAAGACCTTAGAGTCAGAAAAGACGACACACCAGTGACTCTTGCTGCTTTTAGAAGTGCTAGCAGTATTAAGATCACTATCTGAAGAAGACAGTTGCAAATGCAGATTGGGCTTCTTTACTTTGATTATCTTCCTTTCCTTTAGTTTTCCTCAAAATAAGGCCGATAAATCTCATTCATCTTATAATTCACAAATGTTCATTGTGATTGTCTTTCAGCTGCTGAAGTACCTATAGGGAATCACAATCCAACCTTGTAAGAAGTTGCTGGACCGAGCTCTTCTGTCACAAATTATGACACACCAGCGCATTAAATTTATTTATTTTACCGTCTACGTTTCTCCAAAGGCAAGGTGAACCGATTAAAATATTTTTATACTCATACATTGTTAGATTTTTTGTATATGAAGGAAGTGCATTATTCTGACAAATTTAACAGGAACAACTATAATTTTTATAACTATATAATTTTAATTATAAATTAAATGTTTGTGATAATTTCACGTTTATAGTCACACCTGTGCTCCTATCTACTTCTCAAAACAAAGAACACCAAAACAGAAATTATTACCCCTATTTTTACAGAGAATGAAAATGAGAATCTCAGGTTTGAGTCACCACACAGTGACTGTGTGTATATTTACGTGTGGAGGTGAGCTGTGGAATTAGAATTCAGGTATATTGGTTCTCATTGGGATCTTTTCCACCATTGCCCCTGCTGTCTTTACAAAATGAACTGAGTTGTGAAGCACTGCAGGCTTCCACTCTGGAATTTTAAAAAATCTGGATGCAGGAGGTTTGCTTTGTTTTGTTTGGCAAGTGTGGGTACCACGAAGAACCAGCTCCATTGCTATCACATAGTCCATCCCCATTTTCTGGCTCCAGATCCGTCTGTCTTTGTGTTGTCATCACTACAGAATTCTTAGAGGAAGTAAGGTTTAAAGGCTAACTGGTGTTTAGTATGTGTGTGTGACCGTCACTTCTTTCCTTACTTCTCTCTTCTCACATCTACCCACTCCAAATATAGGGTGGAGAGGAGTGGGTGGAGTTGTAAAGGAAACTTACAGTGAAAACAAATTAGAGGGAAATAACAGCAGCATCTGAGGCAGTTTCTCTCATTCAAAAATAATAGGGTGAAATAAAATATCTGAACTAGAATGCCGTTTCTCCTTGTGCTTATTCTACCCGAAGTCCCTGGAGGATAAACTGAGAAGTGGATGTTTTGGTAATGAACCCAAAATAATGTATCTCAAGCTGGGGAGCCGACTCTCAATCATCCAGTTTATTTATTCATTCAACAAATAGTTATTGGGCACCCACAATATATGTCAAGCATCATTCTAGGTGAATGATAAATATTTGTGAACAGAAGAAAGATCCTCACCATCGTGGAGCTTACATGCTAGCAGGGTGAAACAGACAATAAACAATAAATACAATAACAAGTATATCCTATAGTATATTAGAAAGTGATAAGTACTTCGAGCACATTTGTGAGGGTATTGCTCCTAGAATCAGACTGTGTCTGAACCTCAGCTCTACCACTCCCTAGCTGTGTGACTTGGGTAAGTTACTTACCCTCTCTGTGCCCCAGTTTTCTTATGACTATAAAATAGACAAGACAATAGGGCCTACTCCATAAGATTGCTATGTGCATTTGATGAATTAATTAACCTGGCAAGAATGCCTGATTGATAGTAAGAGCCACATAACTGTGTATTAAACAAATAGCTGCTGTGGAAAAAAAATGAAAAAGAAAAGCAGCATGAAAGTTAGGGAGTGTGGAGCCTGTAGTTTTTTATAGGGTGGGCAGGTAATGTTTGGGAAGAAAACATATGAGCAAAACCTTGAAAGAGGTGAAAGCGTTAGACAAATATATTGAGAAGAGTAGTCCAAACAGAGGAAGTGACCTTGGTGAATGTCCTAAAATGAGTGAGTGGCTGCTAAGTTTTGAGAACTGCCAGGGAACCAGTCTGGCTTGAACGGAGTGAGCCTGGGGTTCAATTAGGGGCTGGAAGGCCACTGAGAGGAGTTTAGCTTTTATTTTAGGTGTCAAATGAGAAGTGATTGGTAGTTTTAAGGAGAGGAGTGGCATACACTGACTTTTCTTTTTTTTTTTTTTTTTTTTTTTAAACTAGGACTCTGATTTTATTTTTTTATTTTTTTTATTTTTATTTTTTTTTTAATTCACCAGTTTGTTGTTGTTTTTTTTTTAATTAATTAATTTATTTATTTATGGCTGTGTTGGGTCTTCGTTTCTGTGCGAGGGCTTTCTCTAGTTGTGGCAAGTGGGGGCCACTCCTCATCGCGGTGCGCGGGCCTCTCACTACCGCGGCCTCTCTTGTTGCGGAGCACAGGCTCCAGACGCGCAGGCTCAGCAGTTGTGGCTCACGGGCCCAGTCGCTCCGCGGCATGTGGGATCCTCCCGGACCAGGGCTCGAACCCATGTCCCCTGCATTGGCAGGCAGATTCTCAACCACTGCGCCACCAGGGAAGCCCTGACTTTTCTTTTGAAAAAGATTACTATGCTGCATTGAAAATAAATTGAAAGGGTGGAAAGACCAAAAGCAAGGTCTTTTGGGAGGTGATGATGGCTTATACCTGGGTGGTTACAATGGAGACAGTATGAAGTGTGTGGATTCTGTATATATTTGGAAGATAAAGCCAAACAGAGATCCTGATAGATTGCATATAGTGGGTTCAGGAAAGAGAAAAATCAAGAGTGAATCCAAGATTCAAAGTTCTCTTAATGATTTCTCCTCTCTGCTCTCCTTACCTACAATTTTATTCATGCACCCCCGTTTCCTCTTTTTATCTAATGCCAAGAGAGCTCTGAGCCTAGGAAAAGTCATGACGTAGGGAAAAGAGACAGTGGGACAGAAGAGAGAAGCAAAATCCATCTGGAGGAGGAATTTCAAGCTGGCAGCTCCTCCCACAGAATATAGTGGGAAACAGTTCCAGCTGGACAAAGTTACAAATGGAAAGGCTTTATGGCCCCATTCTTACACTCCCTAGCTCTGTGGGTTATCTTTCACCAGATGAGGCAGGATCAAGACGTTTCTCTGAGGTGGCGTGGATTTCTATATATCTTGATTATGGGGAGCAAAAGGTTAGGAAATCTAAAAATAAATATTGGTGCTAAAATCTATCTTTGAAAAATGTAGGCTTTTAATCTCCTCTCTCTCCTTCCCAAACCTTTGCATCATTTCATTTTCTTCCTTCTCCATGTGTGGACATAAACTGTGTCTAAATAGCTAAACTGTCAAAGAATAATCGATAAGTTCAGGAACTGACACTGACTTTTTCCAGAGAAGTCCATTAAGCTGGTTATACCTGTCTCTACATAGAACCAGCCCAGTACCACGAATGCACTCCAAACGGTGATTTTCTGAAGGAGGTTGTCATATGGAAAAAATCTTCTTTGTCCCATTTTTCTTGCTCTCCCAACATTTCTTCCCATCCTCTCTCTTTTCTTCTTGCTTCCCTTCATCCACTCTTAGCAACTGGATATTCATACATAAAAGCCATTTATAGTTTAATGCCTCAAAGCCCTCATATCTGTTAAACTACAGTCTCCTTTAGAAAGGAATTTTCCTCAAACCTGACCACATTCATTCACTCATTAACAGATGTTGCGGCCCCAGGCTGCATTTCTGGGGAGTAGGTAGAGGGAAGGGATTCATTGACATCTTCTGTCAGAAGTCAGTAAGCTATTATTCAGCCCTCCCGGGCCCTAAGCAGGTGCTCTTTCCTTTCTTCTGACAATAGCAAAGGTTCCCAAGACCCCAGATGACAGTCTCTACATTAGTACTTACTGACTCCACTGACAGGTGTTTTTCTGTATAACCAGACAACAGGTGTTTGCCCAGTGCAGCCTGCCAAAAGCCAAGGAGCCAGAGTAGAAAACAAGGCCCATTTGTGAAAATGATTACTGTAATTAAGAGCTATGGTAATGCAAACGATGAAAACTCATACACATTCGCACTTACACTCTCCCAAATTCTCTGTTCCCCTGGATAGAGCAAATGACAGACTACAGATCACCCAGCATTACGATATCCATTTAAATGCTAAAGTTCTCTCTTCTTTTGGGGAGAGATTGAAACGATTATTAAGGCATCTTTTGAAACCATCCCTCTTAAGGATCCTCACTTAGAATTTATGTCATTGTGCATTTGGGGGATTACAAGGCAGTGTATGCTGAAGGAGACTGCCTTTGAGGGGCTTATGATTTACTTGAGAGCCCCATCTATATCCATAAGAAAAGTGAAACAGCTAAGCAATACTCAAATCACAATACGTCTGGTGGTGACCCTCATTACAGCAAGTTCCACTGTGTGCCCTATGACCTCCCAGCAGGAAATTGCCTCATTTACAACCAAGAAAAGTCTTGAGAGTAATATGCTGTGTGCTTCTGAATTCTTCCCCTAGGAAGCATACATGAGCTTCAGAGCTAGGGCAGATAGCAGAATGGTGTGCATAAGGGAAATATTTCTTTGTAAAAAATCTGTGAACATACATCAGTCACTCATTTGTGTTTCAGGAGCTAAGGATCCTCTCACTGCTCTGATCTGAGTGGGCTAGTGGAATGAAAAGCAAAGGGTGGAATACACCAAGGGTGAGGACACAGGTCAGAAGACGTCATGGACTTTATCAATATGATTTTCATATTATGCATATATGACCACAATATGCAAAATAAATTATAACTGTTAAGTCCCTATGCTCCATTTTCAATCTTTTTTTATATGTTTACATGGGAGTTGAAGGGAGACATGTGGGTAGTTCAATTCTAGCTGTTGCATACTGTGATTACTATTCCTATTATTTTTGCCATGAGGAGCTTCTTTATTTTAACAAATTTACAGAAGTGGAAAACTTATAGATATTCTTTTTTTCCAGTAAACAATATAATTATTATTCATCATATATGGTTAAAAAACGCTCATACAATTTTCAATTTTGTAGGTCTTTATATTCCCCTCTCCCAACTCTCTAGCCAAGTTTAAAATTTTTATGCTTTTTATTTTGATTTTCTTAGTGTATTACATAGTAAGATCATATTTTATTGAAGTTTTCTGTAATTATTAAAGGGATAAGTAATGTATTATGATTCACTAAAATAGAGTAATAAATAACTTACATACTGCGATTATTAAATACTTTTATACTGTGATTGCCCAAAGAACAGTCCTGGATTTTTCACATTGAAAGAAATAAAAAAGGCAGTTCACAAATAATTCTTCTAGAGGACACAAGAATGGGATGCTTTTTTGCTTTTTTTTTTTTTTTTTTAAACAGCTTTTGGTTAAGCTGAAAAAAATTTTTGGGCTTCTCAGAAAGTTCTTGATTATAAAAAAGTATGAAAGGAGTAGTTCTCTAGAATGTGATGTCTAAAGTTTTATTGGGAAAAAAACTAAACCGAAGCAAAACATCCACTTGGTATTGTTGAAGATATCTTTCAAATTCTGTATACGTCCTTGCCAACAGTTGCATCTTCAATTTTGGTCCCCATACTGCTTTAACAACTGAAGAAAAATAAGCATCTTATTATGGGAAAAAAAAAAAACTGTCTGTGTGGACTGGCTCTCAGACTTAGTCTGAGAAATCAGCTTTGATCAAATTACTTTCTGAACAAATGGCCTTTGACTGGGTCGGTGAAAAGATAGCCCACGTGTCCCAGGTTTCAGCAGCTTCCTATCTGTTTATCACTGGTAGCAGGCTTGGTCTCACTTCTGTTCTCTTCCTCCTGTCTCATTTGGCACAAAAGGGATGTCCTAGAAGAGGACACTGTGCTTCCTTTCTCTTCATCCCCCCACCCTCAATTTTCTTGAATGAGTGCCCATTTGCTTACGGCCTGTCTCTCTGGATACAAACCAAACATCCAGAATGCTAAAGCTATTCCAATAGCAGCAACTCTAATTCACCCTCTTTATCTCTCATGATAAAGATGAGAGATGAGAAAAGTCTCTGATTCCTCACTCTTTTTGCTACCTGACCCACTTCTTACTGAGAATTAAGACTGGAAGTACCACGCCTCTCCTCCTATGCTCAGAACGACCTCTCTAGACATTATTAGATACAGATTGTGCCAGGAACAAAACCCATCATAAAGGCAAAGTGGGCTCTGTTTGGGGCAGGGGATGGTGGCATGATCTCAAATCACGACTTTTGTACACATATGTAGCCAGCACAAGGAAATACATCCTCCATCTTCAATGGCTGGCCCTGGACAGGATAAGGGGCTTCTAGTACTTTAAGAGCAGTTATTTCCTGCAATTGGATATTGTGTGCTGAGATAACTGGGGGCCTGTAGTGCTTTAGGACTCAGTGCATGGATGTACCAGAAACTAAAGCAAAACTAGTCACCAGGTTAGTTGGAAAGCACTAGAAATGAGCTTTATGAGAAAAAGTAACGGATTTCATTGAGTCAATTCACAAAAGATCTCTTTCTACTAGCAAGGGCTGCTTTGCTTTCTGACTCCACAGATATGGAGGAGACCAGCTGCCTGTGGCCATTTCAAAACAGCTGCCTCTTCAGCAAGAAGTAATAGACCCTGGAGAAAGAAGAAGAGATCTAACCTCCGGACCTGCGGAGTGCCTAATCACTCTGTCAGCACCCTGCCTGTGCGCCCTCGCTCTCTGTTTCCTTCCCGCACAGCCAGCTCTTCCCACCCTTCTCAGCCTGCTCAGGGCTCCTTTCGCCACAGGCTATTTGTTCCTGTAATTGCTGCCAACTTGGCTGGTGAGAAGCCAGGCCTGGAGGAAATAGAGGGTCCTGGCAAGAACGCGGACTGACGGCCCCAACAGGGTCAGCGCCTGAGTCCTCCCACAATGCAACTGTGCCTCCGACAAAAATCCTATGGAACTAGAAGTCATTGTGGGGTCACCAGGGACCTGATTAGCAAAAAGTGGTGCTGCTGTCTGGATTCAGCCTCTGAGTGTGTGGAAAGGCGGCAGGGATGGAGAAGGAGGGCCAGATTCAAGCCCTTCACTTAGGAAAACTTGCTGATATCTTCTGGGCTTTTGTCTGCTTGAATCAAGCAAAGAAAACCAGTCCTTGCCTTGCACTGCAACGAACCAGGCTAGGCAAACCTCATGGATTGTGGGCACCTGCAGCAGAAGAGGTGAGGAGAGACTGACTTGCTCTGAACAGAAGCCTGTGCGAGGTCCGCGGGGACCCTGGCAGCCTCGTTCGTGGGTTGGAGAGCCTTCGGGGCACTGTGGTTTGCACTGCCCAGGGTTGCTCATCCTATCCCACCACCTATCTCTGGTCCTTCCCTCCATCACAGTGTGATGCACTGTAGGACGGACCAGGCTTTGGCCTCTCCTCTGGAGCCCTGGTCTCAGAGACCTCCAACATCTGTTTACAACCAGAGGAAGGTTGTAATTAGTAAGCTTGTCCCTCGGGTGAAGGGAAGCTTGTCTTTGCTCTGATCTCTTTCTTCCTAGACTTTGAAGTGCCAGCCTGAGGATACAAGCCATTGTATCTTGCTTTGAACTGACTCCTGTTGCTGGTAACTGGATCATAGCTATAACTACAAAAGACCTACGAGAAATTCATCCTTTGGTTCCCACACAGAACTAGGGGAGGCCTGGAAAGAAAGTTCAGGTGCTGGGGCTAGGAAAGGTGAACCTGAGGTGGTGAGGCTACAGAACGTGAGGCCGAGGGGTTGAACAGCTGAGGCAGGTAAACCCGAAGAGATGGGGACCAGAGCTGATGCCTAGATGACTGGTGGGACCCATTCACCTGTTAGTTTTCCGGTGCCCCGTCCAGTGGAGGTGAGTGGAAACTAGCCTTTATCTCTGCAGGTAGCCAGGAGCCTGCACCTTCTCCCCGACCTTGCTTTCGCGGCAGGGAGAGCGCATGAATCAAGAACAGCACGGCGCAGTGGCCGCGGGCGCGTCTCCGCCTATGCCCTGGCGACCTTGACCAGGCTCACTGGCCTGTGAATGGACTGAGGGATCGTCTCCAGCCAGGGGGCTTTTGATGATCCAGAAAATAACCAGAAAAAAAAAAAAAGTGGTACAGGCTTGCACTCTCTTTTGAGTGGAATTTATGGGAGTAGAGACCAGCTAGCCAAGACCGTGAAATGAGAATTTTTCCGACCGCAGATTTGCGGTGGACACAGGCTCCGCGGATCTGCTGCGCCGAGAGTGAGGCAGCGCGCGGGCCAGGGAGGGCGCAGCCGGGAGCGCAGGGCGACTGGCTCCTCTCTCGGCGGAGCTGCGGAGAGAGGGAGCTTGGCTCTTCAGCGCACGGGACAGGCGCACGGCTGTCTTCTTTCACTGTTCAGTTTTTGCAGGTCTTTACATTAAAAAAAAAAAAAAAAGACCCAAATACATGTTCAACCCTCTTGTAGATTTTTAAAAGTTTACTGGCACCCACCCTACTTGCTCACGCACACCATACCGATTCAGTTTTAAGGGCGCACTTGTTAAAAAAGCCTCCTAGCATCCAGGAGAGTTGAGAAGGAACCTGGGGTCTAGTTTGCCAAACTCAGTCACAAGAGCTGGTCACTGCTCTCCATTTAGGGAATGCTCTGCTTTTCCAAAAGTTACAACCTCGGACCCCAGAGGAGGTCGGAGTGCACCTTGCCACCCTCCAGGCTGAGCTGGGCTAAAACCTGAGCAGGTGTCTTGGCCTTCCTGGGTCATCCCTAGACAAGAGTTTGATCCCCAGCTGGAATCTTGCAGGACAGGAGAGGGGTACGAGAATGGTTGTTTCACTGGGGGTGGGGCTTGAGGAGCTGAAAGAAAGAAGAAAAGAAAAGGCGTAATCGCAGTTCCAGAGGCTCAGCCCCAGGGTGGTTTTGACCTCCTGGGTTTGGGAAGGAGACTGATAGTGCCTCTAAGGCCAGCCACTCTCCTGGTCTTTCAGCTGACTCCTAGGGAAGAGGAAGGGTGAGACACAAGCAACTGGATTTACTTTGGAAAATCCTTGTCACTTGAGGAATGGGTGACACACAGGGGAACTTAGTGATGGCATCCAGCACCACCAATGGGTCTTAAACCCTGACAGCTTTTTTAGAGACCCAAGGCCATCACTTGCAGAAGGCACAGTGCCCAGGTCCAGCATTCCACAATCATTCACCCCGGAAAGAGGCAATGTCAGTCAAGCGGATAGTCCTGAGGGACCACCCGTCCTCAGTGTCCACTTTCAGGATTGCCTTGCAAGGGTCTGCTTACCTATGGTGGTTAAACCAGAAGCATAAAGCTTGAGCCTAGCACAGGAGAAAAAGAAGGGGTGTTCAGCCCAGGGCAGCATCTTATATAGTGCCCAGGCCATGCACATCTATGTGTGATGTGCCCTTTCTTCCCCCTCCCTCGCTGACCCCCCACCCCCACCCCGTGGCTTCACTAAGTTGTCCAGGTGATTTTCTGTTTACAGCTGCCTTGATGTTAAGTATTCTAGCCATGGGAGATTTCCAATCCTGAAAAATAAACATATGTTTTATATGCTTTTCATTATTGAGATCGGAATCCTTAAGTGGGTACTCAAAAATGGAGAAAGCCACCTCCTAGCATCAACCTTGGCTTATATGAATTGACCTTATCGGTCCAAATCACAGCCTTTTCATTAAAATGAGCAATGAATAATGTACCAGAGTGTAGTTTAAACCTTCAAATATGTTTTCAGATGGAAATATTTCAAGAATGCAAGCCAGGTATATTTCTCAGATAAATGACAGTAGGGGCATTGCATACACGGGAATTCTCCGTTCTCAGGTTTCCTGAAATCCAGCGCGCGCATCATTAATCATTCATTGGAGTCGGCCCTTCAGTCAATGGCAGCTCTGAGTAAGCTGAAGCGAGCCGTTAGCTAATCCTTCCTGCCACGGGGATCCTGGGGCGAGAAAGGACAACTGGACAGTTAGTCACATGTGCTGGCGCCCAGACCCTACCCCTCTCGCCCGGCTCCGAGCACGGTGTGCGTGTGCGCTTTCCCTCCCGGGCGCAGACCTAGAGCTTCCCAGAAGGAAAAACAAATTCGGTGTCATTATGCTTAGCGCGACCAAGAGTTTCCCAACAGGAAAGCAGCTCGAGCCCTGGCGTAAAGGCTTAGGGCGGCTCTCTAAACGCTGAGTAAATCCATTCATTAGCTCTTTAGTAAATCGGCAGCAACAACAAAAGCCTTCTCCCCACCGCGCCACACCAAAGCCTTCCAAGTTGCGCTGCGAACACTTGCAGCGGTGGGATCCCTCGGCGGGACGCAGTTCCCGAGAGATCCCCGGGGCAGGGGTTGTACCAGTCGGGTCTGCTGGGCAAAGGGAAGTGAACCTGGAAACTGTGTCCTGGGTAGGCGAGAGCGCATTGCTGGGACGCAAGCCTGCGGCAGAGGTGCGAGAGACGAGAACTCACTCCCACGTTTCGCCCTCCCATTCCCGTGGCTGCCCCAGGAGGACTCAAGGGCTCGCGGGGAGCTGAGTTCCGCGCAGCGTTGGCTCGAGTGGAGGGTGGCCGTGTGGCGCGTGAGAAGTGCTGGGGTGCGTGGCCTCGGTGTGCGCGCGCCCAGCGTCGGGGTGCAGCTTCTCTCCGCCTGGCTTCTCCTCCCACTCACCCTCTCCCGTCTCCTCCCTCCTCCACACCCCCGCCCCCGGGACGGCGAGGCTCCCTCCCCGCACCGGCCGGAGAGTACACAAAGCGGCGGGTGAGGGGAAGCTTCGCAGGCGTGCACCGAGCAGTGAGATCACTGGCGTTATAAATATCCCAGTGCCAGCGCCGAGATCCGTTCGGGTGGCCTCTCTCTCTCTCTCCCCCTCTCCCTCTCTCTTCCCCGAGGCTATGTCCACCCGGTGCGGCGAGGGGGGCAGCGCCAGAGGCACACAGCCGCGCGCGGGCTGCAGAGCCCAGAACCAGCCCTGCAAAATGCACTTAGGACCCCCGCGGCTGGAAGAATGAGCTTGTCCTTCCTCCTCCTGCTCTTCCTCAGCCACCTGATCCTCAGCGCCTGGGCTCAAGGGGAGAAGCGCCTCGCACCCAAAGGGCAACCCGGACCGGCTGCCACCGGTAGGAACCCCGGAGGAGCCAGCAGCAGCCGGAGCAGCAATAGCACGAAGTCTTCCTCTTCTTCCTCTGCCCCCTCCTCCTCCGGGGCTTCTCTGGGCAGTCAAGGAAGTGGCTTGGAGCAGAGCAGTTTCCAGTGGAGCCCCTCGGGGCGCCGGACCGGCAGCCTCTACTGCAGAGTGGGCATCGGTTTCCATCTGCAGATCTACCCGGATGGCAAAGTCAATGGCTCCCACGAAGCCAGTACGTTAAGTAAGTTGCCTGCTCTCCTACAAAACCTGTCCTAAGCGGGCGGCGGGAGTCTCGGGAGGGGACAGCTGGTGATTTCCTGGTCTGCAAGCCCACCTTCCGGAGCCCCGGCCACTGGGATCCAGCCGGCCCTCGAAACAGCCGGGCGGGTTGGGTGGAGATGCGTCTACGTGGCGGGCACACACTTTCCCCTCTCGTGGGTACGAGGAATGGTGATTACTGAGGTATAGGCTACCCGGAGGCTGGTGCAGACAGGCACCTTGTTTCCAGTTTGCCCTGGTCCCAAAGAGGAGCTCCAGCCTGTGACTGGAGAAAAACCAAAAATCTCCTTTCTCCTCGTTTAGCTTCTGTTTACCTTCTGCTTCTGTTTACCAGACTCGCATTTTTCACTGGGCATCAAAGTACACCCCTTTTCCCTGCCCATAACTGAACAGTTTTATTTAGAATAATCAAATCTCACATACTGCCCCTCACAACGGCTACCATAACCCCAAATTAATATTATATATAATGTATATATACATATGTGTATACGGATATGTCTATTGTAGATACGTACATATTTACACATTATATACATATAGAATATATATGTATATTATACGGGAGACCAGACATTCCCTGTTTGGAAGAAGACAGTGATCTAGAAAACTGGACACGTTTAGAGAGGGAGACGTGATGGACATTAGAATTATTAATTGCAGAGTTGGGTTTAGCACCTTTTAGTATCTTGAAACCATGACCAGACCTTGTGAGGAAGAGTGGCCCGCCTTTGGTCCCCAAGGACAATTAGGGGAAAGTTCTTTATTTTAGAAGAAATTCAGAGACGGTTCAATTCGGTACAGGTGAAAATTTTGTAGTTTTTTTTTTTTTAAGCCAAGTTTTAAATTTTCTTTCTGAGTTTAGCTCTCTCTCTTTCCCTCCTTTCTCATCTTCTCCTCCCTTCCACCCCATCTGAGTTTTCAGACCATCACTGCCACTCCTCTGATTCCTCTCACTGCCCCTCTAGGCAGCAGAGGGGAGAGATGATTTGCGGTTGTATGCGGGGCTGGGGAGATTTCTGCGGGCCTTTTCCTCCGTAGGGCCAGATGGTCTTCCAGCCTGGGTTAGTCCAACAGACAGACAGAAGCACAGCCCGGGCCTCAGAGGGACCCAGGGAGAGCGGAAACATGGCCAGGAGATACCGATGCGCACACGGTCACCCGGCTCCGGAGTGTCAGCCTGGTGGCTCCCAGGTGTACTTAACTTTCTCCGTCTCAAACCAATGACCCCACGGGTTTCTTCTTACCCAAGCTCCGGAGGAGCGCGGGCTCCACAGCGGGGCTGGCATCTGGCACCCGCCCCGGACAAGGGTTGGAGGTGTGCACGTCTGTGGGATGGCCGGCCGGCAAGCTTCCTCCGGGGGATTCAGGAGGCTGGAAGTGGAAGAGCTGGCGGTTCGCGCCGGGAGGCGAGCGGGTCCACGCCAGCCTCCTGCCCCTGACTGGTCTTTCGGGCTCCGCCGCTCCAGCTGTCTGGGTTGCACGTGGCGAGGTGGCCTGGAGCACCAAACCCGAGAGAGGGCCTTCCCTGTCTGCCCCAGCGAGTCCCAGGCCCTCCCACACGCTCCTTAGCGGTGTCTGCTTTTATGTTTTAAGGTTCATTACACTCACTAAGCAACTGACCATCTTCGGTGATAAAAGGCAAGGTCAGTTAGAGCGAAGGGGAATTTCCTAAGATTTAAGGGTAAGCAAGAGTTGTGTCTAGTTCAGTATTTCCATTTGTCCTCATTTTGTCCCACCAAACTCTTTTCCTCCACCAGCCATCAGAGCTCATTCCCCACTTCTAGTAATATTTTCCCCTTTCACTTACATGAACACTGTTTCTATTCTGTTCTTCTTGCAGTTTATCCAAAAAATCAGCCTCAACAGAGGATAACTTCTGTGTTCTCAAGGGAACATCCAAAGTTAGCCTGCAAGGAGGGCAGGTTGGACCCCAGCGGGGTAAAATGATGTGCGGGAGGTGGGTTTCGGTGTGCTAGGGATCTCTGAAAACCAGACTTATTCCCAAGATATTCACCCTCTTCTCTTGGAAGAAACCATAAGAGATAAAGATTTTTGCAGCTTAGGCCTTGTGGAGGGGAAATTGTAGAAAAGGATAGAAAGGAAAATGAGAACAGATCAACAAAGAACACATTCAGCTAAAGAAGACATTGGCCAGTATTTATTTCCAAGGTACATTTTATTTTAAAATCCACTTTGAAAGATATCTAACAAAGAACAGACACAAAACACTGCTTTGTTTCTTAAACAAAACTGAAGTGCCTAAATAAAACTTTCTTAATTTAACGAGCACTTTCCTAATTCATTTCAGTTTATAACAGCCTTTCAGAGTTTAGTCTGTGTCTTTCACTTGGCTTGCAATCATTCACTTATTCATTCATCCATTTGTTCACGTACCCAACATAGGATACCTAGCTCACCAAGCTTGTTATTTTGGTTGCTTTTGGGTTAGTTGGGATTTTTTTTTTTCCTTTGCCTTCCATAGGTTTTTCTCACAGAGGAAAGTATAATTTAAGTGTTTAAATCATGGTGATTTTCAGCTTTGTGATGTCTGGAATGTCCAATAATCTATCATAAGATTTTGCTACCATAGATCCATGAAGAATTTATGAAATACGTCATGTTTAAAAGGATAGCAAGTAATTTGGAAGTTTAAAATGAATCTCTGTCTTTAAGTAGCTGTGAAAGAGAAACAGGCCCTGCTAATTGCAGTTGGTCATATACCTCTTTGTAGATAGTGCTTGATGGTTTCCTGATACATAATGTAAACTCAGGAGTTGTTTATGGAATGTTGGTTAGAGTAGATGAGGAACCATTTGTCCAAGTCTCTCAAGAGAAACTGAAGGAGCTTGGACCATGAGGATAATGGAGAATACATCAGAGTTTTCTCTCATCATCTAATTCTACGGTCTGTGAGTTAGCAGTGATAGAAAACTTACATTATTTTGTCACAGCTTGCTACTTCTGTAAAGAGTCAAAAGTTTGCCATGCCAAACATTCTAACAAGTTCTTTTAAACTCAGTAATTTTCTGTAATGTTTGTCAGAAGAAATAAATATATGTTGGAATATATGTTTCACAGCTATCTTTTGACATTAAAATTTTTGCAAATTGTGAATATTTTCTAGTTTGGCTATCAGAGGTACACTGGCCATAGATTTGAAACATAATTTGTTTAGTTAAGGAATACCACTTAATATATTCTTAGCTTCTCTTATACAGTAGTTATTCCAGGTTTTGAAGACAGGTAAAAGAATCAAGCTCATTGCACATAAACTCTTATTATGAGGAAATACTAGGGAAGGGTGAAGAAAGATGGGCAAGACAAGATAGATGATAAAATCCCACTACTGAATAGAAACAAAGACTTTGTTTTAATTTCTATGCTTTCAAGTTTAGTTCCAAAACAATGCTTCTGTTGGCTTATCTTGGGCCATTGAAGAATAGGCAATCAAGTAATTGTCAATTTAGGGAGCAAAAGCTTAAGGCTATAGCTACACAAAGCCAAATTGTTCACATAAAATATAGAAATTCCAGTTATGTATTTTGGCTAAACCAAACCCTCAGTTTTACTAACTTTTAAAAATCTGAATTCACTATCAATTTTGATGTTAATGTAAAGTCAACCTTTATATAGTCCCCAAAGCCTAAATAAACCAGAATCTCTATCTTCTGTATGGAAAAACTCAAGCAGAAAATTTCTATGTTGCTAACTTAATCAATGAAGACTACTAAACTGGATATTTCAAGACTCAGATTTGATAAAGACATGGCATATTTGTTGCTGTGTGAGCACAAGTAGAGAAACTTCAGTTTTAAATGATTTTTCTTTGAGGATTTTTCAGATGGGCTGTTGAAAGCTTCTGAATACATGGAATATCTGTATATCTTTCTCATTCACTGAGAAAAGAGAGAAAAAGGAGAAGTCTACATAATTTATCAACCATCATTGATAGAGTCCTAATGTATTAAAAATTCTAGAGGGGACTAAGTAAGAAAATCTATATCCGGAATAATTTTACTTTGTAACGCATACTTATGCTTGTAAGTAAGTGGATTAAACAGTGTATAATCTGAGAGACACTGAGTTCTTGCATCCTTCATCCTAGATGTCAATTGCAAAATTCCACCAAGAGAGGATAACTCCTTCAGTTAAGCACTGCTTTTTTCTTTTGATCCTCTTAAATGTGAACACCCTAGGAAAGATAACACATTGTCACTTGCACTTTAACTCTCTCCCTGCCCCACTCCCCCAGCAGTAGAGGGCCAAAATAGCAGGAGAGTACTAAGACATGTGTCCATACATGTGTACACATGGGGTGTCCTGAAAAGGAAGAGAGGTAGTGAGAAGGTCAAAGAAACAATCCAATTTAGCAAACATTCATTGACTATTGATGATCTGTGAGACACACTTGGCCTTCCACAATTTTGCTTAGGGATACCATCTGGGCTTCCACGTGAATTGTAAGTTCCCATCAAATTTATTATTACTGACTCCTAAGAGGAAATCACTGAAATTGAAAAAAAAATCAGTTTTAGAGAAATGTTTTCTGGAATTTATATACGTGTGATTTAATGCACATGGGTTTAAAATACTTAGAATTCTTTAATGAGTTACTGAGATTTGGCATGAAAAGTCAATAGGCCTGTGATCTTTTCAGGGTGTGGGAGCAGGAGGTTGAATTGTGGGGCTTGTAGAATCTGCTTCTATATTCTAGGAAAAAAGACATCATGAAATTGCTGTTGAAATTACTTTGGAAACTATGATCTTAACAAGGTTCCTAATATTACACCATAATTACATTATTTAGAACATCATACCAAAGTTGCCTATTTGAAAAAACAATTATTTCATCTAATCTCATCTTTTTTCTTTCCTGCATTCTTCATAATTTTAAATAGAATGATGTATGTAAAAGTATGTTTTTAAGCTTTCATTTAAATATAATTTTCTTACTGTTATAAAATCTTTTCATTCTCAGGCATTATATCATTTTTTATACCGGAACTTACAAGAAAAGAAACCATGTAGTATGTAATAAAATAACACTTTCATATATATTATTTCATCTTTCCCATATTTAAAATTTATTACAATGCAAATTTATATAACATATACATGCAGAATGTACAATGTGTTGGGAAACAAGTTGAGTCAAGATGGGTCTTTCTTAAAAATAGAATATGTTGTCAGAAACCAATAGTTTACATAAGCAAAGCAGTGCTCCCATTAAAGAAATATATACAGAGTCCTTTTGTCTTGACCTCTTAAATGATAGTCTGCAAACATACATGCTTAATGAGAATTTTATCTTTTATGCTACCATGTATTTTTTTTCCCACTAATACACAATAGATTTGCATTTACAAAACCAGGTAATTTTCCAGACAATGGTATAAAAAAACCTTTAACAATGCAGAACCAGGAGTAAACTGGGGGAAACATATGGTCAAGTCTCCTTTTCTACCAACTCCACATTGTCTCTTTTGTGGCTGTCATTCTACACATAGATGGTTTCTCATGTTCTCCCTGTCTCATTTTTTAACAGACATTTACACAGTATTCACAATCACATCCCCCATCTCTGAAATATCCAAAATCATTAATGCTGTTTTTCACTATCATTCTGTAATTTTGATAGAAATATAACTTTGTATCAGATGTTCTATTCATGTTTTATTAATAATATTATTATAGCACTACGTTGTGTAGTAAATTTATCTTTACAAAGGATTCTGTGTGCTTTGTCACTATTTGATAAAATGATAATGCTTTTAAATCTTTTTTGGGTACGCATCACAGTCAAATAATTTGCATAGCAAAATCTATTGTAAATAGCATTTTGAAAACATTTTGAAGGAAAGAATTTTTTGAGACAGTTTTTTTTTTTAGGAGTTTCTTCCTAGAAGCAGAAGTAGTTCCTTTCCAACAGTTTTTAGATTTTTTTGGTTTGTTTTAAAGCAACAGCCACTAATAAAGTGGTAGCTGCAGTTTTCTTGAGATGTGTTTTATTTACTCTAGGCTAAGAATGCTTATCACAAGAACAATAGTTCCTTCATGAACTTTCTGATCAAGTATTTGTAAGAAATCAGGTTGAATAAGTAAGCGGCAGTATTTGCTACAATTACAGGTATTAGGTCGCATTGGTCAACATAAGTGCTCTATAAAGATATTCATATAAGTGTTTACATGTATTATATATGTGTGTATCCACAATACACTGCATTTGGTAAGTTGAATAATTTTATATGTACTTCAAATACTGCAGGGGGAGACTGCTATTTTAAGAAAATCTGGTGAATTTCTCTATTCGTCATAGTCCTATTGACATATTCTAATTAGAATATGTACTCAAAATATTACAGATTGAAATGTTGAGATGTTTTTTCCCTCCTCCCTCCCATCCTTGCTTCCTTCCTTTCTTCCAGGACAAATCCTCTTTTAGCTTTAGTGAACCATATTATTTTGTCCTTCTTTTTTTTTTTTTTTTTCATTTTGTTGTAGGCAATTAACAAAAAGCTCTATGCTTTTCTTCTGTTCATATAACATTACATACAAGTTTATGGTAAACAGGCAGGAATCCCAATTATATACAAACTATGAGTTTCATCTTCTTAAAATACTCTAAACTGTGGTGTGTGACTCTCTTGACCCAGTGGATGTGGACTTTCAAATTATTAAAGGAGACAGAGGGACATCGACTTGATAATTCTGACTACTAAATGCCAAATATAAACAATAACATAATAAATACCTCGTTAAATTTTTTCCAGAAAAGTCACTCAAAATGCAAGATGTCTCAAACCATAATCCATCAAACACTTCACTGAGCCAATAGTCTCAGATTATTTATATTGCTTTCAGTATCTTATGTATAATCTTTAAATGAGCAACTCACTAAATGATAGAGTGTGATATATATTGATTTATCGATTTGTATTATGATCATTTGAGAAGAGGGATTTCTTTTATGTAAATAAGTATTATTTTCAAGGCTTCCAATGATTTATACTAATCTTGAGTACCGTCTTCTGTGCTTTAATATTAAAAATACAGTATTATCTCTGACAGAAAAACAATGCATGAGGACTGTTTTGTAAAACACTTAAAAAAGTCTTTGCCATTCCTTTAGAACTTGAAAAGATTCTACTGCCAAACATTGATTACTAAAAGTGACTTATCATTTGTAAGAAGAAAAAGAATTACTAATGAAGCACAAATTTTTGAACCTTGAAATTTATCATTTTAAATGAATACTTGAGTGCTAGACCTTTTTATTTCTTTTACATAATAAATGTCACAAAAAATAAGGATGTTAAATACTTTTTAAAAAAATCACAGTGATAAAGAATGGAGACAATCTACGTAGAAATTTAATTCTTCACAATGGTATATAGAAGAGCCTGTGTTTTATTTTGGGATTTCTGTCATCCTAGGTATTTTGGAAATATTTGCTGTGTCTCAGGGGATTGTAGGAATACGAGGAGTTTTCAGCAACAAATTTTTAGCGATGTCAAAAAAAGGAAAACTCCATGCAAGTGTAAGTAGAACCACTTTATATTTGTTAAAGGTGTTATAGAGATTTTTATATTTGTAAAATGGAATGAAGTGATTTTCCCAATTGATAGATAGGACAATTTGCCCAGAGAACTTAATGTTTTTTTGTTTTTGTAAAATTATATGTACATTAAACCAAGAGAATTGTATGTGTTTTTGTAAGTGGTCGTTTAAATATTTTATTTACTTGAGAAGATAATATAGAATCCACAAAAAGTTTTAAGGGTAAGTGTATTCGAAAACAGCATTCTCTAAGTGATTGCCATTATTTATTTCTTAAAAGTGGTCCAGGTGAGGAGAAATGTTATGGAAATACTGTATTTTTAATTTACATGTTTATGGTGATTGTGTGTGTGTTCAGTAGATCATGTTCTTAATTTTAAAAGCTACTCATGATGTCAAAAATGGAGTCTAAGTAATATAACGTATATTCATATTAATAAGTATGGAGGGAAGAAACCAATAGTGAGAAGACTTTGACCTTTAATAGAGAAATTTAATTTGATTCATTTGAGAAATTTTCATCTTGTTTTTTTGTTACATCAAAAACACTTCTTGAAACTATGAAGACTAATTTTGCACTCAAAAATTTCTTCAGCCCACTTAACACAGTTTGTAATCAATTTACAAATTATAGATTTCTATGCTTTGTTCTGAAAATGCTCATTACTTGGTAAGCATTAAAATGTTTTAAAGATAATAAAATATATTTAGCTTAGTTTTCCCGCTCACAGATTCTGTTTATTAGTATTAGTAGTATGCACAGCCCTTAAAAGTGATTTATGCTTTTTCTGTAGTGTACTGAGTTTTGTCATATTAAATCACTTTAAAAAGCAATTCTTCTTTAAAGCTACTCCTTTAATCCTTATTCACTTTAATTCTTATTAAACAAATTGGAGAAATATCACTTTTCGAGCTTTCAAAGTATATAGGAAGTTTTAATTGAGTGCAATCAATTGGAACTTGCTAATTATGATTTCTTCTTTACAGACCTTTAAAAAATTGAATGAGAATTTCACTTGGTTTAATGTTTAAGACTTTCAATTTTCCTTTCTCTAGCATCTAGAGGTGGTTTGTTAATATCTCTTGGAGGAGACAGTAGATAGAATTCAAGCTATTTCTACAGTTATTTGAGGATTAAATGAGATAATATATATAAAGCTTGTTAGAAGAGTATTAGATACCTTGTAAGTACTCAGTAAATATTACCTATTATTGAATGATAATTTAAATATAATCTAAATATAATAAACTACTAAAATCTCAGTTTATTAAGATAGATGGGAAATCTTTGGTAACCTCTTTGATTATCCATTACAAGAATTATAACCAGATTTACTTATTTCATCTGCTGAGCTGGTTACTATATTCTAGTAAACCACAATATAGTGTTCATCAAATAATTGCTCTTTGATTTATTACATATCTTAAGGGAAAAAGTTCTTCATTGCTGTGGAAAAGTAGGACATGCCATTTTATTTTTAAAAAATATTTGATTTTTAAAAATCCACATACAAAATAAAAAACAATGATCAAATGCATCTACACTGAATAACTTTTCCTTGATCTACTTTAAGGTGGTAAAAGATTGAAACACCTTCAAAATCTAAGCATCATAATAATATGCAATGCCTAAAAAGAAATTCTCTATTGGTTTGCTTGTTTGGGGTGAAAATCTTAATTTTTTAAATATTCTGATTCATGCTTTAGTACATGCAAAAAAATAGACTACCTTGGGGCAGCTTAAGGATAATTGCAACAGAAAGTGAAGTACTACAAATGGATGCCAATTAGAAAGGTCAAACTGAAAGGTTAGGTTACATGATTCCTCTGTCAAATGCAAGTAACAAATTTCCAGAAACTTGACCCAAATGTCTAAGGATGGCTGGCCGAAATAATGCAGATAATGCAAAAACAGCATCTGTTATTCTTTCTCATCTTGGCAGGCTAAAGTTATTTCATGGAATAATGACTTTTAAACAGTACAAAAGCAAGCCTTGCTCTTGTCACTCACTGAAGCCCTTTGATATAAAAGTCATTCTGATGACTTTGAGCTGAATTGTAGATAAAAAATTAAGCCCTACGATTATGTGGATTCTTTCTAAACCATTTGTCCAAGCCCACTTTCTCTTAGCATTTATTAGCACTTTTTCTCTAGATGGAAACCTAATTAAATTATAAAGTGATTTATTTTTAAGGAAGTTGAATTTAGAAATACTATTAATTCTAACCATTGTTAGTTTTATGCCAGATGGTTTCTTTCCTCTTTTCAGTTTCTAGTTAAACATGTTGAAAATTTTTTCTTATAACTAGCTTTAAATATAATTATTTGATTTAGTTTTGGTTTTTACAAAATTTCATCCCCACTAAAAAGGCTAAAACCCCTTATACTTTTAGGATTAAATGTTGCTTAGGATTAGTGAGTTGCTTTAAATTAATAATTGTGCAGAGGCATTTAAAGAGTACCTTTATAATCATTTCAAAAATATATGTATATAAAACCGCGTTGTGCATCTTAAACTTACACAATGTCGTACGTCAATTATATCTCAATAAAACTGGAAAAAAATTTTAAATAAATAAAGAGTAACTTTAGGGTTTTATCTACAAAGTAAATGTGAACTATAAATCTAAAGTATTCATATAATTCTGGGGAAAGTAAACCCATAGCATATCGAGAAATACTCATGGATAATAGGAGATTTTCAACTTCGTTTTTATAGTAACAATCAGACTAGTAAAAATTAGCTACTTGGCAGAGGTAAAAGATTTGCATATTTCTTTAAAATCTCTTTCATTCACATTATCTCATTACATAGTTAGGTGAGGAAATAGTCTCAGAGATGTTAAATATTTTCCCAAGTTACCACAGTTAACGATTGAACCAGAATTACATACTTCAAAAATTCTCTCTCCCTTTAAATGCTATAATACTTGGTAGGGAAAAGTTAGCTTGAAAGAAGATATTTTGTTTCATTTGGAACTATTTACACTGTTTTCAGCTATTATTTTATAGGAATTAATAATTGCATGTTTTAATAATATTTTTGTATTACGTTTTAAAGAATGAATACTGTGGTTCATCCTTAGAATATTTTTGCTTGTTTCTCTCTCTCTCTCTCTCTCTCTCATTCCAAACGCTTTTGGAGGATCTTTTTTTCCCATCTACTTCTGTGTCTCCTACTTGATTTTAAAGTCTAGAAAGGAGGGGATGTGTGCACCACAAAACTTGTCACACAGTTTTACAAATGTTGGTTATTCAGTGTGAAGATGAGTTGCATAGGGAACCCCTTTTAGGATGTACTTTCAGAACAGAAAAGAGATCTGTTTTGTTCACAGAAACTCTTCATTTAGAAAATGTTTCATTGTCAGTGGACAGGAAGTTGGTAAACACTATTATCAGGCCAGAAAGGTTAAACTTAGGCAACATATATGCTGATTTCCTTTGTGTGCTAAGTTTGTTAATTCGGTAAGAGAAGTTTTCATTGAACTTCAGCCATCTCGGTGTGCTCTGCTCATGCACTCAGTCAACCTACGTACTCATATTAATCTCCTTGCAGCTCTCCTTAAGACCTTGACTGATAGACCCTAAGTAGACAATGCATTTAAATTCCTAGCGTGCAGGGTTTTTTCAGCATTCTTTACAAGGATGAAGGTGTCTGGTCTTCTTCTCAAGATGTCTTGGGAATCACTGAGAGTAAGAGCAGGTAATTGCTTCCCCAAGGGCCATGAGGGTTAGTCAGAGCCTTCACTGTGGCCTGTATCCTCTTTCTCAACTTATTCCCAGACTGCGGTGCTTTGTGGGGCTGAGGCCCCCTTCTCTTTTGGTCTCTATCTCTGCCTGCCTGTCTGTTCGTGTTCCTCCTCACTCTGTTCTTGCTCTCTCTTCAGGTTTATTGTCTTTATCCAAAGTTGCATAGGGAGCCTTTCTGGATTTATCTGAGGTGGGTCCAGATGTAAGAGTAAAAGGTCTTGACTGTGGTGGTGAAGAGCACAGTTCAATTGTGTCATTCTACTTAAGATACACTGTGTCATTTTACTTAATCTTTCTATTCCTCAGTTTTATCAGCTATAAATGGAAGAAAATTAAAGTAAAAATACATGGTGATAGTTGAGCATTTTAAATGAGATAATACGCATAAAACACAGAATAGTTCCTGGAAAGTATTCAGCATTTAATGTTAGAACAGATCTTCCTGAATTTGCTCTCAGGCAGCTGTTTGATGATCCTCTATCTCCTCTCAGAATACTTTCTGATTTTGGGGTCAGGCAGCTGTGACCCCCTCAGATATTTAGACCAGCCGCAAATCCCATTTATTATTGGCCTCTTTTTTCGTTAGGTCCAAACTCGTCTTGCATACAGTAGCCCCTTTTCTCCTGTGTTTTCCCTTTTCCAAGGAACCTAATTTGAAAGCAAAATTCCCAGGTTCAAGATCTTAAAGAGACAAGGATTTCCAACGGTCATAGTCTCATAATTTTTTAAGATCCTTCTTGTGCATCGTGTTTTTCCCCTTAAAAAATCTAAATCTTGAAAAAGGTGATTATCATGAATTCTTCAGTCTTTTCATAAAGTATGCATGATCACTTATTGCCTGTTGGGGAAAGACATTTTAGCTCATTTTAAAGATACAGAAAGAAGCACGTGGTGGAATTATTTTTGTTTCTCAGGGTTTTAGGGAATCATGTTTGGAAGGAAAGCTAATTGCAGAGTTTATGAAATAGGTGTGGAATGTGTGCTTGATCAGCCCTAAGCAAGGACTAGAACAGCCTCCTTTCCTGGTTTCAGAGGGTGCCAGCTGGCTTGCCTGGGATGAGAGTCCGGACTAGACTTCCTGAGCTGGGGACAGAGTGAGGAGGAGTCCGCAGCCCCTAAAGCTGGGCATGTTTACTGAAAGGGGAAACGGAGGCTTGAGTGATGGTTATCAACATCATTAAAAAAAATAAGTTATTAAGCACTCCACTCTTGCAGTCAAGACCCTGAGCTATATAAAGGCATTGAAGAGAAACTCGCCTTGCCCTCTAAGAGCTTTCAATTTACATAGCAGAATTGAATAGCTAGTAATTCAGGCTAAAAAATGGGTTCAGTGTTCTACCTTCGCAGTAAGGTAGCTTCTTCAGTTTTCTCTTAATTTCACACTATGTAAATCTGGTTAGAGGGCTTATTTTATTGAGGAAATCTGCCTGTGATGAATCGACTTGTAATTTCAGAGATCCATTTCAGCCTAAAGTGAGAGATGGTGTTCTACGTCTTAGATGGTTGGGGGAATGGCACTTGTTTTTCATCAGTATTTTAATGTGGTGCAACTTCAGGGCAGGTAGGATTATATAGAAGCCTAGGAGATGCCTTGGGTTTGTACAGTGTTACCGAAAGAGCTTGAATCTAGGAATCAGTAGATGAGATTTAAGTCACAGGCCTACCCTGGCACGTGATAAATGTGGGGCTTTAGACGAATCCTTTTCTTTACTCTTCTGTCTGGAAAATCAGGTAATAACATCCTAATAGTCATGGAATTATAGCAAGAATGAAATAATATATGTAAAACACCTGGCACATGGTAGCCCTCAATAGCCCAGCTTTTTTGAGCTATTAAGAGCATCAGACAGTAAACTATCTTATACCATGTTTCTCCAAGTGTGGTTCTCACCTCACCTGCAGCAAGATCACACAGGATGCTGGTTAATGATGTGATTCCAGGGTCTCAGCTCAGACTTACTAAAACAATCTCTGGAGATAGGGCCTGGGGAATCTGCGTTTTGACCTGGCTCCCTGAGTAATTTGAAGTCAAACTCAAGAGGTTCAGAGGAGGAGAAATCATGTGGCTGGCATTCTTCACTACCTTACCTCAGGCTGATTTAAATCCAACTTGTATATTCCCTTGGTTGCATGAAGAACTGAGACACAGAATGACCAGATAGCTAGTGCCAAGCAGGAAGTATGACCATGCTCTGGAGATGGTCATACATCAACTGACCCATATGAGGCTTGTTGTAAAGTAAAGAGAAAGAGGCAGCTCCTGTGCGTGCATGCTGCCCTGTTCTGGGGTTCTCTGCTTGGGAGCAGTTGGAGAAGGGTCTGGCTTTCAGCCTTCACTCACCACCAAAGGTGGGTGCTTTTGTGCTGGGAACATCCTTCACAACCATACAAAACAGCCTGGGCTTAGGAGACCTGACCCGGGCAGTCCCATTGGTGGGACTAGGGATGGGAACCAAAATGCATTGAAAGGAGGCAGGGGAACCAGAAGTGTAAGGATGCAGGCAGCAAGAAAACTTTGCTTAGAGCACAATTTGGTCTTTAATTGTTTTCATTACAGTCTATAATATGAGTTTAATTGTTTAATAATATTATATAGTCTATAATAGCATTTTAGTTACTTATATTTAATTATTTCTTAACTTCATAAAGTTTCTCAAGAGAAAGAGGCAAATCAAAGAAAACAAAGTGAAATAAAGAATTAAAATTGATTAAATGATTAAATAGCCTGCAGACACCAGGGTTTGTACTGCTGTTAGTCCAAATTCAATCCTCTTTATACACCTCTTTCATACAATGCATATTTACTTCTTCAGTCACACGTAATGAGAATCGGGACTTGTAGGCATAGCCCCAACTCACTTGCTACAAGAGTCTCAATCATCATAGAGCATGTTTACTAAGGAACAAAACTATGTTAAGAGGTTTTAGAAAGTTTTCTAAAATATTGTTTCAGAAAGAATTCTCTGTTTGGTTTCATTGACCTTCAGATTTTAATTAAGCAGAATTAGTCTTTTCTGGAATATCACAGTCAAAGTTTTACTTTCTTTGAACTGAATTTGACCTTTCTTTTAAATATTCGCTGTGCGCCCTCATCACGCGAGGAGATGAGTAGAATCAAGGTAAAGTATCCTCCTAAGCCAAATATTCTTGTTTTATTTAATAGCACTGTATTGCCCCACCTGTGAATAATTTGCGTATTCGAGCAAAAGTAGTTTAATTTAATTTTCATCTGTTTTTTTCAGTTAAGACTCCTTTAAATTACATAGAAATCAGCCAATTTAAACAGGTTAGTTTTGCAATTATGGCTTGTTGACTACAACTTATTTTAACACTTGCAAGGTCAAGGAGAAATTATAGAGAAAAACATAGATAATTTAAGTCAACAAAGAACATGGGCAGGACCGTGGCTATATTGTTTTTCATTGTAAAAGTGACAACCAGCACAGTGTCTGGCATGTGATATACAGTCGATAAATATCTGTGGAATGAATCCACAAAAAACTGAGTTTGAAACAAAGATAGGGCCTCTTTACGAACATTTCAATGAATGCGTTTGTTGTAGTGGCTGATGGTGGTAGGGTGGAGGTTATGGGGGTCCTGATTTCAATAGCTTTTTTGAAATTAGATTTACCTCTCTACTTCACAGCTGAACTGTAGATAAAGTCTTTACGTCCACTTCCCATTTTCTAGGGAAATAATCCAGTTCTATTGTTTTAAAAGTATATATATTGCTAAAGCACTTTTTATAATTCAAAGGAGATTTCCAAAATTAAAAGTAACCTGGAAAGTTTATTATCTAAAATTGTGTAATGGTAAATGGTAAATATATTGAAATGGCTCTGCTGCTTGGTGACTCTGTTGTGAAAATGCTTCATGCATAACATTAGGGACAGAGATGAACTGCTTAACGTCGCCGTGTTGTCTGAACAGGGCCGGGAATACTGACAGGAATAGTCCATCCCTCCAGAAGAAACCAGATCTCCTGATGAAAAACTCACTATGTTTGTTTCAAATGGTTCTGTTCCATCGTAGCTGGAAGAATTTTTCAGACAAAATATTAAATTAGAAGTCAATTAAGAAATCCAAAACAGTCTGACTGCCTTCACTCCTGTTTTCATGTGGGGTTTAGAATGGCTGAGGGCCAGCGAGTAGTGTGTGGGTCCTCAGAATTCTGAACATCTCTACCCCATGTGACAGTTAGGTGACCCTTGAAAAATCTAGAGCCTGAACAGCCATCCTCTTTAAGGCTTCTCTTAAGAAAGAACTTAGAACATGAACCTTGAGGGGGAAATGAGAAAGTTTTCAGATGGAATAATTTTCGGGGGTGGCGTCAGTAGGTTTTCACTCCATGAAAGACAGTAAGATGGAATTGCTATAGGTTAATATACTGCGTGTGTGTGTGTATGTGTGCATGCACACGCATGTGTGTCTGTTGGCCACATCAATTAAAAAAGACAAAAAAAAAAAAAAGACATGTTCCTTCTTTATTTTTTTTGACACCATTAAGGAAAAAATAAGGTTAAATTATGCAGTACACTTTAAAAAATCTGTCAAAATTGAATAAAGCTATCACTGCTATCTTTATTTCAGGAAAATGATTTTTTTGTGCGTGGAACAAGGGTAGAAGTCAGGTCTATAATGTATTATACATTAAAAATGTTATTCAAATAAATTTTTTTTTAACTTTTTTTGGGGGGTTATTTATTTAGTTATTTAGTTATTATTTATGGCTGTGTTGGGTCTTCGTTTCTGTGCGAGGGCTTTCTCCAGTTGCGGCAAGCGGGGGCCACTCTTCATCGCCGTGCACGGGCCTCTCATTATCGCGGCCTCTCTTGTTGCGGAGCACAGGCTCCAGACGCGCAGGCTCAGTAATTGTGGCTCACGGGCCCAGTTGCTCCGTGGCATGTGGGATCTTCCCAGACCAGGGCTCGAACCCGTGTCCCCTGCATTGGCAGGCAGATTTTCAACCACTGCGCCACCAGGGAAGCCCCTCAAATTTTAAGAAAAAAAATCTGAGGCAGGGTAAATATACCTGCTACCCTTTTTAATGAAATCTCCCACACCTTTCTAAAATGCTTGCTCTTTTCTGTAGCAGAAAATATTCCAGATGGTTATAGCTTTTATTTTAAAATAAAACTTTGTGATTATCTAATTGAATGCGAGAGCATTGAAGCCCTTTTAAGAGCTAAGCAGACAAATCTATGTTTGACTTGTAAGAAAGACTTTTTAATTTAAAAAAAAAAGGAACAATAAATGTGTGCTCTTCTAAAGGAATGGCAACATAGCACCCTTGTCCTGGTCATGGGCTTGTAGGTTATGATGGGATGAGAGAAAGCCATTGGCAGTGGTTCTTTAAAATAGCGGCTAATAGCCTGCTAGAGACCAGTCCAGGGAATCGTCGGTAGACAAGTGCTTATATATAGCTTCATAGCCTCCAAATAAAGAGCTTTATTGATTGAACTACACTCGAATGTAAATAACCTGGATGGACTGTCGTACATAAGATAAATGTGCTGCTGGAAATACTCTGAAACTGGTTGTCTTCTGATATTGTCAGTACCTTGCACAACTCAAAAATTCCATGTGGCCATCAACAGTAGTTCTGTGTAGACTGCCTTGCAATGTTAAGACTTCTAGATTACAGTGTTGGGATCTGTATTGCAGAAGAAAGTTTGGCATTATTAGAAAAGCAAGGGAATTAAAGACTTTTAATTCCATTATAGAACCTCTTGGTTTGATATAGAAAGAATCATCTCTGTGTGTGTGTGTGTGTGTGTGTGTGTGTGTGTGTGTGTGTAGTGTTCTTATATATAGGGGTCAAGATATTTGGTATTTCCAAGCCCAGGACGTTTATACAAATGGTGCTCCCTGAAATTGTGAAACATGTTGGTCTAGTCCAGGTTAGGAATTTGAATTCTTTGGGGGCTACGGACTCTTGTATTTGATGAAAGCTCCAGATCCTTTCCTTAGAAAAATATTTTGATTCTCACAATAGCCCTACAGTTGCAAGGATTGTGGATAAAGAGCCTAAAGCTAAGAACTCAATTGGCAGGATTGGCAGTTGATCGCATGTCTGTCTGACACATTCTCACTTGCTTCCCCTATACTGTGGTCGATCAATTTCCTCAATACGGCAAACTCAGCCTTTTCAGAGCTTGTTGTGGCCTGCTTGGTCATCCTCATCTCTTCTTCCTTTCTCCGTGCGTCCTAAGTGGAAGTCACACTGAACTACTTATAGTGGTGTCCTGCTAACCTGTGAACACACCATTTCTGCTCCCTGAAATCCTTTCTCACGTCACCTGCCTTGCTCACACCTTGTTGGACTTGAAGACTCAGCTCAGAAGTCATCTTTTCTAGGAAGACTTCCTGCCCTCTTCCCTGCTACCTCCATCCTCTCAGATGCCCTTCCTCTATGCTATCATTGTATCCTCTGCATACCGCTGTCATAATTCCATTTATCAAGCTGCATTGTGATGGATGTCTACTTCTTTGCTTAATCCACTGTTCTGTGAGCATTTCAAGGGCAGAGTTGTGTGTGTGTGTGTGTGTGTGTGTGTGTGTGTATGGAGAGAGAGAGATCTGGCTGAAGTATTGTTAGTGACTCCAAAGGTAATTTTTTTCTTCCTGCCATCAAATATACTCTCCTGTATCACTGTGTGAAGATACATTCTTTCCTAAAGAACTCTAACATATGCAATATTAATAGGGCCATATGCTACCCCTTTCTCAGCACCATGAAGCACGCTGATAAGATTGAAAAATGTATTCTTGTTTCAAAGGATAATATGACCCCATTTCTCTGAATGAATTCATGTTTTACCCAGCAATTGTTTCTTAATAATATAGTACTGTTTATTTTCTTGATGGCTCAAGAGGGGGAAAATCTTATAAGTTAAATTTTTAACTAAAAATTTCAAAGTAATTAAAAAGAGTAATAGAATTTAAATATACTGAGTTCCTGTTATCATTTTTATATACATTGCTATTATTTCACGATTGTACATAGTAAACAAAAATTAGCATTACAAAGATGAATAAAGTAGGAATATAGAAATGAAAATAGTAATTTTAAAGCAACTCTAAAAGAAGCAAATGTGTCTTTATAAAAGAGAATGGAATAGGAGGGCAGGGGTCAATGGAATTCTTGGTTTTTCTTTACAGTAAAAGACCTTATTTTATTACATGCTGAAAATATTATCACTACTTGAATTTCCTCTTCTTCTTTTATTCCCCAGGCCAAATTTACAGATGACTGCAAGTTCAGGGAGCGATTTCAAGAAAACAGCTATAATACCTATGCCTCAGCAATACACAGAACTGAAAAAACGGGACGGGAGTGGTACGTGGCCCTGAACAAGAGAGGGAAAGCTAAACGGGGCTGCAGTCCCCGTGTTAAACCTCAGCACATCTCTACCCACTTTCTGCCAAGATTCAAGCAATCAGAGCAGCCAGAACTTTCTTTCACAGTTACTGTTCCTGAAAAGAAAAAGCCACCTAATCCCATCAAGCCAAAGGTTCCCCTTTCCGCACCTCGGAGAAGTCCCAACACAGTGAAATACAGACTCAAGTTTCGCTTTGGATGATATTCATCTTGGCCTTGTGAGAAACCACGCCTTCCCCTCAGGAGTTTCTGTAGGTGTCTTTGCGCCCTGAAGACAACTTTTTGGACACAGCTTCAGTTACACTACACTGTACTGAAGTCAGGACATTTGTTTCAGTTTGGCTGAAACAAAAATGTCTCCCGATAGGAACTAAACTGGAATTCTTTGTACCAATATAGGGAGCTCACTGCTTTAGTTCAGTATGACATAAAGCCTTTTGCTTTATGTTTGGTGCATACTGGGACTCCGTTTCCAGAAAGTTAAATGGTAGGGATTATGTATTTTTCTGACTTTTACAGATCAACCTGAAAAAGCATATGATACATTTTTATTTTTGGTTTCCAAAGACTATTTTGATGCAGATAAAAGTATTTTATTAACGTTTGTTTTTTGTTTTTTTTTAAAGTACCTTGCATCGAGCATATTTTCTTACTTTTGTTATTTTTAATTAATAAGACATAAAACAGCCATTTTAATGCAACTTATGAATTATAAATGTGTTTATAGCCTGTTTATAACATGTGGATTTCTTTTTCATTTTTCTTATTCATTGCACTTTTAATTTTTATTGTGATTATTTTTTTTTACCATACCTCAGATAATGTAAGTTTAGTCTTGCATCTTAAAATGTTTAAATTCTCTTCAACAGCACCAAATGTTGAGCTTGGGTTTGTATGTGTGTGTGTGTGTGTGTGTGTGTGTGTGTGTGTGTATAAATTCATGCTATTATGTGGAATCCTGTCTCTTTGGTGGCTGGGCTACAATGAGTGGGAAGTAAGGAGAAAATATAAGGACTTTTTTGGTGGAATTAAAAGTTGGAGATAAGGAAAAGGATTAGAGGTACAAGTACACTGAGTCTGCAGCATTTACTGACATCCAATTCTGCCTTGCCTTCACTTCTCCTTTTATCTACCCTGCCCTCATTCTTTAACAGCTGGAGGAATACATTTTATTCTGTCCATCAAGCATACACTATGAAACCAGAGTGCTTAAAATACCTCTTTTATGACCCTCTGCTATCTCCACTCTATAGATCCACAGGGAGCAACCCACTTAGTGGAAAAACACAGAGAACTGAAGGAGATGAATCATGTAACAGTTACCCATGTCAAGTCCCATTGTCAAAAAATATTCTTATTACTCAGTTAAACACACTTTGAGTTTCCTATCCTAAAGGTAACCATCCCAGTGAATAGATCTGCCCTTTTATAAGGAAAATTTCTGATGTATATTTTTTAAAAGTTGACTGTGTGATATGGGAAACTTAATTTGGGAATTTGATGAGTTGAAAATGGCACTTAATTGTCAACCCAAATACTGGATATTGGGCATAAATCATAGAAAATTTAACTTAAAAGAATTTACAGAATTTATTTTCTTGGGTAATCATTTTTATGGAGTTCTATGAAACATAAGTGTTTATCTTCAGAAATGTGGCAATAAAAATGGTAAAGCTAATGTTTAAAAGTATGTCTCATAGGAAGAGCAAAAGCATTCACAGAAAGTTTATGGTTTGTATTTAAGCATGTTTCTTTTCTTTTAGAGAATATTGCTAAACTTCTTTTAAAAACAAAGTATGGTTTATTTTGATGCACAAATGCAAAATAGAAACTCAGCAAAATTGAACTTACTACCATTTAAGCAGACTGCTTTGTTTTAATGGAAACTATACACATATATATTATATACAATATATATAAAATCCATCCATCAACTAAAGCATCACACATATACTCTAGTATGGTGTTCTATTATAAAACTAATAATATGATTAAACACTGTTTGCATTTAATGCATAATTTTTTATTTTAAAAATTTATTATTATTATTTTTGCTGCACCACGAGGCATGTGGGATCCTAGTTCCCCGACCAGGGATGGAACCCGTGCCCCCTGCAGTGGAAGCGTGGAGTCTTAACCACTGGACCACCAGGGACATCCCTTATTACATGATTTTTTAAAAACAAAATAAAATGCTACAATAGTTTTAACTAATTTATACATTAAAAATCTCCTGGATTAAATGAAATGAAATTTTGCCAACACAGATATGTCTAACTCTTATCTAATTGGCATATCACATATATACATGGTATAAAGCTAAAAATAATCCTCTAGTTTATTTTAATATATAGTTAAAAATTGTGCACTGTATATCAAGTTCTTACTACACATGAGAAATAAAATTGCAGAACAGGAGAACAGTAGACATATGTCCCTAAATGGGCAAGGAAAAGATGACTTTAATGATGCTTAACAACAAACTAAATTAATGTATATATTATATTGGACAAATGTTGCTGGTAATTTATGTTAAACTAAAAAAATTACCTTATCTTGTACTCCTAGTTTGATTTGATTAGCATATGGAAGTTAAAGTAGACTAGCTACCAAAATATATTATGCAAGTCAAGACTCATTAATTTCAAAATTTAAAGCCAAGCTAAAATTAAAAACAAAAAACTTTAAATTACACTTCTCTTTAGTTTACTGGCCATACACAATTATATTTAATTAAAGCTCACTGAAGCAAAAAGTTACCTAAATTAATTAATTGAAAGAACTCATGTAGAGAAAATATGTATAAATATAATTCCTTACCAATACCTAGCACTTTTTAAAGGGGTCCTTGCTTATGTAGTTTTGGTGATTTTGAAGTAACTAGACCTATCTAATATTAAATAAAATTGTTTAATTGAGATTGTGTTCACCTAAAAATGTCAATGAATTTTACATTACAATTTCGAAACCTCATTTGTCTAGAAGAGAGATGACAAACACCTTCAGAATGACATTTCAGTTTTATTAATTATATTATGTTTAATTTAATTTAAGATAATCTTTATTTGGAGCATCTGTAGAGGTAAATAGAGGTTTTCAATAAGATGTAATAATATCATGGTTTTTATTTCACAAAATATACCGTCACTTCTTTCTCAAGAAACTAATTTGAGAGTGTGGGTATGTATAAATTATTTTAGTTCTTTTAGCTGAGTTATAGTGACTCAGCTGTACAAAACTGTGTGACGGTGACAAAGGACGCTGACAAAAGTTATTTCCAAATTTAACAGTTATATCATCTTAGATGCTTTTTTTTTTTTTTTTTTTTAATGTGGGATCTTCCCGGACCAGGGCTCAAACCCGTGTCCCCTGCATTAGCAGGTGGATTCTTAACCACTGCGCCACCAAGGAAGCCCTTAGATGCTTTTATTTATTGCACTTGAAAATAAAACACCATAAATCTAGTAGGTAAATTTTCTATAAAGTTGATCTTGAAATAGAAAACTGAACAATTGTCTCACATTAACATTTTTACCCTTCCAAAGGAGAAAGGAATTAAACCATAACTTCCCACATTTTCAATCACGAAATGAAAATACTGCACTAACCAAAAACTTGAATTCTGGCACGATTTTTACAGCTACAGAAAATTTCTTGTACAGTTAATTTTAAAAATAAAAACAGTATTGTAGACAATGCTGCAATGGGAAGAAAACAAAAATATCTTGTCCAAGGAATTCTATACCTTGAAGATTTATTTCATTGCTACAACTAAATTTTGATCACTTAAAATCTTTTTTTAAGACAATCATCTTTTTTGCACATTTTGAAAGAAACTTTTCTTTATTTATTTAAATTTTATTTATTTATTTATTTTTGGCTGTGTTGGGTCTTCGTTGCTGCACACGGGCTTTCTCTAGTTGAGGCGAGCGGGGGCCACTCTTTGTTGCGGTGCACTGGCTTCTCATTGCAGTGGCTTCTCTTGTTGTGGAGCACCGGCTCTAGCCGCGCGGGCTTCAGTAGTTGTGGCACGCGGGCTCAGTAGTGCTTCGTGGGCTCTAGAGCGCAGGCTCAGTAGTTGTGGCACACGGGCTTAGCTGCTCCGCGGCATGTGGGATCTTCCCGGACCAGGGCTCGAACCCGTGTCCCCTGCATGGGCAGGCGGATTCTTAACCACTGTGCCACCAGGGAAGCCCGAAAGAGACTTTTAGGTAAGTGAACATGACTCCTCTATTTTTCTTTTGTAAGTCATCTAATTGTACTAGTCGGTTTTTGAAATAAGATTATCATATGATGAGGCATTAGTCCAAGAAAAGCGTTACCTCCTCTATCTCATTCCACAGGAGAGAAGGGAGGAGAACCCAGCCTGAGTCAGTGGAGGCATTTTTTACATCTAAGAATCACATACAACATTCAGAGATACCATCAGACAACTGAGCTACAAATCATCCATCAGTATTCAAGCAATTTTATGTAATAAAAATACTAGATTAGGAAGCAATAGCTCTTAAATACTTTTCACCCATGCTATCTCAAACATCATTTCCAGCTTTGTCATCAGTGATTGTTTGAGTCTTAAAATGTTGACGTACCAAAAAGAGGACATGGTTCCTCTTCAGGCAAAACTAAAAGTCTATGTCCAGTTGAAATTGGACAACCACATGAAAAGAATTGTCAAGGAAATAATAAACAGATATTTTAAAAAGGCCTTGTCTTAGATTAAGAAAAAAAAAAATAACCTGAGTGTGAGATTGGATCAAGACATTTAAAAAATGGGGATCAATTCTGGGCTTACTTTTTTTTCTTTTTTTTTTTTTTTTTTCTTTTACCCTGCCAAGAAGCTTGTGGGATCTTAGTTCCCCGACCAGGGATTGAACCCGGGCCCTTGGCAGTGAAAGCGCTGAGTCCTAACCAACCGACCACCAGGGAATTTCCCTGGGCTTACCTTTTCATGAGGGACTTTGCAAATTTGCATTAATTTCCTATTAATTAAATCAAATTTCCTGTTAATCCGGATAGGAACGGTCAGAGTAGCGTCACTGTTGATAATACATAGTTCATGACCTTAACTAAACATGTAATTATTGAACATCTCTGTTTTGACCAAAATCGCACTTTCTCCATGAAGCCTTCTAGAAATTCATGAAGAAATATGAGTAATCTCATCTTGACACCACTCCTTCAAATATGTATAGCTCATGACATTCCACCACCATTCCCTTACTATCCCAATAATTCAGTATTTTCTGAGATCCTGCTTTGCCAACACACTCAGCTAGTGAAACAGTTCTTCATTTGCTCAATACTTGTTCAGTATGTTCCTTGTAGAGGTTGACATCAACATAGTCTTAGATTTTGAACTCCTGCAGGGAATATAGCTGCTCTCTCCTTGCACGTTGCCCAACCCAAGTTCAGGCTAATAAAAGGAACTTAAGAAATGATCTTAGCTGATATAGCAATTTTGAATGATGTGTTCCTCTGACTTAAACACTTCGTGGAGGCTATTGGACATTCTATTTATTCAAAGTACTGGGCTATATAATTATATCTATAGGTCTCTATATGGAATATGTTAGGTGCTCAAAAAAAAAGCTTGTAGGATGGATATTAGCGCTGAATAAGATTTACTTGATGAAGAGGATGATGATGGTTAAGAGAATTCCTGTGAGATACAAAATGGCTCCAACAAGAGTCAGAACACCGGCTGCTTCCCTCACTGTACTTGGATTTCTCACACACAAATCCCAAGTCCAGACTAGAAATATCAGGTACTTGCAAGCTGTATTTAAATATCAATAAATTAGTCGTCGTACAAAACTTCAGTTTCATTGACAATCAGAAAAATAGGTGACTGTGCAAATCCCGATGATTTTGCTGTTTGCAGGCCAAATAAGCAGTCCAGTGGGATGTCAGTAGGTATCAGTGGGAGGGTGAAGACATTACTTTTTGGTAATTTGTTTCTAGACGTGTTTTTTTCCCTTTTGTCAGATAAACTCTCTCGGAGAAGACTGCCTTTTTCTGTACCCTACAGAGAGATTAGTGAATGCATAATCACACAGTGACAGGTCCGGTTCCAATGTGTTTCTCATTAAATTCTCTGTCATTCCCTCTGTGGGAAACTGGAAAATTTAACAGATTTTCATACAGGGAGGTGAATTTCTGCTGAGGAGACAACACAATGTCTTTTACTCTCCAGAGTGCAATTATCATTCTGCTGCCACAGCCCTGCTTCGTTTTCCATAGGGCTCTCTTTGTGGGATGAGTGCATTCCATAACCATACTTTGACACAGGTTATATATTTACATTTTTAAAAGTTTGCTAGTTGTTCTACATTCTTCTCCATAAAAAGTTCCTGAGAGCAAGTGGAAATATCCTAGAATATTAAATGCACCAGAAGAAGATACAGAGACCTCCCTAATAGTCAACAACCTAATGGAGAATGGGACAGGACGAGTTTAAAGTCTAGAAGCGAAAAGCAGTCAAAAGTTGTATGTTGTCTGTCTATTCTCTCTCTCTCTCTCTCTCTTCGCATACAAGATGCATTACAAAAGGGCGAAAACATGTTTTCTGTTTAGGTACTGAAAGAATTACAGTCATGGCAATGACTACTATAAATCTCCTCTGAGACCTGCAGTTCCTGTAAATGATGATGAGGAGGGAAAGCTATGCCCATTTATGTTGCCACATTTATTATATCACTGGGTTATAAAATTGAGTCAGCTCTGAGTGAGAGTTTGCTTTCACCTTGGAAATCATGCTACCTGAGATTCTCAGCCTTTACCGTCTGGAGAGCAAGAGAGCAAATGAGAAAAAGACAGAGCCCGATGTGCTGGTACAGAGCACAAACCACAAGATGTCTCTACTAGTTAAGGGAGTTTAACATTTAATGATGAGAAATCAAGTCTGTCCAGCAAACTCCAAGGTCCAAAGGAACCTACTCAAACTAAAGGGGTAATGATTTCTTGGCTGCTAATAATTTATGGCAGAAATCTCTAACAAATTTCTAATAAAAATATTCAATGTTCATTTAACCCCTTACAAGACACTGGCATAGTGCTGGGGTTCTAGGGATAGAACTAAACATAGCACCTGTTTGGGAGGAAACTTAACATTCTTGCTTCTATTGTCAGGGTAGTGGATTATTTCTTTTGAGTGTTTTATCCAGTTCCCAGTTAGTTAAAAATGACACTTATTCTTGCCAAAGGAATGTAATATGTTAGGATACTATTTACCACAATAGACCCCAAAGCTTAAGCTGTAGGTTACATTATAACTTTGGAAGTACTTCACAAAATTCTTTGGTGCTCCCTTTGGAAATTCATAGCATGTTTTCTATTGGTTATTGGAAAAGATGGAAAATTATTCTACACTCATTGAAAGACAATTAGGAAGACAATAGAGCATGGGAAAATGGGACGTACATTTTTCTATGGAGACCTCTAATTCTATCTTTTATAACACTGACCTGATAGCCGGGATTGGAAGGTCAATGGCCAACTAATTTCAGTATTGCTTAGAAATGGGAAAAACGGACTTGTGCTTCCCAGAGTCTGATTTTTTTCCCACGACAAAGATGTCCATAGGATAGGAACAAGTGTGTGGGTAAAAAATCAAGATGTGAACGTGGCCCTGAGTCTTGCCTAACTTTTCAGCTCTTTTCTACCTGTTTGCAGGAAGCTGGAAAAATTGTTAACAATTTAGAACTTAAAAAAAAACACAAAACTACCTCCCACTGTTGGTCTTAAACAAAGGATTATATCAGACTCCCTTTGAGAAGAGCTGTTGCTTCAGGGGCTGCTAAATTACTGCAAACCAACCTCCCCCAGGACATGTGAGGGGGTTGGCAAATATTGCAGTGTCTACCTTGAGTGTTACAGAGGCACACTTGCAGTGCTTTCAGCCAGCGTTCCTGTAACGTTGGCCTGCAGTCAATAAGTATTTCATGTCTCTCGCCCCCAGGGTGTGCTCAGAGGACCACCCTGCAAGTGTCTGCCTCTGTGGTCATGGTCATGCTGTGGGAGGAAAGGTGAGTGTGGAGCCAGAGGCAGGATGTGCAGGCAAGATCCAATGTGGTTAAAATTTGGGATCACTGGTCTGGCTGTAGGGAATCTGAAGACTTCTTCATGTCAACACTCATTCTGGGAGGAGAAGTATGTCCACCAGAGGATTATCATCAAGCATCAGTGTGACTCACTCAAGGGGTAATGGAAGGAAGCATTCCTAAGAGATGAGGTTGCAGGTTAAGAGAGAAATAGAGGCCTCTTGGACTTCTCACCAGGGCTTTCACTGTTGAGGTAATGTACAGTGTCACCTTCCATTTAGGAAGGAAACTCTCAAAATTTCCCAAAGGCAGGCACACAAATGGGAAAGGGTTATTGTCTCCTTACCTCTTTAAAACCTGTCATGAATTGTGCATTGAAACAGTAATGCATTAAGTGAATATCTAATAAACCGAATGATTCAGGATATGGTCAAGGTTCTGATTGCCTAATAAAGAAACTCAAAGGCCAGAGAGGGTAGAACCAGTTTTGTATCGCTGAAGAAAATATAAGGAAAAATGAAAATGAAGTCTCACATTGATTTTGGGGCCTAATATCACCTTCCTTGCACCCTAATGGAGGGTGGGTCTAATTGTTGTAAACCATCATTTGGATGGCTTACTTATTCATCTCCTGCCTCTTTATTTTCCATTGACACTGGTTGAGTACCTACTGTATACCTAATATGGTACCAAGTATTGGGTACACAGAGATAAATAAGACATGGTTTCTTCTGTCAAGAAGCTTCTAGTCTAGATGGGAAGGTGGACAATTCAGCAAATAAGCCCTATACATGCTATAGTGGAGGGGCTGGGCCAGGTAGGCAATAATATTAGTATCAGAACTTGACTACTCTAATTACTACTACTACCTTATATTGGAACAGTGCTTTTTGGTTTTAACTTAGCATTTTTGGTTTTCAGAATATATTTAGCTACCTTACCTAATTAGATGTATAGTTAAAACGCTTCGAAGGAAATGAATAGTTTCTAAAGTGTTGGCATTTGAACCTTGAACCCTGTGGTGCTCCGTGCAGATTCCCTCTTCAGTGCTGTGACACTCATTCCCCAGCTGCCAGAAATGCACCTACTCAAGGCTGTGGCCCTTGGCCCTTAGAGAACAGTCCTGTCCAAGATTATACCCACTCCCAGGGGCATCATGAGGCCAGTGATTGGCTGATTCAGAGATTCAATGGCCTAGCCCACTTGCCACAATTTGCAATAAATAAGGAGGACCACGCTAGCTTCAAAGTGCCCCCAGGATCACCTGAGGCCTTCATTGTAATCATACAGAGGATCACCTCCTTCTAACCTGCCTTCTTCACCTCCTTACAGGTAAGGATGCAGATAAAATATAACACTTTCAGTTTAATTAAAATTCCAGGTATAAACCAAATAATGTTTTAGTATTAGTGTATTCAGATGTTGCATGGGCTCCCTGTATTTTTATTTGCTAAGTTTGGCAACCATACTTAGGGAAGTTACTCTCGAGCGTACTCCCCAATAAACCTTCTGTGTGCTACTGTCAGACACAGATTGTTTCCAGGGAATCCATTCTCCAGGAAAAGGTACTATGGGCAGTAAACACCAAGGGTTACCTTGGATTGCCAATGAAAACTCAGAGAGGAACAAGAAAAAGATCTAGAAGTTTCTCCTTCCACATTTGGGGGGATGTATTTCGACATTTTCATGGGCATAAAGACTGTTATAAACAATGCCAAATTCAGAAGTTTCAGTGGCTATACAACCCCTAAATTATTTTTTATCCAAAGTGTGATCTTAAGGCATCAACCCTTCACTCCACCAAGATGTCGGCTGCCAGTCTATGTGTTTGTATGTGTTATAATACCAAAGCATTTGGACTGTATTTTCCTAAAATTACGCAAGGAATGTAATCATTTTGTGACTTACCACCAACATTTCTGAAAGTCTCTTAAAAAGTTGGTCACTCCCGCCTTCGTGAACCGCATGTTTTAGTTATTTTCCAAAGTGCCACACGCTCTTGGTCTTCCTGCCAGCTCAGTGGCTAGCTCCGTGCAGATTCCCTCTTCAGTGCTGTGACACTCATGAGCCGTTCCTTCCTCATCTCTTGGGCTACCCCTCTTGCAGCTGACCTCTAAATCTTGCAGGACCCCAGGGCTCAGTTTTCAGCTCTTTTCAACTCTCTCTCTCAAAACTCACTCTCTGTGTGACTTTATCTCTGCTTTAAATACCGTTTGTATGCTGATGACTCTCCAATTTAAATCTCCAGCCTCAACTTCTCCCAGAGCTCCAGGTTCACATAATCAGCTGCCTACTTGACATTGCTCCTTGGATTCCTAACAGGAATTTGAGCTCTAGACTGTCCAAAACTCAACTCTTGTTCCGAAACAGCTGAAGTGTCCAGATTTCCACAGTTTAATAAACAGCATGATGATATATTTAGTGACATGAGCCAAAAATCTAATAGGAATCATTCTTGTGCCTCCTCTTTCTTTCATAACCCTCATCCAACGTACCAGTAACTCCTTTTGCCCAAACCTTTGAAATAAATCCTGAATCCGCTCTCTCTACTCCATACCTCAGTCCAAGCCACCCTCATTTCTCGCTCCATTTATTGCTACAGCCTCCCAACTGGTCTCTCTTCTCACAAGAGTGGATTTTACAGAGAAATCAGAGTAAAATTTTCAAAACTTAAATCATGTCAAAGTCCTGCTCAGAACCCTTTAGTTCCTTCTCTGCCCACTAGAATGGACCTGGTCCCTTCTCCACTCTCCCATCACATCTCCCACTCTCCAGCAGTCTCACTACCTCTGCTCCAAACACAATGGCCTGGAATGCCTTCCCTCCAGTTCTCCACCAACTGCACTCTCTCTCTCTCCTCAGAGATGCCTTCTCTGATAGCTCTGTTTAAAACCTCTTCCCCAAGTTAACTCCATCTCATCCTCTCTTTATTTTCTTTAGCGCATCTTACACACTCCTTAATTATCTTACATCCTTCTGTGTTTACTGGTTCCCCCAGGGGAATGTAAGTAGTCTGTCTCCTCCCAGTAGAATGTAAGCTCCTTGAGGGAAGCCACCTTGTTTGGTTTATTCATTGCAGTATCTCAGGCACCAAGCAATGTGCCTGGCACGTAGGAGGCACCCAATATTTATTGATTGAATGAATGAATATGGTCAGTTTTGTTGCGATGCTTCTTTTGAGAATGCTAATTTGTTCCAACTTGATTGATATGTAAAGGAACAACTTGAACAAAATGAGAATTCGTGTTTGCTTATATGAAATTTCATCCATGAGAAATATTATGCATTTCAGATAAACCAAACTGCATAGACATACACAATATATACTGCACACTTCTCATGAGGTCAGCGAGCCACACCTGTGCACATCTGGTTTTACAACTTTCCACTTGATTTAGACGACCCTCCTTCAACCATTTTATGGACTGAATTGTGTCTCCCACAAATTCATATGTTCAAGTTCTATCCCCTATGTATTTGAAGATAGGACCTTTAAGGAGATAATTAAGGTTAACCAAGTGTATAAGAGTGGGGCCCTAATTTGATAGATTGGCTAGGATTGGTGTCCTTATAAGAAGAGTAAGAGGCAGCAGAGAGCCCCCTCTACCCTCGCACCGAGGCACAGGGTCACGCAACAGAGGAAAAAGGCCACGTGAGGACACAGAGAGCAGGCAGTTATCTGAGAGCCCGGAGGAGGACCCTTGCCAGAAATTGAGTCTAGTGGAACCTCAGTCTGGGACTTCCAGCCTCCAGAACTGGAGGAAATAAATTTCTGTTGTTCAAGCCGCCCGTTCTGTAGGTTTTGGTGACGGTAGCCACAGCAGACTGGTACAAACCACTTGGCAATAACTCACAAGCCACACCCCTCCCTACAGCCACCCTGGTCACACAGTCTGGCACCCTCCCTCCTTTTAATTTCCCCCTTTCTCCTCTTAGCCTTTTTGGTATTTTTTTCATCTCTGTTCTTTTCCTCTCTTTAGTGCTCTTTGATTATAAAAGTATTGCCTCACTTTTTTTCTATCGCTTTCTTTCTCTGTTACTTATACTGGAAACGTAAGTATAAGCAAACTTAAGACTTTTGAAAAGGTAAAATGGCATATTTATATTTATATCTATACATATGTATATATTTCTTAACCATTTAACATGTATAATCTGTGCTGTCATTTTTATTAGGTTTCTATCCCTTTTTAATGGGTCACCTGAGGAAGTTTTGAGTGTTGTATTCCTAACTCCCCCCCAGTTTTCTCCTGTGGTTTTTATTGCATAATTTTGTGTATTGCACTGAATTTTTAGAAATGCATATGTTGGGTTATAGAAACAAATATATCCATATATTTGTGTAAATATAAATATATACAACTATACAGATATGTTATATATATATATAACAAATATATAGCAAAAAATGTATCCTTACTTTATAGATGAAGCAAAGAATTGAAGCCTTAGGCATAAGTCATAACGTATTCTTTAGTGTGCCAGGCGAGCTTCTGTCTTGTATTTTCTGACATTAACCTTCATTTTTAAACATTAGCAACCATATTTAATCTGATCAGCTTTGAAATGCATTGTCTTTTTATGATGATATTTGCCTTGGCAAAAGACATGAGGATATGACTTAGATAACTTAAGTCCAAAGTGTTTCATTGACAATGCTGGACAGGTTGAAATTTTACATGGTATACCCTTATTACTGGATTCAATCGAGTTGACAATTGTTTGATTCATGCTTTATTTCATTTTGTAGGTCAAATATACATTTATTATTAAATAATATCAGTTTCAAATCACACAGGTCAGCAGCAAATAAAAATATAAAGCAGATTAATATATAAACAATCATTTTATTACAGTTTTAAGAAGCCACACATTTTATTATCAGGTAATATTTAGCAAACACGAACTATGTACAAATCTGTAAAAATGACTAAAGACAACTTCTTCTGTTAGTTGTTCCATTTACTGGGTGCATTCTCCAAGGTGAGGAGCCGTTGGGTGAACTGCTTGTAATAGAAAGAGCTGCAATTGGCAGATGTGAGTCAGTGCCCTGACCTTAGCCCTGCCATGAATTAACTGGAAGGGGTTGGACATCTTAATGGGGATTAACTTGATGACTTGTAAAGTTCCCCGCAACGTGAGCTGGTGAATTAGTCAGGGTTCTCTAGAGAAACAGAACCAATAGGATCGATCTATCTATCTGTCTATGTAACTATCATCTATCTATCTATGTAAAGAGGCAATTTATATAGGAATTGATTTGTATGATTATGGAGTCTGAGAGTCCCCCCATCTGTCATCTGCAAGCTGGAGAACCAGGAAAGCCAATGGTATAATTCAGTCTGAGTCCAAAGGCCTAGAACCAGGAACACTGATGTCTGAGGGCAGGAAAAGATGGATGCCCCAGCTCAAACAGAGAAAATAAATTTACCCTCCCTCCATCTTTTTATTCTATATAAGCCCTCAGTGGATTGAAGGATGCCCAAGCACATTGGGGACGGTGATCTTCTTTACTCAGTCTACCCATTCAAATGGTAATCTCTCTTGGAAACATTCTCCCAAACACATTTAGAAATAATGTTTTGCCAGTTATCTGGGCATCCCTTAGTCCAGTCAAGTTGACACATAAAATTCACCATCACAGCTGGGTTTTCTGCTGTTTTCCCTCCAGTCCAGCTTCCAAATTGGCTGCATTTAGGGCTGAACCTCTGTTTAGGCTGTAAATGATATTGTGGAGAACGCTTTGTTCTTCCACCAAAACTCCACAGACCTCTGTAAGCTTCCTTTAGGAAGACCTTAGTGGATGAATAGGAATAAGACAAAGTCTTCTGTAAGAACACAGAGTCCTTCAAACTTTGGAACATGGTGCACTCAGAAATGATCTACTTAATAATTACAGACTACAGGGGGAGAAGGAGGAGAGGATACCAATAAGACATGGTTAGTTTAATCAGTACAGTTAATTGAATAAATGAAAAAATTAACAAAGATGACTACTTTCTTTGCTGGTGTAGGCCAACTCTCGAAAGTCTTTTAATAACATTCCACTCTGGGGTAGAAGGAGTTGATGAGATTATTTCAATTTTCAATAATTTATTTCAATTATTTCAAAACTTTTAAACTCTCCTACTAGATTTAAATCTTGTTTTCAACTTGACTTTCCCGAAATAAGTCACACTTCCTAATGTAGCTCCCGTTAATCTATTGACATAGAAACTCAATTCTCTTTTAAGACTTGTTTTCCTTTCTTACAGTGAATATTTTCCAAATTAAAGAGAGAGAGAGAGAAAATCTTACAGTTATAAACACAAATGTGACAAAAAACAAGACAAAGATAGAAATGTTTATAGTAAGATGTAGGAAGTTGCATCTTAAATTGCTTCTAAGGCACTATCCAAATTTAAGCTTTTAAAATTACATAAAACTCACTAGTTTTAGATATGTTGATTGACCAGCTGCTACATTAATTATAATTTAAGTCATTTTTTGAAAATCTCACTGAAGTGGAAAACCATGGTAATAGCCCTCATAGGAACTGACCTTAAGATGTGCTTAAATATTTCAGTGATAAGCTACACATTCTAGTAGTGAGGTACTCATTTTACAAGAAAGGAACAATACCATGTAAATAATTTAAAAACAATAAATCATTTAGAGTGGCTTTAAACCAAGCTTCTGATCTTGTCTCTGAGAGAGTTAAGATTCATTTTCCACATATCTTGAGCGGGAGAAATGAGAACACTCTTGTTATCAACAACAACAAGAAAATGAACGGACGGCTGAGTTCTACAAAAGATAGTCTGTTTTGTCATCAGAATACAGTAGGGGGCAAAGGAAAGGGCACTTTAAGGAAAATGACACACATATTTTTAGCAGAAGTTATGACCACTCATATGATCCAATAAAAAATATGTCCCATCTACATAATAGCATCATGCTTGCTATTGTGTTAATTGAACTCTGTACTTTTAATGCATTCTCTATTCATGTAAAAGTGTGGGTAGCAAGTGATAGAAGTCAACAGTCATGGCAATTGGACACTCTGAAAATCTTTCTTCTGTGACTGAGTCAGTCTCCTCAGTGGATTACTAAACACATTCCAGAAATCTCATAAGTTACTACTGGTCTAAAAATGCATATAATTAAAGATGAGTAAACCTACCGCAGAGCTTGATGTAATCTTTTACAGTAATTAACACAAACTATTTACAATGGACTTTTATTCCACTTTTCTAAAGATTGCATGTATGTTACTACAAGCTCATATACCTTAGCATTACAAAAGCAACCCCTCCCCCAACATATTCACACAAAGCAAAGAGATATCTGCATTGTAACAGTTCTAGAGGAGGTAAATCCAGTAACTATGGTTGTCACTTTGACCAGAGCCCGGCTAAGATCTGGGGATCCTTCATGAATTTCACTACTTCAGAGATTTACCAGTACATACCTTTGGGTTTGGGAGTACTGTGATTTGGGGTGATAACTTCCTGAGATATGATTGTCTCAACGTTAGGTTGCTTTTATTGCTATGCCACAAGCTGCTTTCCATGGTCGGGGGAGAGAGGATTCATTTATAAAATTCTCCTTTTTTGTTCAGGTCTGGTGGAGTGTTATTAAATTCTAGAAAGTAAGGCTCCTTTTCTTGCTGTCTCATAGTTTTCTCTTAACTCAGACACTAACTTTCTATAGTAAAGCTTTCCATTCTATGTGGACTTGCTAAAAGACCTATGAAATAAGGCCGTTTCCAGATAATTAGCTCTATTTTTTCATTCATAATCGACCATTACTTCTAATAGGCCAGGTACAGTGCCCAGTGCTTTCATCCTATATCTTTAGCCCTCACAACCACTGCAGGTGAGTGAGTAATTTCTCCCTTCTCAGGCTGATGAAACTGAGGCTGAGGGATTAAGTCTTCTAGGATCACAGGGCAAAACTGAGAATCAAATCGGGTTTGTTTTTTGCCCCTGTGTTCCCCAAGTTTTAGCTTAAAAGCAGTGTGTTCATCCTTGAAACTCTGTTATACATTACATCGTTCAAAACCTAAATGTTACCTTCTCTATTGAGACAGCTATGGGGGGTAGGGTGCAGGGGGGATCTAGGGTTTAGAAAAGAAGAGCAAATGGTCAGATGTAAATTCGGTTTTCTGAGCCTGCACGTGGAGAGTTTATGAATCTGTGTGTTGGTATACAGGAGAGATGCACCACGCTCTGAGAAATAACCAAATGACCGGTTGGATAAGGATTATGGGTATTGAATGACATGTATGGCACCCTATACATCTGGAGATGCCCACAGATCTTTTAAGGTATTGAATCCTTTTTACTTGTCCATTCTGATTTTTGATGAATAACATACAATTTTTCTTTCCGTTGTTACACCTACATATCGGGGATTAATATCACCTTCAATTTAAAACATTTCTACATCAAAGAACCAGAAAACAAATGGTAGGAATCAATCATCACAAAACTCAGGACCCAAATCCTGTCTTTGAGATACGTTTGTCTCATTAAAATTTGACCTGATTGTAGCTGAGGAGTAGTTGAGAATATTTCCCTTTTTCTTAGCTGTCAAAATTCAGTTGATACATCACAGATCCCTAAAACTATGTAGGGAACTCTTCCCTTAATTCCACCTGCTTCATTTCTAAGCATCTGTAATAGTCACGGCTGGGTTCAGTGAAAGTTCTGCTTGCCATGAGCGTGAGATCATGACCTAAGTAATTACGGTGAGCATGCAATGAAAATATGTGGTGAGTGTAATGTCAGGAAATCATGCAAATTTTATTATCGTCAGTGAAGTGGTGGTTGGCTGGTGGAGAACTTGTGAGTATTTGCAACTGGTAGCTTCTAATTCCCTTGATTTACTTGTAGTTCCATTCATAACCTTGCTGCTGTGCTGTTCCTGACAGCACTATTGCATTTTACAAGAAAGGAACAAATACCATGTAAATAATTTAAAAACAATAAATCATTTAGAGTGGCTTTAAACCAAAACCTAATGCAGTAGCTGGCTGAGGACTTGCTACACTTGACAGGTAGCTGGCATGCAGAATTCATCTATGAATCATACGTATTTACTTTAAAAATTCCCCAATCCAAACCAGGCACATTGAAGCAAAAATAAGACCTAAGCCTCCTCCATTCTGCCTCTCCTTCTCCATTCTCCTCCTCCTCCTTTTTGAGGCAAAATGGGAAATAGACAAATTAAGTTTTATATAGGATAGTTCTACTGAGAACACAGATCTGCTGAGTTATGCTAGGTAAATGACTAATTAAGGCTGAGTCTCTGAGCAGAGCTGGCTGAGTGTTGGAAGAGTACATAGACACGCCTCTGGTGGCATCCCACCCCATCCCCTGCCCTGGAGGGAATGACTGGAAATGTTGGAAGGAGGATGAGAGAACAAGCTGCTACGTAACCAGTTCCCACCTACTGCAGGGGAGGACGGAGCTCTTTCTCTTTGGTCATTTCCATTCACACAAGACAAAGCAGATAATGAAAAGCAAAAACCCACCTAGAAAAGCTTCAGCTTAAGAAAAAAGGTAGGACTACTTCCATTATGCCGGAGGGAGTGTGGGTCTGCCAGCTGCCTTTGGACAATTGAGTTCCTACTGGGTACCAAGCATGTCATTATCTCTTGTAATCCTCTCAACAATTCTCTGAGGTAGGTATGATTATCCCCTTTTACAGATAAGGACAGAACCCGAGTTAGATTAAGTAATTTGCCTGAGATCACCAGCTAGGAAGTGACTTAAGGAATTAAGTCTGAATCTGACTCAGGCAGCATTTTCCCTCCTTCCTCTGCTTTGTATCGCCCACCCCTCCCCACAAGTCCGATTTCTTTCTTAACTCCATGTATATTTTTGACATGCTCGTGAGGCCGTCCTGTGAACATTCAGAATGGTGGAATGCCGGGTGTGAGAGGCATCCTGAAAGTCACTGAGTCAGGCTATGTCTAAAACATCACTCTTTGAACAGACTCGTGGTTGCCAAGGGGGAGAGAAGGATTGGGAGTTTGGGGTTAGCAGATGCAAACGATTATATATAGAATGGATAAACAACAAGAACCTACTGTATAGCACAAGGAACTATACGCAATACATTGTAATAACCTATGATGGAAAAGAATCTGAAAAAAAAAATATGTGTGTGTATATATATATATATCTCGGAATCACTTTGCCGTACAGCAGAAATTAACACAACATTGTAAATCAACTATAGTTTAAAATAAAATAAAATAAAATAAAAGCTCCCTCTTCCACCTCTCCAAAAGGGATCCCCTAGCATATTCTGCGAGTACCCCATAGTAAGGCAGTAGGGCACACACATGGATTGCTTGAAACAGATGACAGCTCTGTTCCTTCTCTATACATTGCTCCTGCCCGCCCCCAGTAATCTCCCCAAGTTCCCAGCTATCTTGTTTTCTCATTAAATATTTCTCTTTCAGGGGAGACCTCACCAGACCTGTTAAAATGCCAAAGTGTTTTTTTTTTTCTAAAATACCAACATTCAAATATTTATTTCTTTAGATTAATGGTTCTCCAACATTAGACTGCATAAGAATTACCTGGAGCACTTGCTAAAACACAGATGGCCATCTTGTGAATTAAAAATGTGTAATGCTCTGGCTCCTAGTAGGCACTCAATAAATGTTAGTTCCTTTTTTAGTCTACATTTTAAATGATCCTCATATCTTCCCGATTTATATTTACCTTGGTGTTCCCCAGACTTTGAATATCAGTTTCCTATTAACCAACAGCAGGTTTCTTGAATTAATGCATTTAGAAGGAAAATCAGGGGCATTTTTACCCACTTATTTGTACTGCACGAAGAAGCAAAATCTACCTGGCATGGACAAGAGACAGTGTAGTGTAATCACAGCTGTGCTGCATTTGTGGAAGAAGATCATGTCTTTAGAAGGTTACTCTTCAAATGTATTAGAAATATTTTGAGGGAAAGAGAGTTGTTCTTTAAGAACTAAAAGTAAATGGCAGAGTCTAGCTGATAAAATCTGCTAGAAGCTTAGTGAAGCTACTGAGAGGGAAGTACATTTGCGAGAGGTTAGGTACTGATCAGAAGGGGACTTGGCAGTTAGTTGTCAAAGAATCTTGCCTTCTGTGGGGAAAGATCATTAAGGAAGAAGGCACCTGGTGGGCTTTTATCAACTGCTCAGAGTAGTGGTTCTTAAAGTGTGGTCCCCAGACCAGCAGCAACAGCATTCCCTGTGAAATACAAATTCTCTGGTCTCATCCTAGACCTATTGAAGTAGAAACCTTGGGCGAGGGCACGGAAATCTGTGTTCTAGCAAGCTCTCCAGAGGATCCTCATGAATAGGAAAGCTTGAGAACACAGTCTTAGAACAATTTTCCTAAAGAAAGGCTCAAAAGGGTAGAAAATACATTGACGTAGGATATTAGCTGTGACTTTGGTCTGTCACTCGCAGTAGAGTCTTTCATAAGGACAATTTAACAGTGGAGCAGGAGAAAGGTGATTCTCAACTCGTGGTTGCACATTAGAATCACTAGGGGGCACTTTAAAAAAAATACCACCAACCACCAAAAAAACCAACCAACCAAATGAAAAAAACTCCACTCAGGGCTACAACCTAGCAATTGCATTCTCCTTGAGGTGGGGTCCCAGGCTTCAATATTTTCAAGGCTTGCTCAGATGACTAATGTGGTGGCCTGGGTTGAGAATCACTGTTGTAGAGACCTGAAGTTTGGAACTTAAAATACCATAAGAGAAAGTTAGTGATATTTCCTGAAAAACACAATTTAAGTACTGGATGGTAAGAGCCACCAGTTGGCTGAGTTGTCAGAGCTCCTGTCACAATTAGGAGACCATCTAGATTGCAAGGCCACTGCCATTGTTCCTAGTCTGACCTGTCAGCAGCCTTTGCAGGCTGCTGGACACATGCACAAGTAGAGTTGTATACCCTTGAACAGAGCCCACTGCCCCTTTTGCAACTGTGCTCTGTGTGAGGGGAAAGTAGTGAGGCTCATGGAAAGAACTTGGTCTCAGAGGGAGAAAATCTACACTGGAGCACCTGCCTCACCACTAACAAGCTCTACAATGAGGTCAAATAACTTAAGTACTCTGCACCTGTTTCCTTGTCTGTGCTACTCAATACCCTTCCTCCAGCTTCTTTAGTTTCATGCAAAGCGGATATTTGTACATTTACCTATTAAGAGACAACATGGTCTGATGCATCACAGATTTCAATCCTTGAGTCTTATTCCTTTGGCTCTTTCATTTATTAGAGTTAACCTTTCCCCTTTTGATAAATAAGATTGATGCTCTAAGGAGACAGATATGGCCTCTGGCTTTATTGCTCCTATACTCTATCCTTCTTACATATTAATATTGTAAATATTCGTTCTGCTGTAGCATAAAAGGACTCTTTTCCCATCTCTCTCTCTCTCTCCCTACCTTCCCTTTCGCCCTCTTACTCTAACGTACCTCCAAGTATTATTAAGTCAGAAAAGTTCACTTAAGAGGTTCATGTAAACTTTCATTTTTGTTGAGGCATAGGTCAATTGATAAATGCCAATTTTCATTCACATGCTTTTAACAAATCTCAAAATACATATGTGCCTATGGATACACGTGTGTGCATGTGTGCATGCGTGCACACGAGCACGCGTGCACACACACATTTGCAGCCTTAATAGCAAAACTATTCCCTTCTCTTTAACCAAAACATGGTCTTGGAGGCAGTCACATGGGCCAGGATTAGAGGTTGAACCAGAAAGTACTGGACTGGAGGAAATGAGACCTCTTCTAGTTAAAGATGCACAGTACTTTCTAACTAGCATGAAAGATTGTTATCAGGGAAGACAGAGCTATATTTGCTGGATTTCAATAAAACTCTTCTACCTAATTGGCAGATGAGATTGAAAAATGCTACTGTGATTCAATAAGCAGTGCCTACGTTGCACCTCTCCCATATGGGTCTATGAAGCTTAGGAAGAATATTTTTCAGTTACAACAGCTATTTAAAATCATGTATTGAAACATGCTGAATTTAGACCCATAGCTTTGAATTGCTGTACCACAAAAGGTTAAATCAAGTTAAAAACATTACAAGACACTCAATCATTTGCTCTTAATTAAAATATTAATATCAGTGAGAGAAAAATTATTTGAACTATTGGTAAATAACAAAAATTATTTAAAACTTTATGAATTACATTTTATCTCATCCTTTTCAATTTCAATTTCATATATATTTATAACAAAAACATGATATAAATATGTATTACATATTCATTTTTTATGTTTATAAGGGAAGGTCACCTATATAGGGGACAATCTATAACAGAAAATCAGTAATGAAAAAGACCCCTAAGTGGGTGAATTAGAGTATTGGGTTCATCCACAAACAAAGGCAATTATAGTTCTTTTATGAAAACAAACAGACAAACCAAAAATAACAATCCAAAACCCCTACACATCTTATTGAGGACTTATAAGAAGGTGATTGGTTTAATTCAGCAAGAGAGATGCAAGCTGTATATCAAGACAAGTCCTCCAACTATGAGTTGTGAAATATTTCTAATACATATTAAGAGTTTGACAAGTAGAGTTTCTTGTATGCTATGATGTGTGTGGTACCTATGAGGCTTGGGGAATTAGATGTTAAGAGACTTTTCACAATCCATTTTATAACCACTGATGATCAGTCGCACCTCCTGTTTTCTCTTCCATCATATCTGGATTTAAACAAGAATTTCAGGTGAGAGAAATTTCAAGCTGAAAAAAAAAAGATGGATGGATCAATAGATAGATAAATGTATAGGTAGATGAGTGAAAGCTATTTCAGCACCCCCTGCCAAAGTCTCCATACCTTTTAAAATTAACCCTATTAATAAAAGATTATTTGAACCCAAACTCCAAATTTTATATCCTTATTTATAAATTGCATAAAGTACTATTATACCAATATATAATTATCAGTAATATGTATCAAAACAGAGTAAATATTTTTATATTGCTTTATAGCATATCCAAGGGGACTTTTTTTGTATTATTGAGTTTTTTAATCTACCTTATCATCTCCCCCCTATCTTTCACCAGGTACAGGATGTAGTTTTTGTTCATTGAACACTTTTTGAACTCCTACTATTTCCTAGGCACAAGACTAAGACCTCTAGGTGATACATAGATGAAATAGGCTTATCATATCTCATCTATTGTGTGTCTAGTGCCTCTGAAAAAGATACACCCTAGACATAATAGCAGCTGTTGAATTAATGAGGGCATATGGTTCAATGCAGGCTGTGGTTTGTTATCTTCTAGTCCTCCATCCAGGGAGTACTGCCTTCCTGGAAGTAAAGGAGATAATAAAGTGAATGCTAAGGTACAAAAGTTGGAAAATTATATATATAATATATATAGCATATATATACTTTATACATAAATATATATGCTTTATATACAGCATATATGGTATATATATGATATGTTATATATTTATCTTTTAAATTTAAAGTGTTTCAGTAATATTAATAGTAGACAGTATCAATGTATATGTTATAAGAGGAAATTATAGTGTATTCTTATTAGCTCTCAATTATAATTAAAATAAACGTGAGTGTAAGACAAATTATTAGTTAAGATTTTCAGACTAGTAGGCAAAGAAAGGAATAGAATTCAAAGTCTATATGAGAACCTACCGTGTGCCAAGCATTGTGCTAAATTTTTCAATGTACATATTCTCACTTCATCTTTTAAGATAACTCTTCAGCTAAGTAGTTCCATTACTTTCAGTTTACAAAGAAGAGAGCAGGCTTAGGAGAGATTTTGTGATTTACGCAATATGACACAGCCACAAAAGGGTAGATCCAAGACTACAATTCAGATTATTCTGGTTAATAGCTAAGGCTCTGGAGTCAATTCTAGACTGACTTTCCTACCTCTTTACTAATAGGGATGCTCCAGTGTTTTCAGTGAGATTGAAATCAACAGCATTTAAGTACAGTTTGTGGAGGCATGTTCGGATAAATCACTTGTAAGTAAGCGTTCTCGCGGTTTGTTTTGTTATGAATTAATAATAACTGAGGCTATCAACTCTGCCAAATTTGAATATATGTTTGATAACTGTTTTTATAACAGTTAAAGCTTGGTCTTAAAAGAATGTATGAGTGGCAACGGTTAAAAATATGAAATATAGCCAGCCAGACTGGAAGACTAATTACTTAAACCTTTCCTGTGATTATATATATTTCACTTCTAGAAGCATATAATACAAAATATCTCAGAACAGAGCTGAAGTTCTATCACAGATTAATCTATTTCCTTCTGATTAAGGATTTTTAACTTCATTCTAAATGCAGCATCTTTTTCTGTGTGTCACTCTCCTAACTTCTAGATAAAACTCCTTAAAAGAGATGTTTTCTCAGAAATTTCATGGCCATATTCCTTATAATATACATTGGTTCTGGGATCACCCCACATCCTGGGGTCAGGAGGTTGCTCCTGAACTCAGTACCCTCTTTGGTAACACAGTAACCCATCAGCTGAGCTCCTTAATGAGTGCCTCAGAAACATAATTCTAATGAAGACAGCCATATGTGGGTGATAGATGGAGTCTGGACAGAGACAGAGAGACATGTTGAAAGCTTCACAGTGTTCCCAGAATCAGTTATATAATTCTTGACTAATTTTTATTGCTTTGTTATTAGTCTTGTGCCAAATGCTGGTAGATTTTTTTTTTAATTCAATATGTTACAAAGTGATTGCAGGGGCGGATTTTTTTATGTAGAGGGGAAATTAGCCATAAGTGGCAGATATTTATGTTTTGTGATGTGGGGGACACATACATCAAAATTTTAATTGGCCTCTTGTGGGCAGATGTTCTATCGTCTTATTTATATTACTACAAATTTACTGCCATAGTGATGTGACATTGCTATTCTGTACTTTTGATTGCTGTGTAAAACTCTATTTTAAAAAAATTAGTCTTATTTTATTGAATCAAATACTACTGACCCTGTGATTGGTTAGATAACATAATCCTTTCAAAATAAATGGTAATAACATCTTTATTTTTGGCAGAAAGGTAACAGTTTTACTATGGGGAAGTAAAGTGGTCAGAGGAAACAACTGTCCAAGCATATACTTAAGAACAGAAAAAAAAGGGAAGAAAAGGAATATTTATCAGAGAATCATATATTAGTGAAAAGTAGATTTGACAAAAATGAAAAATCCATGTATAAATTCTTACATTTGGACTTAGTATACTCAACGACTTCATTTAAGGATAAAATGTGGTAAATTATTATTTTAAAGGCATTACTAGGAAGTAAAACTATCTCTATTTGAGATGACATGAACTTGTATATAGAAAAAACTAAGGAATCAACTAAAAAACCATTAGAGGTAATGGACAAATTCAGCCAGGTTGCAGCATATAAGATAAATATATAAAAATCTATATTGTATATACATATAAGAGTATATATTGTGTACTCTTGCAGTGAACAATCCAAAAATGAAATCTAAAACAATTTCATTCATATAATAGCATCAAAAAGAATAAAACGCTTAGGAGTAAATTTAACAAAAGAGTATGAAACTAATACTCTGAAAACTACAAAATATTGTTGAAAGAAACTAATCATCTAAGTAAATAGAAAGACATCCTGTGTTCATGGATTAGAAATCTTAATACTGTTAAGATGGCAATATTCCCCAAACTGATCTATAGATTCAACACAATCCCTATCAGAATCCCAACTGGCTTCTTTGTAGAAACTGACATGCTGATCCTAAAATGCATATAGAAATTCAGAGCACCCAAAATAACCAAAGCAATTTTGAAAAAGAACAAAGTTGGAGAAATTGAATTTCCCAATTTCAAAGCTCACTACTACAAAGCAACAGTAATTAAGACAGCATAGTATTGGCATAAGGATAAACATATAGATCTATAGAAAAGAATCAACATCTCTATCATCAGTTGATCTTCAATAAGGGTGCCAAGACCACTCAATGAGGAAAGAAGAGTCTTCTCAACAAATGTCAATAGGACAACTGAATATCCACCTTGAAAAAAAAAAGTTGGACTACTACCGCATACTCCATGTGAAAATTAACTTGAAATTTGTTAAATGGAAACTCTAAAACTATAAAATTCTTAAAAGAAAACATAGGGATAAATCCTCATGACCTTGGATTTAGCAGTGATTTCTCAGATACGCTACCAAAGACATGAGCAACAAAAGAAAAAGATTAAATGGACTTTATAAAAATTTACAACTTTTGTGCTTCAAAGGACACTACCAAAAGAGTGAAAAGACAACTGTCAGAATGAGAGAAATTATTTGCAAATCATATATCTGATAAGGGGATTGTCTCTAGAATATAGAAAGGATTCCTATGATTCAATACTGAAAAGACAAGTAACCCAGTTAAAAAATAGGCAAAGGATATGAACAGACATTTCTCTCAAGAACATATGCAAATTGTCAATAGGTTCATGAAAAGATGTTCAATACCATTTTTAATCAGAGAATTGCAAATCAAAGCCACAATGAGATACCATTTTTCCATTCACTAGGGTGGCTATAATCAAAAAGTCAGATAACAAGGGTTGATGAGAATGTGAAGAAATTGGAATCCTCATACACTGCTGGTGGGAATGTAAAACGGTACAGCCACTTTGCAAAACAGTGTGGCAGTTCCTCAAAAAGTCACACATGGAGTTACTATATGGCCCAAGAATTCTAATTCCAGGTATATATTCAAAAGAAATGAAAACATATACATACAAAGACATGTACATTAATTTTCATGGCAGCATTATTCATAATAGCCAGAGGGTAGAAACAACCCAAATGTCCATCAACTAATGAATGGATAAACAAAATGTGGTATATCCATAAAATGGAATATTATTTGGCTAAAAATAGGTATGAAGTGTGTATACATGCTGTAACATAGATGAACCAGATGCTAAGAGAAAGAAGTCAATCACAAAATACCATGTATTTTGAGATTCCATTTACATAAATTATTCAGGATAGGCAAATCTACGGAGACAGAAAGTAAACTAGTGGTTGCCTAGGACTGGGGATGGGAGTCTGGCTGGCTGGGAATAACTAAAGGGTACAGGGTTTCTTTGGGGAGTGATAGAATGTTGTAAAACTAATTGTGTTATTGGTTGCACAACTCTTTGAATAGACTAAAAACCATTGAGTTATACACTCTAAATTTGTGAATTATATGGTATGTGAATTTTATTTCAGTACAGCTGTGACCAAGAAAAGCATTATTTCTGAGGCAACAATCACACACTTTTAATATTAAGTATCCAGCCCTTCAACGTGGGTTTTCCAGTTATACCTGTGCAAAATAAGGAAACATTTCTGAAGAGAACTTTATTTGGTCTGGATGAAGAAACATCCAATATACTTCAAAAATGCAGATTGATTTAAACTTTGGTATGTCACAATGCTTACTAGCATTGTGAAGTTATAGTTGAAAAGGTCAAAGGATGTGAAATAGGAGAACAAATTCTTTAGACTTTTTTCTTTTTTAACAGGTGCACCATATCCAGAGAAACAGTTGGTGTAACCCCTGTATCCATCTTTTTTGTTGATATCTCAGTAGAAAAGACTATTTTCAGAAAGTATTGTCTTGCCAACGAGTTATACGTTTACAACCTGTCATTCTTGCCCAGCTACAAAAATAATCTTAGGGCATCGCACCAGAATCCTGAAGAGCTGGCGCAAGAGCCAATTCTGTTTGCCTCTTGTCTCTCTTTTGCCTCTGAGCCTTTCTTCTTAATAAATCTGAAAAACGTATTAATCACAGTGGTTTTGGATTCTGCTTTCCTAAAGCTCTCTTCTAAGTGGGCTGTTGCGCTTCTGAATTAAAATTTCCCCGCTCTTTGCCATCTTTCACCCCATGCTTTTCCAGACCTAAAATGTCAAAGTATCAAGCAGATGGAATTACATTTGGAATCATGGGTTTAGTAAGGAATGACTCCATGCTTTTAGCAGATCTGTAATTGTAGTATTTTTATTTATTTATTTTTTGGCCTTGCTGTGGCATGTGGGGATTTTAGTTCCCTGACCAGGGATCGAACCCATGCCCCCTGCGGTGGAAGCAGGGAGTCTTAACCACTGGACCGCCAGGAAAGTCCCCTGTAGTTGTAGCATTTTTAAAAACAATAGACCATTAATAAAGGACTCATTGAATCTGGTTCTCTGTCTCAAGTAACTATTGTGTTAAAATATTCAATACTGTAAAATAAAAACAGCACTGGCCATTTGCTAAGGTACCTAGGAATTTATCGTAGACCAGATTTTTGTCTAGTAATTCTTTAGAAGAAAGAGTTTTAGGTACATTTGGATATACTTCAAAACTTCTTTTTTTTTTTTTTTTTGGTGCATCTGGGCTAAAGAAGATAAAACACTTCTTCAAACCTCATTTAAGCAGAAGGTTAGAATAGCTTCCTTTTTGCCAGGGTCTTCTGCCCATGGCGCATCAGGCAAGGACATTTTGTTCTGCCCTTTAAAAGGATAGGCATTATGTTTCGTTTAACTAGAAGTATACAAAGATGCATTTCTGTGATTGGGAGTACCTTCTTTTCCTTACTGGATTTGAGACCTACATGACTACAATTATGTCTTATTGCATTGCTGACTATGGCTAGGGAAAATGTGAGGATGAATAGTGCCAGAACAACTGACCAGGAACTAGGAGTCCTTCTGGCTTCTAACACTAGCTCTGTCACTAAATCTGCCTTTGGGTAATATTTCCATCATCCAACAAATATTTATAAGCACATACTGTGAATGCGCAAAGTACGGTCTAGATGTCTACACGCATAGGATTTCAGTTTCCTCATCTGTAAAATGAAACATGATTTTTAAGCTGTAAAGTAGATTATTCTCCTATGATCCAGCGAGCAGAGGTTAACACATTTGACCTTTGTTCTAGAGAAATCAGAAATTTTACGCATATTGGTACACCATGATTTCTCACTCGTAGGGAAGCTCCCTCTATTCTAAGTGATGTTAATAAAGTCTTGTACATGCCTTAAACTAAATTTTGAAAGTCACTTTAAATGAAAATGGTGTGTGTGCATACAACCTGACAGGAAAGTCAGCAGTGGAAATGTGACATTGGGCAACTTATGGTGTGGTGTCACAATTTTAAATGACTTGAGATTCCCTCCAGTCTGAACAGGGAGGAATGACAAGATATTTTGTTAGTCTTGAAAAACTGCTGGATTCTACTCCACTTTCTCCTTTATTTTTCTCCCCCTTTTCAAGAAAAAAAAATGACCAAATGCAATGAGGACCAGTGTAGCTGCAGCCCAGTAGGGGCTAGCACGTGTTCTTAGTTGCAGTCACATTATGGGATACGGGCCACTTTATAAACTGCCCTTTGGTCCTTCAGCCCTGCTCACAATCAATCTGCTTCCTCGTGATGGGGGATGGCGAGGAGGACGCTGAAGCCTGGGCTCTGTATTTTTAAGTGTACCCTCCTTTTCCTGCCATGCCCCTCCCAATTTGAAGAGTTAAGTGGCTAAAAGCACAAGTCCACTCAGATCTGGATCCTTTCCTTTCAGACTGGGCTTTTGGTACTGGGATTCCAGAATTCTCTGTTAACAGGGCCTCCACACTGCAGGTGTACGGACCCTGCCTGAAGGGTGGTCAGGCTAGGCATGGACCCAGAATAAACCTTTGCTTGTGCATCAGGGATGAGAGGAGAGGGGAGAATTGGGCTCCAGGCCATGTAAATATTGGGGCTGGGCCTGAGAGGAGATATTAACTACTTTTTCTAAGACATCCTCCCATGTGTACGTTTCCATGGTTACTCCCTCTTTTCTGCAAGGAGCACACATTTTCAGAACAATTTAACTCTAAACCCTGGGCAGAATGGTAAACTTGGTTAAGCTCTCCCTTTGGGGGAGAAGAGATTGGTGCAAAAATCAGTATAACTGTAACATTTTAGTAGGGGAGAGAGAGAATAGCAAGTAGAAGGAGAAAAAAGGATTTGGGAGGATAATGGAAATACTTCTTGTCCTTGGGGGAACTAACATGGGTATTCACTTTGATATAAATCATTCTGGGTATTTTTCTTTTGGTGTGTTACAATTTTCAATAAAGAAAAATTTTTTAAAGCTTTAGAAAAAAAAATATCCTTTGGTTTCCTCTGCCCCTCCTTTATGTATCTCTCAGTCATGTTGGTGATTCCTTCCCAACACCCCATCACCCTGTATTCCCACACGTTTATCACTGGCTGCTCTTAAACCTCTACCAAACAGGTTACCTCACCTGAACCAAGCTCACTCCTTTGATTCCTCATCCCTCCCTACCCCAAATCAACATGGCTAGGTCTGCATTTGTTCCAGGAAGTACTGTGCTGTTGTAAGCAGCTTAATTAATTAATTAAATGTATCTTTAATGATCCATTTACTAATTAACGTGTTCTTTGTTCCAGGCAACAAAAGGCTTAATCTTGTTAAAATCTACTGCTCAGAAGGCATTTATAAGGAAAATAATCTCCACAGGGAAAGGAAAACTCAGAACTTCTTGTGTTTTAGGAAGTAGAATCATCTGGTGAGGAATGTTCCCTGAGAATCTGTGTTTGCTTGGATTTTTCTCATTCTAGTTACAGTTTCCATTACTTCTGTTACCACCGCCCCCGGGCCGCTCTCTTCTTATGTGCGTACCATCTCTTGTCTTTAGGCAAACTTATTTTTAACACTTTTTCTTTTTCCTTTTTAAATACTGAAGTAGAATAAAAGGATTACAAGAAACGTAAAAACCTTGCTTACCAAGCACCGTCTGTTCTGCCATAACGCAATTGTTGAAATCTTAGGAAACCTTGAGTTCTCAATAATCATGTAGGGAAACAATTATTTCAAAGAGGAAAAGGTAGGAGGGGGGCAAGAAGGATTCAGAGTCAAAACAACAAAGTTATTTTAAGGAGCAACACTAATGATCCTTGGCTGGAATTTCATGTAGGCTTCCCGCGGAGTTTTTGGCTGACAGGCCCGATGTCCTTCAAACCACACCGTATTACAGCTTTCACCTAGTAGGTAAAGCTGTTCCTGAAGGGCACCATTGGCAGACGCAGAAGTAACCATTGCATCATGCTTTCAGGTTGGGGAGACTCGGGCAGGAGCGCCACCCACAGGAAGTTGGAATAAATGCATTACTCAGGGAAAGATGAAGCAACGTGGAAGAAAAATCGATCTCCAGGCCAGAAGCAATGGCCAAGGTCATAACTGGGGAAGTAGGGTAAAATGTGGGGCGGAAAGGCAAAGTCAGATTGTAAATGGAAGAGTAACAAACTTCATCAGTAATAGAGAGGTCAGAAACTGGTTGGAACACAGTGTATAAATTAGGGCAATTGGTTCTGGACCAAGAACCTTGAATAGTGATTAGAAGCCAGCTGTCATCTAATGTCTTGGGTGCAGAGTTTATGGATTGAAGGGCTCATGACTTAAAAAAAAAAGGAAGAAAACATGGTCTCTGTTTTATGTAGCTCATTTCTCTTAATTAACTTCACTGTTTAACTATGACTTGAAGCTGTAATTATCACTGTCTCTCAATAAAGTAAGATATAAAGGATTTATAGGATTTGACTATGGTTCCCAACTAAATAAACATAATTGGGCCTTGATTTTTTAGAATCTAAACCAACGCAATATGTTAAATGCTGGCTTCTCAGGAAAACTGTCTTAAGTAGTTTTTTCTTGACCCAACAAAAGGTTTAATTACTTTTTTTTCTGTTAGTATCCAAAGACCTACATAAAAATTACATTAGCCTAAAAAAGCTATTGATTAAGATTGATTAGCATGTGGAGGAACAAATTAGTTATGTAATCATGTATATTATAATGGTCAATAAATTATATAGGCCTATAATAGAAAGTGTGCAAGTATTTTATAAAAATAATATCATTCTTTACTCTTGAATAATTATGCAGGCCAAACTTTCAGAAATCAGTAGAAGTGTTAATTCTATTTTAAAATTACTTAGCATATTTTTAGTTTGTTTTAAATTAAAAATTAGATTTCCTCCTGTGTATTAATAATTATTTGGAAACATTGAGTGACTTGGGTTAATCAGAATGATTGGCAAAAGACATCTTTTTTCTTTCTTTTTTTAGATTAATTTTTATTGGAGTATAGTTGCTTTACAATGTTGTGTTAGTTTCTACTGTACAGCAAAATGAATCAGCTATACATATACATATATCCCCCCTTTTTGGATTTCCTTCCCATTTAGGTCACCACAGGGCATTAAATAGAGTTTGCTGTGCTATACAGTATGTTCTCATTTGCTGTCTGTTTTATACGTAGCATCAATAGTGTATATGTGTCAATCCCAATCTCCCAGTTCCTCCCCCCCACTTTCCCCCTTGGTATCCATACCTTTGTTCTCTACGTCTGTGTCTCTATTTCTGCTTTGCAAATAAGATCATCTATACCATTTTTCTAGATTCCACATATATGCGTTAATATATATTTTGTTTTTCTCTTTCTTACTTCACTCTGTATGACACTCTCTAGGTCCATCCATTTCTCTACAAATAACCCAACTTCGTTCCTTTTTATGGCTGAATAATATTCCATTGTATATATGTACCACATCTTCTTTATCCATTCCTCTGTTGATGGACATTTAGGTTGCTTCCATGTCCTGGCTCTTGAAAATAGTGCAGCAATGAACGTTGGAGTACATGTGTCTTTTTGAATTATGGTTTTCTCTGGGTACATGCCCAGTAGTGGGATTGCTGGGTCATATGGTAGGTCTATTTTCAGTTTTTTAAGGAACCTCCATACTGTTTTCCATAGTGGCTGTATAGATTTATGTTCCCACCAACAGTGCATGAGGGTTCCCTTTTCTCCACACCCTTTCCAGCATTTATTGTTTCTAGGTTTTTTGAAGATGGCCATTCTGACTGGTGTGAGGCGATACCTCATTATAGTTTTGATTTGCATTTCTCTAATAATTAGTCATGTTGAGCATCTTTTCATGTGTTTCTTGGCCATCTGTATGTCTTCTTTGGAGAAATGTCTATTTAGGTCTTCTGCCCATTTTTGGATTCGGTTGTTTGTTTTTTTGATATTGAGCTGCATGAGCTGCTTGTATATTTTGGAGATTAATCCTTTGTCAGTTGCTTTGTTTGCAAATATTTTCTCCCATTCTGAGGGTTGTCTTTTCATCTTTTTTATGGTTTCCTTTGCTGTGCAAAAGTTTTTAAGTTTCATTAGGTCCCATTTGTTTATTTTTGTTTTTATTTCCATTTCTCTAGGAGATGGGTCAAAAAAGATCTCGCTGTGATTTATGTCAAAGAGTGTTTTTCCTGTTTTCCTCTAAGAGTTTTATAGTATCTGGCCTTACATTTAGGTCTTTAATCCGTTTTGAATTTATTTTTGTGTATGGCGTTAGGGAGTGCTCTAATTTTATTCTTTTACATGTAGCTGTCCAGTTTTCCCAGCACAACTTATGCGAGAGGCTGTCTTTTCTTCATTGTGTATTTTTTTAGCCTCCTTTGTTATAGCTGAGGTGACCATAGGTGTGTGTGCTTATCTCTGGGCTTTCTATCCTGTTCCACTGGTCTATATTTCTGTTTTTCTGCCAGTACCATACTATCTTGATTACTATAGCTTTGTATAGTCACGTGTTCTTGATAGCTGCCATTGCAGTAATACTTTAAGGCAAATAACTAGATTTTTAATTAAAATAAGGGACAATATTCTTAAACTACATTTTTTAAAAATTCAGGAATTTATACTACATGTACACTCTTTCTGGAATACGTAATCTACTGGGAAACATTATGAAAGAACACAAAGTAAAAAACTGTTTTTCTCCCGGAGTGGTTATCATGAAAGTCTCTCAGAGTACTTTGCAATCAATTTTTATTATCAGCTCCTTTACAAAAACCCTCAAAATCCAGTAACTGACTCATAAACTAAATAGTAAATGGAAAGGGAGAAAATTAGAAGCATAGTGCATTACACATGGTATTGTAAACAGACGCCTAAGTTATCATTATTAATGCATTTGGTTATTGATAGGTATGCATATAGAGCCACATTTTATGTGACAAAACTTTATCACAGACTCACAGCCATTTCAGTTGTGTTGTTGCCATCACCTCATCTGTCTCAATGTTCTGTATAACGCAAATCAGAGATACTAACACTAATGTGTCCTGGAAGAAAACAAGTTTTAAAGAAATTTGAAATTCTGAGAATAGCAACAATTTTGAAAAAGAAAATGTGGGCCAGTAATTATATATGACAGTAGATATTCTGAATGGACGTGGAAAAGGAGAAGTCTGAGGAGAAAGGTAAAAGGAATCTGAGAAATAAAAGTGTTAATGAGGTCCGGATAGAAAAGGTGGCAGCTGGGGATCTTTTAACACGGTCACACAATAACGCATTCGTGTTATGTTCATTAAAATAACTTCACATTTAATGTGCGTATTGCTGAAACACTGTAGTTGCTAGAGATATTCACTCTTCGTTATTGAAATTCATATTTTTGTGTGCCTTTGGCTAAAATTAACCACATCATTTTGGCAAGTGGTAACAGTGTCTATTTATATAAGCTTTTCATTTTTCTTCATAAATACATTCTAAGATATTAATATATTTTGTGTTCAGATTATTTGGCTAGGGTTAGCTTTATCTGTCTGAATTTTCCTAAAAATAATATTCATCTTATCTGTTTTCATATTCACAAATTAAATTGCTGTGTAGATGTCAATATTGGGTGGGTAGTAGTGGTGGAGGGAGGGAGAAGGAAAGAGACAATTTTGAATAAGAGAGAAGATTGTAAATTCACATTTTTTGGACACACTAAGACAATATGATAGTCTTGCCAAGTGTGCTGAGATTTGTGGTCGTAAAATAATTTAGTACAATATGTGTTTTTCTTAAGGCAAAACCCATTATAGGGGAGCAATTCTACTCTTTCCCCCTCTTTTCAGAGACTTTCTTTAGGTTAAATCCAAACACTTAATAAACATTATGTTATGTTAGAGTATCACAGAATTTTGCAGCTAGATGTGATCTCACGGGTCATCTAGTTCTCTTAGAGAAGACAAAATTATTTTCTGACTTCTTAAAATACAACATTCTTGCATTCTTTCTATTAAGTATGTCCTTCACACATAGAACCAATTTTTCTCACCTATATCCCACTCTGTACACTGTAAATATTTTTATCATAACTCCTATAAATTTTTCATTTCCTCATTTATTTAAAAATGTGTTTCCCAATTCTGCTTAGTTCATCTCCTTCTTTTCCTTCACTCAACCAACTACCAGTTCAGGCCCTCTATCTCCCATGCCTAAATTATAATATCCCTGAAGATGTAAAGGACCAGGTTTTATTTTTTGTTGCACTTTCAGGGCCTAGCACAGTGCCTGATCTGGTTAAATTATTGCTGAGTGATTAAGTTTATTGCTTTGATAAGTAAGCGTCAATGGGAAAGATGGACTAAAACATCTTTTATTATAATTACTGTGATTAATTTATTTGTAGTCAGAGAATGTTTGATATCCTGGAGAATTAGAGCCAAGTTCAATGAGTGAATTTCCTCTTAATGGAATTGGCATCCCTTCCTTTAATGCTTCTTCTAGAGCGATTAAAGAATTCTAGTGATCTTTTTCCCTTTTTTGTATTGGCTTAGTTGTGATTGGGGTTGTATTATTACCATGGCTGCAAAAACACTTTAGTACCTGATGAGCCCTGACACTGTACTCAGAGGTTAGAAAGAAGATGTTGGTTTAAAATAGATCAAGCTTCCCCTCTGATGAATTCTGTAGAGGTCAGTGCATATTTTAGAGGTGCTAAATATACTCCTCAGAGAAGCAGCTTGTTTCCACCTTGTCTCTGGAGTTTTAAAAGTGTCACTTTTTATTTTCTCCAGAAATTTCATCTGAATTTTTTTTACCTTCACGTCAGTGCCTCATTATTTGAGTTTATTAAGTAGTTGCAAGGTTTCATTAAAAACCAACCACATCACTGTATTTCTTATTTTGAGCAGGCAAAAGTTTGATCTGAAATGAAAATTTTCTGAATCTTATTTGAGGGTAAAAAGTGTATATTGAACTTGAAATCAGTTGCTCCTCTATACAGTTTCTTCCCCAAAGGTTTCTAGAATCCATCTCTCCTAGGTGTAATGTGTGAGATGGAGGATAGAGATTGTCAGATGAAAGAATGTGGATGGCCTTGTCAGCCGTGTTAAAAAAAAAAAAAAAAAAAAGGAAAGAAAATTTACTCTGAAGACAATGGGAAGCCTGTGGAGGTTTTCAGAGGAGTGTGATGAAATGAGATCAGTGTTTTTAAATAAACACTTTGACTCCATTGTGAAGAGTGGAATGGAAAGGGTGCCTATGGGATCTAAGGAAACCAGAAAAGGGGCTATCTTTGGATCCTAGATGTCAGTCTGGCTTAGGCAAGAAAGCAAAGGCAATGAGATTGGAGAGAAATTGAAACCTTCAAGTGATGTATTTGGGAGACTGAAATAACAGGTCATATATTCCAAGGGTAAAGGAGAGGCAAGGATCACAACTGTCTTCCAGGTTTCTTCCATGAACCACGAAGAGGAGAAAGAAAGATGTATACTGAAGGAGGGAACACATGGGGAGGAGCAAGTTTAGGAAGCATGGGAAGAGAAAAAAATTCAATTTTATACACTTTATCATCTGGTGATGTATTGTAGGCAGTTGGTTATTTGGGCTGGAGCTCAGGAGAGTGACCGGGCTAGTTGCATAAACCTCGGAACCGTACGCATGTAGGATATAAGTTATGGATGTGATTTAGTCTCAAAGTCAGAGAGTGTAGAAGCAGAAAAAGGCCTATGAGAGAACCCTGAGACTCTCCAGTTTTTAAAAGCTCGTTAAGGGGAAGAGGAGACAACAAAGGAGACAGAAAAAAACCCAGCTAATGGAAAACCAACCAACCAGTCAACCAACCAACTAGCCTTAGGGCAAAGTGATGTGGTGGAAGCTATGGGAGAGTTTTGAAGAGAAGGGAGTGGTCACAGACTCAAATGCCCCTGAGAGTCAAGTACTATGAGGACAGAAAAAATGCCTAGGAGATCATATTGGTGAAGACAGTTTCATGGAAGAGTGTGTAACACTAGATTGGAATGTGTTGGGCAGAAAGTGGAAGGTAAGAAAATGGGGATAGGGGTTGTTGCTAACTCTTTCAAGAAGCCTTGCTGTGAAAGATGAGAGAGCCTATAGCTGAAGCAGGCTGTGGGGTTGACAGGGGGTTGTTTTGGGGTTCATTTGCTTGTTTTAAAAATGGGAAAGGAAGTACGAGAGAGAGAGAGACCAAGTTTTCTTCTGTTCCAAGGAGATGGTTGAGGCTACCGTATCCATCATCTATCCCACAGCACCGTAACTTTCAAACCTTTATTAGCTTCTGACACCTGTCATCTCCACTCCTGGGAGCAGTTCCCTCTTACACTTGTCTTTCTCTATTCTGGATCCTTCCTTTTACACTGTCAGATACAGGCAAGGAGAAAACTCTGGAGTTATGACACACGAACCCATCATGTCTCCATGACCGAGAAGCTGTGGAACCAGAACTCCGGCACCTTTAATAATTAAGATGGTGTGGAAGTCCAGTGATCTCATCACAACAAATATCTTAAATAAATTCAGTGTCGTCATTATTATAAAGCACAAAAGAGCTCTCTTCGGCTGATGATTAAGCAATAGTTCTCACCTGTAATCCACAGAAACTTTACAAGCGATCGGGCAACATCAGACACAAATCTCTTATCTTTTTAGCGTGAGCATATGTTTTTCTTTCTTACAATATGGTAATGTATTAAGTCCATTTTAATAGGGCTTCAAGTTCTTAAGAGTGTTTAGCATCTTATTAACATAATAAGCAGGGCATTCCCCTTCTTAGCACGTCAAAATATCAAAAGTATGTTTTCTATTCACTTTCCCAGATTTCATGGTATATTGTTAGATATTTGGACATAGAAAAGCGTAGAGTTTAATTTGAAATTCTTTCATATACTTTCACCAGGTAAGTATAATACCAAAGCCTTTTTATTTCAAAGAGATAATGATACTTAGATTTTGCTTACAGTCCTATGATTTTTATTTTGATATTGTGTCATTTTTTTAAACTCAGTAAACTAAGCAAAATATGGTATATACTTTGTTACTCCTACATAGCACGTGTTTCTTTCCTCTTATCTTTTGGAGTTTTGTTGTGAATATACATAATCCTTGCTGGTCCTCTTGCAAAAAAATGGAATATCTGGGATTGGGTGCTAAATTCAGACTTCAATCTTTAAAAATCCTCAACTTTAAGTAAGAATTCATGTTATCCAAAATAAAGTATTTCCCGATCATAACAAAGACTTTGCAATAGGAAATAGAGACCTGCTGAAGCTTGTTAATTTCTTTCACGCAATTTTTTTTTTAAACATCTTTATTAGAGTATAATTGCTTTACAATGGTGTGTCAGTTTCTGCTTTATAACAAAGTGAATCAGTTATACATATACATATGTCCCCATATCTCTTCTCTCTTGCATCTCCCTCCCTCCCACCCTCCCTATCTAGGTGGTCACAAAGCACCAAGCTGATCTCTCTGTGCTATGTCACGCAATTTCTTTCATGCGATTTCTCAGGCACAGGTTTGAAACTGCTTTTGAACTTAAATTGAAAGTTAAGCAAAATACAATTGAATTAGGCCTACTATCATGCAAGCCTTTCTGTGGGAACCAAGCCTATGTTTACACATTTTCATTTTTTCTTTCACTATTCATAGAGAAACTAATTTGTTGAAAATCATCCTCAGTGTTTTGAGTTGGAACACATTACTAGATTCATTGACTGAAAATACTTTCATGATTGGTTAAATTTAGATGTTTCAGAGATTACTTCACCAAAGAGCTGTTGATTTAATGAGGTTTCCATTGAAAATGCATAGTCACCATGGATAATAGATAATAGAACGATATATAGGCAAACGATAACCTCACATTTTACTGACATATAGGTCCTTGTAATCAAACTGCCATAGTTTAATGAACCGAAAGATTCCCTAGATGCTTTACACTTTCTCGAAAGCGATGAGATTGTGATGGAGGAGGACTTCAAAGCTAATATAATAAATATAAGCACTCTGGAGGCTTTAAGAGTAAGACACGTTTTGTTCAGCGGTACGTGATCATCGCTCACAGTCATTTTCATTTTACCCTCTCTTCTTCCACGATTACTATCTCTGCAAGCGATTCACCCGAGCACTCAAAGCCTCCCTACCAGTTTTCCTCCTTAGTCAGCTTCCTTTCCTCTGCTCTCCTTACTGGATCCCTCACAACTGTCGGATCGATGTGCAGCTCTTCCCTACACAATCTTCCTTGCCTCCACGTCTCGGAATATGCCATCACCTTTTGCTCTTTTATTTGCACTGACCCGTATTCCCTCTCACAATTGGACTTATTTTTCTAATAAACACACAAAAAACAACTTTCATAGTTAATTCCATGTGGCCCTTCAAACCTCTATTCACCTCTGCTTTCTCTTTCTGGGAAATCAGGAGTAATTAGTTGTGTGGCTATTTTTATCTTTAAGACTTTGGCCAATCCACTAAGATTCATTCTGTCTCTATATCATGGATAATGCTAGTGCTACTTTCCTGGTGGATTTGAGGTCATGATTAAACAAGATAATGCGTGTATAGTATGTATTTAGAACAGGGTTGGCACATGGTAAAGTTTTAATAAATATTATCATACTGAAACAAATATATATTTTCCGTACATAGTAAGTGGCTAGAACTTTTCTAAGCCTTTCCTTATGCTCAGTTCATCCAGAATAATGCCTCTTTCAGGAGGCATTTATAGAACTCTCTGGATAATTGAGAATACTGAGACCTGTGTCTCTTATCAATTAGAATGTCTTAAGTCACATGGATTTCTTCTCATCCTTGGGCTGTTTGAATTTTCAAGTCTTTTTAGACATGATAATCTTTTTAGATTAGATGATATCAAAGTGTTGGTGGTTGTTAATTTTAGTATAAATACTAGTTAAAGATGTAATTCATTGTTGACACTTAGGACAGTGCCTGGTATGCAGGGTGCACTCAATAAATGGTATTATTGTTATTAATGTTGTTGTTGTTATTATGTGTCCAGAGTTTCTCTCTCCTTTCTTTCTGTTATCCTAAATTAAATGATTACATTGCATTTAAAAGTAATGTCCAAAGTGCCTTTTAAAACATTTCAGAATATATTAATTAAAAGATAAGTCAGTAATATCCTAGAGATTATTGTTTACATCACTTAAAATTTGTACATTCATGACCTCCTAATTTTGAGATGACTTTTTAAATTAAGAAAGCTAACTCAAGGTGAAGTATCTTACCAGATGTTTTCATTAAAAAATGTTTTTGCACTTCTGTGAAAATCTTCAAAATCAATTCAGTAAGTACTTAGAGAGCAACTACCTCAGGCTCAAGTGTTGTACTATGTGTTAATTCCTAAGGACGATTTATAGAACGTTAAAATCCAAAAATGGATTCTGAAAAGTTTTGCCAGCTGCCAGGTTGGATTACTTTAAATCCATGTTTTAAAAATGCAAAACTGTTCTAAAGGAAAAGTCTTTAGTAAAAACCTTTACTAAGTTTCCAGATATTGTACCCTTTGAAAAAGGCAGCTTCAACAAGACAAGGTCTTTCATTGTGTGCTTACTGAAACTTAAAAAGTAAGAAGAAAAAAAAAAAAATTAAAAACAAGCACTTGGGGCCAAAAGAGGTCTTCAAAGATATTTCGTTGAGTTTCTTTCCTTTGGGAAATTCACAAATTCTTCCTTGTATCCAAAATTTTTGAAATAACACAATCATTAATGTATTTTGTTATCGGATTTGTTCACAAGACCATTTCCAGAAACTTGTTTTGAGATACTCTCCCTGCAAAAATGGATCTTCAGTTACTTGAGAACTAACGCTGATCTTTTTGGTCCTTCACAGCATTGTTTTAGAACAAGATTAGAAGCTCTGATCTATAGTATTTTGTCTACATATTCTTTTAAATTTTGGATTGCAATTTGCATCTCTCCCGTGGCTGCATGTTTCGCCGAAGTCCGAGTCAGTTGACGGTGTCAGACCTGAACTTGGAGGGGGTAATTGGAGACGGCGTTCCTAGGAGTTAGAAGGAAGCCTGAAACGCTAGCAGGACACGGGGGTGGGATTAACGTCCAAAGCTCCGCACCGGTTCCCAACTGATTGGAAGGGACGAAGTGGGTGGAACCTTCTGACCCTGCCCGCCCCCCCCCCTCCCCCGCCTCCGTCGCTGGGGACGCTCCGACCAAGGCAACCGCAATGGATCAGGAAGAGGGGTCGACCACCGTGGACAATATAGTCACTCAGTTCAACACCTATGAAGATTTCCTGGACTCGCAGATCACTACACTGGACATGTACTACCTGGAGGTAAGGGCGGCAGCCCCGCGGGGGGGGGGCCACAGCTTCGCGTTCCTCGGTCCCTCCCGAGCCCCCGCGTCGTGGGGTGTTCGCCCCCTGGCGGTGGACCGCGGGAACGGCAGGCCCCGCAGTTTCCCGACTGCTGTACTGCGGGGCCTGGGTCCGTACAGAATTCGGGCCCCTGGCGTCCGTGACCCGGCACGGACCCACGCACGCGCGCACGCGCGCACGCACGCGCGCGCACGCACGTACACTCGCTGCGGGGCCTGGAATGTCTGTACGGCGGCCTCCGTCGCCCCCCTCCTGGCCCGTGTCCCTTCCAAAGTGCTGCTCCTTTGAGGAACGGGGCTGGATTCCGAGGCCCGCTGAGACCCTTCCGGGGGCTGCAATTCAGGTCTGACTCTGTTTGTCTTTCCTTTGCCAGTTTGTACTAAAGAACGGAAGACAGTATCCTTCCAGGTGTATCTAGTATATACTGGGCATTTGGTTCCATGAACTTCCACCCCAAGCTAGTTGACTCAGAAAGCCCTTTAATTACGGGTACACGTTACAGCTCCCTGGCATTGCAGGCATGAGCTGATTCATTTTTATCGAGTTGATTGTTCACAACTATTGTTGATAGTTAAAAAAAAAAAGCCTGCAACACAGAAAAATCGGACGTAATTGGGATTGGCTACTGGCTTCCTCTCTGCAGCCATCCTCCGACCTGCTTCTTAAAGGTGTGGGGATGGGTGGGAAGCTGGTAGGGGGCGGGGGGCCGAGGAGGGATGGAGTTCTTGTCTTCTTCGAGGAGAACCAAGGGGAAAATAATAGACCACGGGTCCTGAGAAGCAGGAGGTGGACGGTGGTCCCTAGAGCGCGGGCGTATTCCCAGGCCAGGCCGACTAAATGGGCACTGACTTGGATTCTCCTGCCCTGGAGCCATGCCACAGAGCCGCCAATTGCCCCTCTCTATTTAGGCCAGAAAGAGCAAGGGCCTCTGTTTGGGGTCACACCACACCTGAGTCTGAGAAGGATTTGTATCCTGCAGCCAATCCCCAAACTCCTTATCCGCAACAACGTGATTCAGCCGTTTAGGGGACTGAAATTTTTGGACTCCAATGATCGTTTTCAAAGTGAGATTTTACTTCAGTGTGGATTCCAAGGTCTGAAAAGTGCTTATCCTCCAAAACACATTCATGTTCTAGATAAGAACATAATTTTAAGGAACTAGAATCATCTAATTTTAGTCCTATCTCTGCTAAGAACAAGTTGTGTGACCTTGGACAGATAATTTGATCTTTCTGGAATTAACTGTTAAAAAAAGCCAGGTGGTATTTCCAACATATCTTCTGATTTCAAAAACAAGCTTTTTAATATTTTATACAGATAACATGTTTAAAATCATGAAGGTTCCGTTTTATGCCTTGCATGGAAGTCACTGCAATGAAGGGGAAATAGTGGTGGTGCCAAACAATGTTTGCATCTAAGGTTTTGAATATCTAAATAAACAAGAATGAAATATAGACAATAAATATCCCAATAGGCTATAATCATCTTTGTAGCACTTGTGGAAAATTGCCAAGCTTAAGCTGATATCCTTAAGAAGGGTTTCAATTTTTTTAAAGGCACAGTTTTTTTTTTTCCATGTGAATTAGAAAGTAAAAGCATTAACGTTGATTAGGAGTGAGAAATTAATACTTTGTGTTTCATCAATCAGAATTTTAAAGATCTGCAAAATGGGTAATGGTGACTATGTTTAGGCGAAAGGTAAAGAAATTTACTTTAAAATTTGGCATTGGTTAAGCCAGTTGCTGTCAGCCAGCCTCTTTCATTGGCCACCTTAGTGCTGGCATGATGGGCACAGGGAGGAAGATGGAGGCTACACATGGGCCCAATAGGGTGGGCTCCCACTTGCCAAGGCTGATGTAGCTACCGCTACCTCAGAATGTCCAACTTGGATGACAGGCATTCAACTGTCAGCAAGCAAGTTGAATGCCTCTGATATAGCACCATTTCTCAAGGGAACCAACTAACTACTTGGTGGCAACTAAAAGCCTTGGGCCCCTTCAACTTTGGAAGGGTCAGCAATTCAGTGTGATAGGAACAGACACATTTGGTAGTAATGGGTTTGCCTCTTCTGGCTACAGTCATAACACTGCTCTGCTACCTAATGGAATATTTTTTTCTCTTAGTTTTATTGAGATCTCATTGACATATCGCACTGCCTAAGTTTAAGGTATAGAGCATAATGACTTAACTTACATATTTTGCAAAATGATTACCACAGTAAGTTTAGTTAACATCTGTCATCTCATGTAGATGAAAGAGAAAAAAAGAAAAAATGGTGTTTTCCTTGTGATGAGAACTTTTAGGATTTACTCTCTTGGCAACGTTCAGCTCTACCACCCAGCAGTGGTAGCCGTAGTCATCAGATTGTGCATTACATCTCCAGTCCTAATTTATACCTGGAAGTTTGTACCTTTTGACCATGGGCATCCAATCCCTTCATCTGGTAACCACATATCTGATCTCTTTGAGTTTGTTTTTTTGTGTGTGTGTTTGTTTGTTTTTAGATTCCACATATAAGTGAGATACAGTATTTGTCTTTCTTAGTCTGACTTATTTCACTTAGCATAATGTCCTCAAGGTCCATCCATGTCGTCGATGATGGCAGAATTTCCTTCTTTTTCATGGCTGAATAGTATTCAGTATGGCTGAATGGTGCACCACTTTTCTTTATCCATTGATCTGTTGATGGTCTCTTACGTTGTTGTTTCCATGTCTTGGCAGTTGTAAATAATGCTATAATGAACATGGGGGTGCAGATATCTCTTCAACATAGTGTTTCTGTTTCCTGTGGATGTATTCCCAGAAGTGGAATTGCTGGCTTGTATGATAGTTCTATTTGTAATTTTTTGAGGAACTTCATATTGTTTTCCATGGTGGCTGCAAGCATTTCCTTTTCTCCATATCCTCACTAGCATTTGTTATCTCTTGTCTTCTTGATGGTAGCCATTCTAACAGGCTGTGGTAGTATCTCATTGTGATTTTGATTTTCACCCTACTGATTAGTGATGTTGAGCACCTTGTCATGTACCTGTTGGCCATTTGAATATCTTCTTTGGACGATATGTCTATTCAGGTTCTTTGTCCATTTTTAAATTAGATTGTTTATTTTTCTGCTATTGAGTTGTATGAGTTTTTCTTTTTTTTACATTTTGGATTTTAACTCCTTATCAGATATATGATTTCCATTCCATAGGTGGCCTTTTCATTTTGTTGATCATTTTGCTGTGCAGAAACTTTTTAGTTTGATGTAGTCCCACTTATTTACTTTTAATTTTGTTGCTTATGCTTTTGGTGTCAAATCCAAAAAATCATTGCCTAGACACTTCAATGAGCTTTTTTCCTGTTTTCTTCTATGAGTTCTACGGTTTCAGGTTTTACATTTAAGTCTTTAATCCATTTCAAGTTAATTTTTGCGAGTCATGTAAGATTTGGGTCTAGTTTCATTATTTTACATGTGACTATCCAATTTTCCTAGCACCGCTTATGGAAAAGACTGTCTTTTCTCTGTTGAGTATTCTTGGTTCCCTTGTCAAATGTTAGTTGACCATACGCATGGGTTTATTTCTGGGCTCTCAATTATGTTCCATTGGTCTATGTGTCTGTTTTATGCCATTACCATACTGTTTTGATTACTATAACTTCCTAATATAGCTTGAAATCAGGAATTGTGATGCCTCCCAGTTTGTTGTTCTTTTCCAAGGTTACTTTGACTATTTGGGGTCTTTTGTAGTTCCACATAAATTTTAGGATTTTTTTTCTACTTCTGTAAAAAAAAAAAGTCATTAAAATCTTGATGGGAATTGCATAGCATCTATAGATGGGGTCTTATGGAATGACTATTTCATCCACAGGCACAGGGTCCCATTTACTGCTGTGTCAGACTAGGGACCTAGGCTACAACAGAGGAGCTGTGGGAGTAAGGACCTGAGCATGTGGTTCACTTTTCATAATATATTCAGAAATATTCAGAGCTGCCAGCAGATAGATCATTGGAATGGGTTGCTAAAAGCATAAATGAAGTGCCAATTTGGAGATGATAGTTTCAGAGAATGGGTGCCATCCACCATGACACAGCATATACTTAGCATCCAAGATCTTTGCACTGAGCTTTGTTCCCTTTTTCTGGGAACTAAGAGGTTAAAGCACCTAACCCAAAGAATTTGGACTTTCTTTCCTTACTGGGGGCTCTGCGGGTTAATTGTCCTGGTACTAAATGGGGGAACATGCCATCAGGTGACTTGGTGAGAGTCAGTTGAATTAGAAGTTATAACTCTTGCCTGGAATCTTCAGGCTCCTTGTCTAGGAATCAGGAGGCAAGAAGAGAGTCACCATCTCGGCAAGCATAATTGAGCTTTACTGTCAGGAAAAGTTAGGACTTATAAAATCAGTCATGAAGGAATGTGTTTGGAATTTTGGTAACTCACTTGGATGCCTCTTGGTAATCTCTTTCTCAGTTGTGGTGGTAAATGTACAAGGGCAGCAACCCAGACTTGAAAAGGGCATGGTGACCAGGGGTTCAGAGCCCTCAGGAATAAGGGTCTGGCTCACACCACTTGATATGCTACCAAGACCAGTAGAGATGTTAGTTGAGGGTGAGGGGAATCTAGACTAGGTGGCAGAGGTAGGAGATGATATTTGTGTGGTTCTGAGTCAAGCTGCAGCAATAAGGGCTGAAGTTTACCCTAGTATCTTTCTTCTTGCATACATCTGAGTAGTCTTCAAAAATATATATATTTTTAATAAATTTTATTTATTTATTCATTTATTTATGGCTGCATTGGGTCTTCGTTGCTGCACATGGGCTTTCTCTAGTTGCAGTGAGTGGGGGCTTCTCATTGCCATGGCTTCTCCTGTTGCAGAGCACGGGCTCCAGGGCACATGGGCTTCACTATTATACTACATAAATATTTTTATTGTATGTAAATATATATATTATTCTTCATTTATATTTTCTACACAAAAGGTAATATTTATATCTTTCTGAAACAAAAAAAATCGACATTAAATCTTGGAGGCCATTTAATGTCACTCTATGTAGATCTTCCTATTCTTTATAAGTTGCTACATTGAATCCATTATTTACTTAGGTTGGTCCTTTGGAAGTTCATTTTCCTTATTGCAATATCCCAAACAACAGTGAAATGAGCGTCTTTTGTACATCCTCTTTGTGTGCGGTTGTAAATGTATCAAAAAGTAGAATTGATGGGTCATAATAAACATGGTGAAAGTGGCCTCCAGAGTAGTCATTTACTCTCCCACCAGCGTGTATGAGACAGACACCTTTTCTCTCAGACAGTCACCAGCACTTGATATTGTCAACCCTTTTGTTTTTTGTCAAATCATATGTGAAAAAAAACCCGTTGTTTTAATTTTAATTTTTCTGATTATTAGTGAGGTTGACCATCTTTTAAATTTTTCCTGGCCATTTGCATTTCTTTTGCGAATTGCCTATTGCACTTCCTTGATTCTCCGCCCGCCCCAGCTTGTTTTTCAAACTTTCTTTCCTCTCTTCAGGCTCTTAGTGGATGACTTCATCTCTCCAAATCAACAAAAAGAGTCAATCAGGCTGGAACCCTCTTCAGTTTTCTACCATGAAACTTATAAAACCACCTTAATTTCTGCCCATCCTCTCTTCCTTCCCACCTGTGTTAATGGTGTCTACCATGCATGGTGCCTATCTGAATATACTGAATCTGGCATTTGAACACCCATTATCATTATAATGTTTTGGGAATTTTCCCAACTCTGAGTCCCACCTCCCTAAGGTAGAGGCAGAAATTCATCTTCTCAGTTCTCCTTGCTGCTCGTGTATCTTTGTGTGACTTAGGCATTGCCAATCATATACACCTACATGAGACTGCTATATAGGAAAAGAGTGACATGAGGAAGAAAGCACCATGTAGAATCCATTTTGTATTGAATGAGGTGGTTGAGGCTCTTGACTTTCAGTTGATGCAGTGGCAGAAGTTCGGTCGTGTAATGTCCTAGGTCAACATGGTGAGTTGCAGTATATGTTTTCAGTGGTGGCAGTGAGGGATATTTGTTGAAATAGTTTGTATGGCTTAGAGTATTGTTTCTGGCTGTGTAGGCTTCAAATTTCACTTTCCCAGGGATCTTTTGAGCTATTGTATTTTAATAATTCCTTTTTTATGCTTGGACTGGCTACAGTAAACCCTGCTGTTTGCAACTAATAGGCTTGATCGATGATGGTCACTTGCATTCTCTACCCTTTTGCTTCATGTATTTGATGATGTATTGATTAGCTCCTCTCACCTTTAATTCCATCAGTCCCTTCTGTGCTCAGTGAGGTATCTCCCATTCTCCCCTCCATATCTGTCTTTTCTTCCTTTTTCACAGTTATCCTTCTTGAATGAATTGTAAAATCCTTAACCTTTATTTCCTCCATCTTCTGTTTTTCAACCCACTGCTAGCTGGCTCCCATCTTCACATTCAATAGAAATTGTTCTTGCCATGGTGACAAGTGAAGGATGTGTCACTAAATCCAATGGACACTTTCTGGTTTAATCATTCAGTCTTCCATTGGAAGGATGGATTGGATTGTTTTACAACTAGAGGCAAGAAGATTTTTTCTGAAGCTTTTTAGGTATATTAAAAAAAGAAAAAGTTGTGGCTGAAGTAGACACTGTGGACTTGTAGAGCCCTGGATATAATCAAGCTTGCTTTCTTCCTTCCTTGCTTGCTTGCTTCCTTCCTTCCCTCCCTCTCACCCTCCCCCCTTCCTCCCTCCCTCCTTCCTTTCCTTCCTACCCGTCATCTGTCTATCCATTTTCCTGGTAAATATGAAATAGAATAAATCTATAATAGCACTAGAAGACATGAAAGGATGCTACTCTACAGGATCAGAAATTGTGCTTATTTCTGATAAGTTAGAGATTGACAAGATAGAGAAAACCATAGCCCAAAATGAATAAATAAGAACAGTGTTGGGAAGGTAAAGCAGATTTAGAGAAAAGTCAGAGGTAACAATAATACAAAGAGCAAGAGAGAACCTATAATTGATTAAAGAAGTTAATTCTGCATTAGCTAAGCCAGAGGTGTATCCTATCCCCAGCATATACCTGCAATGTTTAACCCAAGGATAAATGAGAGAACTGCTCTCTAAAAAAAGTGCCTAGCAAGGAGTCCTGGAGCAGGTAAAGGGGCTTGAGAGATAATCAAAACTAAGTGTGAAGTAGTTAGATAGTGCTAGAAGGCCAGAATAGATGTTGGAGAGGAGAAGAAAATCTGGAGAGAGTTACACTTATTACCAAGTCCTTCTTATTTTGGTAATTAGGTTGGAGAGGGTGGGATTTACCCCAGACCGCCTTCCTTCTTCATGTCCACATCCTCAAGTGGAGTCTGTACATTACTATACTCTGCTCTTTTACACATAACTTCCTCAGTTCATCTATTCAGAGGAGAAACCAGTTAGGGAATCAGATCTGTACGACTATAGAGGGAATCCATGCTAATGACTTTGCTAATTACCCAGTTCTCTATTCATAACTATGTATTCCCAGATGTTTGAGGGAACACAGGAGCATGAAAGAGAGGGCCTAAGATGAATAAGGAGAACAAGTAATGTCAGACAAAGCAAAACACTCAAAACCCTGAGGCAACTTTAAATAAATTCTAATTTTCTACCTTACAGGCATTTTAATATGTATAATATGAAGTCTGTAAGCAAAATAATAGACTGGTATGAAAAGGGAGCAATCAGAGAGCAAGAAAGAATTCTTAGAAATTAAAAACTTGATGACATTTTTAAAAGAGCTAACTAATGGAAGGACAATGTCACTTTTAAAGGACAATTTAATGATCTGGAAGTTAAAGTTGATGTAATTACCCAGAATGCAGTAAAAAAAAAAAAAATGAGGAAAATAAGAATTATATGAAGGAAAGTATGAACAAATAATTCCAGGAGGCTCAATATTTATCTAATAGACATTCCAGAAATAAATTATACAGAAAATGAGGGGGATAAAATAATCAATGGAATAACAACAACGACAAAAATTCTCTGTGTTGGAGATAAGTGCAAGATTGTAAGTGCCCATCTTACAATCAGTTGCTTAGTAGGATGAATGAAAAAGATCCACACCTTGGCAGTTAGTGGTAGAATTACAGAACTCTGAGAATAAAATGATAGTTCAAAAATAATTCAAATTGCATGACATCAAAATTAAAAACTTTTGTATTGAAACTGGGTGTATTGAAAGACACCATCAATAGAGTCAAAAGGCAACCCATAGAATGGGAGGAAATATTTGGAAATTATATATCTGATAGGGGTTAATATCCAGAATATGGAAAAAACTACAGTCGAACAACACAAAAGCAAATAATCCAATTAAAAATTGGGCAAAGAACTTGAAAAGATGTTTCTCCAAAGAACGTACACGAATGACCAATAAGCACATAAAAAGGTGCCAACATCATTAATCATTAGGGCAATGCAAGTCAAAACCACAATGGCATATCACTTCACACCCATTAGGATAACTATTATCAAAAAAAAACAGAAAATGACAAGTGTTGGTGAGGATGTGGAGAGACTGGAACACTGTACACTGCTGGTGGGAATGTAAAATGGTGCAGCCATTGTGGAAACAGTATGACAGCTCCTCAGAAAATTAGAAAGAAAATTACTATATGATCTAGAAATTCCATTTCTGGATACTATGTAGCCAAAAGAATTGAAAGCAGGAACTTGAACAGATATTTGTATACTCATGTTGATAGTAGCATTATTCACAATTGCCAAAGGTAGAAGCAACACAAGTGTCCACTGATGGATGAATGCATAAACAGAATGTGGTATATATCTACAATGGAATATTATTAAGCCTTTAAAATGAAGGAAATTCTGAAACATGCTACAACATGGAAGTCTTGAGGACATTATTCTAAGCAAAATAAGTAGCCACAAAAAGACAAATACTGTGTAATTCCACTTATATGAGGTGCCTAGGGTAGTCAAATTCACGGAGACAGAAAGTAGAATGGTCATTGCCAGGGTCTTGGGGGAAGGGAAGATGGGGAGCTATTGTTTAACTGGCACATAGTTTCAGTTTTGTAAGATAAAAAGAGTTGTGGTGACGGATGGTAGTGATGATAACGTCACAATAACATGAATGTACTTAATACCACTGTACTGTACACTTAAAATGGTTAGTTTTATGTCATGTATGTTTTACCACAATTTAAAAAATAATTCAGAGTGTCAACAAATAACCTGTAAATGGGAATCAGCTTGATCTTAGACTTTGCATTCCTAATAGTGATTCCTAGAAGAAAATGGAGTAATATCTTTAAACTTCTTAGGAAATTTTACTTTGAGCCTAGAATTCTGTCCCTGGCTATATTCTGTCTCTGTCTGGCCCCTGAGATTCTGTTTTACCTTGAGTTCTATCCTACCCCAACGTGCTCTGTACTGTGTGCTCCAAGAGGTTGATTTCTGTTGACTACTTCAACTGGACTCCCTTTACATTTGGCCAGTTGGGTTCAGCCAATAAGAGGCACCAGTAAGAAATTAGAAGCCAGGAGGCTGGGCATTTTTTTTTCAGACTCCTTCCATACTGTGCTGCAGGTTAGCAGTCGATATTTTCTTCCATCAAGCCAAAACTCAGGGTCTGATAACACTGTCCTACAGCCATCTCCCTGTGTCCTATTAGTTGCTCCCTCCCCTTACCTCATTTGCATAGGTTAATGGCTACTAATACAGTAACTTACTGCTGTTGCTAGCTGCAGGGTATTTCATGGTCCCCACTTGGATTTCTCTTAACCTGGTGAATACCTTTGTAAATTAACTCAGCCATTCAGTTTCCTTCAGTTACTCCATTTAAATACATCATCTATTTCCTGCCTGGACTCTGACTAAATAAACTAATATTCAAATGGGAATGCAAAATGAAGACTTTTTTTGGGGAAAATCCAGGACTCACAAAACCACTGACAGATCTCTTCTGAATTCATAACTTGAGCAAATGCTTCATATATTTTTACACAGATTTTCAAATTATTACTATAAACTTGTATGTAGTTTTCTTTTATCTGTTGTTATGGCTCTTTTCTGATTTCTAAAATTGTTTGTGTATTCCTTCTTTTTCACCATAAATCTTGCCAAATGTTATCTATTTTCTTGGTCTTTTAAAAGAATAAGCTCTTGAGGGACTTCCCTGGTGGTCCAGTGGCTAAGACTTTGTACTACCAGTGCAGGGGGCCCGGGTTTGATTCCTGGTCAAGGAACTAGATCGACATGCCACAATTAAAGATCCTGCATGCCACACCTAAAGATCCCGCATGCCGCAGCTAAAGATCCTATGTGCTGCAATGAAGATCCCGTGTGCCGCAACTAAGGCCCAGTGCAGCCAAATAAATAAATAAGTAAATATTAAAAAAAAAAAAAAAAGAGGAAGCTCTTGAAATCAACTATACTTCAATTTAAAAAAAAACAGAATAAGCTCTTGGCTTTCATTAGACAATTAAAGCTGACTGGCTTTGTATATTTTAATTTCTATTTTATTCATTTTCCTGTTGTTTTTATTCTTTCCTTCTATATCATTTTGGTGTATTTTGTTATTCTTTCTCTAGTTGAATGGTTAGCTGTTTATTTTCAAGCTTTCTTTTTTCTATTAAATGCACTGATGCAGTTTTTCTGTGTACTTTATTAAGATTTCATATACAATTTCCTTGCCAAAATTTTTAAACTCTGTATGACAAAATATATCATAAATCAAAAGATAGGCAACTACCTGAGAATAAATATTTGCAAAATGTATACTCAACAAGGACTTGCTGTATAGAATATAGCTTTATAAATCAATAATAAATAAATAAAATCCAATAGAAAAATGAGCAAATTTAACAAACCAGTAATTCTTACATGGACGCTAAAAAATAATAATTATATGAAAAGTTGTATATATATGGCATAATATAATTTATGGAAAAAAGCTTTTAAAAATCATGAAACTATGTCAAATATTTTCCCCTTTCATTATGTGGGTAGTCCTGTGTAACTAACCTGCCACCAAATGGCTGGCTAATCCCCAAACTGTGAGCTTCTCATTTTCTTTTCCCAAGACCTTCAACACACTTGGAAGCAACCAATACCGTTATGTTTCTTACTGTCACTAAATTGTCCTCTGGCAGCAAACACTTGGTTACCTAAAGCTCTGTTTTCATTGCACGTTTCTAAAGGTGATAAATAACTTGGCCTCTGCATTTCACCGACTACAGTATAATCTTTTCTACTGTAAACAGGGCTTGTAATACTTTTAATAAGATCAGAGAACCAATTCTAGGTAACCCAGAACCAATTCAGAGAACCCACCCTTAAATTTCTATTCCTCTGGAACCATTGCCAATAGCTAATTGTGACTCATTCATTCAGGGTTCCGTCAGAGAAGCAGAACACACACACATACATATACATATAGATATAGATGTAGATATATGTGTGTCACATGTATTTACTTTTTTATAAAGATTTGCCCCTACACAATTATGAGAACTGTTTAAATGGTCAATGAAAGGCTGTTTCTTTGGTGTCTGGTGCTGGAACCTGAAGTCATTAGGACAGACAGCCAGGAAGGAAACGTACATGAGAATTGTGGGAAACAAGGGCAAACAGACCTGCAAGGATGAGCTAGAATTCATAAGGACAAACTGGAACTTGGATCAGGCCCTCACCTCTTTCACACCTCCATCTTTGATGGTAGAAGAGATCTGCAGAAGAAGCTGACACCTTTAGTCACAGAGCTTAACATACTCATGCACTTGTCCCAGGAGTTGGAGGACGTAAAGGAGAAGCTTCTATAAGAGCTAGAACAATATGGCTTCTCCTTTGCTGTCTTCCAAATCTATCGCAAATCTATCTCTTGTGGCCCAATCTAACCTGTAACTATCTAAGGAAGAAAAATTATGGAAACAAAGCTCCAGCTTAGGTAAGTTGACAGAATACAAATTCACTACATCTGCCACATGTTAAGTTTTTCACAAGGAGAATGTATTCTTTTTTTTTTTTTTAATTTATTTATTTTTGGCTGTATTGGGTCTTCGTTTCTGTGCGAGGGCCTTCTCCTGTTGCAGCAAGTGGGGGCCACTCTTCATCGCGGTGCGCGGGCCTCTCACTGTCGTGGCCTCTCTTGTTGCGGAGCACAGGCTCCAGATGCGCAGGCTCAGCAGTTGTGGCTCACGGGCCTAGTTGCTCCGCGGCATGTGGGATCCTCCCAAGACCAGGGCTCGAACCCATGTCCCCTGCATTGGCAGGCAGATTCTCAACCACTGCGCCACCGGGGAAACCCCAGAATGTATTCTTAAATCATTTTATAGGACTTGTGTAACCCTGACATCAATCTAGAGAAGGATAGCACAAAATGGAAAGCTAAAGACTAATTTTACTTATGAACTGGATGAAAAGAAGTGAAAAATGAATCTAGGACTATATTAAGAAATAATAGATCAGAGACTACTAAATACTACTCTTAAGTAGTGTGATTTATCATAGGAATGCAAGGATGAGTTCAGACAGGAAAGATTGAACTTCTCATCAGAAATAATACAAGTCATGGGACAATGGGATGACATCTCTAAAGTGCTGAAAGGTAAAAAGTCATCCTGGAACACTAATCTAGCAAAAATGTCTTTCAAAAATTAAGGTGAAATAACTGAAGACATCAAAGAGAAAATTAAAAAAAAATTCCTGGAGAAAAATGAAAAAGAAAACCCAACAATCAAAAATCTAGGGGATGAAGCAAAAGCAGGTCTAAGAGGGAAGTGTATAATGAAAGAAGCTTTTCAAGAAACAAGAAAAATCTCAAATAAACAATCTAACCTTACACCTAAAGGAACTAGAAAAAGAAGAACAAACATAACCCAAAGTGAGTAAATAGAAAGAAATCATAAAGATCAGAGCAGAAATAAATGATGTAGAGACTAGAAAAACAATAGAAAAGATCAATGAAGCTAGGAGCTGTTTCTTTGAAAAGATAAAGTTGATAAACCTTTAGCCAGTCTCATCAAAGAAAAAAGAGAGAGGGCCCAAACAAATAAAATCAGAAATGAAAAAGGAGAAGTTACAACTGACACCACAAAAATACAAAGGATCATAAGAGACTACTATGAACACCTATATGCCAATAAAATGGACAACCTAGAAGAAATGGACAAATTCCTAGAAATGTACAATGTCCTAAAAATGAACCAGGAAGAAATAGAAAATATGAACAGACCAATTACCAGTAATGAAATTGAATCAGTAATAAACAAACTCCCAACAAACAAAAGCCCAGGACCAGATGGCTTCTCAGGTGAATTCTACTAAATATTTAGAGAAGAGTTAACACCTATACCTTTCAAACACTTCAAAAAATTAAGGCAGAAATAATGCTTCCAAACCCATTCTACAAAGCCAGCATCACCCAAATACCAAAACCAGACAAAATCAGACCAAAAAAGAAAATTACAGCCCAATAGCCTCAAAAATCCTGAACAAAATATTAGCAAACTGAATTCAACAATATATTGAAAGGATCATGCAGCATGATCAAGTGAGATTTAACTCAGAGATGCAAGGATGGCTCAATATCCACAAATCAATCAAAGTGATACACCATATTAACAAACTGATGAATGAAAATCATATGATCATTTCGATAGATGCAGTAAAAGCTTTTGACAAAATTCAATATCCATTTATGATAAAAACTCTCAACAAAGTGGGTATAAAGGAAACATACCTCAATATAATAAAGGCCATATATGACAAGCCCACAGCTAACATCATACTCAACAGTGGAAGGCTGAAAGCATTTTCTCCAAGATCAGGAATAAGACAAGGATGCCCACACATGCCACTTTTGTTCAACATAGAATTGTAAATCCAAGAAAAAGAAATCCAAAGGAATTCAAAGGAATCCAAATTGGAAAGGAAGAAGTAAAATTGTCACTGTTTGCAGATGACATGATACTATACATAATAAATCCTAAAGATGTCATCAAAAAACTACTAGGACTCATCAAGGGATTTGGTAAAGTTGCAGTATACAAAATTAATATACAGAAACCTGTTGCTTTTTTATTTGCTAACAGTGAACTATCAGAAAGGGAAACTAAGAAAACAATCCTGTTTGCAATTGCATCAAAAAGAATAAAATAGTTAGGAATAAATCTAACTAAGGAGGTAGAAGACCTGTACTTGGAAAAACTTAAGACACTGATGAAGAAAAGTGAAGGTGACACAAACAGATGGAAAGATATACAGTACTCATGGATTGGAGGAATTAATATTGTTAAAATGACCATACTACCCAAGGCAATCTACAGATTCAATGCAATCCCTATAAAAATACCAATGGGATTTTTTCATAGAACTAGAACAAATTCTAAGATTTGTACGGAAACACAGAAGACTTCAAATAGCCAAAACAATCTTGATAAAGAAACAAAGCTGGATTTCAAACTATAATACAAAGCTATGGTAATCAAAAAAACATGGTACTGGCACAAAAACAGACACATAGATCAATGGAACAGAATAGAGAGCCCAGAAATGAACCCACACTTTAATGGGACATTAATCTTTGACAAAGCAGACAAGAATGTACAATGGGAAAAAGACAACCTCTTTAATAAATGCTGTTGGGAAAACTGGACAGCTTTATGCAAAAGGGTCAAACTGGACTACCTTCTCACACCATGCACCAAAATAAATTCAAAATGTTTTAAAGACATCAATGTAAGACCTGTAACCATGAAACTTCTAGAAGAAAGCATAGGCAGTGTGCTCTCTGACATTGGTCTGGGTAATATATTTTTGGATACATCTCCCCAGGCAAGGAAAACAAAAGCAAAAATAAACAAATGGGATTACATCAAGCTAAAAAGCTTTTGCACAGCAACGGAAACTGTCAACAAAACAAAAAGGCCACGTACTGAATGGGAGAAGATATTTGCAAATGATATATCTGAGAAGGGGTTAATATCCAAAATATACAAAGAACTCATACAGCTCAACATCACAAAACCCCCAAGCAACCTGATTAAAGAAATGGCAGAGAATCTGAATAGACATTTTTCCACAGAAGATATACAAATGGCCAAGAGGCATATGAAAAGATGCTCAATATCACTAGTCATCAGGAAAATGCAAATCAAAACCACAATGAGATATCACCTCACAACTTTCAGAATGGCTATTATCAAAAAGACAACAAATAACAAGTATTGGCATGGGTGTGGAGAAAAGGGAACCTTTATGTACTGTTGGTGGGAATGTAAATTGCTGCAGCCACTGTGGAAAAGAGTATGGAGATTCCTCAAAAAATTAAAACCAGAACTACCATACAATCCAGCAGTTCTACTCTTGGGTATTTATCCAAAGAAAATGAAAAACACTAATTTGAAAAGACATGCACCCCTATTTTCATCATAGCATTATTTACAGTAGGCAAGATATAGAAGGAACCTAAGCACCCATCCACGGATGATTGGAGAAAGAAGATGTGGTTGCAATAGCATATTACTCAGCCATAAAAAAGAATGAAATCATACCATTTCTGACAACATGGATGGACCTAAAGGGCATTATGCTTAGTAAAATAAGTCAGACAGAGAAAGACAGATACTGTATGATCTCACTTATATGTAGAATCAAAAAAATCAAAACAAATGAACAAATATAACAAAGCAGAAATAGAGTCAGAGATACAGAGAACAAGCAGGTGGTTGCCAAAGAGGAGGGAACTGGAGAGAGGAGAGAAATAGGTGAGGGAGATTAAGAGGTACAAACTTCCAGTTGCACAGAAGTAAATGAGTCACAGGTATGAAATGTGCAGTGTGGGGAATATAGTCAATAACTATGTAATATCTTTGTATGGTGACATATTTGTTAACTAGATATCGTGGTGATCATCTTGCAATGTATAGAAATATCGAATCACTATGTTGTGTGATAGGACCTAACTTAGTGTTGTAGGTCAATTATACTGCAAAAACAAACAAACAAACATACTCATAGAAAAACAGATCAGATTTGTGGTTACCAGAGGTTAGGGTGTGGAGGGAGGGGGAATTGAATGAAGCAGTGAAAAGGTATTGAACTGCCAATTATAAGAGAAATAAGTACTAGGGATCTAATGTACAGCATGATAAATATAATTAACACTGCTTTATGTTATATATGAAAGTAAATCCTAAGAGTTCTCATCCCAAGGGAAAAATATATATATTTTTCTATTTCTTTAATTTTGTATCCATATGAGATGATAGATGTTCACTAAACTTACTAAGGTAATCATTTTGTGATGTCTATAAGTCAATTATATCTCAATAAAACTGGAAGAAAAAAATTAAAGTGAAATCAATATTTTTTTCAGTAAAACAAAAGCCACGATACTTTTGTTGTTAGCAGACCCTTACTATAAGAATTGTTAAAGATTTTTAGGTAGAAGGAAAATCATATATTAGTAGGAAACTTAGGTCTACACAAAGGAATGAAAATCACCAGAAATGCTAAATATGTGAATAAATGAAAGTATTTTATTTCTCAGTTTCTTTAAAGATAATTCTTTAAAGATTATTGACCATTTACAGTAGAGAGATGGCTTGTAATTCCACCAGTTAAAACATGGTAATGGTTAAGTGGGGCAACAACTTCAACTTTGTACTTGATCTTGTCATTTTTTGCAATATACATGAGTGTCAGTGAGTGCAGAACTATCCAAATGATTCTGTGCGGCTCAGGTAAGGCACACAGGAATGCATAATTCATTCCATATACAAAGTTAGTACAGCAACTTTTTAATGGTCTTTATTATGTAAAATACTCTGTTGACCACAAGCAACTTATATTCCACTAGAAGAAACCCACAGTCTCAGCAGAGCTCACTGCGAGTTCTTCCCATAAGCTCACTTTAAGTAACGTATTTAAGAAGATTTACACTCAAATCATTCCACTTTTGTAAATCAAACCCGAAATCTGCATCGCTTTTTCATTTAAATATTAACTCCACTAGGTGGAGGCATTTGCTCAGTTTTGTTGTTTGCACTAAAGCAACCTGGGATAGCAAGTATAGTGAGCAGGGGAACAAGTCAGAAAGAAGGCAAAGCGCCCTTGTGCAAAGCCTGGTGCTTTGCCTTAACTTGGCAAATGTATCCATGTTGCTACACAGAGTTCAGCATTTGCTTTTAGTGTTTAGCAAAGAAAAGTAGCAAACTTTTCTAGGTTGATGGTGTCTAAACTTTTTTGTTAGAATAGTTGGAACTTTAAAATAGCCACCATGGGTTGTATAGATTATTAACCACAAATCTTAAGTTTTCTTATTTAATTCTGTTAGACAGTTCTTGCATTCAGCAGTGATGTAGTAAGTAAGGGTCTGTAACAATAAAATATATGCTGTTTTCTCTATATTTCAGACATTTCATGTTTAATGTAAGGATAATGTAATATGTTAATATACATATTTTTATGTAATACATAAGCCTTTATATTAGTAACTTCAAGTAAAACGTCACCTATTCAAGTTTCGGGGAAATGCTGTTCTTTTTTGAATATGCTATGCAAGTGACAAAAATGTGTGTGACAGTTCTTAAAGTAACTGAAATATAAAAGGTCTAAAGGACTGTGGGGAAATTTTTATTTTTTCAGTTTGAAGCTTCTTGTCATCTTGGATTTCTACTTCTCTGCTTTTATTGGTACCAACATTATATGGAAACAATATCTTTCTACTCAAATAGGAAATTCATCTATCCTTTGTTTTGTATTTGAAGTTATAATGCTCTGTGTCATCAGTTAATTGACTTCAAGGGAGTAAGTCTCTGAAATGTTGAACTTGCTGAAAGCAACCCAATTTTCTTTTTGTGCAGTTGGTTTTTAAAAAGTCTTTCTTGTATAAATACTGTTGTCTATAGTTTTATTGTTTGAAAGATACTTTATTATCTACAGCCGTTCTCCTAAATTGATTAAAAACATTACAGACCTTTGTCCTGCAATCCCTTAGAGAAAATTTAGTGCTTGATGTTATTATTTTTTCATCTTACATCTCTGGGAAAGGGATGACAAATCAGATGTTTATAAAATTATTGTTAGAAAGAATTCTAACTTTTCATATCTAATAGCTCTTGTCTCATATTTAAATATTCCATTTGATTTTTCATTTAAAACAATTATTCAGTGTACATTAGATAAAATAAGATGTCTCATTAATCCACAAATGTAACAATTGATTTTCTTTTTAGGATGAAGGCCTGGCCCGCCAGTTGGTGGAGCTAGGCTACCGCGGGACTGGAGAGGTGGTGAAAAGGGAAGATTTCGAAGCAAGGAAGGCAGCGATAGAGATTGCAAGGTTGGCTGAAAGAACTCAGAAAAAGTAAGTGTCCATGTTCCAAATGGATTTTATATTATATTGTAGAGTCTCTGGAAAAATCCAATTTTGTTGGCATTGTTGTAATTTAGAAACATTGGTTGGAGCAGGTAGAACTTGGAATATTCTAAGCATCTGTTCTGCAGATCAGGAACTGGAGGAACTGTAATATGGTTGCGATAAAGCCACATGCAACTGTGAGCTACAAATTTAAAAATATAAATACCAAAATATGGCCATCATACCAGTAAAGTCCTGTTTACACATAGCTCAATATTATTGGCTTTACACATTTATATACTAAAAGTATGAGTGACTTTTGTCCTGGAGTTCTTTGTACTTTTGAGGCCTGTAAATCTTTGGCTTCATTTATGTTCTCACATTTTTGTAAACTTTGATTCATTGACCTCTATTAACGATCACTGGCTTTTGTTAATATGACTCATATGTGGTTATATAAAATATGAATCTAATAAAGTATGTTCGGAAAGAGATGTACACCTAGAGTGAACCGTATCAAACTAAGACAAACTGAAAAAGACTTGACAAAGTAATTATCTATTTACTTTTTAAAAATGAATGCTAAAGTTGTAAATGTTGGTGAGAAAAATTACTTAGACATTGGTATATTGTTCTTAGATAACATTTTAAAAAATACCCAGTAATTATGAGTAGAAGTCTCCCATGTATTTATTATAAAAATAACATTTGGTAGTGGAATGTGAATTGGTTCTGGGAATGTGCAATTTTAATTGATTGTTCTAGTGGTTCTTGTATTTCAGAACCCTAGGATACTGTCATTTAATACAGTAACATTCTGTAATATACTAGTTTTCTATTGCTGTCATAACACATTACCACAAACGTAGTCGCTGAACACAACACAAACGTATTTATTCATAGTTCTGTAGGTCAGAAATCAGAGTACAGTGGTTCAGCTGGATTCTCTGCTACATATATCACAAAGTTAAAATCCTGTTGTTGGCTGGACTGAGTTCTTTTCTGGACGCTCTGTGGATGAGTCTGCTTCCACCCTCATTCAGGCCAAATTCAGTTCCTTGTGATTATAGGACTGAGGTCTCATTTCCCTGTCACCCGTCAATCTGGGGACTCCTCTTTGCTCCTGTAGGCTGCCCACATTCCTTCTCATGCTTTCCATGTGGCCGCCCGCCAGCAAGAATGGGTCAAGATCCTGCCAACCTTTAAATCTCTCTGACTTCTCCTTATGCAAGTCTTCCCTGACTCCAGCCACAGAAAGATCTCTCCTTCTGAGGGCTCATGTGATCACACTGGGTCCATCTAGATAATCTAGGATAATCTCCCTATTTTAAGGTCTATAACCTTCATTACATCTGCAAAGTCCCTTCTGTCATGTACTGTAACATACTAATAGGATTAGGCATGGGGATCTTTGAAGGGGCCATTCTTCTTACCAAAGGTAAATTTATATAAAACTTCACTAGTTTATGCAACACAAGTATACTTGGCTTCTATTTGTAGAAAATTGAAATGATGCAAAATATATGTGTATATGTGATGTGTCATATAAAACATCAGGGGAGTCTTCTCTTTCTGTTTTTAATCAATAAATGTTTATCAGTCAGGAGCGGAAGTATAGAGATTTTTGTGAGATTTTATAAGGAATTAATGTATATTCATATTTTATTAGAGTTGTATCCTATTTTATATCAAGAGGAGTTGGTCATGTTGGTCATATAAATTCTATCCATGTACATGTCCATTTTGTGTTTGGCTCAAAATGAGTATTTATTCTATCGATAGTCTCTTTAACTGGCCAGAGCTGGAAGTCATCAGACTACTTAAGTGCCAGTCTTGGGAGACTAATCCCCACCCAGAGCTGCTAGAATCGGAAAGCCTTTTCATCTGCGCATCTTCTCATCTGCCTTTGTAGTGGGATGGGCCCCATATGTTTCCTCTTTCCTTCCCTGCCTGCCAGGTCCATTGTAGTGTTATTGGCAGCAGGGCCAGCAGAGTGTGGACACCAAATATGTCCTGTGCTTATATTTGCTTGAGGATCACTTTGAAAATATGCATGAACATGTGACTGCCCGCCAACTGGTACCAACTTGGAAACACGTGATTCTACTATCAGATTATCTTACATTAACTTCTGTAATGTGTGGGTGAGCAGCCCCAAGTAGATCACAATCCTCTTCACTAGCAATCATAGAGCACCCGTTTCAAGAAGTGCTGGCACCTAAGAGTATGTCACTTACTTAGAATAGTTTCATAGATAAAAAGAGTCTGGTTAAAGATATTGGGAGGGGGTATTTTAATAAGTATTTTGCCAGAAGAAGGCATAAAGTGAAAAAAATTATTTTGACCCTTTATTTAGTCATTAACTTCACAAATACTCATAGACAACCACACTCCATTAGGCACTATGCTAGGTGCTGGGGGTACGATAGAATATAAGACTTAGTCCCTGACCTCAAGAAATTTGAGGGTTAGATAAATGAAAGACAATTACATTGCTGGTGGGAGTATACAATGGAAAATAGTTTGGCAATTCTTCAAATAGTTAAACATAGAGTTACCATATGACCCAATAATTCCACTCTTAGCTGTATATCCAAGGGAATTGAAAACAGAGGTCCACTTAAAAACCAGTGTTCCTAGCAACGTTATTCATAGTAGCCATAAAGGGGCAACAACCCAAATATCCATCAACTGATGAATGGATAAAAAAATGTGGTACATAGATAAAATGGAATATTATTTAGTCATAAAAAGGAGTGAAGTACTCTTACCTGCTACAACATGGATAAACCTTGAAAACATTAGGCTTAGCAAAAGAAGGCAGACAAAAAGATTGTAAATTGTATAGTCCCATTTATATAAAATGTTCGAAATAGGTAAATCCATATGGACAGAAAGTAGATTTGTGGTGGCCAAGGGCTGGAAGGAAGAGTGAAAGAAGAATGATTGCTAATGGGTATGGAGTTTCTTTCTGGGGTGATAGAATGTTCTGGAATTAAATATTGGTGATGACTGCACAACTTTGTGACTATACTAAGAGCCATTGAATTGTATACCTTAAAAGTTTGAATTTTATGGTATGTGAATTATATCTCAATTAAAAAAGGCAGTTACAACGGAAGATAACATACGCTATCATAGGTGTTGTGGCAACACCCTAAAGTAGTACTAAGTCAAGATTTGAAGGATGTGGAGAACAGGGAAGGCTCTTCTTAAGGCATGACTGCTAAATTTACCTTCAAAGGATAAGTAGGAGCCAAGCAGGCAAACAAGGGTATGAAGATGGACACATTTACTTTGCCTCAATTCTATGATAAATTTTTCTTCTTCACAAATCATTCTCTCTACCTCTTTGTTTTAACTTGTGTCTATTCCCTTGCTAAGACTTTTTTCCCCCCTAAAGTTGTGCCAGCTAGAGGCCACTCATTTCCACATGTACTGGATTGGTGGTGGTGGCAGTGGTGGTGGTAGGTGGGCTCTGCATTCTCCTAGCTTCTTGAAGCTTTGCTTCAAAGCCATCTCTGCTTCACTATCACATAAACAGTATCTCTCCTCTCTCTTCCCCTGAGATTCATGCCAGCTGGGTTTAGTAGCCACAAGGCAGAGACTACAAAGTTTGGAAAGAAGGGATGGGATAAGTTTAGCTGGTGGTTACTGAGGTAGCTCCCATCATAAGTCCTGGAGAATTTCTATTTGCAGTGAGAAGTTCAGTTGATTTCTATGGGTGATGGAGAGATAGACTTCGACTGTTTGCACAGAAGTTGAATATTGGGTTCTTGGGATCTAGTTAGTAGTTATAACTGAGTCATCTCTCAGGTGGAACACTTCCCTGGATGAGCTTGTAAGACCATTGGCCTCTTCACTTTGGGTCAGCTTATCTTTTTAGGAGATGAATTAGCTCTTCTTAAAACTGCTTCTGAGATAATGACCTTATTTTTACTGAAACACAGAATCTGAAACATAGATGGAATAAATGGCAGCCCTGGTGGAACTGATACTTATACTGCTTGGCTGTTGCTATCTTCTCAAGAGACTTTGTGATGAGCCTTTGGGAATTCTTGTGAAGTGAGCTTGACAGGAGTCTCAGATGCTGAATATATAGGGATCCCTGTGATCTTTTTTGCTGAAATGAAGAGGATATCTGTGGTGATTAAGGAGAAGGCTCTTGTGTCCTTTTATCCTCTGGTACATCTGGGACTAAATTTAAAAAGTTGGACAAGTCCCCAACCTTTTTTATTCTAGCCAATCTAGTCAGTTTATCAACTGTCAACTATTTGACAGTTATGACTGGAGTATTCTTCTTCAATTTGTTTTTAAAAATAGGAGTTGGAAGTATCTATTAATTGATAACATGCTCTTTTAATTTTGTGAAGATGAAGCTGGATAAAAGGCCAAAATTTGTTTCATGTAAAATGACTTTACTCCATTCACTTTATGATCAAAAGTGAATACCATATACCAGTGAATTAAATGAATTTCTGTAAGTTTAAAATGTTCTGCTAGATAAAATCTGACTTCTGTGAAATGGTTTCAACTTTTTGCTTTGTTTCAAATACTTTATGTTTTAAAAGTTATTCTCATACATTTTATAGCTCTTAAACAAAAAAATATGGAGTTGTGGCTTGTCGCAGACTAGCTGCTCCAGGAAGCAGATAGTGAGGGTTAAGAGTGCAGAAGGTTTGATGGGGACGTAACACCTGTGAAAGGAAAAGTGAGGAAACAGGACTAAGCAGGGTCAGAATCTTGATGCCGAAGTTACAGAGACTCTCCCAGCACAGTGGAAAGCTCCAGGGTAAAGGTTGTCCATTAAAGAAGTCCCACATTGGGTGAAATGTTCAGGCCCTGGTACCTCTTCTGTGCCCAGTCATTGCCTGAGGTCTGCCCCCAAAAGTGTGATCTCAGCTTGAAACTGAGGCAGACCCTGGAAAGGTTCACAGCTGGAGGCTGTCAGCTCAGCAACTCCTCACAGCCAGGCAGAGAGGCCTTTCTCCAAGGGGTATCTGAGTGATATGTCCACATGCCTGCCACAGTTTGCCCCTTGTGACATAGAGATCCATTTTGTGCATGCAGGGAGCAGTTCTTCCAGAGCACCGAGGGCCTTTCTCCTGGGCAGGATACTCAGAAGAGGAAAGTTAGTCCCCATCACTGCTGTTGGTTTGGGGGCCAGAGGTGGTTCTCATCATCTCCTTCTTCCATTATCCATCCTAAATCCTCTGCCTTCAGCTGTCACCTCTCTGAATCTCAATCATAAGGTGGTGGAGGCCCTGGTAATCCTACTGTCCTTAGGCTGGGGTTGTTGCATTTCTCATTCTCATTTAAAATTCTATAAGGGCGTACCAAGAGGTAGCTGGGCGGGCCACTCGAGTTTGTCACTTGTTACTCTCTACCCCCATTCTGTAACAACAGTCCTATCTCTCTTGCGGATCAGCAGCAATTACTCTTCACAAGATAGTGTCTCTCTGTCTTGCCTGCTGTTCCCTGGGCACAAGACGCCCAAAGTGCTCACCTGGCAGCCATAGTTTGTTGTTCAGTGAGACACTTGCCGTTTTCCCTGGTGAGAGTGTTCTAAAAGATGGCGCCCTATCCTTGAACAGTGTTGCCTCTAAGCTGGTGATTCATCTGTGCCTTAAGTGGACCATTCCAACACTTTCAGGCTGACAGCTTCTGATGGGGCACTGTGTGATATGGCCAGAAGATCCCATGGTCATGAGCTCTCTCCCACACCTTTTTTGTTGTACAGCGGGTTCCCTGGTTGGGGTGCTATGTTGTGTTGGATTCCATGCCTGTGGATCAGGCATTTTGTAAGCATCCAGATAGTGGGGCCAACTAAGACCAAGGAGGCAGAAAAGGCACACTCATATCTGGAATAGGTAAGTATTCCTGTGGGAATGAACTGTTGTCCCTTCTTGGTTTATAAAAGGGACCCAGTGTAGTCAAATTGAGTCCATTGTTCTCCTTGAGGAATAATGACCTACCAGGGGCTCAACGTTGGTCCCTGTTGCTGGCAGATTGGACATGGAGAAGTAGAAGTAGCTAGATTGGCCTTGGTAAGTGGGAGTCTATGCTGTTGGGTCCTTGGATAGCCTTCATCTGCTCTACTTTGTTCATGTGTCCGTCATGCCAGTATTGAGAAGACTGCTGACAAGGCTGGCTGACATCAACTGGCTGAGGCTTTTTGTCTGTTTGGGTTGTTTAGTGCATCATTTTTGGTGGGTGTTATAAAAATCTTCACACTTGTACTCATTCCCCTATGTCCATCCACATGACTCAGACATTCCTAGTCTCCACCTTTTTTCTTCACAGTTTCCTGCCCAGCCAGCCAGACCATTCACCATTGCTTATGAGTCTCTTCTAATCTTTGGGACATTTCTTTTTCTTTATCCTTCTACACAAAGTGGATGATCAGATGTGTCACCTGAAGTTCTGCCCATTTGGGAAAGTTTTTCTTCCCTACTGTAATTTAAGGCCATCCTTGAATTTTATGGGTTGAAATGTGTTCTCCAGCAAAGGTATGTTGAAATCCTAATCGCCAGTACCCTAGCATGTGACCTGATTTGGGAATAAGATCATTGCAGATATTCAGATCAATGATCCCTGGGTGGATCCATGGACACAGTGGACCTATTATAAACCAACCCTTGGCCAGGATTCCATGTATTATCTTACCCTCCTATGCCTTCACTCTAATAGTGGGACCATGATGATGCTTTGGATCTCCAGATACCAATCTCAGCTATGATCCTGCACCCAATACTCTATCAGCTATCTGGCTATTCTCCTTTCCTTAGTGTCTACTCATTTAAGTAAATGGTTAAAGATCCCTTGGGGGAAGAACAGAGGGAATCATTGCAATGGATAATTGATATAGTGTTACAGGTCTATTCCTCTAGGACAGGGTAACTTCTTTAGTCAGCAGGTTCCTAGTCTGAGAACTGGATCAGGTAGACACACTGGGCAAGACATCCTGACTTTCTATTGTTATGGCTGCCTTCAACCTCAGATAATTAACTTTGATTTCTTGTTGTGATACAGATTGAGTAGTTCCTTTGTTGACCGCCTATCTATTTTGCCTCAAGGGATGTCGTGTTCAGTAAACCAACTTCATGACTTTCAAGGTTAGGATCCTTGACTCTGAGCTTGTTGGTCTTTATAATAATTACAAGTCACTGGATTCTTGAGGTTTAGCTCCACCTCTGAGTCTGCAATATATGGTATTGGTAAATGCTCACTCTCAACTAGTTGGATATTGTAACATCACTGAGATTACACACTGAATTTTTCCTCCTTTCCTCCCTCCTTCCCTCTGCCTCTCTTTCACCCTTTTTTTCCTTCTCTTTCTCTCTCCCTCCCTCCCTCTCTCTCCAACAAGCAAGTAATTACAGATGGTGTTGATCTTTTCAAGGAACATCATATTATCTGTATCTATCTCTACCTATCTATCTATCTATCTATCTATCTATCTATCTATCTATCTATCTATCTACAGGTGTATCCATATTATTCTTTAGTTGAGTACTTATGTGAACATGCTCATAAGTGCAATTAATTCTATCTCAGAGAGTAAATGGACCCATTGCTTAGATGAATTGATTATTTTTGTATTTGGCAAGTTGTTAACATTGCCACATTTATAGATCTTAGCCTATTTGAGCTTAAAATAAATCTAAAAATAGTCACAGAGAAAACTATGTAGACAAAATCCAATATTGATGATAGTTCAGCTAATGATTAATCAAAAGCAAATGAAATTCACATGTTTAAAAATGTTATAGCCCTTCAGAATATTATTTAGATTTGTTTATTTTTTGTTCTTAATTTAGCTCTTGGTTTAAATTGTGTTGATTCATTCAATACTCATTCATAGTCCCTTTGTAGGCAAATTCAAGGATTTCTTCTCAGATTCACTTTGCTTGGTTGACGTCTACTGATTCCTTTAACAGCAATTTGGAATTATCCATTTCTTGAAATGTTCCCTATCTTTGACTTTTATTACCTTTAACCTCCCATTTTCTTCTGTTTGCTGTTGTCCACTATCTTTGCTGTACCTTCTTCCTTCTCACTAATTTGGATCTCTCCCAAAGGACAGTTCTTTGTTTTTTTTCACCCTTTTTATACTCCACTATTTTCATATATCAACCACTTTTATGTTGCCAGTTTTCCTGCATCAGATCTCCAATCCTGATTTCTTTCCTGGGCTTTTAACTCCATGTTTGTTTTAATACTGTGTTGTCAAACCAATAACAAAATAGTAAAAAAGTCTCATTATTGTTCCCTTACAGATCCACTCCCCATACAAAAATTCCATTTTTTAATGCTGGTAATACCATTTTTTAAAAAACTCTGTAGGCATTATATTTTACAATATCTTCAAAGTCTACTTGTGAGCAATTCTAAAAGGCAATTAACAATGGATTTCTGTTGACTCCTTTGTTCAGATTTGCTCCTACGTTCATACATTTTTCACTCTACTTACATGTTGCTAATCCAATTTTTCTTCAGATTGACTTTTATTGCGATGTCTTACCTGATTGCTCAATCTCAACTTTCTTCATTCTCTAATACCATGCTGCCTGATCATACGTCTGTGAAACAGCTTTCAAAACATTTCTTTCATCCTGTGCCTTCCTCATTCCATTCCTTCCTCTTTCTATCAGCATCTAAATCTTCATCTCTACAAAAGAATATGAGGTATGAATATGAGTTTACAAGGGAAATAGGAATGTCTCATAGCAACAAGACTTTAAAAGGTAGAGAAGAAAAAGTAAAGGTGGAAGAAATACAGTGAAGCTGTGGTTGAGCTTAGTGCCCAAAATGTATGCCAGATTTGGGAAGATAATGCAAAGAGGTAAATATTTACATTACATAATTCATTATGTCCACCTGGAGCAACAAAACCATTGACAAAAAGTGTAGATATTCTTGGTTCTGAGAGCTGTAGGGAAGGAAAAAATGTCCTCGACCCACTTAGGGTCCCTGGATGCATCTGAAAATTGAATTGACAAACACATTAGCAGGAGAAAAGGATACAAATTTATTTAATATAAGTTTTACATGATACAGCATCCTTCAAGAGGAAATAAAGACCGAAAGAAACAGACCTGGGGCTTCCCTGGTGGCGCAGTGGTTGAGAATCTGCCTGCCAATGCAGAGGACACGGGTTCGAGCCCCGGTCTGGGAAGATCCCACATGCCGCAGAGCAACTAGGCCCGTGAGCCACAATTGCTGAGCCTGCGCGTCTGGAGCCTGTGCCCCGCAACAAGAGAGGCCGTGATAGTGAGAGGCCCGCGCACCGCGATGAAGAGTGGCCCCCACTTGCCGCAACTAGAGAAAGCCCTCGCACAGAAACGAAGACCCAACACAGCCATAAATAAATAAATAAACAAATACTTAAAATTAAAAAAAAAAAAAAAAAAATTTAAAAGAAACAGACCTGAGTATTTTATACTAGGTTTGATGAAAAGTGGACAGTTATCAAGGAATATGACAGGTTAAGGAGTATGAGGTAATTATAGTAAACTGGGGGAAACTTAGCAAGGTCTGTTTGTTAGGATTCTTCTTGGCATTTCTTTGTCCTCAGAGAAGCAAGGATTGTTCAATATCTGCAAATCAATCAGTGTGATACACCACATTAACAAACTGAAGAATGAAAGCCATATGATCATCTCAGTAGGTGCAGAAAAAGCTTTTGATAAAATTCAACATCCGTTTATGATAAAAACTCTCCAGAAAGTGGGCTTAGAGGGAACCTACCTCAACGTGGTAAAGGCCATATATGACAAACTCACAGCTAACATCATACTTAATGGTGAAAAGCTGAAAGCATTTCCTCTAAGATTACGAACAAGACATGGATGTCTACTCTCTCTCCACTTTTATTCAACATAGTTTTGGGAGTCTTAGCCACAGCAATCAGAGAAGAAAAAGAAATAAAAGGAGTCCAAATTGGAAAAGAAGAGGAAGTAAAACTGTCACTGTTTGCAGATGACGTGATACTATACATAGAAAATCCTAAAGACTCTACCAGAAACTACTAGAGCTCATCAATGAATTCGGTAAAATTGCAGGATGCAAAATTAATATACAGAAATCTGTTGCATTTCTATACACTAACAATAAAAGGTCAGAAAGAGAAACTAAGGAAACAATCCTATTTACCATTGCATCAAAAATAATAAAATACCTAGGAATAAACCTACCCAAGGAGGCAAAAGACCTGTCCTCTGAAACTATAAGGTGCTAATGAAAGAAATCAAAGATGACACAAACAAATAGAAAGATACACCATGTTCTTGGATTGGAAGAATCAATATTGTCAAAGTGATTATACTACCCAAGGCAATCTAGAGATTCAGCACAATCCCTATCAAACTGTCAATAGCATTTTTCACAAAACTAGAACCAAAAATTTTAAAATTTGTGTAGAAACACAAAAGACCCCAAATAGCCAAAGCGATCTTGAGAAAAAAAAAAAAAAATGGAGCTGGAGGAATCAGACTCCCTGACTTCAGACTATACTACATTGCCTACAGTAATCAAAATAGAATGGTACTGGCACAAAAACAGAAATATAGATCAATGGAACAGGGTCGAAAGCCCAGAGATAAACCCACGCACCTATGGTCAATTAATCTATGACAAAGGAGGCAATGAAGAAAAAACAGTCTCCTCAATAAGTATGCTGGGAAAACTGGACAGCTACATGTAAAAGAATGAAATTAGAACATTTTCTAACACCATACACAAAAAAAACCTCAAAATGGATTAAAGACCTAACTGTAAGACTGAATACTATACAATTCTTAGAGGAAAACATAGGCAGAACACCCTTTGACATAAATCACAGCAGTATCTTTTTGGATTTGTCTCCTAGAGTAATGGAAAGAAAAACAAAAATAAACAAACTGGCCCTAACTAAACTTAAAAGCTTTTGCACAGCAAAGGAAATCATAAACAAAAAATGCCAGCCTACAGAGTGGGAGAAAATATTTGCAAACACTGTGACTGACAAGGGATTAATCTGCAAAATATACAAACAGCTCAATATCAAAACCAAACAATCCAATCAAAACATGGGAAGAAGATCTAAAAAGACATTTCTCCAAAGAAGACATACAGATGGCCAAGAGGCACATGAAAAGATCACTAATTATTAGAGAAATGCAAATCAGAACTACAATGAGGTATCACCTCACACTGGTCAGAATGTCCAACATTAAGAAGTCTACAAATAATAAATGCTGAAGAGGGTGTGGGGAAAAAGAAACCCTCCTACATTGTTGGTGGGAATGTAAATTGGTACAGCCACTATGGAGAACAGTATGGAGGTTTCTTAAAAAACTGAAAATAGAGCTATCATATAATCTTGCAGTTCCACTCCTGGGCATATATCCAGAGAAAAACATCATTCAAAAAGATACATACACCCCAATGTTTATAGCAGCACTATTTACAATAGCCAAGACATTGAAGCAACCTAAATGTCTGTTGACAGATGAATGGATAAAGAAGATGTGGTATATATATATATGTATATATATATATATATATATACATACATATACATACACACACACACACACACACAGTGGAATATTACTCAGCCATAAAAAACAGTGGAATAAAGCCATTTGTAGCAACATGGATGGACTTAGAGATTGTCATACTGAGTGAAGTAAGTCAGACAGAGAAACAAATGTATGATATCACTTATATTTTTGTGGAATCTAAAAAAAAAGGTACAAATGAACTTATTTACAAAACAGAAGTAGACTCACAGACATAGAAAACAAACTGATGGCTGCCAAAGGTGGGGGAGAGATAAATTAGGAGTTTGGGATTAATATATACACACTACTATATATAAAATAGATAACCAACAAGGACCTACGGTATAGCACAGGAAACTATACTCAATATCTTGTAATGACCTATAATGGAAGAGAATGTAAAAAAAAATTATATATTCACATATATATATCTGAATCACTTTGCTGTACACCTGAAACTTACACAACATTGTAAATCAACTATATTTCAATAAAAATTTTAAAAAATACCAAGAACATTGAAGGTATTTGTTTCAGAAAGCAAAGCTGATGTCATGCTTCCCAGTCCCTTTTTAATTTAAGGACCTCAGAACACAGAGTTTATCTGATTGTGCTCTTCTTTCCATTGCATGCTATTTCCATGAGTCCTTACTAGGCTCCTCTTTAATGAAAAGATTTTCCTTCTTTATCCTCCATTTTCAATTGCACTTCTCTTCTTCCTAATATACCTACCCTAGACTATTTAATTTATTTCCCTTGCTTTCTTCCTTTCATACATTTAAATGTATGCTTTCTAGAAAAATCATGTTTCAATTTTTGCAGAAATATGAATTGCACTATATATACTGTATTTCTTATAATTTGTTAGTAGTTTATTTGGGACAGTGGGATTTCAATGTAGGTAATCATATCATTTGCAAATAATGATATCATATTGTTTCTTCCAATTACTTTGCTTAATTTGTTTTTCTTTTTTTAATTGTCCTTGTAAGGCACTCAAGTACATGGGTCAATGGGAATGTTGATAGTGGGCTTTCTTATATTGTTCCTGATTTTAAAGGGATGGTGTCTACTATTTCCCTGTTTATAGTGGTGTGTGTGTGCATGTGTGTGTGTGCACATGTGTGTGTGTGTGCACATGTGTGTGTTTGTATGTGTTTGACCTGGAAAGTTCCATTCTATATGCAGTTTACTGAGATAGACGATCATATGGTTTTTTCCTCCTTTATTAAAGTGGAGAAAGATACTTAAGGTTTTTCTAATACTGAGCTATCCTTGCATTCCTGGTATAAACTTAAGATGGTCATGTTTATTATACATTTTTGCACTCAGATAATAGTAACTTATCTGGATTGTCTCTTGGATTTTTCTACCAATATTACCTGCTTATCACTTTATTTGGTATCACCATAACAAACTAACTCTTCTCTTCAGGGCTTTACCTTCTAACCATCTCCCTAATTCATTCCCCTACCTCTCCCCTCTGGGGTTAAATCAATCTTTTATAAGCCCCATTTTAAGAGTCTAAGGATTTTTTAAAAACACACTTAATTAACATAGGTCTGGTTCTCATGGAACTAAAAAACAAGGCAGTCCCCAGCTGTTTCTAAATCTGTAGTCCAGGCAAAGGACCTGTGCTTAGAATGGACAAAAAACCAGAGCAGAAAATCAATGGTATCTGAGGGATGAAGGATAAATAGAATACATTTTGGTTTTAACTGCACCAGGGGAACAGGGATGAGTAGAATGATAAGACTTTGGCAGAAAATGTTTATTTGAAGACAGGAGCTTGATTCTGTCATTAAGAAATCAAGATCTACTACCTGGGTAACTCATTGGCTAACTGAGCTAGTTAGAGGCATTTTTACTTTATGCCTCCATTGTTTAACTGATAATGAAAATAGCTAACATTATTGAACCCGTAATAACATTCATATATTTAGTACTAAAATGCTTTTATTAGTATTTACTTATTAAAACCATTTCATGGATGATGAAATTGGGCACAGAGAAATCAAGAAACATGGCCAAAGTCCTTCAGTTGGTATGTAGCTGAAGATTTAAATCTAGGCCAGAGCCTACAGTGGTTTTCTAGTTTAAGAATTGATTACTAGAGATTTTAAAACATTTTCTAAGTATCATACCTTAAGTGAGAAGTTTAATGAGTCTTAACCTGATTATTACAAGTTATTAGGTAAAAGTTTTGAAAAAAGAAATGGAATGATTTAAATAAACCTGTGGCATGTAGCTTTTTGCTATCTTTTATCAATTTGAATGAAGTTTTAAAACTAAATTCAAGCCCATGAAAGTGTTCATTTTTTATCAGGTCATTGAATAATTTACTATGTTAATGATCTATTAATTCCTTTAACCCCTGGTTACTGTATTTATTATAATAGGTTAACATTGAAATGGTATTAAGATTGAGCCTGGAGAACCTAAAAAATGCTTATGTTCTACATACACACACGTATTCTCTCTTTCCCTTTTCTTCCTCTCCCTTTCTCTTTTAATGTGTTTAGAGTCACTACTGAGGGAAAATAAGTAAATGGAACAATAGATATTTTCCACATTGCTATATGTTGCTCTCAAGTTTTTTAGCATATTCGATTAACTAGTTTGCTTAGTTGACAAATTATTTTTCTTTTTTGTTTTAGTTTTTATTTGATGGGAAAATTCTTTATAACCATCAAACCATATATTTCATCTGAGAGAAGGATAGCAAAACCTCACTACAATGGTCCTTTGATCTACTTAGAGTTAGAGATGTTCATTTCCAGTAATCAGTGTATAATAAGGAGAGGTGTCAGGAGCAGGGTAAACAGAGTTTCTTCCAGTTTCTCATGAGTCAGTTCAGTGTATCGTAAACACCCTTGTTTTCCTCAAACATATTTTCAAGGGTAATTGCAAACATCCATTGAGAAAATAAAATATATGTTTTATATATATATATATATATATATATATATATATATATATAAAACATTTCATATATATGATATTCAGATAATGATTTCTAAAATTTTATACTATGAATTTTACTAGCATCAGTATTAATTTTAGAGACAGGTAGTAAGCATTAAGTTCTTTCAAGTGTACAGAATCCTACTAGTAGAATTATCCCAATCAAGATGATTGTAAGTGATCTTTTTTAATTAAAATGTTGAAATAATTTCCAGATGTGAGCTAATTTCTCTACTTGACACACCTTATACATTCTAGGAAACATAGATGTTCTTTTAAACCAGAGGGGTTTTTTGTTTGTTTGTTTTTGCCATAACATTAAATGATTGTATGGCACATCCTTGAAACAAATTATCATCATAAAGCTACTAGATTTTTAACATTAAAATTTAATTTCCCTATTTGTTGGGCTAATGCTATGACTTTTTAATTTTGGACTTTAGTTTATTATCTTTTTCTTTATGTCTGTATGTTGAATGATATATCCATATATCATAAAACAACAATATATACATATATATGTATTTAGAAACAAACTTTCATGGCAGTGAATAGTTTGACAGTATAGTGATCTGAGTGTATTTTGTGTATAATATAATAATAATAATTAGTAGTATTGTAGCTATCATTTGCTGATATGTGCCAGGCGCCACAGATCATTTTATGTGTTTTAACTTATTTAATGTTCACAACCACCTTCGTGGATATAAGTATAATTATCTCCATATATTTCCAGTATCTATGTACTGGAAAAACTCAGTACATAGAGTTTATATACAAGTTTAAACAACCATTAAGAGGCAGATGTAGGATGAAAGCGCAAGCAGTCTGGTGTTAGAGCCTGGATTCTTAACTACTACACTCCTTGCCTCATGTAATGAAATGTGTCATTAAATGCCATATCCTCAGTACATAGCCTCTTCCTTATATTCAGTAGATTACTCTGTGTATTCTTAATCATGTATGTCTTATGACCAAGGTAATACTAAAGTGAAATTATAAGCACCAAGTACCACCTGATAATATTGGATTTGAAACGGAAGTCACGAAATGTGAAGGTTTATCTTTATCAGAATCCAAGTAGCTTGTTTAATTCACTTTAAGTAGCAGATTGGGCAGTAGAGCTTTTTCGATGACTAAACTTCATGTCCTTAATATGTTTACTTTAACACAATATTAAATCAGTTCTGAAAAGGTGCAGGTGTGTTTGGGTAGCTTTTCTCTCTTAGTAGTGAATTTGTAACATTAGCAAAAATGTTTTTGCACCTGGATTTGGACAGCGATAACAGACTTTCTCAGCCCAAGAATACATTTGGACTCCTTAAAATTTTTTTTTCTATGATTGAAAAATAGTCTAAATCTAAATAATTTTGGAAAACCCTGCAGCAATAAATAAATAAAATTTGTTTACATAGGTGCAACAAAACATTTCCTTTTAATAGGGATTGTTTCTACTTGTAATAAGTTAATAATCTTCAAGCAAGAAGGGCTAGAGGCAGTAATTTGTGGAGTCCAAGGCTGTTACGCATAGGTTTAAAAGGATCCTGCTCTTTTGAATCCTTTTCCGCTTGTATTTCAATATTAACTGACAGTTTTGATTTGCTTCTTTTGTGAACATAAAGCTTGTTCCTGATATATAGCCTCTGCACTAGCTGTTCTTTTTGTTTGGAAAACTCTTCTGCCTGATTGATCATTATGTGGCTGGCTTCTTTATGTTATTCAGAGCACGGTCCATAGCTCAGTATCTCAATAGAGGCATCCCCAGACTGTCAATCTAATCTGGCCACCGTCATTTGCTTCAACATTGCTCTATTTTAGTCTTCTCTGAGGTCAAAAACTTCATAAGTTGGACTTCCCTGGTGGCCCAGTGGGTAAGAATCCGCCTGCCAATGCAGGGGACATGGGTTCGAGCCCTAGTCCAGGAAGATCCCACGTGCCGCGGAGCAACTCAGCCCGTGCGCCACAACTACTGAGCCTGCGCTCTAGAGCCCACGAGCCACAACTACTGAGCCTGTGTGCCACAACTACTGAAGCCTGCACGCCTAGGGCCCGTGCTCTGCAACAAGGCAAGCCACCGCAATGAGAAGCCGGCGTACTGCAACGAAGAGTAGCCCCCTCTCGCCGCAACTAGAGAAAGCCTGCGTGCAGCAACGAAGACCCAATGCAGCCAAAAATAAATAATAAAAATAAATTAAAAAAAGAACAAACTTCATAGGTTTTTGTTCGTATTGATTGATATATGCAGTCTTTCTCCTCAGCTACATGTAAGCTCTGTATGAACAGGTGTCTTTCTTTTGCTCACCACTGTCTCACCAAAGTCAACCTTAGTGCCTGATAAATAGTAGGTTCTCAACTACTAGTTGAATAAATGACTTTTTGATTCAGAACTTGAGAGTGCCAGGTGCTGGATGTATTCTGGACAAGGTAGCAATAAAATGGTTTGTCATTCAATTTGTAACGCTAATGTTTATCCAGCATTGACGATGGAGTCCCAGATATGGCACCCAAGAGCTTCACCCGAGTTCAGTAACTTAACACATGCACTTTGAACCTACATTATTAAAATAAATCACACTGCCAAAACCTATACCTCCATATATCTTTTAAAAACTTATGTCTATGTGCAATTAGGTACTTAGGCAAATTGCTCCTAATTTAGAATGTGAATCAATGGCAATGATTAACAAGTCAATGGTTAAGTAACAATTATATGTAATATATAACATATATAATATATAAATATATATAATATAAATTCTATATTTGTGGTATAAATACATGTAAGATTTACCATCCTAACCATTTTAAAGTGTACAATTCAGAAATGTATACTCACATTATTGTGCAGCCAATCTCCAGAACTTTTTGGTCTTTCAAAACTGAAACTCTATACCTGTTAAACAAAACTCCCTAGGTTTCCCCTTCCCCCCAGCTCCTGGCAACCTATTTTCTGTCTCTGAATTTGACTACTCTAAGATACCTCATGTAAATGGAATCATGCTGTATTCTCTGTTTTATGACTGGTTTATTTCACTTAACATGATGTCCTGCAAGGTTCATCCATGTTGTAGCATGTGTCAGAATTTCCTTTGTCATTTTCTGAAGAGCATATTATTTTTTTTTTCATTTTAGTCTTTTTTCAGCTCCTGAAAAAGTATTAACTATATCCTGGATATAGTTATTATATTTAGCCGTGACAATAATTATTATCAACTCACATGCTTTTTTTAAATAGGCTGATCAAAAACTGCAGAATTATGGGTGATATTTTTTATTATACCTACCCATCAGGATATGCAATGTCTTAACTGAAAAATAAAAAAGGTAAATCACACACAGGAAAGACCCAAGAGGAATAATTTTAAAGAGGCATAGGGATGTCGATATATTCAGCACACATTATTTAATGATCTTGTATATTTGCTTCCAAAATATTAGAAGCACGGGTCCTGGGCATGTTCTCCTGGCAGAGGCAGGGATCTAAGGGAGAGTGACCCAGACTTGGAACCAGCACACTGTCATTTCTGTACCATCCTATTCACCAAAGCAAGTGCCAAGGCCAGTCCAGACTCACGGGATGGAAAAACAGACTCTGCCTCTTGATGGAAGAAGGTGCAAAATGATATTGCAAAGGGAGTAGTTGTAGGGAGAGGTATGAAAGATTGAGCCCATTTTTGTAATAATTTGATTCATTTCTATTATCACAAATTAACCAACATTCTGAATTCTGCATGCACTATCCTCTTGCTTTCCTTTTAATATAATTTTATATCTATATGTGTTCCTAAAAAGTAAATTTTTAATTTTAATTGTCTTGACTTTACAAAGGATGGTATTGCTAAATATCCTCTTTTGGGATTTAGTTTTTCACATAATATTTTATTGCTAAGAATAATTCATGTTGTTGTATGTTGCTATATTTTATTTTATTTTTTTGCATTCTTTTGATGGTATCAGCACTGAGTCTTAAACATCCTTGTTGATAGGAATTTGGGTTGCTTATAGGTCTTGCTGTTGTGAACATATCTCCTAATGCATGTTTCTCCTGGGCATATCCCACACACTGGGATATATCAGTTGTAGAGTATGTGAATGTTTAATTTTACTTCCAAAGTAGTTGAGCCAATTTGCCTTCCTACTACCAATTAATAAAATATCTTTTGGCTCTCCATCCCACCCAATACTTGTATGGTCAGAATTTTGTTTTATTTTTGTCACGTGAATGTTTTTAAAGTGACTTCTCAATATAGTTTTGTGTTCCCTAATCACGAAAGAAATTGAATTGAAAAATACCAATATGTTTATCGGCCATATAGGTTTCTCTTTTGTGCTTTTCTTATTTTCTTGCAGGAATATTTTATTTATACTTGTTTCAGCATTGTATACTTCAAGGAGTTCCTTCTAGTCTGTAATTTGTCTTCTCCCTTAGTTTAAGGTGTCTTTTGATAGTCGGAATATGAAATTAATTTGGCTGTGAGGTTATGAAGAGTCATGGAGTGAGTTATACATTTGCATTGTCACGCACAAAACAGAGATGCCTATTGTCCTCTCTTCCATACATTCCTTAGATTGTGTACTGCTGTTTGAGGGAATGGTTAAGAATGGCAGGCACCCAGAAGAGGCTCTGAAAATATGGAACAAATTGGGAAGAAAATTCCTTATTCAAAAAATTAATTTCTAAAATGAAAACATTGCCTTTACTGTTTTTCTTCAAATCATTGTAATGCTTTTCTTTTTACGTCTTTCAGTTTTAGTATTCCTAAACAATAAAGTGGTCAAGTGATGTCTTAAAAATATCAACAACTGGTAAATATATGTGTTAGGGAACTGTATAATTCTGGCTTAACGTGTTTGTGAAGTGAGAATTTATACATAGTTCGGTAGCTTCATGAAGGTAAACAGAAAAAACATGAGAAATATTAGCTGGTTTCAAGTATATTTATTTATAATAGTTCAAAATAAAAAATTAGAGTCACTGGCAACTCTTAACACCCTCCGAAATGTATCCCTTGATAAATACATTCAAACATTTAAAGCAATATATGTCTGAAAATGCTTAATGTATATCATTAAAAGATGGAGTCTAGATTAAAATTATGAAACTCTAATCAGGTTTAAAATGTGCTGGCCTCACCATTTTTACAAATTTATTGACAAATTCATCTGTAAATTTTAACCTTTTTGTTTCTGGTGTTGTTATTACTTGTTTACAAGTTACTCCTATAAAATCTGTCAGAATATGTCATCTTAAATTAGAAGAAAATGGATTTCTACATACATGTGAAGAAAACATATTTCTTAAATGTCATCAAGATGTAAATGTTGATGGTTATTTCATGGATTGTGTGAATTTTGATTTTGTTTTCACAGCTTTTCTATTTTAGCTTTGATAGAAGGTAGAAAAATGTTCTGAAGCTGTGCGCTTCTAAATTTGGTCCTTACTGACAGGGAGGAATTATTTGAAGCACCCGAAATCTGATCTGAGCCTTGGAGGAAGGTACCACAAGATGATAGCATACATGATTACAAAGCAAGGAGGATTAGAAAGAGCAATATATTTTTGAAAAAAAGGGCAAGCACACCGCTTGGAATGTTTTATCAAGAGAGGGATACAGAAGTGAAAAGTAATCCTTTTGCTTTATTTGGCATTATTGCTGTGTTCGATTTTGGTCTTTGCATTTGGCAAAGTACATGGAGACTCTGGAGAAGGTCCAGCGAAGATCAGCAAAAGTGATGTAAGGAACGGGGACTAGCTCCTAAGAGAGGGCTCAGTGGGATCAGGACTGTTTAACTTGGAGAAGGGAAGACTAGGGGGTGATTTAACTGTCTTCAAGTATTTGAAAGGTTATTATATGGAAGATGCAGAACAGATGTTCTTTACTTCCACAGGAGAGCAAATAAAAGGAAATAGTTTTAAATTGTAGCCAGAGAAAAAGTTCAGTTGGTCATAAGGATGGACATAACTATGAAGAAGGGATTAAACATTGAAACAGGTAACCAAGGAATATAGGGAAATTCAATCCTTAGAGATCTTTAAAACTAGGAATAAACAGCCATCTGCCTAGGATGGTTTCAGTGTCTTCCACCTCAGTGCAGGGAGCTACCCTGTTTCTCTTTTTGAAACTCTTCCCACTTTGAGATTCTGTGCATGTTGTTTCTACTCTTTCAGAGTTACCTGGAAGATAGTCAGTTAGTAGTATCTATCCCAGGATAGAAGGTAGAATTCAGCAAAGGCAGAGATCAGAGGGCTACCCAGTGCTCCCCTGAGTATCTCTGATCTCCTTCTAACTACATAGGTATTAAGTGACTGGACCAGAGAGGAGAAAGTATTTCTTACCTGTTCATTTGTAGAACTATAGTATATATGTTCTTTCTTCCCGGAGCTCTCTGAATATGCAATGGTAATTCAGGGATTGTGCTAGCTACTGTGATATGGAAGGTCAGGCATTGCACTAAATTATCTCAATCACAGGCAGGTGGTGTGGTTCTCCTTTCACAGATAAGGAAACCAAGACTTAAAGAATTTAGTCATTAGCTTAAGGTCTTTCAATGAGTTAGTGACAAAGGCAGAATTCTTGTTCGTACTTCTTGTTTGTCTCTGTTCTAATGAGAGGTTATACACATTTAGATGTGTTCTTCATTGATAATGGCAGCTTCTGTTATTATTAAGAATAGAATGTGGGTACAAAAGTAATAATCATCATTAGGAGAACATAAGGAAATATGTGTTGAATGAATGATGACCCAGACTTAGATTTGAAGTAAAATTTGTGATGTTTTGTGATATATGTCATAATTAAGTTGCTCCCCTTCACTAAAGCAGCACTTTGTGTAACCAAAGATGATTATTTACTTTGGCTATTTGATCTATAGTTAGGACAATTGAATAGTGGCCTCATGAATCATAAAAACTGTACAATTCAAATAAGCTTTGAAGTTTGAGCATCTATACTTCCTAAAGACATGAGTGGCATGGGATATTGCAAACTTCCACAATTAAGTTAAACACAAAATGATAATATAACTATTTTAGAGGAAATTTAAATAAATCAAATGGTATATGTTTAATTTGATGTTTGATTCACTAATTCTTAGTGGTCCTCAATCAATACCTCATTTAATTTTATCACTGCCTAAAGTTTGTTTAGAGTTAACTTAATCTGACTCTTTGTATTTCTAGTAAAAGATACTTCCGGGAAAATCCAAATAGATAAAAGGGATATAAACAATCTATTTTTTAAATTAAAAAGTTAGCAATTAACATACTATAGTATTTATCTTGTTTTTAGAAAAAATAATACCTTTCTTATTAATCTATCCAATGATAAACTTTAAAGAACCTGCGGCTATGTACTATGCAGTCTTAATTTGTTAGGGTAGTAGAAATGTGAAGTCTTTCACCCTGTTTTGTTACTGTTTCATTGCTGTGATTCTTGGGAAGCTTATCAGGCAAATAATGTTAAGAGCACTTGAATATTATTTTCTAGGATAAGATTTCTCTTTGCCCAATTTCTCTTTTGTATTCCATAATTTAGATTTCTTTTACTTCATAGTAAAGAGAAAGAAAGATAATAAATAACATTTATTGAACAGTTACTGTCAGTGCCACAGAGGGCACCATCTATGGTACAGTCTATGCAGTGGTTTCTTTTTTGTATGACAGGTAATCATCTAAATGCTCTGCAGGTATTATCTCATCTAATCCTGATACTCATCCTATGAATGGGACTTTGATTAGGCTCCTCTTGTGGAGTAAGAAACAGAGTATGTGGTATGTAGACTACAGTCACAAAGAGGTTAGCTAATGACTCAGGTCACCCAGCTAGTAAATGGAAGAGTAAGGATTCATACTCAGGCAATCTAGTGACCATGCTTTTGGCCTCATACCGTGCTGCCTGTCTTTTTGAGACCACTTGTCTATGGAAAATCTCATAACCGTCATTTCAATAGTCCACGCTTTCTGTACCTTATTTCTAATTAATAGCTTGAATCAACATAGTGTTTTTATTTTTTTGCTTATTAAACACTAATCGTAAAACCTTTACAATTCAAATAAATATTTGTTTCTTCTAAGCTATGACTAAAATGAATGCGTTTTGCATGACACATTTTAGGATAAAAGTTAAGCATGAAAAAACTCGTTTTGTTAAGGAACTTATAGTTCAGAGAGATTAACACATAAATTCAATTAAATACATTGCTTGAAGCAGAATGTGCTAACTGGTATAAGAGAAGTATAAACAACATATTCCAGAAGCACAGAGGAGGGAGAGATTCATTCTCATTTGGCAAGTGTAGTGCCATGGAGCTTGCTATAGGGAGAGAGAGCTAAAGGATATGTATTAAACAGGGTAACTACGAGACATGTGGGCACAGATGATGTGCAGTACAGGAAAGAGAGACATTCTTTCCAGCAGCTTATGCCCGTTGAGGACTGGGGGAAATGCAGCAATGTGTAGATATATCTCTCAATTATTTGCTGGATTATGAACATCAGAAATGGCACTTTGACACACACACATATCCATCCATCTGGCTATTCACTCTTTTATCAAATCTCTGGTTAAAGTAATATCAGTTAATTGGGATGGTGATTGTCTTCCTTAATAAGTATGCATTTTTTCAACCTCAAGAAGATTTAAAATGAGTGTAAAAGTGTTTAAGACTCAAAATTTTAGAGCATTAATATCTCTGTGTTAAGGAAGAATCTTCATAACTAGTATCGTGTTTGCTTAAAATGAGCAGATCTCAAGCTTTTAAAATGATAGCCTAGTAGCTTCAGATTAAAATGTATAATTGAGTAAGTTGTTTCAACTTGTGGTTTTATGTATAAATATTTCTAAATTTATATGTTATATGAGAACATTTAAGAGAACTTAAGATTACCCTTTTTATATGTTTAATTTACTAAATATATAAAAAATACTTAAATACTTTGGAAAGTTTTTTTTCCAATAAGACAATTGAAGTATTTAAAAAGGAAATTGATTATATTGAATTTATGAATGCACTTTAATATGTTTGAAGGTTTTTAATTTTACAAATGGAACAAAATGTCAATCAAAGACTGCTTAAACAGACCCTTAAAAATTTCCAGGCTTATAACTAAGATTTATCAGCAGAGTTTAAAAGGCTAGAAAAGATGTTACGTTTGTATCCCAAAGCTGCCTGTGTGATGACATCGATTATAGGGGTAAAAGTCTAACTGGAATGGGTTTAAGAGAGAATGGGAGGAGTGGAATTGGACAGCAAGGATAGACCCAAGTATAGACCCAGACATTAGTGTCATTACTTAGGTGTTGACTGTGGTGCTGGCCACAGCTTTGAAGTCTTACCCTTAAATGATTGTACGAGCAGCAGGCTTCCTGAGAGGGACCAGAGTGGGGAAAGACGACAAGACTGTGCATGAGCTCACCTGTGACACCTCCCAAGGTGAGATTCAGGAGCTGGAGTTGCTTGCAGCTATGCAGACAGGGGCTAACACCTGCAAATATAGCTTATTACCTTCAGTAAAACCCTGTTTGTAATATACAGACTTCTGAGTCTGAAACTCACTCTACAAGAGTAAAAAAAGAGGAAGAAAAGTCTGGGACAATGAAGGGACCAAGAAACTGGAGGAACTGTGGAGAGTGGTGGACGCCTTAGAATTCTGGATGAAAGGAACAGAAGCCCATTTTATGGCTGGGTCTCATAAGGCACCAGAACCCAGGAATTAAAAAGTCAGGAATGAAGTTTTCTTTCTCTGCCTCTCCAGTGTCTCATGGTCACTCACTTCTGCTTTTGTCTTCCTATCTGTGTCATTCTCTTCTGTCTTTAGCTACAAACCTGCTTCTCTATTTCTGTGTTTATGCCATAAAATGACGGATGCAGCCTTACATATCTTTCTGTTCAAGCAATCAGAAACTCATAAAAGTCGTGAGTCACAACTGCAAATTTCTAGGAGCAAAAAGTGTGATTGACCCAGGTCCAGTCACTTCTGGCTAAGGGAGCAAAGTCTGTGGTCCATTGTCCTCTTAACAAGCATGAATATCTCCTCTGAAAAGCAGACCCAGTCATTGTCTTGGAGTGGGATGTGAAGGCCATGCAGGAAATGGATGGGCATTTCTGGTGTAGTGGGATATGTCTGGAAAGCGCAGCTAGAGGATAATATAATTCCAAATCTAATTTTTTAATAGAAACCAGTTCAAAAGTTTATCCATGATAATCAAAAGATTTTTACATAGTTCTAAGGTAGTTTTTCATCAAGTTTAAGGAATAAAATGAAGCATAGTAAATAGGTCAGTGATTTTCAAATTTTTTTGTTTTTTGTTTTTCCTTCAGCAGAATCTTTTTGCAAATGAAATCTCATGTGCAATTCCACAAGATAGAACAGATGTGGGTGGAGTGCTGTGGCAGAAGTATTGTCAAGGGGCATGGAACCCTCGCTGCCCCATTCTCTGAAATATATGTTATATCCTAATAGGTTCCATCTTCTACTTCTATTTCCAGCCCCTTTTCCACATCTAGCATCCACATGAAACTACCCTTGGTGTACCGTAGAGGAATTTCATCTTTCTTGACATATTTATTTTAATTATACATACTCTTCATTTTCACATGTGCATTCTATGTGAATAGTTTCATATACGTTTATGTTAGGGACCTTGAAGGGACTGTTGAACTTTTTGGTTCACCAGGGCGACCCTACCAACCCAGACCACTGTCTGGAACACAGATGTGCTGAAGCCATAGTTGTATTGAATGAATATAGATAAATTAATAAAATTGTAAAGATAGGGACCATGTCATACTGTAAAAACTATTCACCTAACAAAAGTCTAGTAGTTGTGCAATAAATATTCACTTAATTAAGTCAGCTTAAAAATAAAAATAGAACCTCTATCTAGTGCTGCTTGGTAGTATTACAGTTGTGGCTGTGATAACATATCTAGTGAAAATTTGCCAGTCTTTCTGGATTAACTAAGGTGCGGTTCAGGCCTAAAAAAATGACTTAGGAGGCTTAAAAGTTGTTAGTAATTTTCCATTTCTGAGTTTTTTCCCCAAAATAATTCTATACTGTAAAGGAGGTCAAATAAAAAAATACTCTTGCAGACATTTACCACTTGCATAAAAATTACTGCCACTTGTATAGTGGATTACCAATTTGTGTATAATCCTACCTCAACACATTGAATCTGAGTGCAATAAATTTTTGAATTTTGTTTATATATATGTGTATATATATTTAAATATTTTAATTAAGACTTGATTTTTAAAGGTGTTCTAGGTTCACAGCAAAATTGAGAGGGAGGTATAGAGATTTCCCATATGCCTCCTTCCCACACATGCATAGCCTTTCCCATTATCAACATCCCCTACCAAAGTGGTACATTTGTTATAATTGATGACCTTACATTGGCACATTGTAATCACCCCAAATTCATAGCTTACATATGTTTCACTCTTGATGTTGTCCATTCATTGGATTTGGACAAGTGTATAATGACATGTATCCATTATTATGGTATCGGTATCGTATGGAGTATTTTCACTGCCCTAAACATCCTCTGTGTTCCATCTATTCATTCCTGCCCTGTCAATCCCTGATCTTTTCACTGTCTCCACAGTTTTACCTTTTCCTGAATATCATATCTTTGTAATCATACAGTATGCAGCCTTTTCAGATTCGTTTTTACATTTATTAAAATATGCACTTAAGTTTCCTCCATGTCTTCATGGCTTGATAGTTCATTTCTTTTGAGTGCTGATTATTTCATTGTCTGCATAGTCTGTATCTCACCATAGGTGTAAATGGCAGCACTACTTATTTGTCTGAACTTTTAAATCCACACATTTCTGCTCATCAGAAATAAAAGAAATATAGCAAGTTTCTCTATGACATTTCCATAAACCTCATCCTACCATTCACTGATTTGAGTAAAATGAGGACAGTTCTCGAAAGATGCTATTATAATGAGCAAACCAGATACATGAAGTTACTTTATAAATTGCATCATTGTGTTATAATTACTGTCTTAAAAATTAATTTAAAATGATCTCCCGTGTATAGATGTTGAAACCTGGGGATTTGGTAAAGGCGCATAACATTGACATTCAGAAAAGGAGGGCACCATGGCAGGAGTTCTATCACAACAGCTCAGCAACAGTAAGATAGCCCCATTCTGCATGTGAGATCAAGAATACATGCTCAGATGTTGTGCTGGTGGCTCTTTCCTTGAGGTGGTACTCAGCATGTTGTGTTTCTATTTTGGCAATACTAGGTCATTTTTACTATTACAGAAGGATTAGTTTCACTATTGGGTGGCAATTTGAAATCCAATTATATTCTATATTTCATTACACTGAAGAGTGTTTCCAGAGCTTTGCACCTAAGATGCCGGGTGATGCCTTGCCATGTTTTAGGGAGGTTTTGACAAGGGGGTGGTTATGACGTGCCCCATGATTCTGTGGCTTCCAGCCCTCATCTCTGCCCTTGGATCTTATATCCTACTCTCCTCTCACTAAAACGGAGCTCTGGTTTTGCTTCTGTCTAGGTCAAAACCCTTTAACAGCTTCCCTTCACTCATTGTTCCAACTTACTTTTCCTATCTAATTCCTCACCTCTCCTCTTGCTATTTACTTTCACCAAGATAAGATGCTTCTTATGGCTCACACAGGCCTTGGACTGCCCTGCTTCTTTGCCTTTTCATATTCCTTTGTTTGTTGAATAACCATGTGTTGGGGCTGCTTCGTGCCAGGCACCTGTCTTTCTTAACCTCCTCATATGCTGTAGAATCCTATCCATTATTCAAAGCCCAACTGTGACACTTCATGAAATCTTCCATGATATACCTTGGTAGCCCTATTCTTCTCTTCTTCTGGGAGCTTATGACATATTGTCACATTATCTGTATTTTGCTCATGACAAATCACATTCAGTCTTGCATTATCATTACTTATGTAAGGCTTTTAGAGCTTCTATTAGATTATAGACTCCTTGAGGACATAGACTATGTTTTAGTCCTTTGCTTTCTCCATAATCCCTAGCATGGTACTTTGTAGATTGTCATAGGCATTTGCGGAATAAATAACAGAAATTAGATTTTAGACCAGTTTTAATTCAAACTGATTTCCATGTTGAGAAATTAGGAGACTGATGTATCTACTTTATGACATTTTGTGGTCTTGGTACAGTAGCTTTCTAAATAATTAGCACTTACTGATTACTTATCTTATAGTCCCATGAATTTTTATTTCCCTCTGTCTTGTCTTTCTCTTATTTAAAATGTTTGGATAAGAAAGATAAGTAGGAAAAAAATAGAAAATAATTTAAGGTAGACCAAATCAGGTTTTGAACCTGTGTTCCCCAAACTCCTTAAAGAGGGGATTCCATGAATGGCCTTTAGAGGGTCTGGGAACTCCATGATATTATATGCAGATCTTGTTGTGGGTGAGTCAGTAGTTTTTATCCAATTCTCAAAGGCATCTTTTACACAAAAGCAAAACAAAACAACAACAATAAGAACAAAGAACCCTACCATTCTAATTAGTCTTCTTCATCCTTCTACTTTATCCCAGCATTTCAAAAAAGGTCACCATATATGAAAGGGTTTTTGGAAACTAAATTCTATGTATAAATTAATTTTAGACATTATGGTTGTCAGCAAAAGTCCATGTGATAAGAACAGTTATTTAGTATAGTTCACTAAGAGACCATTCATTAGTAAGACTTAGAGAAGTGAATGCCAAAGTCGTTTTTTTTCCTGTCTTAATGAGATAAAATACAAAAATGTGAATACAGCAGTCCCAAGGGCTGGTGTACTATTATGAAAGAGCATGTGATTTGTTCCCTAAATACTAAAAGAGTGAAAAAATGCTGCCTTGCTTAAAGCTGGCCGAGGTTTAAGGAAACAGAGAATACAATGATTCTGGAATGACACTCTCATTCCATTGAGTTTGTACTCATAACTATCCACCACAATTCAGTGTCCTATAAAGTCACTGGTATTACATACCTGATGGAAAACAGTCCTCTGTAGTTTAGGAAATAAATAGTTTTCCTCCTTACTAATCTAAAAGCATTGGTTTTTCCAGTGCTACCCAAATTAAGAAAAAAATCTTCAGCTTAGCCCTCCACAGCATGGTTAGTGAGCTGCATTTCTAACTGCATCTCCCAGGACCTTCATACATAGAACCTAAGTTTCTTACAGATGAGATTACTTGCAGGGCCTTGCCCTTTTTCAGCTTTTTACTTTTCCTCATCCTGTTATTTTTTCCTTAAAAGGAGTTAACTAACTCAATTATTTATTCCACCAGTTTTTATTGAGTAAGTACCCTGTACCAGGACTGAACACCAGGTATCTTACTTACTGATAAGTAAGATATAGTCTTCAGGCAGCTGATACCCTGCCCTGGCCATGTGGGTAATTAGATAGGATAAAGTATTAGTAGATGATCAATATACATTTTATATACATAAAAACGTATATAAAATAGCCTTCACAGTCATTTACACATTTTCATGTAGAGAACCTATTTTTTTCTGCTTGGATACTTGTACTGTATATGTATACCAGACAAACATACTGATCATCTACTAACACATTCTTATATATGTGCCCTTCTTGAAAACATTATTTTAAGAAATATTCTATATTGTGAACTAATTTTTGACAAGGGAGCCAAGAATACTCTATGGAGAAAAGATACTCTCTTCGGGACTTCCCTGGCAGTCCAGTGGTTGAGACTTAACCTTCCAATGCAGGGGGTGTGGGTTCGATCCCTGGTCAGGGAGCTAAGATCGCACATGCCTCGCAGCCAAAAAACCAAAACATAGAACAGAAGGAATATTGTAACAAATTCAATAAAGCCTTTAAAAAAAAAAAAAAAAAGACAATCTCTTCAATAGACGGTGCTGGGAAAACTGGATATTTACATGTGAAAGAACACAACTGGATACTCCTGTATCATACCACTCACAAAAATGAATCGGAAATGTATTAAAGACTTAAATGTAAGGTCTGAAATCATGAAACTCCAGGTAAGAAAACATAGGAAAAAAGCTTCTTAAGTCTTTGCAATGATTTTTTGGATATGACACCTAAAGCACAAGCAACAAAATAAAAAATAAACAAGTGAGACTACATCAAACTAAAAAGCTTCTGCACAGCAAAAGAAATTATCAACAAAATAAAATGACAACCTACAGAATGGGAAAAATATTTGCAAAACATATATTTGATAAGGTGTTAATATCCAAAATATATAAAAAACTCATGCAACTCAATAGCAAAAAATAAAAAGAAATGATAATCTAATTTAAAATGGGCAAAGGACCTGAATAGACATTTTCCAAAGAAGCTATATGAATGGTCAACAGGTATATGAAAAGGTGCTCAGCATCACTAATTATTAGGGAAATATAAATAAATACCACAGTGAGATATCAGCTCATGCCACTTAGAATGGCTATCACCAAAAAGAGATAACAAATGCTAGTGAGAATGTGGAGAAAAGGAGAACCCCCGTGAAATATTGGTGGGATTGTAAACTGGTACGGCCACTATGGAAAACAGTATGAAGATTCCTCAAAAAATTAAAAATAGAACTATCATGATCCAGCAATTCCATATCTGGGAGTATGTTCAAAGGAAATGAAAAATGGTATATGTAATGGAGTATTATTCAGCCATTAAGAAGAAGGAAATCCTGCCTTTTGCGACAACATGGATGGACCTAGAGGACATTATGCTAAGTGAAATAAGCAGACAGAGAAAGACAAATACTGTATAATTTCACTTATATCTAAAACCAAAAAAGAAAAAAAAAAAAGGAAAAAGAAAAAGGAGAAATGCAAACTCATAGTATAAGAGATCAGATTTGTGGTTGCCAGAGCTGGGTGGAAGTGGGAGGGAGAATTGGAGGAAAGTGGTCAAAAGGTACAAACTTCCAGTTATAAATAAGTCCTAGGGATGTGATGTACAATACGATGACTACAGCTAACACTGCTGTGTTATATATTTGAAAGTTGTTAAGAGAGTAAATCCTGAGAGTTCTTATCACAAGGAGACAAGTGTTTTTTCTTTTTCTTTTTCTTTTTTTTGTATCTATATGAGATGATGGATGTTAAATTGCTGTGACAATCATTTCATGATATATGTGATTCAAGCTGTTACACTGTACACCTTAAACTTACACAGTGCTGTGTGTCAATTATATGTCAATAAAACTGGGGGTAAAAAAGACAATAAGAAAACAGTGGAAAAAGAAGAGAGCACAGTGCCAGGCAAGAATAGTCTCTCAGTAAATGTTTCCTGAATAAATGAACAGAAAGGAGAAAAGGAACCCTGAAAATTTAACTGGATTATGATGGGCTGGGTTTCAGAGCTTCTGGAATCAAATGCAACGAAAAATATTCAGACCATCAAAAAAATATTCTAGATGACAAAAATTAATCAAAATTAATGGTGGAGAAATCATGGCACAATAACTGGACTATTGGTGATCCCTAGAATAGCCTGATATAGTTGGGATTGCCAAATGTAGCAAATAAAAATATAGGACACCCAGCTAAGTTTGGTTGCCAGAAGCCCTTTCCTCAGATGTTTGGAGTCCTCTTCTGGTTCCTGGGACCTGTTAAGACCAGTGGTGGGTTCTGGAGCAGAACCTGGCAAGTTCTGGACTGTGTGGGTTGCAGTCCCTGTGTTTCCTGCTGGGGGAGCTCTCCAACTCTCTACCTTGAGGATGAAGCCAATTAGATGTCACGGGAGCTCTGGGACTTGAGCTTTTCGGGTCACTTCAGCCCACCATGGCTGGGCTGGGGTTCTGGGGGGCAGTCTGCTGGGAAGATCCCTCTTCTCACTGGTGCAGTAATTCTTTCTCTGATTGGGCAAGATTGAGTCACAAGAATGGTACTGACATACAGATTATTGGTGACTCACCCATGCAGGTCAGTGAACAAATTCGGGGCTCTGGGAGACTGAAAGAACCTTGTGCTTGAACCACTTGGGCAGGTGTAGGCATTGTCAGTGTATTCCAACTGTGGTGCTGCCTTGAGTCTACTCTACTCTCAGCACTACCCACCCCCGCCCACCCCTCCCACTGCTGGCATCCAGGACAGCCACCCACCTCTCTGCAGGTGTTCCTCCAAAGTGGGCATGCCCCTACCTCTGAGAACTTTAGAAATCATTGCTCTCAACACCAGTGGGCCCTACTGATTGATATCCTCTCTTGTCTCTGATCTATGTAGATGCATGTTCTCCTGGTCAATCTTAAGCCATGTTGGAAAAGAGGGACATTCCTTACTCTGGTGGGACTCTTCTCTTGCGGACCATGGCTCTTCCCCTAACCAGGACACTAGTGGCAGTGTGTGGGAGGCAGGGTTGTGGTTTCAAAAGAATCCACATTCTATGAATGCAGTGATTATAACCAGAAGACTTCAGGAAGAAGCACTATTGAAAGATGTTTGTTCTGTGGTATAAAAATCCAAAGGTAAATTTAACATGACCAGAAAAGGAATTATCATTCACACTTTCCTGCATGCTCTGGGTAAGACTTGCTTTTGTGGTTATCATCAGTAAAGCAAGTATCATCTTTTGAATGTCACTGGATGCCATGCCAGCATTCACGAGTGGCATGAGGGATGAGGCAGGTTCCTAAGGAATGATGTAATTAGCATGAAAGAACTGGTATTAGGGAGGTGCAGAGGCAAGAAGGTGTATATTGTTTCAATACAAACAAGTGCCAAAGAGTCATGGCATTATGAGTAGTAATAGTGCTGCTAACTTTTTCTTGCTGAAGGGGATAGGAAATTAACCAAGAATAGCACACTTGATAATAAAGAACACAAAGAGATAGTTCCTGGACTTGTTCAAGAGGGGATGCTACCTAGACATTAGGAGGAATTGTCACATCTGTTACTGGACTGAACTTGGGTCTGCTTGCCCACCACGCAGCCAAGCCAATCTACTGACACCAATGGGTTGTGGTGAAGGAGAGTATAGCATTTATTGCAGGCACCAAGCAAGGAGAATGGGTGGCTTATGCTCAATGACCTGAACTCCCTGATGGCTTTCAGGGAAGGGTGTTTTAAAAGCAACATTTGGGGTGAGAGTTGCAGCTCAAGGACTTTCTTCTGATTCATTGGTGGTGAGGTAACAGGGTGATGTTTTAGGAATCTTAACCATCAACCTTCTGGTTCTAACCAGTTTAGGGTCTGGTGCTTGTGGTCAGTGTGTCCTGACCTCTACCTGGGTGGCATGGGGATCTTAGTTTCTGTAGAACAATTCAAAGATAGGCATCAGATTGTTATGTATATCCCTTGGGGAGGAATAGGACTCTGTTTTATCACTGAATTATTGTTTAAGCTACTTTTCTTGCTTAACTGCTTTTTCTTTGTTTCTGCATTCCCTCACTTCCCTAATTAGTAACTGCTTGAGTCTGCTCTTTGGAATTCAGGGGAGGCCTAGAAGACTAAAGCTTTTTTCTACAAATAAGAAACTGGGGACAAAGAGGGGCTTTTATACCTGGGAAGGCCCTGCATGGTCCTGCTTGGTTTCAGCCTTTCTTTTTCTTTGATATTTCTCAATCCTGATGGGAACAGAGGGCAGGGCAAGAAAGAGAATAAAGTTTTGGATAAAGAAGTTAATTGTAAACCTGACAGAGAAACTCGGTTTTAGGGGTACTTGGTTTCACATACACTGATTGGACAATACAAAAATACTTAAGTACCTGTTTTCTACCCATTTTACTAAATTGTTATCAATCACTAGACATCATATAGATTCATGAATTTTTAAAATACATTATTTAATCAACTAGTTTATATAGACAGGGACCCTACACACTCTAGGGGCAGTCTAGCCAGAATCAGCACTTTGTCCATGGATTGTTTGGAAGGAATGGTACCATCTGTTCCTGGACACTGTTTTATTTATTAGTCATTTTTTACCTCTTGCAAGGCCTAGCCCATAGTTTCTCACATGATTTTTTTTTTTCACATTGTACACTGAGGACATACAGTAGGCTCTCAATAAATATTTGTTGAATGAATAATAGCTGCTTAATACATACCTGTTGAATTGAAAAGGATAACTGTATAACAAATGGCACAGAGAAAATGCTTAGCTGTTACTCCTGGTAAATATTTCTCCATTGGGGGATAATAAAAAATATTTTCCTGTTATTTACTACTACAGATAAATTTCTGAGAACACACTTACATAGCTCTGGGGATACCTTTGCTAGACCAAGGATTATTCTCACCCTTTCTTGTCCTTGGGGAGAACTGATTCAGGCTTTGTGAAGAAAATGTTTAGTGTTGTTTTCTTGTTCCATTATCTGTTCCTAGGTCTTTTCATTTAGAATCCTTGTAAAACAGGTGTATAAACAGAATTGTTTTTAATGAAAGGGAACCTTGCCCCTAGCAAGCCTCTGAACAGTTGTTTTCTGCACCTGCAGTAATAAAATTCGAGAGAGATAATGTACTGAATTTTAATCACATGCTACCTTGTTACATAGTCACTGTTTAAAAACATTTCCTTTATTGTGGAGTTGTTAGTAAAAAGGCGGTGTTGCCAGTTAAGCCACTGAATGGCCTGGGGAGTGATTTTACACTGGGGAATGATTATAGTCTCGTGTAAAAATATCAGACTCTTAGGTTAAAGTGAAAAAAAGACTGGTAAAAATGCTTGATGAAAGCTGGGCTCACTAGAAATGCTTCAAGTGTGTGTGTGTATTTAAAGTTATAGATGAAGTTGGATTTTTATCTAAACACACAGAAAAGGATCATTTAGTCAACAGCTATGTATATTAAAATTTTGATAACATCAATATATTTAATAAAATTGACCACTGAAGGGAAGGGGAGCAGATTTTGCCACCCCAAAATATGCCTGTTTGGCATAAGGATTATCTTTACCTGGTTATTTTTTAAGAAACAGCAGAAACAGAAAAGCTTCGAAAACTGAATAGAAGTAAGAGACATTGACAGTTATAAGGGAAATCTCCATTTGTAAGGGTGTCTCCCTGCTGTAACAGGAGGAGGAGGATGACCAAATCTCTAGAAACTCTTATCAATGGAGAAGGCTATGACTTAAATCTGTATAACAGCGTTAGTCTTGTTTATTGTGCTTTGCCTGATGATTTCCCATAACTGGCTCCCCTACCCCAACATTTTTGTCTTTAGGTGGAGATGGTATTTAAGGCAGTGCTTGGGCCATTTCCTGGGTACTCAGTTTTCCTGGGTATCTCCCATATTTATAAAAGGTATACATAGTATTAAGCGTCTGTTTGTTTTCTCCTGTTAATCTGTGTTTTATTATAGATGATCTCAACTGAGAACCTGGAAAGGTGGAGGGAAAATGATACTTCCTCCCCAACACAACCAAAGACGGTTTAACAGAGTTCCTAGGGCTGTCAGTTTTCTTCTTGTTACTTGACTTTTTAAAAATATTAGACTTGTTTCATGTTGACTGTTTCCACATTTCTTTACCTGAACATATTCAATGCTTATTTAATAGAGATTATTTCAGTTATTTTTTAAAAGGAATTATGAAAGGGAAAAAAAGTTATTAGCCTTTATTTTTTTACTGTATATTTTAATATGATCAGTGCATTATGTTTTGCTATGTTTTCTGGAAGACTGTAGATATTTTCTTTATATTGGAATTTGGAGTTCTCTAATATGGAGTTTTTCTCAAAAGGTATAGAATATATAAAGATGAAAAAGTATCTGCTGTTCTTCATCCTCAGGTAAAAAAGTACACAAAAAAACTAAAATGTATGAATTTAGTGGTACTGATGAACCTAGTGGCAGGGCAGGAATACAGACGCAGAGGTAGAGAGCGGACTTGTGGACACAGGTGGGGAAGGGGAGGGTGGGACAAATTGAGAGAGTAGCATTGACATGTATACACTACCATGTGTAAAATAGCTAGCTAGTGGGAAGCTTCCATATAGCACGGGGAGATCAGCTCCGTGCTTTGTGATGACCTAGAGGCATGGGATGGGGAGGGTGGGAGGGAGGCTCAAGAGGGAAGCGATATGGGGATATATGTATACATATAGCTGATTCACTTGGTTGTACAGTAGAAACTAACACAACATTGTAAAGCAATTATAATCCAATACAGATGTAAAGAAAACAAATAAAATGTATGAATTTAGGTTAATATATGTTAGAAATTAGGTTACATATATGTTAGAATTTTCAGAGATTCAGCATAACATAGTGTGGGATTTCCCGAACTTGCTTGTTCATAAGAATCTTCTGGGTGTGTCACCTTGGTGAGTGTCAAGACAAAAGGCACAACCAAGCCAAAGATCGGGAGGCGGAAGTATTTATTACTTGCAGCAGTAAGGAGAACACCAGGGATATTTCCCAAAGTAATGTCTTCCTGAACAGCAAAATTGGGGAAGTTTTAAACTAAACATCATGCATATTCATGAAGGGGTTTCAGCAGAGGAGAATTCAGCATAGAAGTGGGGCAGAGGTCTTCAGAGGCCAAGCTCTAGCTTGACTGAAGTCAGGAAAGGTCAACATCATCATTCATTCTTCACCTGGGTGAGGACCTTAGTTCCTGTAGAACTCAAAGATATGTATCAGATTGTTATGTTATATCCCTTGAGGAGGAACTAGGACTCTGTTTTATCACTGAACTATTGTTTCTTGACTGCTTTTCCTTTGTTCCTGAATTCCCTCACTTCCCTAAGGATCATTAATTACTGAGATCTGTTCAAGGACAAGCACCGTGGCCCGGCTTAGATCACAAAATGGCTCAGGCCCAAAATAGCTTCTCTTATGTCAAGAAAGCCATGCCTGGTTCTCTTTCTCCAGGGACCCCCTATCACATCTGCTTACAGGAGGACTTCTTGCTAATGTAGATTCTTAGGTCCCCCAGGCCTGCAGAATCAGAATCTCCAGGGAGAGGGCCTGGAGTGCTTGTTTAACATGCAAAACATTGGGTAGTGGTTAAGAGCAGGTGTTTGGGACTAGAATATCTGAGTTAGAACCTTGATTTCATCATTTTTTAACAGGTTATTCATGGAGAAGGTCCTAAAAGTTCTAAGCCTCAGTTTTCTTATACATAAAATGGGGGAAGTGATAATGCCTACTAAGAGGGTTGCTGTATGGATTAAATGAGATGGTAAATTGTGTCAGGTATTTAGTACAAGGCCTGGCACTAGGTAAACGTTCAATAAATATTAGCTACTATCATTTGTAGTATAATATTTAGTACATATTCAAATAAATTTTCTCAAAGAAATTATGAAATACACTGATTATTTAAATAGGTTGGTTACTATTTAATGTGAGAATCAAATGAACCAAAATGCCGTTTTCAGCTCTTTGAAGCTAATTCAGTCTTTTGAGCTTTTCCCTAACAAAAAGGCACATTTATGCCACATATATTCTGGCATTTTAAAAAATACAACATTTTCCTGAAGTAAAATGTTGCAACAGATCTAAAAGGTGATTTTTGTTGTATTGTCTGTAAGTTACTTTTAAATACTTATGCATAGAAAGTGTGATATATATGTGTAAATTGTTTTTTTTAAAATAAATAAATTTATTTATTTATTTATTGGCCACGTTGGGTCTTCATTGCTGCGCGCGGGCTTTCTCTAATTGCGGCGAGCGGAGGCTACTCTTCGTTGTGGTGTGCGGGCTTCTCATTGAGGTGGCTTCTCTTGTTGTGGAGCACAGGCTCTAGGTATGCGGGCTGCAGTAGTTGCGGCACACGGGCTCAGTAGTTGTGGCTCGAGGGTTCTAGAGCGCAGGCTCAGTAGTTGTGGCGCATGGGCTTAGCTGCTCTGCGGCATGTGGGATCTTCCTGGACCAAGGCTCAAACCCATGTCCCCTGCATTGGCAGGCGGATTCTTAACCACTGCACCACCAGGGAAGTCCTGTAAATTGTTTTTAAACCACAACTGTGAACATTTGAAATGACCTAATCAGGAATCCACGGGCTAAAGGAAGTTAGTTAGCATTCAAAGAGACAATTACCTGACTCTGCAAGCGAGGGTTTATTAACTAGCATAAGTGATTTTAGACAAAAATTTTCATTGATTAAATGGGAGCTTTCAATTTACGTGGATTGGGTAGATACTATAAAGCACCACCACTTTTGCATGGTTGGGGTAGAAAAATTAGGAGCATCCATCAGCTTGATCCCTTTGGATTGATACAGATATGTTGACTTTCCTTCAGTCCTTTATCCCAACACTTAAAGGATGGGCCGTTGTGTGATTCAGCTAGGCACTCAGATCAGCTCATCCTGCCCACAGAATGCTGTGTTTGTCTCTGAATCTTTAATATGAGGCTCTTCCTGGAGAGCCCAAGGGCAAGTGAGGACTTCATCTCGCTTACAGACCTGGGTTTGTGCTTCCTTGCTATAAATGTTTATACATGTGGCGGAATTCATTGTGAAGCTAACTTTGTTTTTCACATATTCTGGTGGTGAGTTGTAGAAAAGGACACTTGCAGCACTCACCTGCCTTTGATCATTAAAGCTACTAAGCAAGAGATACTCAGAAAAAAAAAATGTGACCAATTTTGAGTGACCACTGTTAAAAGATAAACTGAGACATATTAAAAATTTTAAAAGTGTTTTTGAGCAAAAATTGATTTGAATTGGGCAGTGCCAAACCAGAAGTGGTTAGGAGCACTCCTTGGACAGGAGCCAGGGGAAAGACTTACCTAGAGAGGATGAAGAAGCACTCCTTGGACAGAAGCCAGGGGAAAGACTTACCTAGAGAGGATGAAGAAGCAAAGAAAGGAAATTATTGATTGGCTATAGCTTAAAGCCCTGCTGACTGTTTGTGATTGGTTGTGCTTAGCATTTTGATTTCAAAACCATGAGGCATTTACAGGCTGAGATTTTGGTTTGCTTACACAGGCCACCCAGACATTAGTACCACTGCAGTCTGATGGCTTCTTTGTTTACTTAATTTAACACCACATAAGTTTACTTCAATTCACGCATACCTCCTAGTTTCATTGCAAGTTTTAAAGGTTGAAGGTCAAAATCTTAGGGATTTTAGTATTCGTTTTTCAATCCTTGGTATCATATATTCACTCAAAAGAGGCAATTCTGCATATCTCTTCCAGGTTCATTGGTAGCTTGAAATAGAACGAGCTGTTTGCTAAATATTTACCTAGGCTTTCATGGTCTGGTGTCAATTCTGACAGGTCTGTACTCATGATTCACTGGATTTAAAAAAGATTCAGAATAGTACCTTTGCATAGAAGATAAAGGTCAGCAAATACTTAAAAAGCTCATAAATTTCTTGCTTTCTTTCTGGACCACATTGCATTGCTGGGAGATGATGTGGAATACAGCCAGCTAGAAGCAGAAGAGGTTGATTTTAGACGAAATTCTAAAACCTTTGGCAGAAGAGGTTGGTTTTAGACGAAATTCAGAGATAAAACCCAGATAAAATCAAGACAGGTGATAGAGCTGAATAAAGAAACTAAGGTTCATGTATTAATTTCCACAAGCATCTCTTAATTTTCTGTTGGTAATAAAGATTGGTAGCATATTTATTGTTCTTTATGTAAATGTTCTTCAGTTAAAATTTTTATTTTGAGATATTTGTAGATTTATTTGCAGTTGTATGAAATAATACAGACATCCCATGTACCCTTTACCCATTCTCCCTCAATGGCAACATTCTACAAAACTGTAACACACCATAGCCTTGACATTGACACTGATGTAGTCAAGATACAGAACATTTCCATCACTACAAGGATCCCTCCTGATGCCCTTTTATAGCCATGGCCACTCCCACTCACCACCACTCCTTCCTTATAACCCTTGACAACCACAAATGTGTTCTTCATTTCTATAATTTTGTCATTTCAAGAATGTTATATAACTGGAGTAATACAATTTGTAACCTTGGGATTGGCTTTTTTTCACTCAGAGTAATTCTCTGAAGCTTCATTGAGGTCATTGTGTGTATCAAAAGTTCATTCCTTTTTATTGCTTGGTGGTTATTCATGGTATGGATGTACCACAGTTTGTTTAATCATTTACCCATTGATGGATATCTGGGTTGTTTTGGCTGTTACGAATAAGGCTGTTATAAACATGGGTGTACAGGTTTTTTGGTGAATGTAATTTTTTATTTCTCTGGGATATATGCCCAGCAGTGCAATTGCTGGTTATATGGTAGTCACATTTAAGTTTTTAAAGAATGTGCCACACTTTTTAGAGTATCTGTATCATTTTTACGTTCCCAACAGCAAAGTATGAGAGATCCAGAGTTTCTGTATCCTTGCCAGCATGTGGGTGTGTTACTAGTTTTTATTTCAGCCATTCTTGTAGGTGTATCTCATTGTGGTTTTAAGGCATTGTTACTGGCTAATGATGCTGGACATATTTTTTTGTACTTATTTGCCATCTGTGTATCTTCTTTGTTGACATGTCTCTTCATGTCTTTTTCCCATTTTCTAATCGGATTTTTTTTTTTAACTGTTGAGTTTGGAGAGTTCTTTAGATATTTTAGGCTAGTCCTTTGGTAAATATGCGGTTTGTAAATGTTTTCTCCTGGACTAGAGCTTGTCTTTTCACATTTATCGTATGATTTCTTGCAGAACAAAAGATTTTAATTTTGATAAGTTCCAATTTATCATTTTTTCTTTTTGGTGTTGACTAAGAGCACTTTGCTTAATCCTAGATCTTCAGGATTTTTTTTTCCTTCCAAAAGTTTTATAGTTTTATATTTTACATTTAATCTGTGGTCTATTTTGAACTACTTTTTGTATAAAGAATGAGACTTAGGTGAGTTTTATTTTTTGGTTTATGGATGTTTAATTGTCCAGCATTGTTTATGGAAAAGGTGAATTTTTTACATTGAAGTGCTTTTGAACTTCTGTCAAAAATCAATTGGTTATATTTGTGTGGGCCCATTCTGGCTTCTCTGTGCCGTTTCAATTTCATTGATTTCTGCTCTCTACTTTTTTTCATCCTTCTGCTTGCTCAGGGTTTATTTTGTTCTTCTTTTTCAAGGTTCTTGAGGTGGGAGCTTAAATTATTGATTTGAGAATTTTCCCCATTTCTACTACATTAAGTTCACGCTATAAATTTTTTCTCTCAGCACTATTAGCAGTCTCCCACAAATTGATGATATATTTTCATTTTCATCCTGTTCAATGTATTTTTAATTTCTCTTGAACCTTTCTTTTTTTTATCCATTTACTATTTAGAAGTGTGTTGTTTAATTCCTAAGTGTATGTAGATTTTCCCATTATCTTTCTTGTTGATTTCTAGCTTAATCTCTTTTTGGAGAACACACTGCATGTGATTTGAATTCTTTTAAATTTTTAAGACTTGTTTTATGGCCCAGAATGTAGTCTATCTTGGAGTATATTTCTTGGGCAGTCGAAAAGAAGGTGTATTATGCTGTTGTTGGGTGAACTGTTCTATAAATGTTGAGATTCTGTTGGTTGATAATGTTGTCAAGTTCTATGTCCTTGCTGATTTTCTGTTTGGTGGTTGTTTTATCAATTGTTAAGAGAGGAGTGTTGAAGTCTACAAGTATACTTTGGAATTTACTTTTTTTTCTTTTCAGTTCTAGCAGTTTGGGATTCACATAATTTGCAGCTCTGTTATTTGGTTCATACTCATTTAGGATTGTTATGTCTTCATGGTCGATTTACCCTTTTATAACTAGACAATGTGTCTCTCTGTTTCTGGTAATTTTCTTTGCTCTAAAGTCTATTTTATGTGATATTAATAGAGCCACTCCTATTTGCCTTTGATTAATGTTTACATGATATATCTCTTTTAATCCTTTTACTTCCAGCTGATCTATATTGTTACATTTAAAGGGAGTTTCTTTAGACAGCGTATAGTTAGTCCATGGTGTTTAATTCACTCTGGCAATCTTTGTCTTTTAATAAGTATATTAGGCCATTTCATATAATGTATGTATTGATATGTTGGGGTTTAAGTCTGCCATTTTATTTTTTGTTTCTTGTTTTCTTTTGCCTATATTCCTATGTATTTCTTAAACCTGTTTTAGAACTTGATTTTGATTTATCTGTATTGTTGTTTGTGTCTGTGTGTGTGTGTGTGTGTGTGTGTGTGTTACTTTTTGCTTTATAGCACAGTCAATCAGTTATACATATACATATATCCCCATATCTCTTCCTTCTTGCGTCTCCCTCCCACCCTCAACATCCCACCCTTCTAGCTGGTCACAAAGGACAAAGCTGATCTCCCTGTGCTATGCGACTGCTTCCCACTAGCTATTTTACATTTGGTAGTGTATGTATGTCCATATATACACTACCGCTCTCACATTTTGTCCCAGCTTACCCTTCCCCCTCCCTGTGTCCCCAAGTCCATTCTCTAGTAGGTCTGCGTCTTTATTCCCGTCTTGCCCCTAGGTTCTTCATGACCATTTTTTTTATTTTTTATTTTTTTAGATTCCATATATATGTCTTAGCATACGGTATTTGTTTTTCTCTTTCTGACTTACTTCACTCCGTATGACAGACCCTAGGTCCATCCAGCTCACTACAAATAACTCAATTTTGTTTCTTTTTATGGCTGAGTAATATTCCATTGTATATATGTGCCACATCTTCTTTATCCATTCATCTGTCGATGGACACTTAGGTTGCTTCCATGTCCTGGCTATTGTAAATAGAGCTGCAATGAACATTGTGGTACATGACTCTTTTTGAATTATGGTTTTCTCAGGGTATATGCCCAGTAGTGGGATTGCTGGGTCATATGGTAGTTCTATTTTTAGTTTTTTAAGGACCCTCCATACTGTTCTCCATAGTGGCTGTATCAATTTACATTCCCACCTTCCCAGTGCAAGAAGGTTCCCTTTTCTCCACACCCTCTCCAGCATTTATTGTTTGCAGATTTTTTGATGATGGCCATTCTGACCAGTGTGAGATGATATCTCCTTGTAGTTTTGATTTGCATTTCTCTAATGATTAATGATGTTGAGCCTCCTTTCATGTGTTTGTTGGCAATCTGTATATCTTCTTTGATGAAATGTCTATTTAGGTCTTCTGCCCATTTGTGGATTGGGTTGATTGTTTTTTCTATATTGAGCTGCATGAGCTGCTTGTAAATTTTGGAAATTAATCCTTTGTCAGTTGCTTCATTTGCAAGTATTTCCTCCCATTCTGAGGGTTGTCTTTTCATCTTGTTTATGGTTTCCTTTGCTGTGCAAAGCTTTTAAGTTTCATTAGGTCCCATTCATTTATTTGTGTTTTTATTTCCATTTCTCTAGGAGGTGGGTCAAAAAGGATCTTGCTGTGATTTATGTCATAGAGTGTTCTGCCTATGTTTTCCTCTAAGAATTTGACAGTGTCTGGCCTTACACTTAGGTCTTTAATCCATTTTGAGTTTATTTTTGTGTATGGTGTTAGAGAGTGTTCTAATTTCATTCTTTTACATGTAGCTGTCCAGTTTTCCCAGCACCACTTATTGAAGAGGATGTCTTTTCTCCATCATATATTCTTGGCTCCTTTATCAAAGATGAGGTGACCATATGTGTGTGGGTTTATCTCTGGGCTTTCTATCCTGTTCCATTGATCTATATTCCTGTTTTTGTGCCAGTACAATACTGTCTTGATTACTGTAGCTTTGTAGTATAGTTTGAAGTCCAGGAACCTGATTTCTCCAGCTTCGTTTTTCTTTCTCAAGATTGCTTTGGCTACTTGGGGGCTTTTGTGTTTCCATACAAATTGTGAAATATTTTGTTTTAGTTCTGTGAAAAATGCCAGGGGCGGTTTGATAGGGATTGCACTGAATCTGTAGATTGCTTGGGTAGTATAGTCATTTTCACAATGTTGATTCCTCCAATCCAAGAACATGGTATATCTCTCCATCTATTTGTATCATCTTTAATTTCTTTCATCAGTGTCTTATAATTTTCTGCATACAGGTCTTTTGTCTCCTTCGGTAGGTTTATTCCTAGGTATTTTATTCTTTTTGTTGCAATGGTAAATGGGAGTGTTTTCTTAATTTCACTTTCAGATTTTTCATCATTAGTGTATAGGAATGGAAGAGATTTCTGTGCATTAATTTTGTATCTTGCTACTTTACCAAATTCATTGATTAACTCTAGTAGTTTTCGGGTAGCATCTTTAGGATTCTCTATGTATAGTATCATGTCATCTTCAAACAGTGACAGCTTTACTTCCTCTTTTCCGATTTGGATTCCTTTTATTTCTTTTTCTTCTCTGATTGCTGTGGCTAAAACTTCCAAAACTATGTTGAATAATAGTGATGAGGGTGGGCAACCTTGTCTTGTTCCTGATCTTAGTGGAAATGGTTTCAGTTTTTCCCCATTGAGGACGATGTTGGCTGTGGGTTTGCCATATATGGCCTTTATTATGTTGAGGTAAGTTCCCTCTATGCCTACTTTCTGGAGTTTTTTTTATCATAAATGGATGTTGAATTTTGTCAAAAGCTTTCTCTGCATCTATTGAGATGATCATATGGTTTTTCTCCTTCAGTTTGTTAATATGGTGTATCAAATTGATTGATTTGCATATATTAAAGAATCCTTGCATTCCTGGGGTAAACCCCACTTGATCATGGTGTATGATCCTTTTAATGTGCTGCTGGATTCTGTTTGCTAGTATTCTGTTGAGGATTTTTGCATCTATGTTCATCAGTGATATTGGTCTGTAGTTTTCTTTTGTTGTGACATCTTTGTCTGGTTTTGGTATCAGGGTGATGGTGGCCTCGTAGAATGAGTTTGAGAGTGTTCCCTCCTCTGCAAATTTTTGGAGGAGTTTGAGAAGGATAGGTGTTACCTTTTCGCTGCATGTTTGATAGAATTCGCCTGTGAAGCCATCTGGTCCTGGGCTTTTGTTTGTTGGAAGATTTTTAATCACAGTTTCAATTTCAGTGCTTGTGATTGGTCTGTTCATATTTTCTATTTCTTCCTGGTTCAGTCTCGGCAGGTTGTACATTGCTAAGAATTTGTCCATTTCTTCCAGGTTGTCCATTTTATTGGCATAGAGTTGCTTGAAGTAATCTCTCATGATCCTTTGTATTTCTGCTGTGTCAGTTGTTACTTCTCCTTTTTCATTTCTAATTCTATTGATTTGAGTCTTCTCCCCTTTTTTCTTGATGAGTCTGGCTAATGGTTTATCAATTTTGTTTATCTTCTCAAAGAACCAGCTTTTAGTTTTATTGATCTTTGCTGTCATTTCCTTCATTTCTCTTTCATGAATTTCTGATCTGATCTTTATGATTTCTTTCCTTCTGCTAACTTTGGGTTTTTTTTGTTCTTCTTTCTCTAATTGCTTTAGGTGTAAGCTTAGGTTGTTTATTTGAGATGTTTCTTGTTTCTTAAGGTAGGATTGTATTGCTATAAACTTCCCTCTTAGAACTGCTTTTGCTGCATCCCATAGGTTTTGGGTCATCATGTTTTCATTGTCATTTGTTTCTAGGTATTTTTTGATTTCCTCTTTGATTTCTTCAGTGATCTCTTGGTTATTAAGTAGTGTATTGTTTAGCCTCCATGTGTTTGTATTTTTTACAGATTTTTTTCCTATAATTGGTATCTAGTCTCATAGCATTGTGGTCGGAAAAGATACTTGTTATGATTTCAATTTTCTTAAATTTACCAAAGCTTGACTTGTGACCCAAGATATGATCTATCCTGGAAAATGTTCCATGAGCACTTGAGAAGAAAGTTTATCCTGTTGTTTTTAGATGGAATGTCCTATAAATATCAATTAAGTCCATCTTGTTTAATGTATCACTTAAAGCTTGTGTTTCCTCATTTATTTTCATTTTGGATGATCTGTCCATTGGTGAAAGTGGGGTGTTAAAGTCCCATACTCTGATTGTGTTACTGTCAATTTCCCCTTTTATGGCTGTTAGTATGTGCCTTATGTATTGAGGTGCTCCTATGTTGGGTGCATAAATATTTACAATTGTTATACCTTCTTCTTGGATTGATCCCTTGATCATTATGTAGTGTCCTTCTTTGTCTCCTGTAATAGTCTTTATTTTAAAGTCTCTTTTGTCTGATATGAGAATTGCTACTCCAGCTTTCTTTTGATTTCCATTTGCATGGAGTATCTTTTTCCTTCCCCTCACTTTCAGTCTGTATGTGTCCCTAGGTCTGAAGTGGGTCTCTTGTAGACAGCATATATATGGGTCTTGTTTTCGTATCCATTCAGCCAGTCTGTGTCTTTTGGTGGGAGCATTTAATCCATTTACACTTAAGGTAATTATCGATATGTATGTTCCTATTACCATTTTCTTAATTGTTTTGGGTTTGTTATTGCAGGTCTTTTCCTTCTCTTGTGTTTCTTGCCTAGAGAAGCTCCTTTAGCATTTGTTGTAAAGCTGGTTTGGTGGTGCTGAATTCTCTTAGCTTTTGCTTGTCTGTAAAGTTTTAATTTCTCCGTCAAATCTGAGTGAGATCCTTGCTGGGTAGAGTAATCTTAGTTGTCAATTTTTCTCCTTCATCACTTTAAATATATGCTGCCACTCCCTTGTGGCTTCCAGAGTTTCTGCTGAAAGATCATCTGTTAACCTTATGGGGATTCCCTTGTGTGTTATTTGTTGTTTTTCCCTTGCTGCTTTTAATATTTTTTCTTTGTATTTAATTTTTGATAGTTTGATTAATATGTGTCTTGGCATGTTTCTCCTTGGATTTATCCTGTATGGGACTCTCTGTGCTTCCTGGACTTTATTAACTATTTCCTTACCCATATTAGGGAAGTTTTCAACTATAATCTCTTCAAATATTTTCTCAGTCCCTTTGTTTTTCTCTTCTTCTTTTGGGACCCCTATAATTCAAATGTTGGTGCGTTTAATATTGTCCCAGCGGTCTCTGAGACTGTTATCAATTCTTTTCATTCATTTTTGTTTATTCTGCTCTGCAATAGTTATTTCCAGTATTTTATCTTCCAGGTCCCTTATCCGTTCTTCTGCCTCAGTTATTCTGCTATTGATCCCTTCTAGAGAATTTTAAATTTCATTTATTGTGTTGTTCATGATTGTTTGTTTGCTCTTTAGTTCTTCTAGGTCCTTGTTAAACGTTTCTTGTGTTTTCTCCATTCTGTTTCCAAGATTTTGGATCATCTTTACTATCATTATTCTGAATTCTTTTTCAGGTAGACTGCCTATTTCCTCTTCATTTGTTAGGTCTGGTGGGTTTTTACCTTGCTCCTTCATCTGCTCTTTGTTTCTTTGTTTCTCATTTTGCTTAACTTACTGTGTTTGGGGTCTCCTTTTTGCAGGCTGAAGGTTCGTAGTTCCCGTTGTTTTTGGTGTCTGTCCCCAGTGGCTAAGGTTGGTTCAGTGGGTTGTGTAAGCTTCCTGGTGTAGGGGACTGGTGCCTGTGTTCTGGTGGATGAGGCTGGATCTTGTCTTTCTGGTGGGCAGGTCCACATCTGATGGTGTGTTTTGGGGTGCCTGTGACCTTATTATGATTTTAGGGAGCCTCTCTGCTAATGGGTGGGGTTTTGTTCCTGTCTTGCTAGTTGTTTGGCATAGGGTGTCCAGCATCTGTATTGTTTTTGATTGTGTCTTTTTGCATAGCCTTTTGGTGGTCGCTCTAGATTAATTATATTGATATATACGTAATTTATCACAATCTGCTGCTATTATCATTTTTCTCGTTTGAGTTAAATATAGAAGGCTTACCTACCATTTAATCCTTTTATTTTCCTTTGTTTATAACATAATTGTTTTAAACCTCTCCTCTGCATGCATTTAATCAATCAGACAGTGTTACAATTTTTGCTTCAACATCAGTTACCTAATAGTTCATTTACCTCTTTCTTGTTTCATTCTAGCTTAACTACCAGTCATCTGCCCCACTTATTACTTATAAAATATAAATCAGAGATAAAGTGCTGTAGATGAGGTAATATCAGTGCCACTCTGCTGAGCGCAGGAACTACAGAATAGTCTACGTCCTCAGTCAGGGGTAAGGTATGGGAGTAGGGTCAAGTTCATTGGCCAGTAGGGCAATATTTTAGTTCTTGTCATTTTTGTTTTCATTAAGTTTCTTTCTCATTTTGTTTCAGTTATTAATGGTAAGAAATTTGGAATGCTTATTGAAAGAAGTGCAAAATGTGTTCCAAAACCAAATATAACATTTAAAAAATTAGTTTCTGTTTCTCAGTATCTGTATCCTTGCTTCAGGGTTCCTGCTGATATACACAGTGTCTGTGAAAAGTAGAGGAAAACATTCCCACTGGGGGAAGAATTGTAAAAAGGTGCCATTTTTAGGGCTGCTCTAGCCCCACAATATGTGCGCTGAATTTTCTACCCTCACCCTCTTAGCAGGGTCCCTCTCTGCTGGGCTCAACCTGCCTCACTGTTACCTGTGACCCTGCCTTCCTTACCTCTCTGAATTTCTCTCATGTTTTGATCTAAAGAAATTTTCTAAGAAATCTGCTCAGATATATTATTTTTCTTTTATTCTGATATCTTGGTTTCTTTCAAGAGGAATAAAATGTAAATTAAATGTAGATTTATTTCTATTCAAAATTCAGTATTAATAAAAGCAATTGTAGCTCTTACCACACCTGTCGTAAGTAATTTCCAGCAACAGGTAACAGGTGTTTTGAGGAAAAGGGGACTTCGTGGTCAAAATAAGTTGAGAAAATGGTACATAATCTATCCCATTTTTGTATATTTATATAGTAACAACTCTCAAAAGTTATGTAGTAAAGAAATTCTTGCTTAACTTTGTTTAATCTAGCATTTAACTATATAATTCTACATAATTAAATAATCCAAATTTATTTACCTACATAATTCCTCTTCAATATATTTCATTTTATTTTACTTTGCATATCACCAATTAATAAGTTTTAGTCTATTAATGCCTATTAAAACCAATTTTAGCTTGGGAAATATAAGTTACAAATAATTTATTTGGTTTCTACAATATGTGGGATGTTATACTATGCACTGATATAATTAATCTTTCTTGACTTTTTTAAAGTTAATAACAAATCTGTAACTTTACTGTCATCTCCTCTATAGAAAGTTCTCTTAGTCTGCATCTTATGGACCTTTTCAGGTTCTAATGAATGGCATGAACAGTCCCCAAATTGGATATGGTATTTTGTGTAAGATGTGCACATTTCTGTAGAAAGGGCTCATTGTTTTAAAATTCAGTCTTCAAAGAGTTTGTGACCTTTGTAAGATTAAGACCTACTCTTCTATAGGAGGTAGTTGCCACCATTTGTGTAGTTTTTCCTTTCCCAAATCAAGGTACTGCATTAAACATCAATTTAGGTATCTAAACAAGATGTAAAGATACATTATAATATATGGGTGAAGGCATTTAGCACATTTTGTTTTTATTTCAACTACCTATAATGATTATAACTTGTATAAAAGGGCAGGGGAAGTCACACTCTTTATGTTTTTATATTAAATAGCAGATTCAAATTTTATTTTTCATTGTTGCTTTAGTTTCCTGATGTGTTTTATTTTGGTCTGTTTATATTTATTCACAAATGGTTACTAAATAGCGACTAGTTGCCATATATTAGATATTATGAAATAAAAATAAGAATCATCATGTGATTTTAAGGGCTAAGTCTTTATTTGAACTTTACATTTCTTGGACAATAATTAGTAAGGTTAATATGCTAGAGAGCAGGCCATTGCAGAAGGTGTTTCCCCCCCTCCCCCCCAAAAAACAACAGAAATTGAAGGGATGCATTTTTAGCAGTTTGTTGAACAGCCAAACTTACTCCTGTTTTGTTACTTCAGACACCTGTTCTGATGCTATTCCTTGGCTCTGTATCACAGAACTTCCCATTAATGACTGTCCTTTTATTTCTAGTTTGATTCTTAATTCCATAAAATTTCTATTTTCATTCTTCCACTATTCCTATCCATCCAACATCTTTTTATAAAAAGTCTATTTTATATTGAAAACAGGGAGGGACCATTTTTTATCTGTATTCTATAAAGTGATGTGGGCAGGATTTAGGTCCCAGCGTGTAATTTTAATAATTTAAGTGATCTGCCTGGGAATGAGGAATGGCTGAGGGTGTAAAATCTGAAACCTTGACCTTAATAGCATCATGTTTGAAAAAGCTGAATTAATTACTCTAAGAAAATAATGTACAAATGTAGTAACATATGAAGAAAATGTTTCCTTGGGAGAAAAATGAATTAATTATGGTAAAAAATTTTCAGCAGAAACAACACTGCATTCTTTTAAAGTGAAATCATAAATAGAGGTAAACTAATATTTCCGGAATTACTGACACTCCATATACAACGTGTATATTTTTCTTGGCCTTAAAATTTTTTTCCACTAAATCAGATTCATTGCATTTGGCAAGATTTTCAGAAAGAGCATGAGGTTATTTGGGGGATGAGTATTTGACATGTTCACACAATGTACAGTTCAGGGTTCAAAGTTGAAATCACAGCACTGTTTTTCTTGACAAGAATTCTCTCTGGCAAATTGCCTAGGAAAATTCTGGTAGGTTTCCTTGCATCCCACCCAATATTCAACTAATATTATAAAATCAGTCATCAGCTGGGACTAACTAATTGCTCTAGAGTTATTTATCTGAATAAGATGACTCTCCATTAGACTTGTTCAAACAATGGGACACATTTAATTGAAAGACTCAAATATTCTTTTGCCTAAAAATTGGTGAGAAAATATATGTTGAATTTGTATCTTTGATAATATGCCAATTATATTATTGGTAAGTTATAGAAATATCTGTATATCTCAGGATAAAATCTAAGTAGGAACTTCTTAGAAATGTTTCTGCTCTAACTCCATTTAATGACATGTTACTGTTGTACTCTTACTATGCCATCAACATTTCACTTGTTAATTTATTTTGGTGGCTATAGTGCTGAAATTTTATGTCATTTTGTACTATAGACTCTGCCTCATGGAAAATATTATAGTGGTATTCAGAGAGTATAGACTCAGATTGGCTATTATAGTGTGAGTCTAAAATTTGATTTTAAGAGTGTGAGCATGTTGCTGAATCCAAGTTTGTGTGACTGACGCACAGTAAGGCCAAACAAACTGAAATGCCAGAATTTGGAGCTGAGAAAGGTTTATTGTGAGGGCCAAGCAAGGAGAACAGGCAACTCGTGCTAAAAAAAACCCGAACTCCATGATGGTTTTCAGGAAAGAGGTTTTAAAGGCAGAATTTGGGGTGCGGACTGCAGGGTGTGTGATTTTCTTCTGATTGGTTGGCAGTGAGGTAACAGGGCAGTGCTCCAGGCATCTTGTGCACAGCCTGAAGTTACCATCCTCCACCTGGGTGGAGTCCTTACTTCCTGCAGAAGAACTCAAAGATAGTTAGGTACATCCCTTGAGGAGGAGCTAGGACCTTATTGCTGCACTATTGTTTGGCTGCTTTTCCTTTGTTTCTGCATTCCTTCACTTCCCTGCTTAGTAACTGTTTGAATCTGACCTTTGAAGCTCAGGAAAGGTTTAGGAGGCTGAAGTCTTTTCCCTACAAATGAAAGTGGGGACATGAAAAGGCTTTTGTACCTGGGAGGACCCCACACGGTCCTGCTTGATTTCAAGCAGGCTGTGAAATGTTGAACAACTAGTGTAATTCTAGTGGAGTTCTTCAGTGTCTCCCAATAGAATTAAATATTGCTTTTTGAAAGAAGTTGATTTGGGATTAAGAGCTGTAATTTGTAATGTGTCATTGCAAAACATTATGTAAAATGGCCATGTTTGTAAATATGCAAGGTTTAGGTAAAATAAGTAATTTGGATGCTAAAGCAAAAATTAGGGGTGCAAATTTTTGTTTTATTTCCAAGTTTTCTTTCCTGTATACTATCAACTCTCTCTGCATTTTGTAGTTAAATTGGTGCTATGTAGAACCTGAAGCTTTATAGCAAAGTTCTACTTTTTTCTTTCTAACAATGTTTACAAGCATTTCACCATCATAAAATACTTTTCATTTTATTTTTTATTTTTATGTTTATATTCACAACAGAGATTCATTCATTTATTAATATGCATTTATTGAACATGAATTATGTACCAGACACTGTTCTAGTCCCTCAGAATTTACTAATGACTAAGACAGGAAAAACTTCCTACCATAATGATGTTTACATTATAGCAGGAGAGAAGACAATAAACAAACAAATCCAATGGCTAATTCTTAGTTCTCATCTTAGTTGACTTACAGCAGCATTCAACACAGCTGATCTTTTTCAATACTTTGCAACACTTTCTTTACTTAGTTTTGGGATTTCCCCAGGTTTTCTTCTCTGTCTGTTCATTCTCTATTTCCTTTGCTGGTTCCTCCTTATCTTCTTGATTTCTTAATATTGACATGCTCCACGGCTGTCCTTGAACTTCTTCTCCTCCTTGTCTTCTTTGCATCCTTGATGATTGTATTTATTAGCTTAGCTTTAAATACACTCTCTACTCTGACAACTGCCTATTCATTAGTCTCCAACTTAGACCTCTCCCTTGATCTCCAGGTTCAGTATGGAATTGTTCACTCCATATATCTTCTTTAATATCTGATACACATAAAGTCCTGATTGTACCTTCCGGATTGGCTTGTCCTGCAGGCTTTTCCATTTTAGTAAATGGTAACCCCAGCCAAAAATCTAAGAGCTATCGCTCACTTCTCTTTCTCTTCTAACACATCTCTAGTCCATTGTCTTTTTGATCTCATTACCCCTCATTTTCCCAACTCCAGCCATTCTAGCCTCCATGCTGTTCCTCCAGTACACCTTATATGGTTCAGCCCGAGGGCCTTCTGCTGGAAATCTCATCTCCCAGATTTACTCATGGCACACTCCCTCACATCCTTCAGGTTTGTTCCCAAACTCACTTCTGTGAAACCTTCCTGGACCTACTGAAAAATTATACACCCCTTATTTATGTTCCTTACTAAGTTTTTCTTTATTGCATTTATCCCTGTCTAACATACTAAGTATTTTACTTCCTTTGTACTTTTGCTAGCTCCTCTCCTGCTAGAATGTGAGCTCCATGGGCAGGAAATTTCATGTTTTGCTCTGTACCTGGAATGGTATCTGGCATGCGGTAAGTCCTCAGTGGAATGCGGGGCTCCAGAGCAGAGGAACCACATCTCTGCAGGGTTTCCCTCCCTCCTTCTTCCCTCACCATTTCCCCTCCTTTCCTTCTTCCTTCCCTCTTTCTCTCCCTTCCTTCCTCCCTTCCCCGGCCCCCTTCCTCTTCCTCCTCTTTCTTCATTGTTCTTAATAGGCTTGGAGAAGCCGCTGAGTTAAAGCCCGTTTTCTATTTCTGGCTCTCTGTTTGGATCGGCAGTCACTTGGTTATGTGGGAAATCCGTGCCTAGTCTTCCTGAGGTGTGGGCTGCCTGGACATCATAGAAGCCTCTTCATCTTCAGGGTCATGGCCTGTTTTTTGTTTTGTTTTGTTTTGCTAATTGCTTTATAACCACAACAAACTAGTACAGAGTATGCCCTGTACAAAGCAACACAATAAAGATTGAGGTGCTCCCTTGGGCAAGGCTGAAGATTTCAGCCTGTGATATTTGGAATTTAGGCTACAGTCCTTGTTTTTGGATGGATCACTGGGTGTGTGACACAGTCCATGCTTTTGACCAGATTCGAACAGGAGAATGGCCACTTGGCCCAGGTAGAAGTAGATGAAGTGTTTGGTTTCATGTGTCACATAAGTACCGAAGTTCCTCCCCACAGTGCAGTGGCAGGTGGGGTTCTACTTCTTGTCAAACTCCTTCTTGATATGGGCAGCAGTGTCCTTCTCTGTATTTCTCCAGTGCCTGAGTAGCGCGCTCCACCGAGTCCTGTTGCGTCTCCTCCAACATATCGGCATTTTTGATCACGGCCTTTCGGTCACACATGGTTACCAAAGAGCAGCGGCTGGCTGACTGCAGCGGTCTCCTGGGGGAGAGGCTGGTGAGGCTCAGACCCTTAGAGAGGAGCGGTCCCTACTGAAGCCGTGGCGCATCTATCAGGGTCACAGCCTATTAACCCTATAATTTGAATTCTGCTCCTGGCAGCTCAGCAGTCATTGAATGCCATTGATATGTGGCTGCAAAAGTTCTGTTTGGGGAGTGGCTTGTTCTTCTAGTGAGTGTCCGAGCTGCTGCCCACCATCGTGGCTCTGGATAACCCTCCTTTAGTACCTCCTATGATACTGTGCTACATTCACAGACTCATTTATTTTTCTCCATGGCAGTAAATTGTAAGCTCTATGAGAATAGGAACATTTTTTGAAAATAAATATTTGTTGAATAAAGGAAAGAATGTCTAAATTTCACTTATAGATAGAAAAATCTAAAAACAAAAAGATGGAAACTATTTTATGATGATAAAATATTGGTAATAAGCACATAGTTTTTTCTTTCATTTGCTTTATCTATGCTATTTCTAAAAAAAGTCTTTGTCTTTTTTTGGCACAAAGTTTCCAGTTCTTATACAGTGTACACCCTATTTTTTATTTACTTTCATTCATGTTAATGGGAATCTGGAGCTGGATGAAGAGGAATAAGTGTGCCTAGCTTGCCATCTTTCCCAGAATATTTTCACCAATGTTTATGTTTTTTAATAAACGTGTTGTAATGAAAAATACTTCTCAGCTTTTTTACTCACCTTATATGCTTGATAGAGCAATAAATGACTTTGTCCACTCTCAAAGAACAAAAATTTATTCTCATCAAGGAGACTTAAAAAAAAAATCTTTTCTTTGTGTGACAAGGCAGGTATTGAGCAGTTGTTTTCCTGCACCTATTGTCCTTAATTTTTTCTGTTCATCTCTTCATTCCCAAATATGCAAAACTACAGAGAAAAAAAGTTATAAAAGGCTAAAGATATGTGATTTCTCCTGAGGTGTTATTCTGTAGAAACATCTGGGTGTGTCATGTACCTGAGTGATTATAAAACAAACATTTTATATATGTTTGTAAATAGGTCATTTCCCTTAATGTGTGCACAGCCTTCTAAATAATATATCCCAATAGTCTGTAACAATGCATTCCTAAAAATAATCCATGGTGATAACTAAATGCTGCTTCTAGGAATGGAAGAATAGAAAAGAGAAAGATTTGTGAAAAAATTAGAGGAACAGTTTACCTCATTGAAAGTACTGGTTCAAGTTCTTCTTTTCTCTGTTTGTCAGAACTACAAATGAATTATTTTACTCTTTGTATGTAAGCACAAATAGCTTTGATGGTTATAAAGAAATAGTTCATGTATGTGTCATTGATTTAAATTACTTGAAAACCATTCCAATTTTAAGCAAATAATTACATGTCACAATTTCATGCTAAATATGTTGTTACTTTTTACTAAAATCTTAAGTGTAAGATTCAGTATAATATAAAAATTACATAAATAAATACCAATTAATTCATTTGCTCTTAGAGTAACCTTCTTACTCAGAGTGAGTTAAAAAAAGGATACCCAATTTTTTATCTTATTTGAAATTATAAAATTATTTTAAGAAAAATTTAATTTAGGAAGTTTTATTTTTCTGTATAATCATTGGGAATTGTGTAGAAAATTTCTTTATTATATTTATTATTTATATATTATTATTATTTTATATGTTTATTAGATGTGTATAGCTCTTCACGTTGCCAGTATCATCAAGTAAAATGCTGCCAACCCCTTCCATATGTCATACCTTTTTAAATATGTCTTTGGTGTCTACACAGTCATGGCCTCATTGCAGGGATTCAGTAAATATTTGTTACTTACTCAGTTCATTCATTCTTTCATTCAACAATTATTTATCAAATACCTGTTATGTATCAGATATTTAATGCAAAAGGTAAACTGTAAATTTACATTTATTTATATCAAAATTTATATTTTGGATGTTATACCTTGGAAAATATTCTATAAATATCATTAGGTGAGCAGTTATTCTTAAAATAATGTTCTATTCACCTTAGTTCTTATTGTTATAAATACTGGTTCACAAAACACCATGTTAGATCCCAATAATGTCACTTATTTTAAGGCTGTAGCAAGGACATTTTTTGCTCTCTGATATCAATGATCCTCTTCTCCTATAATGAAAGGACTCTTGTTTTGTAGCAGGACATGTGGCTACAGAGTAAGCACTACATTTTCTAAGCTCCCTTGGAGGTGATGTGTGCGGTTTCCAGATTTTCCTTAAAGGACGAAGAGCTGGCCCTCTGCCACCTTTTCCCCATCCTGCTGCTTTGAAAAGTGTTTGTGGTGATGGATCGATCATCTTGTACCATGTGGATAAGAGCAGTATCTGAGGGATGACAGAGCTACGTGATAGAAAAAGCCTGGGTCCCCCATAAAATCCCTAGACTATCATTTCCATACTGTAATGTGAAAGGAATAAACCTCTGTTTTCTTTATGGACTGTATTTGAATCTCTGTTATGCATTTCCTAAGACAGAATTTGGTACCAGAAATGGGGTGCATGAAGTGGCATAACCTAGATCTGTGGCATAATATGTTTAGCACTTGGGAGGCAGGAAGCACAGACACAGATATTGGAAGTTGAAAAGCTGGTTGATCCCTGATATGCTGAGGCAAAGCATTGATATAACTGTTGATTACAGTATTTTAGAAGGCAGATTAAATGGTGACGGAGGCCATATATAACATTAGGGGAAGTCACTGGAAAGCTGCAGGATCTTCATGTGTGTTGGCAGCTTCTTGCTCTTCCAGCAAAATCCTATGACAGAGATGAACTCAGGCTAGAGTTAACCAGTCTGCAAGCAAAGGTGGAAGGGCATATAGTTCTGTTAAGAAAGGCTCTTTGTGCCAGGTTAGCAAAATAATTTCACTGAGAGTCCTATAATTTGAGGCCTTTGAGGGTTGAAAAAGTCAACTCCTGTATTCCAAACCAAAGCAATTATAGCTGGTAGCTTCAAAGCCACTGCCTTAGTAGGAGATAAATTCAATGTCCTGCCAGATTTGGGAACCAGACGAGAAGCAAAATCAGATTAAGAGTATTGCTTTTCCACCCAAACAAAATGGTTTAGATAGCCTGGATGTAGCTTCCATCCAGAGAGGGGGTAAGGAAAGCACACAGGGTAATAAGGAAAAGACAAGCATCTTCAGGCTTAAAGAATACATCTAGATTAAATCTTTGGCTATAGATACTTACATATGGAACTAATCCAAAACAAATTGCCTGGAAGCTAGCTAAGGTTTTGAGGGAATTGTATGGCTACAGAGCAACAACATAGCCTGCAAAAGCCTGGAATTGTTCAACCCTTTAGAAAATTCCTGGGCCGCCAAATCTGGACCAGCGAGGAGAAGGCTACAAAAATATCAGTCTCCAAGAAGAGCAATCTTTGTACCACCTGCTTGATTCATGGCAAGGGAGGACAAAAGATAGGACAGCACCCGCCAGGGGGTAGAACCAAAGGCTTTGGAAGAAAGCACACATTTCTTCCAGGAAAGCAGAATCAGGGCCTTCCAGATGAGACTAATCCATTGTTGGTTCATGGAATATTTGTAATGCCTACTTAGTAGGATTTGATTATTGCCATGGCCCAGTGACTGCTATAAATTTCCCAATCCCTCTTTGCTCAATAGGGGCTGTTTAGTTTGCAGTATCTACTTCTTCACAAGCCATGAGTATTGAGTGTATGGGGACAGATAAACTTGTTTTAGTTTGTAGGTTGCCAAATCATGAGGCTCCACATCCATGATTAATGAAGGGAAAGAGCTATACATCATCCAGAGAGGAGAGACTTTTAGCTGGGTACAGTAACCAGTGGGACTTTGGAATTTTCTCCCTTGTGGAGGTAATCAATGTATTCTATGTGAAGGAGAGAGATTGTGATGGATATTTGGGTTGCCACATGAATAGACTGTGGCAAATAATGCTAGTTGTATTTAAATGTCCATTCTCTCCTTTAACAGAGATACAGACATACCTCTGAGATGTTGCATGTTCAATTTTAAACCACCACAATAAAGTGAGTATCACAATTAAGTGAGATACACAATTTATTTTTGTTTCCCAGTGTATATAAGAGTTATGTTTATACCATACCGTAGTGTATTAAATGTGGAATAGCATTATGTCTAAGAAAACAACGTTCATGCCTTAATTAAAAATACTTTATTGCTAAAAAATGCTAACCATCATCTGAGCCTTCAGTTGAGTCATAGTAGTTACATTAAAGATCACTGATTTCAGATCATCACAACAAATATAATAATAATGAAAAAATTTGAAATATTGTGAGAGTTAACCAAACTGTGACACAGAGACATGAAGTGAGCAAATACTGTTGGAAAAGTGGCACCAATAGACTTGCTTCATGCAGGGTTGCCACAAACCTTCAATTTGTAGAAAACACAATAACTGTGAAGTGTAATAAAGAGAAGCACAACAAAACAATGTATGCCTGTAAAGCCCCTGATTTTTGGCTATGTGCAGGACTGCCAAAAATAAAGTTTTTTTACCTTCCTTGTAGTTAGGTGTGGCCACATGACTAATGGATGTAAGGAGACTTTGTGGGTGCAGAATCTGGGATGTTTTTAAAAGGCAAGTGTGTTGCATTCCTGTCACCCTTCTTCTATCCCATTTTTTCGAACACAAATGAGGTAGTGAGCTATCTTGGAACAAGAACTAAGGATGATTTTGAGGGAAAGGTAGACCAATAAGATAGAAGGAGATTTTGTCCTTGGGTAACTTTGTGTAGCAGAGCTCCCATACTAGTTCTGTATTGCTCCCCTTAAGAATATTTCACAAGGGAGAAGTACACTTTTATTACATTAAGAGGGTTGATATTTGGGTCTTGTATCAGTCAGCTATTGCTGCATAACAAACAATATAAAAATTTCAGTGGCATACAAAAATAATCATTTATTTCTTGCTCATGATTTTATGAATTGGTTGGAACAGTTCTGTTTCATACTTCAGGTAGAATGGTAAATTCTGCTTCATATTCTCATACTTCTCCTAAGATCATATGAGTGTGTATACTGTTTGTAGCTAAGAGTTATGAGAGCCAGATAAATGACTGTAGTGAACTGTCCTACATAATGGTGAACTATTATGCATTTATGAATATCATGTAGGTGAAAGAGAAGTTGAATGATGGTTTTGAGTTTTGAAGGTGTAATTTAGTACTGTATTGAGTGGAAGTAAATTACTATATCAGTGCTAATGCTAGTGTAGCTATACAAAAATCCTGCTATTTTGCCATCTCTCTATCTAGAACTGTAAAAAGGCCTGGGATTTTACCCTACTTGCACACTAATAAGTTAGCCTGCTATAGTTTTATAGATGCTGACGGGAGACAAGACTCTTGGGTCAGAGATGATGAACAATTTATTATTCACAGCATTAGCAGCAACCAGAAAATCAGCATTTTTTTGCACCTGTTTTCTGGGCTCCAGTTCCCATAAGGAAACACAAAGAGGGTGAGCTGTTACCTGCACACTCTATGGGTTGCATTACAGGAGAAGAATCCAGAGCATACAGAGCCCAGAATTTTTAATAATGGGTGGTAAGCATCCTGCCTTTTGCTACAGAGGGGAGACAGTATCTTTATCTTCCAAAGTTGTAAACAAATGTGTCTCTTACTGCAGAGTAAATACCACATCTTCCAAGGCTGTTCACGATACAAACATACTTGAAATGATCTTCTGGAATAAAGGACAGTCAGTATCACTACTAGCAACAGGTGTAGAAATGAGAGATCCATGGAGAACTGTCTCCCAAACTGCTTTTGCCAAAGTCATTAGTGACATTCTAATTTTTGTTCTAACGTGTACTTTTGTCTGCTTATCTAACTTGATCTCTTACAGCTTGCGGCTCTATTGTCATTTTACCCATTCTGGTTTAATTACACCTTTTTCTCTAGGCTTTCTTCTTACTCCTTTGACTTTTTATTCATTCTTTCTTCATTTATCAAATATGTTTTGAGCACTTCATATGCTCCAGGTAGTCTTGTAGGCACTGAGAAGGGAATAATACAAAAAAAGCACCTTTGCTTTCATGAAACTTGTAGTCTAGTAGGGGAAGTCAGATAATAAGTGAGATAAATTAAATGATATATAATATTTTAGGTGGTGGCAAGTACTAAGGAGAAAATTAATGCAAGGTAAAGGAATAGAGGAATAGGAAGATTCCAGTGGGTTGCCATTTGAGAACAAAGGCTTTTCTGAGAAAGTAACATTTGAATAAAAATCTGAAATAAGTGAGCAAACCTTGAGGCTGTTTGAGCCCTATTTGAGGGTGGATGGAAGAGATCTAGGAAAAGCCAACAGGAAATGCAAGGCCTTGAGCCCATAGTGGGCCTCGTGCGTCTGAGGAATAGCAGGAAGTGTCCTATTACTTATCCGTTTATTGTTCAGCTTCCAAAGGTCATCCTAACTCTGACAATATAAACTTAATTTTTTTTTTCTTCTACAAATTTATGGTTTTATGTGTGTGTGTGTGTGTGTGTGTGTGTGAGAGAGAGAGAGAGAGACATGCTTCATCCATTTGTAAGAGTTAAGGTAGAGAATTTTCCAAAAGGTTGTCTAGTTTTTCTAAGATAATTTATTGAGTAATCTTTTTCTTCTTTCTCCATTGATTTGAAATGTTACCTTTGTCATTTAAAGAATTAAAATAAATTCTTATCTGAATTAAGCTTTTTTTTTTTTTTTACTTTCTTCTGTTGCATTCATCTATCAATTTTTAAAATTCATTAAGAAGCTATTTTAATTACATGACTTTTTTTTAGAAATTTCTAGACTTTCCTCCTTATTTTTCCAATTGAAATGTATAATCCCTATGTCTGATTTCAACATTTTCTTGGTATTTTAATTTATATTGCACTTAATAGATGACAGATAGATAAATAGATAAATGAGTATGGCAACTGAGTCATCCCATACAAGAATGTGATTTGTTTATTAATTTATTTAAATATTCTTTTATACTCCTTAATAGATCTTTAAGGTACAATAATGTGTCTTTTTGGTTATTGGGTTTATACTTAGGCCTTTTTTTTTCAATTGTGTTTAGGTGTTAGTAACATTGAACATAATAGAGAAATACACATCTCCGGACCTAATTTTAACAGTTAATATGCTTTATTGTCAGCCTCAGGTAATTCTTAGAATTCAAGTTTCAGTTATTTTGTTTATTATTCTAATGAACTTATGACATATCCAGTATAGAAAGTATAGAAAGTTATCAAACATATTTCTAAGTGAGAGTTTTGGTGTTCTGGGCTTTGCGTATATAACAATGATGAGGCAGTTACTGATCCTGTGACAGAAACATACCCCAAGTGATCATCTAATCTTCTGTCTCCCCCTGGATAGAGCTAAATTAAAAACATCAGGCAAAGCAGCTTAATGTACTTATTGGAGATTTAGGTCAAGACAAGAAGATCCACATATTCCTCTGGTACAGTCTGCAAAGTATAGAGTCATTTTGCAGATGGTCTTATATCCCAATGGGGCGAAGATATACCACCTGCATTTTTCTATTTTGTTTTGATTTTTAGTCAAAGTTTGCATGATGGCATGGAGACTATCCAACTCACTTTCCTACCATAGTCTGATTATTATTTAAGTCATGATGTTTATCAATAAAGTTCTTTGTTTTGTGGGTACAAGTAAAATATTCAGTTTTTCTTAAGATTTATTTTGCTCTGAATTTTCACAATGAAATTGTTTCATGCTTAATTTGATTATTTTTATAATAAAAACAGAGTTACTTTTTAAATTATCTCTAGCTTCATTCTTGTTTTCCTTATTTCCTTATTGGCTACTGATATTAACAATTAGCCAAGCCTGATTCTTGATGCAATTTCATATTTTTTTCATGTAGAGGTAGAAAAGGTTTACTTCTAAAAGCAAATAAATGAAAATAATTTAATAATTTTATTAAACATGATTGTGTGTCTTACTGGATTCATAAATCTATTTTTTAAAAACATTTAAAATAATGATCATAATTGATAATTATATTTTTTGAATTTTCCAGGATTACAATGAAATTAAATAATTTATAATATTTTCTACTTTGCTAACCATGTACTTAACTATCAGGTTTTCAATCCATTTTGTTTTGTTTAATTTCTAAGAATGCCAACATCTAAAAAACACTGACAAACTTATCTTCTGAAGCTAGAAGGTCCCACAGTCCCCTTCAGTACTTTATTTTTAATTCAGTTCAATACTTATAGATATTAATTTTTCACCAAAATGTACAACTTCTTTCTCAAAGCCAGAAAGTTACTGATTCATAAGGTAGACTACCTTGTTACTAATTCAAATAGCTTTTTGGTCCCCCAATCATTTCTCTCTTCCTCTTCCCACATGTCTTACTTGCCTGGAAAAGATATGCAATAAAGCAGTGGAGCAAAGTACATTATGCTGGCACAAAATTTTAAAAAATCATTATTTTGAGATTGCTTATAACAGCAAATCAAACCCAAGAAGCTAGTTTTAGAATTAAGTCCTAGTGCTAGAAAAAAAGACACCTCACATAACTGCAAACCTTTAATTTTACCAGCCTATATAAAAACTTATCAGTACTGTATTTGATACCAAAGAGGGGAAGAGAATAAAAAAGTTGCCTTTTCAAACAATGCTATTAGTAAATACGTTGACATTCATATCAAATATGAGAGAGACAACATGAATCCAGAAGAATAGTACATCATAAAGTTTTCATTACGCATGGATGATTCCACAGAAGTAATATACTTACTAATATCATACAGCTTGGAATCCCTGAAGACAAATGCTTAGAAGAATATTATTTGTTCCAAAGAAGCTCTATATCAAACATCTGAGAATAAAATGTTCAAAGTGGTAAAGGGATACTTGAAACCAAGAACATACTAAGGAAGCACTCACCAAAATATCTTTGGGCATTGAAGGTTATGTTAGGTTGTAGGAAAACATATGAGATTTACATCAAAAGTTCTTTTTAAACCCTAGAATTCAAAAATACGTTATTTAATTAACATTAGATATATTTACATATGTCAGTGTTTGTCCATAGATTTACAGTCCATATTAAAAGATGTTATTAAAATGGTGATTGGTAATAGAAAATGAGGGTGATATACATATAATGGTAATTAAATCCAAGCTGTTAAAATATCTTTTTCATCTTTATTCAAAGAAATATGATCAGAACACAATTTCATACTGAAGTGCATTGGTTCTTCAAGGAGAGTTAGGCAAGAATTTATAAAATTATTGATGAATTGTGTGTGTGTGTGTGTGTGTGTGTGTGTGTGTGTGTGAGAAAGAGAGAGAGAGAGAGATGAAGGAGTATAAGGAAGAGGAGGGGCTGGTTTCTTACTTTGCATATTTTTAAAAAGCATTGTTGTTGGCATTCAAAATAGTGCACTTTGTATTTTTTCAGCTTCCAAGGAGCTTAATTAAAGTACTTTAACAGGTACTGATAGAGTTAATGGAAAAATCTGAATCCTAAACATTTAAGATGAGCAAAGCAACATCTGTGTAGGATTGAGGAAAATCTTTAATATTTTTAAATACTTGAAGGTTTAAAGTCAGCATTACCACCAGACTGTTCACTGTTAAATTTGTCACACACAAAAAAGAGGGAAGACATTTTAAAGGACTGATTGCTCCCATGAAATATTGATATAATTTAAACAGAATTATATGAATTCTGGTAATTTTGTAAGAAAGCAATTAAATACAAGCAACGTATATTCATTTGATACCACCTACTTGTGTGAACAAAATTTGTCATTAATATCACTATGAAAAATTTAAAGAGATCATCATTAAAAAGTCTTGATAAGGATTTGTGTATAGCTATTTCGAACGTAAAACCATATACTAAAGCATTATGTCCACAGAAGAAATTTCATGTTTCTTATTAAAAGTTAGAAAACATTTTTTGGAAAGTGCATTTATAGTCGATATTTTAAATCTTCCCTAATACTTTGTATTTTATTTATATTATAGTCATAAAATGCAAAGGAAATGTAATATTTTTTTCCTCTAAGTCTTATACAGATGCTCCCAGAGTCAGTTTTGTGAAAATTTTATTTCTATGTGTGTCATGAAAAAAAGGCTATGAGTCACTTCTTTATAATGCAGCAAGGGAGAAAAGTGAGTCAATAACTGGTGAAATTATCAGGGCTGAAAAAAGCAGCGTCTTTGAAAACAGGCAGTGAAGAAGGTAGTGGTTTAAAAGATTGGACTAAATGAGTTGGATAATTTTCATCAGAATAAAAAAACAAATGAGGTAAAGCTAAAGTAGATTAGGGAAGATAACTGTTCTTGGGAAGTTGAAAACTCTTTGTCGATTTTTTTTTTAACATCTTTATTGCAGTATAATTGCTTTACAATGGTGTGTTAGTTTCTGCTTTATAACAAAGTGAATCAGTTATACATATACATATGTTCCCATATCTCTTCCCTTTTGCATCTCCCTCCCTCCCACCCTCCCTATCCCACCCCTCTAGGTGGTCACAAAGCACAGAGCTGATCTTCTTGTGCTATGCGGTTGCTTCCCACTAGCTATCTATTTTACGTTTGGTAGTGTATATATGTCCATGCCACTCTCTCACTTTGTCACAGCTTACCCTTCCCCCTCCCCATATCCTCAAGTCCATTCTCTAGTAGGTCTGTGTCTTCATTCCCATCTTGCCACTAGGTTCTTCATGACCTTTTTTTTTTTTTTTTTTCCTTAGATTCCATATATATGTGTTAGCATACTGTATTTGTTTTTCTCTTTCTGACTTACTTCACTCTGTATGACGTACTCTAACTCCATCCACCTCACTACAAATAACTCAATTTCGTTTCTTTTTATGGCTGAGTAATATTCCATTGTATATATGTGCCACATCTTCTTTATCCATTCATCCGATGATGGACACTTAGGTTGCTTCCATGTCCTGGCTATTGTAAATAGAGCTGCAATGAACCACAAGAGAAGGAAAACACCTACAATAACAAACCCAAAACATTTAAGAAAATGGGAATAGGAACATACATATTGATAATTACCTTAAATGTAAATGGATTAAATGCTCCCACCAAAAGACATAGACTGGCTGAATGGATACAAAAACAAGACCCGTATATATGCTGTCTACAAGAGACCCACTTCAGACCTAGGGACACATACAGACTGAAAGTGAGGGGATGGAAAAAGATATTCCATGCAAATGGAAATCAAAAGAAAGCTGCAGTAGCAATTCTCATATCAGACAAAATAGACTTTAAAATAAAGACTATTACAAGAGACAGAGAAGGAGACTACATAATGATCACGGGATCGGTCCAAGAAGAAGGTACAACAATTGTAAATATCTATGCATCCAACATAGGAGCACCTCAATACATAAGGCAAATACTAACAGCCATAAAAGGGGAAATCGACAGTAACACAATCATACTAGGGGACTTTAACACCCCACTTTCACCAATGGACAGATCATCCAAAATGAAAATAAATAAGGAAACACAAGCTTTAAATGATACATTAAACAAGATGGACTTAATTGATATTTATAGGACATTCCACCCCAAAACAACAGAATACACATTTTTCTCAAGTGCTCATGGAACATTCTCCAGGATAGATCATATCTTGGGTCACAAATCAAGCCTTGGTAAATTTAAGAAAATTGAAATCATATCAAGTATCTTTTCCAACCACAACGCTATGAGACTAGATATCAATTACAGGAAAAGATCTGTAAAAAATACAAACACCTGGAGGCTACACAATACACTACTTAATAACGAAGTGATCACTGAAGAAATCAAAGGGGAAATCAAAAAATACCTAGAAAAAAATGACAATGGAGACACGACGATCTTTGTCAATTTTTATACAGTGTTTTAGTAATTGTGCTTCTCAATTATGTGAAGTGTTTCTGTAATGCACTGAGCAGCTGGGATGGGACCAGTCTCCCAGTGCTGTACCCAGCCCAGCAGCTAGCGCCCTCCCAGCCCAAGATGGTGCTCAGGTAGTATTTGTTGAGTGAATGGGGGTTGTATTAGTTTGCTCGGGGTGCTGTTACAAAGTATCACAGACTCGGTGGCTGGCTTAAACAATAGAAATTCATTTTCTCACAGTTCTAGAGGATGGAAGTCCAAGATCAAAATGTTGGCAGGGTTGGCTTCTTCTGAAGCTTCTGTCCTTGGCTTACTGGTGGCTGCTTTCTTGTAGTGCACAAGCATCCTTGGTGTCTCTTCGTGTGTCTAAATTTCTTCTTGTTATAAGGACACCAGTCAGATTGGAATAGGGTCTGCCTATACAGTGTATCTCCAAGTATAATCATGCTCTGGGGTACTGGGGCTTGGGATTTTCACATATGAATTTTAGGGGGATACAATTCAGCCCATAATAGGGGTCCAGCAATGCAATTGAGACTCTGTAAGAGCTCATTTTTAAAAATTTGAGTTAATATCTTTCAGTGTAGGAATGATTTTCATGATATTCAGTAATGATAAAGGAAACATAGTTCTGTCAGGTATACAATTAATATAGTTAATTATCTACAGGAATAACTGCTTTCATTTAAACTTTTTTTTTAATGCTTGATTTAGTGTTTGTTTTCAATCTTTTGACAATATAATCCATTCATTTCCTTTCCTCTTTGACAACGGTTATACAAAACATTATACAAAGGCTAGAAATGTCAGTGATAGATGGCTTAGATTAATTTAGTCTCCTCCTCACCTTCGCCCATTACTCTAACAAACTATGCTACTGAGAAGATGGAGCCTCATTTAAGACTGTCTATATTGATCTGATAATTACTCAGTGAAAGACTAGATCCCATCATATCTAAATCCTGAGCCTGTTAACTGAAAAATTGTTCCTAGAAAACTGATGGTGCACCAGTAAACACTTAGGTCCTGCAGTAAACGCTCAGAAAAATGCTAGGGATGTTACCTGTTAACTTTTGCCTCATGGGTACAAGCACAGTTGGTGACGGTAAAAATATAAACCCACTGGAAGAAGTATAAAAGTAACTTCCAGAAGGCCTTAGGAGATCTTCACCCTGAAGAGACATGACCCTGCTGATAAATGTTTGCTGGGGGCTTGAGGCAGGCAAGGCTGCCCTCTGCCTGGGAGTGCTGCCACGTCATGATTGGTGCATACAGTAAGCTGTATGTCGTAACCTGAATTCTTTCCTTACTTTAAAGGAGCAGTTTAGTCCTTGCATGGCTCTGTGGGCATATTTTAGTCGGTTATATCATCCTGTTGGGGCAAACAGGCCCTCAGCTATTCATTTCATTCCCCACTTGTTCCTCTTGATACAGAGGAACGCCCAGCAGAATAAGTTACAGGATATGTGAATCCAAATTAGTTTTCTTCTGGCTACTGTCATTTCTGGGAAAGAGAAGTGGATAAAATTACTTTTGTAATTTCTTCTGAGAATTGTTGGTCTCTCAGGTTTGTAAAGGCCTTGGGTATCCTGTATGGAACTAGCTGAGTTATGTTAACATGCTGCTGTTTGGGCAAAGACTATTGTAAAATACATCTCATGATTGATTTTAGGTGACAGAAATATAATGCCTTTTGGAGCTAAAGCTATTATTGTTAGTACTACTAACGTTAAAAGGGCCGTCAAACCAAGCTGAATGAGAACAATGTGGTACAACAACAATAAGTCTGAAAAATAAGGTAATTAAATTATTGTATTTTACTTGATTACTTGTTAAGCAGTAGGAGTTGTGGGGTTAGATTATGGGATTTGTTTGAAGGGATATAATACATTTCTCCAAATGAAAACATCTGTCCACACTGGTGTTTTCCATTAGTCATCTTCAGCGATGTTAATTTAACTTAAAACAATTCACACTACTCTGTTGATGATTAATTTGAAAATGATGTTTGCATTATTAGTTGAAGTCAGAGACACCGTGAGAAACGGTAGTAAAAGCACATGGCCATGATGATGCATTTGGTACTTAGAATGTTTACATTAAAGCAGCCCCTGGTGTTTGCATAGGGTTTGAGAGCAGAGGAGAAACTAAAATTGGCACAGGTTATTAAAATGCCTGACTCAGGAGTCAACGTAAGCCCTGAGTAGAGTCTCATAGAAACTGCAGTCTTATCAAGCTTCATGTGATTGATATAGCATGCACTCACCTATTATTCTACAAGGCTATAGAGTAAGCAGTGAGAACTCAATCCCTTTTATTTATTTATGTTTAAGAAAAGGTTTTAAAATCATAAAAACTATTAGGAGAGATCATGCTTTTGTTTAATGAACCTTGCATATCACAAACACTCCAATTTTTAATAGACAGCAAAGTTTTCTCTGAGCATTCAGGCAGAGGCATTTACACTCCTTTAAGAGTACTCATAGGGCTTCCCTGGTGGCGCAGTGGTTGAGAATCTGCCTGCCAATGCAGGGGACACGGGTTCGGGCCCTGGTCTGGGAAGATCCCACATGCCGCGGAGCAACTAAGCCCGTGAGCCACAACTACTGAGCCTGAGCGTCTGTAGCCTGTGCTCCGCAACAAGAGAGGCCGCGATAGTGAGAGGCCCGCGCACCACGATGAAGAGTGGCCCCAGCTCGCCGCAACTGGAGAAAGCCCTCGCACAGAAACGAAGACCCAACACAGCCAAAAATAAATAAATAAATAAATAAATTAATTAATTAAAAAAAAAAAAGTCATTCTCCTACATACCACAATACCATTATCACACCCAACACAATTTAAAAAAAAAATGAAATTGGTATCTTAATGGCTGAGAATTTCCCCCCTTAATTCCAGGTTAAAAAGAAAAAAAAAAAGAGTACTCATACTAAGAGGTGTGTTCTCATATATCATCCCTTTAATTCATTTGTTCCCAAATTTTAGTGTACATGTATCCTGTCCTACACATCTTAATTTAATTAGTATTTTGGCCCAGTAATCTAAATTTTTAACAAGCTTTAGACATGCTCTAAAGAATAATTTAAAAAAATTCACATATACCTAATCCTCAAATTATTCCTTAAAAATAATCCCACAAGCCTGATGTTCATTTTTACCCAACTAGCTATTTTCCTAGCATTTTAGCTTTACAGTAGCTTTAAAGGTCAGAGAAGATTTTTGGTTCATGATGGCACACTAATCACATGGTACTGTGTCCTTTACCATTTCAGACACCTCAAAGGGATTAAAACATATAAATACATCATTTTGAAGATAATAGGAGGTGACCATTAGTGGTTGACAATTTTCAGCAGTTTTCTGGCAGACAGAAAGCAGTTTGGGGAGAGCTACTGGAAGAAGCAGGATAGAGGGGACCAGGACCTGGAAGGCAGTTGATCTACCCTACTGAATCCTGGAGAGCCTCAAGATTCTGGAATGCCAGTTCTGATGAACAACAGGAGTGAAGAGTGAGTTGAAAAACAAGACCATTAAGGTCTATATATGGAAGGTCACAATAATCTTATACTTCACATGGTGGACAGAATACCAACAATGACCATCAACCCACTTAAGCAAAATATTGGAAGTTTCCTTCTTTTAGAAATAAGTGACTGTCTGAATGGATGTGGACAGCTGGTGTGGGAGTTGGTGCCCAGATCAAAGACCTCAGCGTTCTGGGAGGTAGGAGTTCTCAAGCATAAGGACCAGCTCATCACTGAAAAATTCCACCAGCATGCGTGCACACATTGCCACATTATTTAGGTTTTTATTGCCTCATTCCTAAATGTGAAAAGATGACTAAGGTTCAACAGATATTTGAGGAGAACTTGAAACATAAGAAAGAAAAACTAAGGTAAACATATTAAAAAATGCCTACAAATGCACACACAGTCACAAATGAAACAGATACTTATTCAAATTATATGGGGATTTTAGTGAATTCTCCCACCACACACTCATACACACTTTCACACTCTATTCAGTATTCTTAGAAACAAGGATACAATGCTGTGTGAAAACAACACTTGGAGAACAAGAAAGATTTTTTAAAAAATATAGGCACAATAAAAGATTTCAAATGTAGGACCAGTAAAGTTGAGGAAAATTCCTAGAGAGCAGGAAAAAAATACACTGACTGACCTATTTCATTTTATAACATATAGCCCAAGGGAATAAGCACCTCCTTGAAATGCCTTTAAATTTTTTAAGTTACTATTTTCAGATATAAATTTTGACAGTCACCAGTATACAATATTCAGTGATTCACACATCAATGAATTATCCTTTGTTCATTCATTATCTGGTATTGATTGAGCATCTACTATTTGCCTATCATTACTCTAAGTACCAAGTAGTGATCGACACAGTGATCAAAACGTACAAAAATTTCTGTATCCACAGAGCTTATGTTTTTGTTGGGAAAGATAGACAATAAACACAAACCAAAAATATATAGTATGATAAATGGTCATAAGTACTTTGGAAAAAAATAAAGCAGGTAAAGGAGATAGGAAAGGTGCTGCTGGGTGTGGGGTTGGGAGGAAGATTTTATGGAGGGTTGGAATCTATAGAGTTTGTGTTTCAGACATATCAAGTTAAAGACGCCATGTAGAAATCCAAGTGGTGCTGGCGAGGGCAGTTGGGTAATCATTTTGGAGTTCAGTGGAGAGGTCTGGGCTGGAGATACTAATTTGTGAGTCATTTCAAGTATAGTAGTATTTAAAGTCATGTGAATGGATAAGATAAAGAAGAGTTACAGGGAATGAGGCCTGTCACATGCCAACACGTAGAGGTCCGTGTGACGAGGAAGAACTTCCTAGCAGAGACAGAAAAGGGTTAGCCAGGAAGAGACCAAAGGGAGTATGGTGTTCTGGATACCGAGAGAGGAAAGTATTTTGAGGAGGAGGCAGTAGTCAGTCATTCCAAATGCATTTATAAAAATGTTTTCGTCTGCAAATGGGTAGTGATAGTGTTCTTCTTATTTTATGAGGCTATGAGAATAAGTGAAAATGGGAGAGTTATACTGCGCAAGTAGTTTACACTATACCAAAAAGTAGCCACTTCAAATACAACTTTGAAGTAAGCAGAGTAGAAGTAAATTATTGAGTTAACCACTAAATTGAAAGGGAAGGGTTACACTATTTGATGATCCACAGGCAGCATTCCCTCCCAACCCCCCAATAAATCACATGGGACATTGAGTAACTGTCTTTGTTATTTGCCTATGCCCTAATAGCATCTCTGAAACCTGAAATCATTATTGGGGCATGTTGGAAAGTCGTTTTTGGTAATTTCCCTAGTTTGGAGAAGAGAGTCAAAGAGGCTACCCTGTTTGTGGTATTTTAAAACATATTCTTTGAGTTTTCTCACTTACGCAAAATTAAATGGAGTGATAGATGTTTAACCACTGAATCGCTTTGGCTTGGATGCATTGGCAGGGTAGCAGGAAAAGTTCTTGCTTTTAATATATTCTTTGGGTGCCTAGAGTGCTGTTAATACTTCATTTATTATAAATATTGATACAACAATATATGTTAACTTGTTGAGATATTATTTGTTGGTCCTTTGCATTTCCTTCCCTCGTTTATTGATATTTTCCTAGAGCTTCTGCTTGGAGTCCTGAAGGGCAGAGAGAGCCCAATCTTTGAAAGTAAGGAGAGGTACAGACAGATTTTCTTCCTGACTCAGTAGGATAGAGACTGTCAGATCTTTTGAGTAGGAGGGAATCCATTCCCACCTTAGAGCAGTACCTTTCAGCGTGGGCCTAGGGAGCCTGGTCCCCAAGAATGGAGGGTCCTAGCCATACCAGGTGTGACACAGGGGGAACCTTCAGCTTCCAGGGCCTCTGTGGCTAGAGGCAACAAACGTCATTCTTCTGTGATCTTCAGGTGGCACTGGAACAAATTTATGTGCAAGAGTTCCGTATAGTACCGTCATACAGTACCACCTCATTTTTGCCCTTGACTCATAGGCTACTGCTCAAAAATTTAAGGTTTTTTAGTCATAGCTTTTCTCCTGAGCCAACCCTAACTTTGCTGGTTCTTCCCTGCCCCATGGGTCATTTTCAAATGCCTTCCAGGCCTTCTTTAACTACGTTCTACTTTAACACTCATGTTTCATAGACTGCTTCATACAACACTTCACTTTTGCCCTAACTGAAACTAGGCGCCCCTGCTGAGGATATGATTTTTCTGGCAGCCATCTGCAAGAGACACTATTTATCCATCCTGTGTTTCACAGAGCTTGTAGTTCCCTGTTGACTTTCTATACCATTTCCTGCATCTTCCAGTAAAAATCCTCCTTCTACTTTGAGACTTATTCCTGACATCCATCTCCATCCTTCTGTGACATATTAATCCATCTCTTGTGTCTGTCAAGGACTTTGGCACCTACGTCAAAATTTTACTTGTCATTCCAAGTGCCTTCATTTTTTACCATTACTTCCTGTGGTTCACACAGCTCTGAAAGTTCACAGTTCTTACGATAACCTGCCAGGTGGCTACATCCTGGAACCTGTCATTCCCAGTACTCCTCTTTCTTTGGACTCCAAAATTCTACTATCTTTACTTCTAGTCACAATCTCTAACATTTCTAGCTTTCTCTTCCCTACTTGGTCATCTTAATCTCCAGTTCCTTAACTGCTTATACTCCATCTCTCCTTCCCCTTTCGGCTTAACTTCATTTTTCTCTTACTGCTTAAATCTTCCTTTGCTTGTGTTCTCAACTTCTTAGCTTGTCTCTGTCTTTCCCTCTTTACTTTTCCCTCCCTCCCTTCCTTTCTTCCTTCCTTCATCTATATCTTCCTCTTTATTTTTCTTTTTATCTATCTATCTATCCATCCATCCATCCATCCTAACTTACTGAAACCTACCCCTTATGTCAGCAACTTGGCTAGCTCTTCACCGAAAACCTTTTTTTTATTTCTTTCTAGCACACGGGCATCCAGTTAGGTTTTAGCATGTGTCTGAGGTCTGGCCAATAGGCTGTGAGTGGAAATAATGTGTGCCACTTCTAGGCCTGGTCTATAAATAAACCTCTGGCATGACCCTTCATCTCTCCCCCAGTCCCATCTGCTCGTTGGATGACATCACTCAAGGTGTTCTTGGAAGTCGCATGTTGAAGATGGGTGAGCCTTCACTAGCTTGACTCCCTAAATGACTTCATGAATAAATCCCTACTCCTATTCTACATAATTTCAAATGAATGAGAAATAAGCTTCTGTTGTGTTAAACAATTGAAATTTCTAAGTTAATCTGTTATAGCATTTGATGTTATCATAACCAAAGATAGATCCACACCTCTGCCTTTTTTTTCTTCCCCATGTTTGTTCTGTCACTGATTGGTACTGGAGAAATTCTCACCATCGTGTGGATTTGTACCAAAATCTACCACCTTCAACTTTAGCTGGATTGTCAGTTGTGCTCAATGATCACCCTGTGTATCATATTTCTTCTTTTTATCATTTCATTCAATAATTATTTTATTTATTTTACTATGAACATCCTCATTTGGGTATATGATTTTCATCCTGTATTATAGAAATAGGAAAGAACTTGATGTATGAACTTTTTCAAACTCCTACCCAACTCCTATCCCGCTCTTCCCTCCATCTACAAACATGCCTGCATTCATCACTTTACCCTAGTTCTGTGAAAGAATTGATTCTCTTTCTCCTTGAGGCTAATAGCTCCATTTGGATATTCATCTCATTTACCTTCTTAGAGCCTTTGGTCCATCTGGGAATCTCAACAGGGCAGCAGCCATGCTAATTTAACCCATCCTTGGATCCCCAACATGAAGCATGGTACATGATACATAGTGGATGTTCAAAACAAATTTCTTGAGTGAGAAAATAATTGCATTTTCTTTACTGTATTTTCAACACCATCCTCTCTACTGATACTTTTCCTCCTCAGCATATAGTCGATTCTGTCCCTATGAAAAACAAATAGAAGTAAACAAAACTTCCTCAACCTTTAAACTCCTCAAACTCCTGCTCTATTTCTCTTTTATGAGCATCCTTTCTGGGAGAGCTATCTACATAACTCTTCTCCTCCTCAGCCCACCATAGCTAGACTTCTGTCTCCATCGCTTCACTAAGCTGTTTCGCTTGTTTGTTAAGCAAGACTTTGTAGTTCTTAAATTAAAAGTACATCAGCACTCTTCTTGTCTTAGTTTCCTTGATTTCTCTGCTGGATTTCACACTGTTGTCACTCCCCTACTCCCACCACAACATGTTCCCTTGACACATAGTTTTGGTTTTCTTCCTATCTCTCTGCTCTTGCCCTCCCACCATCAATTTATCTATTCATGCTGGTGGTACTGATTTGCTTTCTTCTGTCTTTATAGACTCTAAGTGATCTCTTCCCACCCATGCTTTCCCAATTTACAACAGTCCCAACCTCTGCCCAGTTTCAGATCTGTTTATTCAACTATTCACTGGATGATCCATAGATGCTTCAAACTCAACATGTCCCAAAGTGCACGCATCAACCTATCACCCAGGGAAACTTCCTCCTGTTCCTAAATTTACCTTTTCAATGATAACAGAGTCCTAATAACAGCCTATACTGGAAGTTCTAGTTCTTTTTTCCTTCAACATACCACTTCAGTCTAGAGTATTGGAGGATGAGGTTGTGAGGGCAGGAGAAGTTGACTCCTAAGGATGACAGAATAGGACCAGGTGAATATCTGAGCAAAACGGGAAGTAGAAGAGGAAGGTATGCACATCAGGTTGTTTTGAAGTTGTGCATCTGAGAAAAGGAATCACTTGCTCCCCTCAGATAGTGAGTGGGACAGGAAAAGTCTTCAAAATCTATCTTTTGGCAACAGTAAGTCTGAATAAAATGATTAAATATTTAAAAAAATCTTTTTAACACAAGACTTATTAAAACTTTTATATAACAGAGGAAAAGAAACGGGACTAAACACTCAGAAGAAAAGCAAAACTTGTGAAAATCATGTATAGCAAATGGCTATTTTAGAAACACTATCATAGGAATGAACCAATTAGGAATGAATGCTATAAATTATATGAAGAAAGAACATGAGGTATGATCAAGAAACTGCTCTGAAGAATTTCACGAACAAAAGGAAATGACCTTAAAGAGATTAAACATATCTTCTTATGAGTACACCAGCCCTATCATGTTAGGGTCACGCTCTTATGACCTCATTTAACGTTAATTATCTCTCTAAAGGCCCTATCTCCAAATACAGTCACATTGGGCATTAGGGGTTCAACATATGAATTTTAGGGGGACACAATTCAGTTCATAACATTATACTAAACACAGTAGAGGTTCACTGAAGTGATATTTTGCTTACTAGGTAATATTATTACTCCCATGGCATAGGCTCATGTGCACAAACGTTAAAGCTCTGCCAGTCAGACCTGGTCTTCATTATCTAGAAATGTCTGCAACATTTCATTTTTAAAGTTAAAACTGACTTTAAATTAGAGATGCATAAAAGTATCTAAATTCTAGCCAAGTTCATGTTATTTTTGGCCACCTTTGACTAAATAACAAGAAAACTAATTTTGACTTTATTTTGTAAGGTAAAAGAAAAAAAAGATTGCACACTCTAGTGAAGAACTTCCATGCCAAGTTTAGTCCCGGAACCAATGTTAAAACCAAATTATAACACCCTAAAATGTAGAAGTTTGCTAGAACCTTAACATTACTGTGCTGCCAATTGCTTACTGTAACATTTACTTACATTACTAGTCCTTAAGCTAAAGGAAACTGAACGTGGCTGCTTAATTCAAGACACATGAAACTACGTGTTGTATTTTCTGTGCATTTTACTTTTTTCAGCATTCACTAAGAAAATGATGACTTTTACCTAAGCAGTGAAAAAGGTAACATTCATTGGCCACTCAAAATGTTGCAGTGCTAAATGGTACACCCATAGTGTGTGATGCAGAACTTTAAAAACACTGAGTGTCTTTCAATTTTCCAACATTTAAAACTTTGCTCCTAACATTTTAGAGCTTTACAGATGAGGTATATCGTCCAGGATTCCAAACTTCAAAGGCTTAAAAAATAAGCTGCAAACTAACAAACTTTTTGTTTTTGTTTTACTTCCATTATTTTTGTAACCTTTCCTTTTAAACACCCTTTCTCTTGCATTTGCCATTTGCAGATAAAGTTAGTAGTACTGAAATAATTCATTTTTAATAAATTTTAAATGGGCTAAACTTTCTGTGAGTTGTACCAAATGACATAAAAATGTAAATCCCAGAGATTTTATAGTTTCTTCTACCTTCTCATAATATTTTGACATCTTCTAGTGAGCTTCATATTAAAAAGGTACCTGGCATATTATTGATTAATAGAAAAACAAGGATCCTGTGAACTGCAGAGAACACTTTTATGTCTTTTACTTTTTCAGTTATTTAATTTTCTACTCTGGCAAGATAAAACTAGCTAGTATTTTTTTCTCTTCTATGATGAGCCTAAACTTTTTTATTAAGAATGGCATTAAAATTATAAATTAGTTCATAATTCCATGTAAAAATGATTTTCCCATGGCTAAGTGGCTTTCAGGTATTGATCAAATTTGACTTACAATTAATAATGCAATAAAAATTACAATTCCTGGGTGTGTGTGTAACCTAAATGATCTGGATTATTTTATTAAATTACCATGCATTGTATGTACTGGACCTTATTTTCCAGCAGACATAAGTCAAGAATAGACAAAAACAGAATTTGACATTTCTGTTTAATATGGTACCCTAATTTAGATAACAAAAATGCCAGAGATACAGGCTAAGGTGACAGGGGAGGAGGGTGGTGATGTTGGGAGGTCATAATTCCCTGTGAAGGGAGAGACAGGAAGGTTCAAAGTGGACTGCATTAGAAAAGAGGTGGTAGAGGGTCGCAGAGACAAAGATTCCAAAATGTCCCACAGATCCCGGGAGCAACCTGAGATTATGCATCGGGACTGGAGTGAGGGAACCAAATACTTCAGTTTTCTATATCCATCACTGCCCTTCCATCCCTTCCACACCCTAAAAACTGTTGCTATATTATGAGGAAATTGAAATAGATCCCTGTCCCTCCCTCTCTCCCCTTGGGAGAGTGAAAGAGAAAGAAACCAAGGGAAGAAATGGAGTGAGTGACAGAATGAAAAAAACAAATCAAGCCAACACACAAACTAACAAATCACAGCCTTTCAACACATTTTGGAGCTTTTCCTTAATGTTTTAACCCTCTGAAGACTCTTCTTTCCTTGGACATACATAAGCAAGGCTCCTGAGACAGGCAGTCCCAAAGAAAACAAAAAACGAGTGCCTAATGAATAAACACTTTGTGTGATTAATGTTCACAACCCTGAGGATTGCAGCCGGGCAACTCAAGCTGTATTTCACACACAGACGAATGTAAACTCCTCTTTCATTCAGCAGCCATAATTTCTGGGAAGAAACAGATCCTCGCACAGGTTCAGAGGAGCACAGAATGTCCAGTTTTTGAGGTCCCCAGTTGCAATTTTCTAATTTAAATGAGGATGCCTGAAAATAATTCAGGGTACCTTAAAAAACTCAAATCATTTTCTAGTAACTTAAAATGTATATGAGCTAATAATCAAGGGAAAAATATCTAGTTTTTATGTAATGTCATCTCAGACCGGAATGACATCGACTTACGTACAAAAAAATGGCACAAAGTGCAAGTTAGAAGCCCTTTTTGAGCCCAAATCTTTCTAGACCCTTTCTGAAAAAAGGAATAACAAGTATAAGTCATGGAAATACCACCAGGATAGTCATTGTTATGTTCTTTCAAACAAAAGGAACCAAGTATTTTAAGGTTTTAAAAATTCTCTGTGAATTGCTTATCAACTTTGGAAGAAACGAAATATGCGACTGTTTCTCTCAAAGTATTTTTAAAATAAATATGCCTGAAAATCTAAAATAGGTACAAAGCATTTAGAACCATATTTCAAGATGTTTGACCTGAAGGCTCAGTTTGGAGGTATGGTCCTGTTGTGGACTGTTGACCAGCACTAGAACTATGGTGGGTGGTCATGGAGACCTTCTGCTCCTGGGCAATTGCTTTCCTTCTAGTTACTTTGAAGCCAACTGTGGTAGAGAGCCTTATTCCCCTTACCAGCCCACCCCGCATCACAGAGAGTCAGCTGAAGGCAGCATTTTTCATCCCTCAGCTCTTGAATTCTGTTTTCACTGATCTAGCCCCTGAAGCTGACCACAAGTAATCTTTACCACCCCGTCAAATGCTCTGTCACCCCAGGCTGCTGCAGTCTTGCATCACCTCAGACCCTTGCACTGCAGGGTATATGTACAATGAGAGCAACTAGAGATGTATGTCAGTACCAAAAGATGAAATATCTGCAGGCTAAGGCTTTGTTTAGCAACTTGGAAGAAGGTAATCCCATGCCTCTTTCTCAATTACAGAGAAGAGATAGTTCTCCATTCTACCAAGGACTTTAGGGTCACCATTCTAGCAGAGGGCTGTGGAGAAGGCTGTAGAGCTATTGTCTTGAAGCTGTGTTTGAATAGTGGGTCCACTGATTTTCTCTTAGGTTGTGTTTTCCTGTGTGGGTTTGGGGCAGGGGTGTGCTGGAGCCAGCTTTCACAAACCAGCAAGACCATTGGGCACTTCTCTTCCCAGATAGGCCATCAGTTGGTAGCTTGAAATTGGCCAAGGTGGGAGTGTTTACACCTTTACACCATTCATACTGGCCAATGCTATCAATCAGGGCCTCTGTCCCTCCTTTACCCCACCCCAGCCAGGTTTGGGGATATTGATAGTGATTGGAGCAGAGCAGCTAAAGCCATTCTAAGCCAATGCCTTGGTGGTACCACTGTCTTAACCACTTCCTAAAATGCAAACCTTGCCTCATTTTTCTGCTTTTTTCTCATCTTCATTTTGCTCTAGATTTCCTCTCCAGACTATTCCACTTGTGCTCTCCAACTTTTCCCATTCTACCTTTCTTGTAAAATCATCTGCCTCCTGAATCTCTTCCCAGAAAGTTCCCCAATTCTTTGCCTTGTCTCAGTCTGGCAGGCTTCTAAGTCCACAACTTTGACTGCACCTGCATCCCTCTATTCAACATGTGGGAGAATATTTTCCTTTCATGTGCCCTCCAACGCTGGAATATGTAGTAGAGACTAAATAATGTAGATCTTAATGCTAAGTGATGTGATACAAGTGTGGATGAGAGAAAGAAAAAGTTGATACTACATAGGCATTGTGTTACCTGTCTTTTGCTTGTTTGTTTTTTAGCCCTTATATGTAATCCAGATTTTTCTCTTATAAAATAAAATTGAACAAAAGAAATGTGACCATTGCAAATGTCTTTAATAAAAGAAGATAGTGAGAACCAAAGTGAACATTGGTTCCTTTGTTAGCTTTAGAAAGCTCATAGGTAAATGTGGTTTAGAAAGGGATGTTAATTACAATAGAATAATATCCAGCCATTACATGGAATGAAGTTCTGATACATATTACAACATGGATGAACCTTGACGTAAGCCAGGCACAAAAGGACAAATATCGTAGGAAATACATAGAGACAGAAGGTAGATTAATGTTTACCAGGGGCTGGAGAGAGGGGTAATGGGAAGTTATTGCTTGATGGGTCCAGAGTTTCTGTTTGGGATAATGGAAAGTTTTGTAAATAGTGGTAGTGGTGCGCAACACTGTGAATAATTAATACCACTAAATTGTGCACTTAAAAATGGTTAAAATAGCATATTTTATGTTATGTTTATTTTACCACAATAAAAAAATACCCTAATTGAAAAAAAAAAAAAAGAAAGTGATGTTATTTCTTGATACTCCTCTTTCATTATTCTTTATCTCAGTGAGGTATATATTTAGAAGCTTTAAAATTCTAGGCCAGTGGTTCCCAGTAAGTGGTCTCTGACCAAGCAACATCAGTATCATGTGGGAACTTGTTAGAAATACAAATTCTCTTGGCCACACCTCAAGTCTACTGAATCAGAAACTCTGATGGTGGGGGGGGGGAGGGGTGGGGGGAGTGGGGCGATGGGGGGGCTGCGATCTGTGTTTTTCACAAGCCCTCCAGGTGATTGATGCCCGCTGGTTTTGAGAACTACTCTTCTGGGCTGTGGCCACGGAGTTGACTGCCAATGCGGTGCTGTCTTTTTATCTGAAGGAGAACATGGGATTTGGAGTAACAGGATGTGCATAAGTGTTTATGATGAAATGCATGAGTATTTACTATTTATGTGACCTGGGGCAAGCCACTAAGTTTTCTCATGTGTACAAAGGTTTTCTCATCCATTAAGTGGGGATAATGACGGTACCTAATTCAAAAGATATTCTGTGTGAAAACACATAAAAATTCGGCATTATTATACATTTAATATTAATAATAATAGTATTAGCAATAGCTAACAATATATAGGAGGATGCTGGGTTAGGATGTTAGGAAAGGGCATCATTTAATATATTATCTGTGGGTGTCCAATCAAAGAAAACAGGTGAGAAATTTCCTTTAAAGGTTTAATGGCAGGAAAAATATTTTATTTTTCCCCAAGAAATAAGTGCCCTTGTTCATTTCTGCTAATGAGAATTATATAATTTTTCATGTGTTCATTTTTACTTTGGTTGCTAAGATACTCAGGGCCCAATTTGATACTCAATCCCATCAATTACTCAAGACTTCTTGTATAATACATTTACTTCCCTTAGTTCCTTGGTTCTATTTTTTTTAAATTCACCTTATTTTGTGTAAGTCCCTAATTGTAAGTTCCTTCACACTTACTTTTTTTTTGTCTTAGTAAAAACTAGAAGAGAAAAAGAAGAAAAAACCTAAGAGTATCATTTGATTTAGTAAAATAACTTTACTTAAGAATGCTAGGAATACCAGGAAAAGTCTCCATACTGAAGGAATGCCTCTGTGTTCTTTCTGTGGTCATAAGCTTTCTCATGCTCATTCTCTCCTCTGCATAATGAAAAATGATTTTCTGGTACCACATAGTGAAAAGAGCACTAGCCAGTATTCAGGAAAACCAACCACAAGCCTCTGCTACCTTGTACATGTCATATATTCAGTTTCCTCATCTCTTAAATGGATTATGATTGGATTGGATCAAATAAGAAAATATGTGTAAAAATGCTTGGTAAATAACAAAGCTCTACACAAGTTGAAGCTGATGTATACAAAATTTTGGTCACATAGATACCATTTGTTAAATGAATGGAGAGACAGTGAATGAATTGATTCTGCATCTGCCTTCTTCTCTTTCCCTCTCTTTCTATTGCTGTGCCTGAGTATACTGGCTTCCAGAACAAAGTTTAGGGCAATGTTTTAATAAATGAAATTCATTTTGTCATTAAGAACATGGTATTCAGTTCATGTAGATATCACCTCAAATGGAAATGTGATACTTTTAAGTACCTTATACAACTGTAATTGTTATTATATGTATTGTTACTGAGTCACTTGATGTCATTTAATGGCCTGTACTTGTTTTTATTTTCTTTAGATTCAGTTGTGGATATGACAGTTGTCTCAATTTCACGTTGACTTAAAATTTGTCAGTTATTTTGTGAATCAGGAATAATAGCATGACATGTTGTTAATGAAATCCTGGGATGCATTTCGACAGTTTTTACCAAAGTGCCGTCTTTCATACAGCAGAAAATTGACTCAAGAGAAATGTTCAAAACTGAGAAAATAGAATAGAATAAGGGAGAGAGATTATATTTTAGCAGAGAAGTTAATTACAAATTTATTTATTTGCATTTTATAGTCAGTCATTTCATACAATCAAGCAGTTTGGGAACCATATCAAATGAAGTTACATTCTAAATGAAATAAGTTGATATTATTAAAAAGTGGTAATGATGAGATTAATAGTTGTTTTACACTATTACCAGGCACTGTATAACCAATAAAATAACCCCCTACAGGGAGCTATCACACTTATCTCCGTTTTGTAAAGGAAGACCTGAGGCTTGAGAATTTACATAATCTGCTCAAGCCTCATAGGTTGTTCAGCTAAAATATGAACTGAGACTGTCTGCCTTCACAACCTATATATATATATATATTTTAACATCTTTATTGGAGTATAATTGCTTTATAAATGGTGTGTTACAACCTATATTTATAACCATTGGCTACCCTAAAAGTTATTATACACTATTTTAACACTATTTTTGATAACAACAGACAGATGTATCAGAAAACTAAACCCACCCCTTCCCCCCCAAAAAAACCCAAATAAAACCAAAACAACTTCAAAAAAGCAAAACCCTAAAAAATGAAAGAAAAGAAACCCCAAACCCAAACCTATTAACATGTTATTTTTATTGATACATTTATTGGTTATGTATGGCATAATCCTAATATATTTTTAAAAAGCACTGCTATGCCATTTAACAGACTTTGGCAAGAATAATCCTCTTGTGGCATTAATTCCATGCAACCATAAAAAAAATCCTTGCTAAATGCCAGCAAATGAGGTGGTAATAACTTCAAACTACTTTACTCAGCAGGGAGATGGTCAGCAGGGGAAAAAAAAAGATCTGCTTTCCATCTCTTAAAATTTTCAATGTAAAACAATGATATGAGGTTCAGGTGTGCTTCATGAACCCTTTAAGTTGAGGATGTATTAACCTGCACACTAAGGTGTAGCAATTTTACAAAGACGGTCTATTTTCAGAATTTCACATTCAGACTCCACAGCGTGACCACCAGTGTTTCTTTAGCTGCTAGATGGGAGAGCCCTGTGCGCCTTCCCACACACCTGTGTTTACATTGAGGCCTTGGCAGTACATGACCCGCAGCCATCCCTCACTCACAGCTTTCGGTTTGCTTTCAGCCATGGCAGGCCGCACTGTCCCTGCACTTTCACTAGCTAGCACTGTTAGAATGTTGACTCAGGAGTCCTAAGCTTGGAATTTCATATAAATCAGTTTGTTGAATCTCACTCATTTTAGAATGCTACACAGACATTTTCTAAAATCCTAAACTGGAATTGATTATGTCTTGAAAATACTGTTGAACTTTAAAAAGGGAGTGGGGGGGAGTTGTTTTCATGTAACTTTTTGCTTTTATATGGACTTAAGATATTTCTCTCCATTTGCAACTCTCGAAAAATAGGGATCATGGACTTAAAATGAGTTAGTTATTTAGCAAAATAGATAGCAAGACAGGAGGGGGATAATGTTTCCTTGAGGCTTCTTAGGTTTCAGGTACAAGATATTAAAGCAAAAGAAATCTATAACAATACAACTCTGCAGTGATGGTTAAAATTTTTAGATGTTACTTTTCATGAAAAATTTGATGCATAGTTAATCTTTTCATCAAAATATATACCACTGCTCTCAGAACCTGATGAATGAATAGTGAGTGGAGTGCATTGACCCCCAGATTTCTTGGGAAATAGCAGGTACTGTGGCTATATTCAACTACAGCGAATGTGACTGATGTGATTAATTGATTCATGAAACAAACTATGCTTTCCAAAAGTTCATTGCTGAAGAAGATAATCAGCTCCTGCCCACAAGGAGCTTAAACTTGTTTAGGGGTTAGAGACAAGCAAATAGACCATTACAATAAGAATAAATAAGAAGAGAAGTGCAGGATGTCCTGGAAATCCACAGGAGGGACCCCTAACCCAGATGCTGTGGGACCAGGAAAGCCTGTACACAGAGGGGGATACAGCCAAGTTGAGACCTGACAGGTGAGTAGAGGCCAGCCAGGTAAGGATCTGGGTAAAGAATATTCTAGGCAGAAGGTAGAGATGTATGAATCCCCAAAACCAAAAACATATTTCTACAAAACAAATTCAGTAAAATGAGTCTGAGGCCAGTATCATTAATCCTTCCCAAGTGGTTCTAAGGTTTAATTTTAAATTTATAGTTTTTGATAGGCTTAAATAATCCCATGCTTTAAAAAAAAAAAAAATTCCAAGGCGCTACTTTTTTTAGGGAGGTGGACTGTCTCTCAGGGAATAGCTCTTTTATTTATATATTTTGTGCCCTTTGGGAGTAAAATAGAAAGAGCGCAGCCTGTTCCAAAAAATTAGAAATTTTGTTTCAGTCCATGAATTACCAAAAAGAGGTTGATTATAAACTACATTAAAACTAAAAATCTTTTTGCTATTAAAAAATTTCTACTATTAAAAAAGTTTATTATAAATCATTCTTTTTACTATTTAAAATATGTTTTGACCATTTAAAATTATGATTTTAAAATTGAAATTAATTTAATGAATAAAGTTAAATTATAAATTTAATTTAATTGAATAATTTAATGAATATGTTGAAATTAAAATGGAAATTTAATGAATAAGTTATGAGGCTCTCAGGTACAGTATAGTGATTACAGTTTGTAATACTGTATTATATACTTGCAAGTTGCTGTGAGAGTAGATCTTAAATGTTCTCACCACAAAAAAGAAATGGAAATATGTGACATAATGCAGGTGTTAGCTAACACTATGGTGGTGATCATTTTGCAATATTAAGTATATTAAATCAACATGTTGTACACCTTAAACTTACATAACATTAATATTCAATTATATATCTCAAGGGAGCTGGAAAAAAATTTGTTTTCATCACATTATGGCTGTGTCTCAGGTTTCTCCAATTTTGTATTATCAGCATTTTCATTAAGCAAAGGAACATGCTGAATAATAGAATAAGAAAAATGTGTTTATTTGAACAATAATGTTTGGGTACATAATTTATCTGGTAAATATGATTTTATATATAGTTTTAACTTACTGAATTATGACTCTTTTCAAAAAGCTGAGCAGTGAGTTTACAGATCTGACAAATAATACTCCTTATTTTTAAAATGGAAGTAAGAAAGTGATTGTATTTATCCACCTAGAAATTTCCCGGATGGGACAATAAAGTCAGTTTCGGAACACTTAAGGTTAGTGAGGTATTGAATAATTCCCTGTTCATCTATAAAAAGCAAGCAATCTAAAACAAATTCAGTTTTCTTCTTTGACATGGTAGGGTGGGATGAAGAGTATATATGTTCAAATATGACTTTAAAGCAATTTTCTGAGGGGCAATTCAAGATGGCAGTGTAGGAAGATCCTGAAGACTCACCCCCTCCCATGGACACACAAATTGTGTGTGTAGAGCCAATTGTTCTACGTTTGGAGCAATTCCTTCTGAAAAAGACCTGAAAACTAGCTGAATGGTTCCTCCCCAATAAAGGATAAAAGGGCCACATTGAGACGGTAGGAGAGGCAGAGACGTGGTCTCACCAAACATTCGACCCTCCCACAGTCAGGAGGGATCTCACAAATACAGAGCTTCTTACTGAGGAGTGAGGGGTTCATGCCCCACGTCAAGCATCCCAACCCTTGGGACCTGCACTGGAAAGAGGAGCCCCCAAAAGGTCTGGCTTTGAAAACCAAAGGAACTTACATCCAAGAGACCCAACGGGCTATAGGGAACAGAGATTTCATTCCTGAAGGACTCACGCACAGAGTCACTCACCCTGGGACCCAGCACAAAAGCAGCAGTTTGAAAAGCACATAGATCATATGTGAAGGAGATTCATTTGCTAATCTTAAAACATCTGTTGGAGTGGCAGGAGCCTGTTGGCGCTCTCTCTGGGAAAAGAGGTGATCTTGGGTGCCATTTCTGTGTTCACCATCTACCTTGCTAGCAACAGTGGGCATGCCCTGGCCCCAGACTCTCCTACAGTCCCACAAAAGCTGGTAGGTGTGCCCAGCCTCGTGCTCACCTGTGGACCTGCTAAAGTCAACAGGAGCACACTGGCCTCACACTCTCCTGTCACTCTGCTAAAGCTCGTGGGGGCACACAGTCCGTGCAGCTGGTGATGCTTGTTGCCATCAGGTTGTGCATTTCTGTCCCCTGCAGAACTGAAAACAATCAGAGAGACAGTTCTTGGCAGGCTTTGCACAGACAGTAGACTGAAACACATCCCCAGTCATCCTGTGAAAAAGGCTTATTTACTTGTCCTGGAGCTTCAGCCTGAGCAACAGACTTCATACATCTAGAGCCTACTGAGGTGCTCTCAGGGTATGTGGGCCAGGGGAACCATCTTTGCACTCTCCCTTGGCCTTGCTACAGCTTGCCAGTACTTCCCAGAAAGGAGCTTATACACTTGTCTGGACCCCTGATTTTTGTAACTTTCATCAAGAGGACACCTCCAGATCACATGGTTTGGAGGCCAGCAGGGTTTATGATTGAGGTCCCACAGGACTGTATATGTGTGCATACTTTAAAAGCTGCTGCCTGAGGGTCTGGCTTCCATTCAGCCTGAAACTTGTGCTGACTGAGATCCCTCCCTCTGGAATGCTGACAGGTCTTGGCACACCCTCAGTAACTGGGACCTATCAAGAATAAATCAGGCTGCTTAAACAATCACAAAGGTTTGAGAGACAACTAAGAACTAGGGCAAGGTTGAATGATAAGGTTCATTTCTTATGTAAGACCACTCCTTCAAATCTGGAAGAGTGAGCTTTTTTGCCCAATACATAGAAACAAACATGGAGAGTCAAGCAAATGAGGAAACAGAGGAATATGTTCCAAATGAAAGAACAAGATAAATCCCCAGTGGGGGGGGGGGAACTTAATGAAATGCAGATAAGTAATTTAGCTGATAAAGAGTTCAAAGTAATGGTCATAAAGATGAGAACTTCAACAAAGAGATAGAAAATACAAGAAAGTAGCAAACGGAGGTTGTGGTTGAATAAGAATAAGAATATAATAAATGAACTGAAAAATACACTGGAAGAGTTCAACAGCAGACTAGATGAAGAAGCAGAAAGGATCAGTGGTCTGAAAGGCTGGCCAGTGGAACTCACCCAAACAGAATAGCAAAAAGATAAAAGAATTTAAAAAAGTGAAGGTAGCTTACGGGACCTATGGGACAACATAAAGCAGAACAACATTTGCATTATAGGGGTCCCAGAAGGAGAAGAGAGAGAGAAAGGGGCAGAAAACTTATCTGAAGGAATAATGGCTGAAAATTTCCCTAACATGGGGAAGGAAATAGACATCCAGATCCAGGAAGCCCAGAGAGTTCCAAATAAGAGGAACCCAGAGAGAGTCACACCAAGACACATTATAAGTAAAATGTTGAAATTAAAGAGAGAATCTTAAAAGAGCAAGAGAAAAAACACTTGTTATATACAAAGGAATCTCCATAAGACTATTAGCAGATTTTCAGCAGAAACTTTGCAGGCCAGAAAGGAGTGGCATGATATATTCAAAGTGCTGAAAGGGAAAACTTTCAAGCAAGAATACTCTACCTGGCAAGATTAGCATTCAGAATTGAAGGAAAGATAGTTTTCCAGACAAGTAAAAAGTAAAGGAGTTCATCACCACTAAACTGGCCTTACAAGAAATGTTAAAGAGACTTCTTTAAGGTGAAAAGTAAGGGCACTAATTAGTAACAAGAAAACATATTATTATAAATATCTCACTGGTAAAGGTTAATATATAGTAAACGTAGGGGATTAATCACTTATAAAACTAGTATGAAGATTAAAAGACAAAAGTAGTAAAAATAAGTATAACTACAAAAATTAGTTACACAGAATAAAAAGATATAAAATGTGATGTCAAAAACATAAAATGCAGGGAAGGGGGAATAAAAATGTAGTGTTTTAGAATGTGTTCAAACTTAAATTGCTACAACTTAAAATAGAATGATATATATACAGTAAGTCCCCTACATATGAACCTTCAAGTTGCAAACTTTCAAAGATGCGAATGTGCATTCGCATGTCCAATCATGTAAGTTAGTTCACATGTCTGATATACATTGTCACGTGCATGCATCCTCTACAAATGGTTGTGCTTTTGTGTACTTTTCAGTACTGTATAGAGTACAGTAGTACAGTATCTTTATTTCAAGCCCAGGATGTTCAGAAGCAAGCGTAAAAGCAGTGATAATGTAGCTGGTACAGTACTACCCAGACATCACTGGATCGTTTTTTCAAGACAGTAGATAGAATTGAATCCAGCAAGGAACCAGAACCTGTGCCATCAATATCAGGCATGAGTGAAATTGCAGCTTGCCCTTCATCTCTTATTGCTGACAATCCTTCAGCTATATCCCTCACCTCCCCTCCCTCTTCCAGTAAGTAACTCTTCTTGCCTGTTCACTCAATGCCAGCCCCTATATGCCAGCTGTTGTACTGTACTACTGTACTTTTCAAGGTACTGTACTGTAAAATTAAAAATGTTTCTTTTTTGGTGCGTTTGTTTTTTATGTATTATTTGTGTGAAAAGTATTATAAACCTATTACAGTAGAGTACTATATAGCCGATTGTGTAAGTTGGGTACCTAAGCTAACTTTGTTGGACTTATGAACAAGTTGGACTTATGAACAAGTTGGACTTATGAATGTGCTCTTGGAACAGAACTTGTTCATATGTAAGGAACTTACTATACATACACAAATATACATACATAGGCTATTATATGTGAGCCTCATATAACCACACCTAAAAAATGAACAGTAGATAAACAAAAGATAATGAGAATGGGATCTAAGCATAACACTAAAGTAAGTCATCAAACCATAAGGGAAGAGAGCAAGAGAAGAAGAAACAGAGAGGAACTACAAAACAGCCAGAAAACAACTAACAAAAAGGCAATAAGTACATATCTATCAAACTTACTTTAAATGTAAATGGACTAAATTCTCCAATCAAAAGATGTGGAGTGGCAGGTTCAAGATGGTGGAGTAGAAGGCGCTCACTCCCTCTTGCGAGAGCGCCAGAATCACAACCACCTGCTGGGTAGTCATTGACAGGAAGACACTGGAACTCACCAAGGAAGATACCCCACATCCAAGGACAGGGGAGAGGCTGCAGTGAGATGGTAGGAGCGGTACAATCACAGTGAAATCAAGTCCCATGGCCGCTGCGTGGGTGACTCACAAACTGGAGAACAGTTGTGCCGCAGAGGTCCACCCACTGGAGTGAGGTTTCTGGGCCCCATGACCCCCAACCTGGGGGTCTGGCAATGGGGGAAGGAATTCCCAGAGAATCGGACTTTGAGGGCTAGCAGGATTTGATTGAAGGACTTTGACAGGACTGGGGGAAGCGGAGACTCCACTCTTGGAGGATACACACAGAGTGGTGTGTGCATCAGGACCCAGCGGGAAGGAGCAGTGACCCTGTGGGATACTGAACTGGACCTGCCTACTGGTGTTGGAGGGTCTCCTGCAGTGGTGGGGGGGTAACTGTGGCTCACCGCAGGGACAAAGACACTGGCAGCAGAAGTTCTGGGAAGTACTCCTTGGCATGAGCCCGCATGGAGTCTGCCATTAGCCCCACCAAAGAGCCTGTCGGCTCCAGTGTTGGGTCACCTCAGGCCAAACAACCAACAGGGAGGGAACTGAGTCCCACCCATCAGCAGACAAGCTGATTAAAGTTTAAAAGATTAAAGATTAAAGTTTTACTGAGCTCTGGCCACCAGAGCAACACCCAGCTCTACCCACCACCAGTCTCTCCCATCAGGAAGCTTGGACAAGCCTCGTAGCCTCATCCACCAGAGGGCAGACAGCAGAAGCAAGAAGAACTACAATCCTGGAATGAAAACCACATTCACAGAAAGATAGACAAAATGAAAAGGCAGAGGACTATGTACCAGATGAAGGAAAAAGATAAAACCCCAGGAAAACAACTAAATGAAGTGGAGATAGGCAACCTTCCAGAAAAAGAATTCAGAATAATGATAGTGAAGGTGATCCAGGATCTTGGAAAAAGAATGAAGGCAAAGATCGAGAAGATGCAAGAAGTATTTACCAAAGACCTAGGAGAATTAAAGAACAAACACCTAGAAGAATTAAAGAACAAACAGAGATGAACAATACAATAACTGAAATGAAAAATACACTAGAAGGAATCAATAGTAGAATAACTGAGGTAGAAGAAAGGATAAGTGACCTGGAAGGCAGAATGATGGAATTCACTGCTGCAGAACAGAATAAAGAAAAAAAGAATGGAAAGAAATGAAGACAGCCTAAGAGACCTCTGGGACAACATTAAACACACCCACATTTTCATTGTAGGGGTCCCAGAAGGAGAAGAGAGAGAGAAAGGACCCAAGAAAATATTTGAAGAGATTAGAGTCAAAAACTTCCCTAACATGGGAAAGGAAAGAGCCACCCAAGTCCAGGAAGCTCAGAGAGTCCCAGGCAGGATAAACCCAAGGAGGAACACACCGAGACATGTAGTAATCAAGTTGACAAAAATTAAAGACAAAGAAAAATTATTAAAAGTAACGAGGGAAAAATGACAAATAACACACAAGGGAACTCCCATAAGGTTAAGAGCAGATTTCTCAGCAGAAACTCTACAAGCCGAAAGGGAGTGGCATGATATATTTGAAGTGATGAAAGGGAAGAACCTACAACCAAGATTACTGTACCCGGCAAGGATCTCATTCAGATTTGATGGAGAAATCAAAAGCTTTACAGACAAGCAAAAGCTAAGAGAATTCAGCCCTACCAAACCAGCTGTACAAGAAATGCTAAAGGAACTTCTCTAAGTGGGAAACACAAGAGAAGAAAAGGACCTACAAAAACAAATCCAAAACAATAAGAAAATGTTAATAGGAACATCCATATTGATAATTACCTTAAATGTGAACACATTAAATGCTCTAACCAAAAAACACAGGCTCACTGAATAGATACAAAAACAAGACCCGTATATATGCTGTCTAAAAGAGACCCACTTCAGACCTAGGGACACATACAGAGTGAAAGTGATATTCCATGAAAATGTAAATCAAAAGAAGGCTGGAGTAGCAATATTCATATCAGATAAAATAGACTTTAAAATAAAGAATGTTATAAGAGACAAGGAAGGACACTACATAATGATCAAGAGATCAATCCAAGAAAAAGATATAACAATTATAAATATATATGCACCCAACATAGGAGCACCTCAATACATAACAGCTATAAAAGAGAAAATCAACAGTAACACAATAATAGTGGGGGACTTTAACACCTCACTTACACAATGGACAGATCATCCAGACAGAAAATTAATAAGGAAACACAAGCTTTAAATGACACAGTAGACCAGATAGATTTGATTGATATTTATAGGACAGTCCATCTGAAAACAGCAGATTACACTTTCTTCTCAAAGCACATGGAACATTCTCCAAGGTAGATCACATCTTGGGTAACAAATCAAGCCTCAGTAAATTTAAGAAATTTGAAATCATTTGAAGCATTTTTTCTGACCACAATACTCTGAGATTAGAAATAAATTACATGGAAAAAAACCCCGTAAAAAACACAAACACATGGAGACTAAACAATAAGTTACTAAATAACCAAGAGATCACTGAAGAAATCAAAGAGGAAATCAAAAAACCTAGAGAGACAAATGACGATGAACACATGACAATCCAAAACCTATGGGATGCAACAAAAGCAGTTCTAAAGGGGAAGTTTATAGCAATATAATCCTACCTCAAGAAACAAGAAAAATCTCAAATAACATCTAACCTTACACCTAAAGAGACTAGAGAAAGAAGAACAAACAAAATCCAGAGTTACTAGAAGGAAAAAAGTCATAAAGATCAGAGCAGAAATAAATGAAATAGAAAGGAAAAAAAAGCAGTAGCAAATATCAATAAAACTAAAAGCCGGTTCTTTGAGAAGATGAACAAAATTGATAAACCTTTAGCCAGACTCATCAAGAAAAAGAGGGAGAGGACTCAAATCAATAAAATTAGAAATGAATAAGGAGAAGTTACAACGGACACCACAGAAATACAAAGCATCCTAAGAGGCTACTACAGGCAACCTCTGTGCCGATAAAACGGACAACCTGGAAGAAATGGACAAATTCTTAGAAAGGTATAACCTTCCAAGACTGAACCATGAAGAAATAGAAAATATGAACAGACCAATCACAAGTAATGAAATTGAAACTGTGATTAACAATCTTCCAACAAACAGAAGTCCAGGACCAGATGGCTTCACAGGTGAATTCTATCAAACATTTAGAGAAGAGCTAACACCCATCCTTCTCAAACTCTTGCAAAAAATTGCAGAGGAAGGAACACTCCCAAACTCATTCTCTGAGGCCACCATCACCCTGATACCAAAATCAGACAAAGATACTACACACACACAAGAAAAGAAAATTACAGACCAATATCACTGATGAATATACATGCAAAAATCCTCAACAAAATACTAGCAAACAGAATCCAACAACACATTAAAAGGATCATACATCATGATCAAGTGGGATTTATCCCAGGGATGCAAGGATTCTTCAATATATGCAAATCAATCAATGTGATAAACCATATTAACAGATTGAAGACTAGAAACCATATGATCACCTAATAGATGCAGAAAAAGCTTCTGACAAAATTCAACACCCATTTATGATAAAAAAAGAAAGTAGGCATACAGGGAACCTACCTCAACATAATAAAGGTCATATACAGCAAACCCACAGCAAACATCATTCTCCATGGTGAAAAACTGAAAATATTTCCTTTAAGATGAGGAAGAAGTCAAGGATGTCCACTCTTGCCACTATTATTCAGCATAGTTTTGGAAGCTTTAGCCACAGTGATCAGAGAAGAGAAATAAAAGGAATGCAAATTGGAAAAGAAGAAGTAAAATTGTCACTGTTTGCAGATGACATGATACTATACATAGATAATCCTAAAGATGCCACCAGAAAACTGCTAGAGCTAATCAATGAATTTGGTAAAGTAGCAGGATACAAAATTAATGCACAGAAATCTCTTGCATTCCTATACACTAACAATGAAAGATCAGAGAGAGAAATTAAGGAAACAATCCCATTCACCATTGCAACATAAAGAATAAAATACCTAGGAATAAACCTACCTAAGGAGGTAAAAGACCTGTACTCAGAAAACTGTAAGACACTGATGAAAGAAATCAAAGATGACACAAACAGATGGAGAGATATACCATGTTCTTGGAGTGGAATAATCAATATTGTGAAAATGACTCTACTACCCAAAGCAATCTACAGATTCAATGCAATCCCTATCAAATTACCAATGGCATTTTTTACAGCCCTGGAACAAAAAATCTTAAAATTTGTATGGAGACTCAAAAGACCCTGAATAGCCAAAGCAATCTTGAGAAAGAAAAACGGAGCTGGAGGAATCAGACTCCCTGACTTCAGACTATACTACAAAGCTATGGTAATCAAGACAATATGGTACTGGCACCCAAACAGAAATATAGATCAATGGAACAGGATAGAAAGCCCAGAGATAAGCCCATGCTCCTTGCTCAACTAATCTATGACAAAGGAGGCAAAGATATACATCGGAGAAAAGAGTCTCTTCAATAAGTGGTGCTGGGAAAACTGGACAGCTACATGTAAAAGAATGAAATTAGAACACTCCCTAACATCATACACAAAAATAAACTCAAAATGGATTAAAGACCTAAATGTAAGACCAGACACTATAAAACTCTTAGCAGAAAACATAGGAAGAACACTCTTTGACATAAATCACAGCAGGATCTTTCTTGACTCACCTCCTAGAGTAATGGAAATAAAAAGAAAAATAAACAAATGAGACCTAATGAAACTTAAATGCTTTTGCACAACAAAGGAAGCTATAAATAAGATGAAAAGACAACCCTCAGAATGGGAAAAAAAAATATTTGCAAACAAATCAATGGGCAAAGGATTAATCTCCAAAATATATAAACAGCTCATGCAGGTCAATATTAAAAGAAACAACCCAATCAAAAAATGGTCAGAAGACCTAAATAGACCTTTATCCAAAGAAGATATGCAGATGGCCAAGAGACACATGAAAAGCTGCTCAACATCACTAATTATTAGAGAAATGCAAATCAAAACTACAATGAGGTATCACCTCACACCAGTTAGAATGGGCATCAACAGAAAATCTACAAACAACAAATGCTGGGGGGGTGTGTGGAGAAAAGGGAACCCTTTTGCACTGTTAGTGGGAATGTAAATTGATACAGCCACTTTGGAGAACAGTATGGAGGTTCCTTAAAAAACTAAAAATATAAATACCTTATGACCTAGCAATCCCACTACTGGGCATATACCCAGAGAAAACCATAATTCAAAAAGACACATGCACCCCAATGTTCATTGCAGCCCTATTTACAATAGCCAGGTCATGGAAGCAACCTAAATGCCCATCGACAGATGAATGGATAAGGAAGATGTGGTACATATATACAGTGGAATATTACTCAGCCATAAAAAGGAACGAAACCGGGTCATTTGTAGAGATGTGGATGGACCTAGAGACTGTCATACAGAGTGAAGTAAGTCAGAAAGCGAAAAACAAATACGTATATTAACACATATATGTGGAATCTAGAAAACTCGTGCAGATGAACCGGTTCGCAAGGCAGAAATAGAGGCACAGATGTAGAGAACAAACGTATGGACACCAAGGGGGGAAAGCAGGGTGGGGGTGTTGGTGGTGGGATGAATTGAGAGATTGAGATTGACATATATACACTAATATGTATAATATAGATAACTAATAAGAACCTGCTGTATAAAAAGTAAATAAATAAAATAAAATTAAAAAAAAGAAAAAAGATGTGGAGTGGCCAAATGGATAAAAAACAAGACCCCTCTATCTGCTGCCTATAAATGACTCACTGTAGATGTACACACACAAACTGAAAGTGAAAGCATGGAAAAAGATTTTTCATGTAGATGGAGACCAAAAGGAAGCTGAGGTAGCTATACTTATATCAGGCAAAATAGACCTTGAAACAAAGACTGTAATAAAAGACAAAGATGGGCATTACATAATGAAAAGGGGTCAATCCAATAAGAAGATATAACATTTGTAAATATTTATTCAGCCAGCATAGGAGCACCTAAATATATAAAGCAAATATTAATAGACCTAAATGGAGAAACTGACAGCAATACCATAGTGGAGGATTTTAACACCCCAGTTACATCAATGTATAGGTTATCCAGACAGAAAATCAATAAGGAAGCATTGGCCTTAAATGAAATATTGGACAAGATAGAATTAATAGATATATACAGAATATTCCTTCCAAAAAAGGTAGACTACATTCTTCCCAGGTGCACATGGAACATTATCCAGGAAGGATCATATGTTAGGCCACACAAGTCTCAATAAATTTTAGAAGATTGAAATCATATCAAGCATCTTTTCTAACCAAAATGGTATGAAACCAGAAATCCATAAGAACACTGGAACAATCACAAATATGTGGAGATTAAACAACATGGTACCGAACAACCAATGGGTCAGTGAAGAAATCAAAGGAGAAATAAAAAAAAAAAAAAAACGTTGAGACAAATGAAAACGGAAATACACGTACCAAAACTTATGGGATACAGCAAAAGCAGTTCTAAGAGGAAAATTTATAGTGATACAGACCTAACTCAAGAAGCAAGAAATATTTCAAATAATCTAACTTTACACTTAAAAGAACTACATAAAGGGGAACAAATGAATCCCAAAGTTAGTTGAGGGAAGGGAATAAGAAAGATCAGAGTGGACATACATGAAAGAGCCTAAAATGCAGTAGAAAAGATCAATGAAACTAATAGCTGGTTCTTTGAAAAGATGTACAAAATTTACAAACCTTTAGCTAGACTCACTAAGAACAAAGAGAGAGGACCCAAATAAATAAAATTAGAAGTGAAAGAGAAGTTACAAAGTGTACCAAAGAAATACAAAGGATCATAATAGACTACCATGAATTATTATACACTAACCAATTGGACAACCTGGAAGAAATGGATAAATTCCTAGAAACATACACTCTTCCAAGACTTTCATGAAGAAACAGAAAATCTGAATAGACTAATTATTAATAAGGAGATTAAACCACGGATCAAAAATCTCTCCCCAAATGAAAGTCCAGAACCAGATGGCTTCACTGGTGAATTCTACCAAACTTTCAAAGATTTATTATCTATTCTTCTTAAACTCTTCCAGAAAGTTGAAGAGGAGGGAATGCTTCCAAACTCATTTTACAAGGCCAGCATTACTGATACTTAAATCAGAGAAGTACACCACACAAAAAGAAAATTATAGGCCAATATCCCAGGTGACCCTAGATGCAAATATCCTCAGCAAAATATTAGCAAACCAAATTAAACAATATATTAAAAGGATAATATACTATGGTCAAGTGGATTTATTCCAGGGATGCAGGGATTGTTTAACATCTGCAAATCAATTACCATGATACACTACATTAATAAAATGAAGAATAAAAAATCATATGATAATCTTCATTGATGCAGAAGAAACATTTGACAGAATTCAGCATCCAGTTATGATTAAAAAAAAAAACTTTCAATAAAGTGAGTATAGAGGAAACATACCTCAACATAGTAAAGGCTATATATGACAAACCCACAGCTAACATCATACTCAATGGTGAAAAGCTGAAATCTTTCCTCTAAGATGAAGTATAAGACAGGTATACCCACTCTCACTACTTTAATTCCACATAATATTGGAAACCCTAGCCAGAGCAATTAGGCAAGAAAAATAAATGAAAGACATTTAAATTGGAAAGGATGAAGTAAAACTGTCATTATTTGCAAATGAAATTATTTATATATAGAAAACCTAATGAGTACATCAAAAAAAACCTGTTAGAATTAATTTAAAAATTTCAGTAAAGTTGCAGGTACAAAATCAATATACAGATATCTGTTGTGTTTTTATACAGTAACATTGAACTACCAGAAAGAGAAATTAAGAAAACAATGCCATTTACTATTGCATCAAAAAGAATAAAATACCTAGGGATAAATTTAAGCAAGAAGATGAAAAACCTGTACAGTGAAAAATATAACACATTGATGAAAGTAATTGAGGATGATGCAAATAAATGGAAGGATATTCTGTGCTCATAGATTGGAAGAATAAATATTGTTAAAATGTCCCTGTTACCCAAAGTGATCTATCGACTCAGTGCAATCCCAGTCAAATTCCAATGGAATTTTTCAAAGAAATAGAACAAATAAACTTAAAATGTGTATGGAACCACAAATGATCCCAAGTAGCCAAAGCCATCTTGAGAAAGAAGAACAAAGCTGGAGGCATCACACTTCCTGATTTCAAACTATATTACAAAGCTATAGTAATCAAAGCAGTATGGTATTGGCATAAAAACAGACACATAGATTACTGTAAGAGAATGGAGAACCCAGAAATAAACTTACACATATATAGTCTCAATTAATTTCCAACAAAGGAGTCAAGAATACACCATGGGGAAAGGACAGTCTTTTTAATAAATAGTATTAGGAAAACTGGACAGCCACAAAAAGGTGAAATTAGGCTACTATCTTATACCATACACAAAGATCAACTAAAAATGGATCAAAGATTTGAATGTAAGAACCGAAACCATAAAACTCCTAGAAGAAAATACAGATGGCAAGCTCCTTGACATTGGTCTTCACAATGATTTTTCATATTTAACACCAAAAGCAATGGCAACAAAAGCAAAAATAAACAAGTGAGACAACATCAAACTAAAAAGCTCTGCACAGCAAAGGCAGCTATCAACAAAATGAAAAAGCAAAGGTACAGAGTGGGAGAAGATATTGGCAAAGCATATATTCAATAAGGGATTAAGATCTAAACTATATAAAAAACTCATACAACTCAACAAGAAAAACAAATAACTTGAAAGTTGCTAAGAGAGTAAATCTTAAAAAGTTCTTATCACAAGAAGAAGAATTTTTGTTATTTTGTATCTTGACAGATACAAAGTAGACTTATTGTGATCATTTTGCAGTGTATACAAATATTGAATCATGTTGCCCACCTGACACTAATATAATGTTATATGTCAATTATACTTCAGTTAAAAAAAGGAAAGAAAAATCCCTGCATCTCACCATCAATATACTATGAGAACTATTTAAATATGGCCTTATATTATATAATGGGATGCAGGAAATGGGTCAGGTTAGAAATATTTTGCAGAATACAAAGAAGAATTAAACTGAGTCATATAAGTCAGTAGAATTTGAGATTTAGTATATAAAGCAAAAAAAAAAAACACAGAATGAGAATGTAAAGAATATATTTATAAATTGCATTTATTTATTCCTCAATTCTTTCAGCAATATTATTTGGTCATGGAACTATCATTCAAGGTTTTGGGGATACAGAGATGAAAAAGACAGACATGGTGCCTGTGTTCATGGGGTTTATATTCTAGTGAGGAAGTAAACAAATCAATTTGAAATCCAGGTTTAAGTGTTTATTGATGGTATGAGGAAATGAAGCAGAACACGGTGCCTGGGCTGACTTGAGGTGATGCAGTACAAATGAACAGACAAATGAATGTTCACGGGTATGGGGTATATGCGGGGTGTTCAGTGATGAGAACATAGGTGTTTAAAGCTAACTTAGTGGGCCTAATTGAGAGCCTCCAGGGAAAGTGATAGAAGTAAAGAGGGCCAAGGACAGAGTCCTAGACCACTTCAAAATTTAGACATTAGGAGAGGAGGATGATCTAGCAAGGACTCTGAGAAAGAGAGTCAGTGAGGCAGGGTGGAAGCCAAGAGAATGTGCTGTCCCAGAGGTCAGTAAAGAAAGAGGTGTTGACTGAAATAAAAATGCACAACGTGAGAGCTGTGAGGTTCCGTTTTACTGGGGACTTACTGAGCACTATAGCCCAGGATACAGCCTCTCAGACAGCTCTGAGGAACTGCTCCAAAGAGGTAAGGGGGGAGGTCAGCATGTATGTGAAGAGTACCTTTAAAGAAAAGGGGTACATGCAATCAAGCACACATCTTGGTAGAAGGTTACTGCTAGTCACAAGGCACAGATATCTTACTTAATGATTTTAGTGCTTTTCTAAGTATGAGAAGATGCAAGAAATTGGGTTCACAAAATTTTCTCCAGAAAATATCTGTCTTGAAGACATGTTCTGGCGGTTTTCCCAGAGCACAGAGTGCCTCATTCCTGATTTCTGTCCTGAACTCCTTCCAGGGTGTGTTGAAGGTCAGCGAATGCAGTGGCTAATGACTCAATCCTTGTGGAGCCAGATGGCGAGTGACATTCTTTAGTTGGCAGAGGCTGCTAAACTCTTACTGGTCCCTGGTGAGACCAAGTGGTCTGTTTTTTTAATGGATGAAGTGCTGTAATAAGGCTGTCCCTCCTCCAACCACTAAAGCATCAATGGCAGGAGTAATGAAGGAGTTCTTGAATCTCCAAGCTCCTGGAAAGATCCCTTCTTTCTTAACACTCACAACTTCACCAACCACTTCTGTCTGCCTTGATAGTGTTGGGATGAAAACTTGTCCTCTTCCAACTTGGGTCTAGTGTTTGGGGACCTGCAAGTAAATTGACAATAGGAAGATTAACAGGAAAAAGACAAGGTTCATTTGTACGTTCACAGGTATGGGGTATATGTGGGATGTTCAGTGATGAGTAACTCACTCAGTAGCCAGAGATAAAAGGTTTATATACCAAACTTCACAAGGGTGGGGTGTTGGGTTAGGGTTTCACTGGGAAGGTATGGAAAGTTTTGTTGGGCTTTTTGATGCTATGGGAATGAGTGGTCTGTCTTCATGGTAGCTGAATTCATAGGAAACTCCTTTGGAGGGGGTTTAAAAGTAGCTGTATTTTTGGGAGACTCTACTTCAGGTCAGATAGATGAAATTCAGATAATATTTCTTTCTGCATCTTCTAAGAACTATAGAGTTAATATCTTTTATCGGATATAAGGATTCCATAGTCAAATAAATTTGGGAAATGCCGAGTTAAAGAAAATCAAACTGATTTCTTTTTTGCCAGATTTCTCAGATCATTTAATATGCTAACATGCATAAGAAAAGCAGATAAGTACTTTTATATTTTGTGGAACACACTCTGGGAAAACACCAAATTAGACTTTAAATAAATGTTTCTATCATTAATTGGTTTTTACAACTGTGAGGTAAAACTAGGACACATTTCTGGTCAAAAGTGCAAATATTTGCCCCAGACTGATAAAGTAATGAATTATTTATTATGAAAACTGGTCTGTTTGGAATAATGGCATTGTAAACAAATCCATTAGTTAAAAAATTCAAATTAGATATTTTAATGTTAAGTGGTCATGTAGAACTTACTGCAGCGTTAGAAAGTGCTACATCACTTTAGTCCAATGAAATTGGTTAGTTCAGTAAATTTAGACTACATCTTGAAAAATCTTTATATTGTACTTATTCAGTACTAACTGAATTAAGTGGACACCTGGAACATTAACACATTTTGGGAAGTCTTAAGAGAACCAAGTGACAGAAAGCTCACAGCCTGTTGCCATAGAGCTAAAACATGTGTTCTGATTTATGCTGGCCAAATATCTGCTAATAGTTGTATCCAGATTTTTATTTTTAATGGTTATACCCAGCTATAACAATTTAATGTGAACCTGGGCAGTACCTATTTGATTTATTCTTTCCCTTAACGTACTAGGGCATTTTCCTTAAAAACAAATTAATACAAAACTTTTAACTGTGTTCTTTGTTCAAGTATTATCCCCATGCTTCCTTATCGATTGCATAGTACTCCAAGGATAAAAATGTCTAAGTGGATATTGTAAAGATGCTTCTGGTTGTTTATTTGATGGATTGTTTAAAAGAATTACATTTTCAAGATAGTATTTCCGATCAAAATAAATTTCCAATTACAGTATGTGTAGAAAAACCTCTGAAGTTCTGGTATTGGATTTGTTCTCATTATTCATAGCTCTACTCAATTTACAGAGTGCAATAAAATATGCATTTATCCATGAATTTTTTTAAATTAATTAATTAAAAAAAATTTTTGGCCGTGTTGGGTCTTCGTTTCTGTGAGAGGGCTTTCTCTAGTTGCGGCGAGCGGGGGCCACTCTTCATCGCGGTGCGCGGGCCTTTCACTGTCGCGGCCTCTCTTGTTGCGGGGCACAGGCTCCAGACGCGCAGGCTCAGTAGTTGTGGCTCACGGGCTTAGTTGCTCCGCGGCATGTGGGATCTTCCAGACCAGGGCTCGAACCTGCGTCCCCTGCATTGGCAGGCAGATTCTCAACCACTGTGCCACCAGGGAAGCCCCATGAAGTATTTTTTTTTAAAAATCATTCTATATTAATTTAGCTAATAAATTATCTGAACAAGTATGTGCTATTGTTAAAGATCAGCTGATGGCCAGAAAGTCAATCGTTATCCCTGGAAAAGTATCAAAATGCCCCAAAGACGTATTTTTAGACTGTTAGGCTCTTTAAGCCATGAAAGCAGAAATGGCATGTTCAAAGACAATGACATCGTCATGTATGACAGATGGGAAAGCATAGTCATAGATACTTCTAAGAAGAGGCAGCGCTTTGTTGGAAAGGCTTAGTATCAGTAGAGGCAGCCAACAGATGTTCTGAGGATTTTGGGTCTGACTTGTAAAGACAGATAGTCTAGACAAGGATGCCAGTACTTCACTGAAATGAAGATGCTCTTGTGAAGTTCATAGCTGGTTGTTTCTGAAAAATCTCTTTATGCCACAAAAACAAAATAATGTGCTAAAATGATTAATTACCACCATTTAAATCCCCCCAAAGGCATAGCAAATAACATATTTTAAGATCTATGTGTATTAGTGAGCTATTGATTTTTTTAAGTTAACAAAATTGAAACTCACTGTAGAGAGTGCACTCAGCTTAAGGCATTTTAAAAAACTCTGTTGAAAGAGTAAATTCACCTATTTTACTGGCTTTGCAAAGTACATATGAAATAATTTTGCTAATATGAATTTTGTTTTCTTTAGAGAATGTTGATTACTGGCTGTAGCCACTAAATGTGGATAAAATTTTAAAACTAGAAGGAAACTTGGAGATCTAGTCTTTATTTCCTTATTTTACAGGTTGAGGAAACCATGCCTGACCCCGAGGGCTTAAAAGTGACTTATTTAAAAATTTCATGCTGATTGGTAGGAGAGCTGGGGCTAAAATACAGGTGTTCCTACTTCTAAGCTGAAAATAGAAAATATAATTGAACGAGTATGTATTTATTGTTACCAGTTAACATATGGTGATAGCGGTGCTACCATGTATTTTTTTTCCCCCATTTATATTCTGTTCCTCTAAGAATTTTTCAATATGAACCTGGTTTATATTTAGGACCTGGTTCATGGCTAATACTCAGTATCACACATTTAATTAGAAATCCTATTCCAAGAAGTGGAAAGACAAAATATTTTGTGTTCTGGTATATACGGCATTATTTGAAAATATGGGAACACACGTTTTGAGTGAATATATGAGAAAGGCTTACTATCTAAAACTGGATAGTAACAAAAGAAGTGGAAGTGTAAAATGGCTCTATAACTGTACAGGTGGCAACTCTATCTGGGAGTATAGAATTTAAGGAAAGATTTTATGATGCTTGAAATTCTTTTACCAGAAATGTGTACTAGATCAATAAGAAAGTACATATTACTGTTTGTAGTAATATGGGTACTGGCTCTAACTGCCCTTTCTCTTTTCTCTGACCATGAAGTGATATTAGAGCATGAGAGGAAATTCAGAGTGAAGTCTCATGGACTGTCACTTTTGTCTAGATGATATTACTATCATTTGTTTAATAATAATATTACCCATAAAGTATTCCTTTTGGAAAGATTAAAATACCACTCAAGATTTTAACACTACTAAGAAATCTCCTATTAAGTCATCCAAGAAATAAGAAAGTTTTAGCACATGCACTTAATAAAATATCTTGGCATTCAGGCTGTCGTGACATATGCATTTTAGCAATTGTTGAAATTAGTAAAACCATAAAGAACAAAGCAGTAGAGAATAAATTAAGGAAAAAAGTCTTAATTCTGGGCAGAAATTTGAGGAGGTAGCAAATAGTATATTGTTTTCAATCTCTAATAATATCAACTAGTGTTTCTGAAGGACTGATTATACTAAGTCAGGTATTGTGTCCAATCTTTTACCTAATTTACCTTTATCCTCACAATAATCCTATGAAATATTTTTTGTCTCAGTTTCTTAGATAAAGAAAGCATCGCCCAGATAATTTCAAAAATATGTTAAATCAATAGCCATTAAATGCTGAAGCTGAAATTTGAATCAGGTGCCTCTCTGAACACTAGCTCTCGGTGAATGATAATGTCACCTCAACTTTTGTCTTTTAAATGTACTTATTAGTGTAAATGTAAATTCCAAAGAAGGGACTTCAAAGAGAACTGAGGTAGACAGAATAATGAGCCTCCGAAGATGTCCATGTCCTAATCCCTGGAGTTTGTGAATGTTACCTGTCTGACAAAGGGGAAATAAAGCTGTAGATGGAAGTAAGATTGCTAATCAGCTCACATTAAAGTAGGGAGATTATCCTAGATTATCCTGGTGGGCCCATTGTAATCCCAGGGGTGTTTGAAAGTGGCTGAGAGAGGCAGAAGAGGAAGTCATGTGGTCACAGCATCCTATGTGAGAAGGATTCAACCTGCATTCTGGCTTTGAAGATTGAAGGAGGCCACAATCTAGGAATGCAGGTGCATTCTAGAATGTGAAAAAGACAACGAAATGGGTTCTCCCCTAGAGCCCTAATTTACAGAACTATAATACATATATTTTGTTTTACATCACGAAGTTTGTGATAATTTGTTATAGCATCAATAGAAAACTAATACACCAGGTGCAGTTTTATCATTCTCTTTCTTACTAATTATGATGAGTTACATTAATGATTTCCTATTTTTTACTCTCTTTATTGGATTATGGATACGAATATTTTTAAAAATCATTTTGTCATTCTCAGTTTTGTCTTCATTATATACTGTTTCTCCATAGTCTTTTAAAATGTGTTTAAGCAAGATTATAGTTATAACTAGATGAAGTATGGGGTCAATTTTTAAAAATCTGAATGAAAATATTAAAACATCTTCAGGAGTAGTTTGTAGTAGTCAGTTCAAAACTGTGTACATCAAATGTTGAAAATATTTTAAAAGTAGTGTTCTTAAAACTTTCCTCCTTCCTTCTTCCTTTTGTCCCAAACACCTTTGTGAATCAAAGACCTAGACTCTTGTTGTTGCTGTTAATTATTTAAGTAAACTTTGAATCTCTTGTTAAAACATTTTCTTTTACAATTAAATAATTAGGATACTTGAATGTTCAAATTGTTGTTTCGTTCTATACCACTTGTAATACCTGATTTTTTGGCAATAGTATTGAAAGCATTAGTTTTTATAACAGTCTCAAAAATTTTCTTTAAAAGAGCAAATTCTTAATGCTAAACATGGTAGAGAAAAGATCATTTTATTCAAATATGGAAGAGGTATTGAAATAGTATTGTGATTTTTAAAATAATAAATGACTTGCTTTCAACTTGCATATGCTTACCATTCTCTTTTCCTGTTATTTTGGTCTTAGTGAAATGTAGCTTTTTTTTTTTTTTTTTTTTAAGGGCATTGCTAGGTCAGAAAGGACATGCATTTGAAATTTTTTTTTAAAATTAATTAATTAATTAATTAATTTATGGCTGCGCTGGGTCTTCGTTTCTGTGCGAGGGCTTTCTCTAGCTGCGGCGAGCGGGGGCCACTCTTCATCGCGGTGCGCGGGCCTGTCACTGTCGCGGCCTCTCTTGTTGTGCAGCACAGGCTCCAGACGCGCAGGCTCAGTAATTGTGGCTCACGGGCCCAGTTGCTCCGCGGCATGTGGGATCTTCCCAGACCAGGGCTCGAACCCGTGTCCCCTGCATTGGCAGGCAGATTCTCAACCACTGCGCCGCCAGGGAAGCCCCGAAATGTAGCTTTTTAAACAAACTTAAATTGTCTGCTAAATATTATTAATTTCAGTTTCTCTGTAACTGTAATGCCTCAATGAAATGAATAATTGAAGAGATCAAATATAAAAAATTGATTTCTACTAAAAACATCTAAATCATATTCACTAAAGATACCTAACAAGATGCACTGTTGTGTTAAAATAAATGTATTTGATAACTGTAACTTAATAATATTTTTATCTGAATGAGTGTAAATGAAGTGAATACTGATGGCAGAAATTGTTTAAAGTATAGGACTACAAGCTAAAATTTTTTTTCTTATAAGATTTGCCTTCCTCCATCAGAAACATTTGTATAACAAATTTTAGTTTTAATTTACCATTATGAATGCAATTTTTTTATAAAAAATTTTAAATATAAAGAAAAATTATTGCAAGTTTCAGCACCTACTAACCCAGTCACTGTAAGTGTTCCTGCTCTTTTTTAGTGCATATGTTTTTATATAGCTGGGATAAAGGAAAAAAAAAATTTTTTTCCTATTTGTCCCATTATATTTCAGGGTAGAAATGGCCCTAGTTGACGAGAGAACATTTTTTATAGGAAAATTCCAGCTAAGAACCATAGAAGGAATGACAGCATTAGCAAATCACATTTTGCAATCCTATTGAAATAAATGAATTAGTAGCAGCGATGAATGCTTAAACCATTAGGAGAAAGAGTGACAAGGAAGTTTATAATGGAAGGACTGGGCTGTACTCACCTGGGCTTAGCATCACTAAATGGAGGCAATGAGGCATTATGTGTTTCCTCATACGATGCTGTATATATTTCACAGCACCATCTATGACGTAGTCTTGCTAAAGAAGTTGAATTTGACTTATATAGCCTTTAGCTCTAAGTACAATTTCTATGAGATATGGAGGATAAAGGAACGAGATGAATTATAAAAGAGGAAGCAATCAGAAAAATTCAGAATATGGAGTATTCTCAGGACAACCAACCCCATTTCTCCAGCGAGTCAATGGCATGGATAGGTGGGTGGAATGAGGTGGTTCTTATTTACAAGAGAATTAAAAAACTAAATTAAATGTGTGGATTTTGTTAGGATCCCAACTTTAATAAGCCAACTATTAAAAGATATTTTTGAAGATGATTGGGATAAATTTAATAGGAATGATATTAAATGATATTAATGGAATTTTGTTAAGTGTAATAATTATAATTATGTAAGAAAATTTACTTTCCTGTAATACCTGTAGAAACATTTGGGGAAAAAAATGACATTATTTGAGGACTGACATTGTCTTCTAATTATTCATCCATGGGAAAGTGCAATAGATGGTAAAGTAGTAATGGTTCAGTATCTTGTCTGTTTTCTGTATCTCTGTTGGAAAATGATATAGCTTATAGCAACTTCAAACGCTTATGCCTGCTAATTTTTAAATATCATGACCTCAAATAAGCTTGACACTAAAAAGTTAATAGTAATAATTTTGGACAGAATATCAATATAATTTACTAGTATACATTAAATATAAAATAATAATTTTAGACAAAATAGTATTTCTAATTGGTATATAGATGAGCCTGTGAAGAGATCTCTAAGAATGTTAAAACACTTTGAGCCTTTGTATGTTTAAGTAGTAAAATGAAGACTTAACTGGAACAACTCTCTGCAGAAGTAGCCCAAGAGAGTGGGTGTAAATGAATCCTGAGGAGTTTTGGAAACATGTAAAAATCCCAATCAAGTATACTGGAATGTTGTCTCAGAAAGGTAGAGCTGGATTGTGGTTGCAGCTGAGAAATTTAAAAACCATCCATTCATTTATTCATTAGTGGTTATTGACTGTACCTTACTATGCAGCAGGCTCTGTGCTAGGTAAAAGAGCAACAAACAAAATACCATGGTAACTGCTCTTAATCAACTGAATATATTATTATATCTTTTGCAAAGGAAAAACTCTGTTGAAAGAAAAGGAGATGCTCAGCATGGAATCTGGAATCAGATGGCAAGCTTATGTCAATGTGTTTCTTGGCACTGCCCAGATTCACCTTAATGGTTGCCTGAAACAAAAGTAATTACTCCATTTTCCTTGTCTTCAAAGAACAATGATATTTATTTAGATTTAACAGAAAGGGTCGGCTGAAGCCAAAGGTGTTGTGGCCTCCCTGAATGTTTCTTCTCTACTTTTTCTGTTTCTTCTTGGAGATGGGTCCAGAGTTAGATTCCTGCTAGTTGGACAACATAGATTTCTCCAACAAGGTACATCTAAAGGTATTTTTACTATTATTTTAAAAATGATTTCATGTATCCTTTTGTTGAATTGGGAGCTGCTATTCAGATGGCCGCTGCTCACTTATTGGCTCATCTTGGTAAGCCCTGAAGTTGGCAATTCTCTTCAATTGCCGACCAAGGAGAGAGGTAGAGTTGAATGTACCAGCAATTGGTCTTTGGGCAGCATGAAAGTTAAGAGTCTGTTACTGGATGAAGTTTCAACTTCAGTCAGTGTCACAAGAAGACAAGAGATAATATGGAAGCTAAGGAAGGCAAATGTAGAAAGCAAACATGGCCCTTCATCTAGCTGGGCTATGTCATGTAAGGCATTGGGATCTTCGTCTAGCTGGAGAGGTACAAGTAACCATGGTTACATATAAAAACCTACTTTATTTCAGACAGCTCACCTCCTCTTTATCTCTGGTGCTAGGAATCAGAGTTCATTTTCCCACCTTTCGACCTACCTAACCGTAATAAGGTACTGCTTTTGTATAAGAAGTTTTGAAACAAGTTCCTTGGATGATTCTATCGTAGCATTCAAACTTGTCAGACTACTTGGCAAATATATCCTTAAGTTATGATCTATCAGGCTACAAATTATAACTTTATTTTTATTGACCATTAAGATTATTCAACTATCTGCTCTTGTTGGAATCCATGACCATTGAAGCCACCTTCTGATTTTAAATATGCTTTCTTTGTAGAATTTCTTTTCGGCAGTTACAGTTCCCAATGCAGATGAGCTGTCTGGTTTTATAGCAATCTCTTGGGGATTTGGTTAGCAGAAATCAGTATCCCCTGAGCCTGTTTACATGTGACAACCTGCCTGTGTGATCAGCCAACTGCTTCAGACATTTGGAGTCCTCATTGCAACTTGACTTTATATTTTTCTAGATCTATACTATCTCCTATAGACTATAACATTATAGTAAGCAGAACTTTCTTCTTGAATGTCAAGTCCCAAGTGTATTTGGGCACTTTATATAGGTTGGCTTGTTTTCTCCCCATTTCTAGGTGCTGCTGTAGTGTAGCATTATTTCAATTATGTCAATACTTTGGGAAAATGTACAGAACTTATATCACCAAAGGCCTGCAAAAAATAAATTTGGTAATTCCAAACTATTATTTAGTACATTATTTTAGCAATAATGGAAGATGCATTTAATTTTTAAAAAAATGTTTATCAGGAGCTGTTACAGTGGAGGATTACTGGACTGAATGTCAATATTGTGACATAGTATGAATGTGTTTCATGTTTGGTAATTGCAATCATTGTTGCTTTTGTTGTCATCCATTTACAATGCTTGGTGTCAGTTTTTTATCTCTTGTAAAAATAAAATACAGTGTGTGTGTGAAAAAAAAAAACTTAAAAAACAAAAAAATAAATAAAATAAAAATAAAAATAGGGCAACATAACACTCAAAGATATAGAGAACAAACTAGTGGTTACCAGTGGGGAGAGGGAAGAGGAGAGGGGCAATATAGGAATAGGGGATTTTGAAAAAGGGTTATTATGGGATTATATGAAATCATGTGTGTGAAACTTTTGAAGATTGGAAAGCACTGTAGAATTTAAAGAATCTTTCATTCAATAAAATTTTAAAAAATGTTTACTTTATCAACAATGATCTTTGTCAACTATGATGACTTAGGTTTTTAAAAATAGTAATATACATTCTTTTTTTCCCTGACATATCTCTTTCTGTTCTACTGAATATCGCTCTGTGAAATTTAACATAATCTACCCAGCTCAGGGGATCCTGGACAAGTCTATAAGGGTCTCTTCATCCTCTCAGTACTGTTTTTCACGTGGTGAATATATGGATCTTTTTGCCTTAGGTAAAGCCTCTCAAGGCTGTGTCACCGGAGGGTTTCAGAATACTTACCTATGCCTCCTGACTTTGACTCTTCTAAACCTTAGCTTCTTTGGTACTTGGTCTTTCTTTGTTTCAGTTCTCTGTTTCAGCCTGCCTATATTGCCTCTCTTACAAAGCCTCCTGACTTTGATTTAACAAGTCACCATCTACTTTTGTTCTACTTTATCAATGTCCACCCTATAGAGTATAAGACCAATGGGTGCAGAAACCTCTTCTGCCTCATTCACTAATACCCTGAGTTGTTCCTGGATTATAACAGAGGTTAGATATTATATAAATGCTGAACCAAGTGCCTCTTTATACGATTTTTATTCTTCTAGAAGTAATATAATTTATATATTCTGGAAATTCCCAATTACATTCTTCACATTTAACAAAACTTTCCTGGATTTTTTTTTTTTGGTTTAAATTAGCACTTAAAAAAATCAAACACATTTGTTTTGAGATCTCATAGTTTTAAATCCAGTGCATTAAATAGTCATTATGTATAAAATTTAAACCCTTACAACTTTCCAATAATTCAGTAAAATATTCTACAGAAGGGCTTACTGCCTTTTTAAAGACAATTCTACTCATAACTTTTTATTATATAAATTTCATTTTCTCTAGTATTTCTATAAAGAGGATGTTTTTCTTGGTTAATTAATCTTGTTTGCATCTCTATTTTACGAAAGGCAAATCTTTTGTTTTAACAGTGCCTGAGTAGCTTGTCATTCTCGCAGCAAAAAGTTCAGTTTAGCATTTAACAGTGTTTGCCAAGAGTAAAAATATTCTGACATGAAATGCTTTTTTAATATGTTTAATTTTGTCTAATATGGATGTCATTAAGCTGTGGCTCAAAATTATTTAACTCTAATGAAAATAATTGTAATTTGCTTTTCAGGAAAGACCACACATTTTATGTAACGATTATTTTAATGAGCAAGATTTAAAAAAAATTCTAAGGATAACTTCATGGTTTAAAAATAGAATTAATATAGGCTGGATACCAGATTTTTTGTAAGTTTCATATGTTCATAAAAATAGAGGTAGAAAATTAAACTTAGAATTCTGAATGCCATTTGATAAAAGCACTTAAACAATAATGAGTTTTGCTCAGGCTTTAAAAAAGAACTCATCTGGAAAATATGTTATGCAGGACAACACATATGATATACATACAGATACCATAGTTAACGTTCATAAATAGGACCTAAGAGTAATGTAGCCATTTTCTTTCTCTAGTTAAGGAAATGTTTTGTTGTAGTCAGGTAAACACGATATTATACAGCCCATATCTGTGTGTAATAACTTTGAAAAACTTCTACTTTTCTGTTCATTCTCATCTGATTTCATGAGTTAATATTTTTGACAATCCAGTGTCAAGAAGAGTTAACGATAGAGATGTTTGTATAAGTAAATAAGCGTGTAGTGGCTCATGATAAACTAGTTCTTTGGGGGATGCAGGGAAAATAGTTGTAACCAATAGGAGGACAAAGGCAGAGAGCTTTTATGTAGGATAAAGTGGAGGGACTTGCAAATATGTGTAAAGGAGTCAGGAAGAAATACACCTTGGTATAGTATAATGCTAGTTGCTAGTTTAAATAGTTTCAACAGGCTCTGGAGTATATATAAGGCTGTCTCTAGTTGTATGGTACCTGGGATTGGTGATTGGGGCAGGATGATAGTAGCTTGGGGTGTGAGAGCCTGATAAAAGGTATGGTTGGGAATATATATAGTTGGGGCTTTGAATCAACTGGTTTATACATGAAAGGTATAAGGAGAGGAGAGTCCTTTACTGTCTCTAGGAAATTGGCTAGCCCAAGGAGGGGCCAACTCTTCAGGGTCAGCAAGGTCCCAGTTGTCACAGCATCAGAATAAAGAGATGCTTAATACAAGTCTCTCACCAACCCTTAAGGTCGATAATTTATTTCATTTAACTGCATGCTTCATACATTCTCATGCCTTTAAAATTCCTTATATGCTAATGACTCAATTTATATCTAGCTCTGGCCTCTCTTTGAACTTGAGCCTGAACTGTGTCATCAACATCTCATACCTGGTTATATTATATTCTTGAAGTTAACATTTTGCTTGATTTCCAAACCCATCCTTCATCCCAAACTGCTCCTCTTCCCATTATCCCCAACTCCACTTATGTTAGACCAAGTCATTATCAAAGTACCCTAACTGTTCCCACGTTTTGCTCTCCTGTAGTACTTCACATAATAGGCAGTACGATTTTTTTTTTTTTTTTTTTTAACGTACATCTGATCAGGTAACTCCCTTGCTTAAAACCTCTGCTTGGCTTCCCTTTATATAGAGAGTAAAATCTAAACTCCTTACTGTGGCTTATCAGTCCCTACATGATTTGACAGTTGCCTGGCTTTCTATCTGTATTTCATACACTCTACCTGTGCTCATGTGCTCATGACCCTCTGGCTATGATAGCCTCCTTTCCATTCATCACACCCCAAGTGCATTCTTGTTTCCCTTACTTGTATTTCCTCTGCTTGGATTGCTCTGCTACATGTTCTACATGTATGACTCTTCATCCTTCTGGTCTGAGCTCATATGGCAGTTATGTTAAGCAGTCTTCCTTGATCACTTGAATTAACTAACCCATCCTCTGCTCCTTAACCCTATGTCAATTTTATTTCCTTCACAGCATTTTTTAAAAAATTACAATTTATAATTATGTTTAGTTATTCAGCTCTTTATTGTCTTTTACTCCACTGAACTGAAACCCTCAAGATGGCTGAGACCCAGTCTCTTTCTCTTTCCCATTGCTCTAATATCACCCTTATGTTTTAGTGACTAGAATATACACATAGTCAATATTTGTGGAATAAAGCAATATATTAATATATATGGTAGACTCAGAAAAATCAAAGTGATCACCTGTGGCAATTAAGAGTCTTAATTCCAGTATATTTGACTCCAAGTCCAGCAATTTCTCAATTATAATCTAAAGAGAGATGTCTCTGTTTTACTTCATGCTTTAAAAGAAAAGCATCACAATTTATATGCTAAATTTTATTTTGTTTTGTTAAGGCATATAGAGGTAGGCTGGATTTTATGGATTTGGTATTCATCCACAATGTGAAAATTCAGTATTAGCTTGCATTTTACAATGAAGGTAGCAAGAGGAAGGAGAAGGAAAAACTATTTAATTTGGCTGAAACTCTAATTTCCTTCTTGAAATGTATCCTTATATCGCTTACTTTACTAGCAAAAAAGGATCTGCAGCAAGAACAAATTTTACCTATATATTTAACATAACATTTTAAGAAATCATAGAAACATCACAGACACATTTAGCTGTCAATTTTTGGTTATCGTGAAATTTTTAATGTGGGTAAAAAATTATAGTTTTTCTTTATTTAGAAGAAAATTTTCTTTAATTTCTACCAAAGTAATTATACATTTCATATCAATTTTTTTTTGTTTAATTTTCTTAAAGCAGTAATGCAAGTTTTGTTAGTTAATAAGTGACTTTGGCCATTTCTTTTTTTTTTACTTTTTAAAAAAATTTTATTTTTATACAATTTTTAAAGGTTACTTTCCACTTACAGTTATTACAAAATATTGACTATATTCCTTGTGTTGTACAGCACATCCTTGAGCCTATCTTACACCCAGTAGTTTGTACCTCCCACTCACCACCCCTGTATCGCGCCCCGCCCCACACTGGGAACCAGTAGTTTGGTGTCATTTCTTTTGACATAGATTTCCTTAAGTGGCTTTGATAAATGAGACTCTTGAAGTAAAACAGAAATATGTTAATTTAAAAGGTAAGGAATAGAGTATCAAATAAGATAAAGTCAATACTTGTTACTCTAAAAGTAACCTTTTATAAAATGATATTCAATATAGAAAATAAAAAAATAAGCAAACATGATAAAGATTGCCTGTAATTCTGTCACCTTGTTTTGGTATATTGAAACATTTCTTTCCCTTTATTTATATATATATGTGAATCTATATTTTATATATTATTTAAAATTTGGATCATGCTATACATTCCATTTTGAAACTTGCTTTTTAACCTAATAGTGTATTATGGGCAATGTTCAAAATCATTGCATATTTTTTTGTAACTTATTGTTTATTTATTTATAAATATATTTTTAATAAAATTTTATATATTTAAGGCATACAACATGAAGATTTGGTATACATATGCATTGTGAAAGGATTTCTGGATACCCACTGTTAATTAACACATCCATCACCTCACATATTTAACTTTTTTATTTTTTATTTTTTAGTGAGAACACTTCAGTACTACTCTGTTAGCAAATTTCAATTATACAATGCAGTATTATCAACTGTAGTCACCATGTTACACATTTATCTTATAACAGAAAGTTTTTACCCTTGAACTAGCCTCTCCCTACTTCCCCCACACCCCAGCCCCTGGCAACCATCATTTCTACTCTGTTTCTATGAGTTCTAGTTTTTTGTTTTTGGGGTTTTTTTTTAAAGATTTTGCATGTAAGTGAGACCATGTAGTACAGTCTGCCCTCCCTATCCGTTCTGCATCTGCAAATTCAACCAACCACGGATGGTAAATATTTGAAAAAGAAAATTCCAGAAAGCTCCAAAAAGCAGAACTTCAATTTGCCTCACACCAGCAACTATTTACATAGCATTTATATTTTACTTACAATTATTTACATAGCATTTACATTGTATGAGGTATTATAAGTAACCTAGAAATGATTTATATTATACAGGAAGATGTGCATAGGCTATATGCAAATATGACACCATTTTATATAAGGACTTGAGCATCCGTGGATTTTGTTTATCTGTGGGGGGTTTTGGAACCAATATCTCATGGATACCAAGGGACAGTTGTATTTATCTTTCTTTGTCTGGTTTACTTCACTTAGCATAATTCCCTCCAGGTTCATCCATGTTGTTGCAAATGCCAGGATTTTTTTTTAACACAATAATATCCCATTGTATATGTAAACCACATTTTCTTTATCCATTCATTTGTTAAAGGACACTTAGGTTGTTTCTATACCTTGGATAAGATAAATAATGCTTCATTGAACATGGGAGCACAAATAACTCTTCAAGATAGTGATTTCATGTAATATAGTTTTTAATGGCAATATCATAAGATGGATGTACCGTGTTTAGGATTTTTATTGCACTTTATATTTCACGTTATTCTTTTTTTGTAATATAATAAAATACTGATAATATGCTTCAAACTTGAATTTGCTTTCTAGAACACTAATAGATATTATTTTTACCATGTAATGATTTAACCTTGAATCTAATGTTTCTGACATTAACATTTCTGCATTATTGTACATACCACTAGCATTTGCCCCATGTACTTTTTTCATCCCTTTAATTTTTACCTTTTTTTTTTTTTGTATTTTGATATAGGTATGTCTCTTGTTAACAGTGTGCACGTAATTTTTTAAAAAATATATTCATCTGGGTGGAAAACCTCTGATAGTTAAGAAGAGATTTCAGCCTACTTTCAATATTTTTGTTTAATTTGTGTTAATTTTAGTGGGTGGGTGCAGTATACGTCCATGAGCTACTTCAGCCATTTTAGTTCTGTCTCCTCTTTTTTTAATTGAGGTATAATTGACATATAACATTATACTTGTTTCATGTGTACAACGTAATGATATGATATTTGCATATATTGCGAAATGATCACTGCAGTAAGTCTAGTTAACATCCATCACCATATGTATAATAGTTACAAAAATTTTTTTTCTTGTGATAAGACCTTTTCAGATTTACTCTAACAGTAGCTTTCAAATATTTATTATAGTATTATTAATTATATTCACCACGCTGTACATTACCTCCCCATGACTTATTTATTTTATAACTGGAAGTTTTTATCTTTTAACTCCCTTCACCTGTTTCATCTGCTCCCCATCCCCTGCCTCTGGTAACCACCAATCTGGTCTCCATATCTATGAGGTTTGTTGTTGTTTAAATTCCACATATAAGTGAGATCATATGATATTTGTCTTTCTCTGTCTGACTTATTTCACTTAGCCTAATGCCCTCAGTGTCTATCTGTGTTGTCAAAAATGGCAAGATTTCATTGTTTTATGGCTGAATACACACACACACACACACACATCCCACATTTTCTTTATCCATTCATCCATCAATGCATACTTAGGTTGTTTCCTTTACCTCCTCTTGATAGCTCTTTTTCTAAGTTTAATAATAAACATGAAGTCAATATTTCTCTGATTAAAGCCCACATTCTAGAGTATGATGGCAAAATGTCTCATAACTTCTAATTAAGCCTTGCCATTTTAAATCTCATATTTTATTTACATAAAATAGCCATTAATAGCCAGCCTAGCTCTAAGGAATTTAGAAACCTACTTATTTTATTGAGTTCATTTTGTTGTTGTTGTTGCTCTTTTTTTATGACAGGCCTATGCATTTGCTTTTGAAATGTTAACACTTGATTTTTTTGGTCAAGGGGAATATTACCTACACTTCCATTTAGTCCTCAGACCACTGCAATCTGGATTGAACTCCCATCTCAACTAAAATTGCCCTTGTCAGCATCACCAGTGACTTCTAGTTAATCAATCCATTGGTCATTTCATACTGCTATCCTAATTAAACTCTCTGATGCTTTTGGCATTATTGAAAAGGGGTTCCCAGAAAAATATGGTGAGAAACTGTGAGAGAGTAGTGTCTTAATGGGCAGTCTCCTTTGGGTCGCCTTCTTCCATGTATGGAAGGTAGTTTCATTCAGTGTTTAGTCTTTGGGTCTGTTCTCTTCTGATTATTAATTTCTCCTTGGAAGAGCTCATTTAAAAGTTGTTTCCTAATTTTTCACATACGAGAGCCTGATATATTTTATTATAATAAAATCCTTACATTTAAATCTGTGTAGATTGTACAGTATTAGTAAAATTAGACTATACCAAGCTACCATATTTTAAATTGCAATAATTTTGCTATTTCCCTATACCCAATTTCTCATTTGCTGGAATAACCAGTTATTTTGTTGAAATTGCTGTCAAAGCAATGGTAAATTTATTCTAAAATGTTTTAATATTTGTGGTATTTGGCACTATATTCAATAAGTCTTTAATTATATCTGTTAGAAATACAAGTTCCATCTGTCTTACACGTGCGCCCTACTCAGAGTATGGCACCAGTGCAAGTCTGTTTCCGATGCTCATAAATAAGATACCAACAAACCCACAATATTGGTACAGACTGTTCTGGACTAGGTTCTAAAACGTTAACCACAGGAAGTGATTTTAGTTCTTTTTTTAAAACCTTTTTTCCCTTCCAGCAGGCCGCCTACGTGCTCATTGTGGCACTCTAGATTTCCTGGATCTTCTAAGTACTCAAAATTACTGGAATAACCAAGTGGAAGGCAATCTTATTTACTTAAGTAAAATGTGGACATATAACTAAAATGATAGCTGTCTAAGTCTGATTTTTCTGAAACTGGGGGTTTTAATAAAGCCCACTGAAGCTTGTAAAATGTGTGGTCACAGCAAGTACAGACTGGTACGTTAATGGTCAACCTTCCTGATAATTTGTAAGGTAACATGGGCCTTCATAACTCTAGCTTACCTTATCACTGCTCTTGGACATTTGTATTTACAATATGAGTTATTGCTTATTGAAATTGAAATTATTTTAAATGGGGACAAAAGTACTAAAAATGGAATTGGTGCATTGTGCTTAATAGTGGACTCAATTTTTCTCAGGAGACACTTTCTTTTGTAATTAAAATAATGTATTCTTTATTAATTTATATTTATATATAAATAGAAATATGTGTATATTTATAGTATATAAATATATAAACATGTTGCAATTAATTTATTAAAATTAATCTTTTTTTTCCTTTTTTAAATTTTATTTTATTTTTTATTTATTTATTTTTTTAATCAGTCATCAATTTTATACACATCAGTGTATACATGTCAATCCCAATCGCCCAATTCAGCACACCGCCATCCCCACCCCACCGCGGTTTTCCCCCCTTGGTGTCCATACATTTGTTCTCTGCATCTGTGTCTCAGCTTCTGCCCTGCAAACCGGTTCATCTGTACCATTTTTCTAGGTTCCACATACATGCGTTAATAACGATATTTGTTTTTCTCTTTCTGACTTAAAATTTAAAAAATTCTATTCATGTAACTGAGTAGGTTTCTAAGAGTTGTCTTAACAGTTTGAACTTGTCTCCAGATTTTTGAACACAGAAAAATATTTCTACAGTGTTCACAGATGGCACTATGTTTGATGTAATATTTATTCTCTTTATTTTTTCTTGTTTATAACATAATAGAGGAAATGAAACATATAAAGTTCAGTAGTTTGGAATATATGGTTTTTCATTTTGTAGGATGAATTTTAATTATTCTGATCATTTTACTAAGGTTATAATTCAGTGTCTTGGTTCTGCTCAGTTCTGCCCAACTGCCCAATATTTTACCCCATGGTAAATAATTTGAAATACTTTTATGTTTTGGGTGGTCCATTTTAATTATTCTTGATCAAGATACTGATTTTATAAAAGGCCATGATATAATCCCTCTCCTACTACTTTTATTTTATGAAATGCTTAGATGAATGAGTCAAATTTGATGCTTTCTTTAATTTTGCCCCACATACCCACTTATCAAGTAAATTAAATTTGCAAATTTCCTTTACTCAGGTGGTTCCAGATAGAAACTGGCAAATAAGAGATCCTGACTAAACGCTTTTCACTTACTGAGATTTAATCTAGTGCACAATTAATCAAACTCTAGAGGGGAGTAAAAGTTTAGGTAGGGAAGTGGACAAGGGTGGGGAAGGGTAGAAACGTGTTGTTAATTTCCTGAAGGGCATGTGAGAGAAAGTGTGAGATCCAAAGATCTCTAGGATTTTGAAAGACCATCTGCCTTCCATGGTAGGAATTATTAAACTGAGTTATCACAGAAAACCCGAAGAATTACATGGAACTGGCAAACTGAGATTGTTGTCCTTTAGTGTCTGAACAAGCTTACTCTCAACTCTTGATTTCTCCAAGACATCCTTATGGTTATCTTTACCACAGAATGTCTTGAAGATGTAAGTCTGTATTCACTGCTTTTACTTCTCAGTCCTTAAATATCAATCTGATTTCCTCCCAGCATTTTGTGAGTTCTTCTGGAAAAATGTAAGTCCACTACTGTTTTTTATCTTCATCTTACCCAATCTCTTGATAGCATTTGTCACTGAGACCAACACCTCCTCGATAATATCTCAGCTTCTGCCTACCATGTCACACTTCTCTCTTACTACCATGTCACACTTCTCTCTTAATTTATCTTCTGCCTTCTGGGATCCTTTTTTGGGCTATTCCCCCAGATCTACTTCTTCTACCTAACTTTACTAGTTAGGTTTCTCACATATGTTTTTTTGTCCTCCTTTTGGCATGTTTTTCTTTGTCCACCTCATTTATTCCTATGGCTTCAACTACTGATGACTCCCAGTTTTATATGCATACGAACCCTTTCTTAGCTCATGAGCCTGGATCACCCATGAAACATATAATTACAAGCTGTGGTAGGTGTTAGAATAAAGCTCCATTAGAGCTATGAGAATAAACAAATAATTTAGAAAAATAAAAGGAAGAATCTGACCCATTGGGGAAAGGGTGGTTAGGGAAGACTTCCTGGAGGAACTGATAATTGAGGTGGAATTTGAAGGCATTGGTGGAAATGATGTCATGAAGAGGTAGAAGAACAAGCAAGATTCTTGCATCCTGTCTAAAACTGAATTTGCCAAACATCATTCTCATGGTAACGATACCTGACTAAAATCCTTCAGTGCTATCTTATCATCTACAAAATAAGGTTAAAACCCTTCAGTCTAGGACTTGAAGTCCCTCATATCTCAAGTTAATTTTCATCTAATTTCTAGAACTCCCTCTGATCTACTTGGTTGGTCCCTAAACATAAATGTACACCTAATACTTTGTCATTTGTTTTCCACTGTTTTCTTTACCTAGATTGTCGTTTTTCTTCCACATTTTGTTCCTGGTGAGCATCTCTTACTCATCATTCAAAGTCCAATGAAATATTGCGCCTCTGCAAGTTTCCTACACAACGGGTTTTCGTAGAACTTTTTACGTGACTTTATTATGTTCCCATTGTATCATGCTCACAAGAGGCAGTGTTGTATTGATGCTAAGAGCAATGACCCAGGTCACAGACTGCCTGGAATCAGTATCCTGATTCCTCTGCTTGTTACCTGTGTGATCTTGTACAAGTTTATGATAGTACTTCATAGGGTTGTTGTAAGGGCCATAGGTATCTCTTTTTTTTTTTTTTTTAAGGTTTTTAAAATAACATTTGTTCTTAAAAGTTAGCATGTGCATAATAGGAAACCAAAAAACACAAGAAGCAAAAAACAAAGTCATCCATAATCACAAACAGTTACTGTTTGATGTGTCCTTCCAGGTCTTGTTTGTGTATCTATACAAGTAAGCATCCATTTGTATGTAATTAAAATCATACAGTTATGTATCATGTTTTTTCACACATCATGAATGTTTACCATTTCAAAGTCCCAAAGCTATGAGTATTTTGATAACCAAGAATACACTACACCAACTCAATCTGGAAGGAAAAAATGTAATCCTGCCTTTCTTGGCGACAAAAATTTCATAAAAGACAAAAATGGCAATGGGCTTCTAGATAAAGATATTGGCAGAGTTATGATTAAAATACTACATTCCTTTAAAGTTCAATTAAAAATGAGACATAAAGCAACAGAGTACACAAAGTGTGATGCTTCTAAGAGGATTCATTATCTGATCTAAACTATTAAAGTATTAGCAAAGATGTATGTTTCCATTGAATTACTTAATAATGTATTCCTATAGCACAGCCAAGAGATGCACACACGTCAGTGGTTATCATCAAAATATAAACATGAGCACATCCACATACATCCCTCCCTTTATACTGCCCTCTGCTGCCAACCTAATGAGCAAGTCCTGACGGACATTTCTCAGAGATGGTTTAACAATTCCATGTCCAAGATACTGCTTTTTTTAATCAATTATAACAAAGATATTTACAAATTAGTTAATTCACTAGCTCTACTTTTTATCATACATTGTCACCTCAGAACATCTAAAAAGCCTAGATGTTGCAAAATAAAGAATGGACCTTGGCTATAGTAAAGATAGGTACTTTACAAAAATACACATATAGACCTATGTTTATAACCTAAAACTGTCTTCTAGATATGGAGATATTAGCCAAGAGCCCTTCCCTTCACTCTTCCTCTTACCCCTCCTCCAGCACATCAGCCAGTGACTAAGTACAGGACTATATCTAGCTCTAAGAGGTGGATTAACATAGACACTCCCAGAAGACACAGCCCTTCCTAAAAACCAACAAAAGGACATTTATTAAGGGATTATTTTACTACCTCCACTTTTAATATACTTTGGGCATTAGGACTTGCTTATTCTTTACTACATAGCAATATTAACTAAAATGCACAAATAGAACAATGGTTAGACAATCTGAACTTGTCTAAAGATTCATGGGCACAGAACCCTTCTCTCTGTACTTCCTTCCCTGTCCCCTCTCCTCTCCCCCACTACCCAGTGAACAGCTTACTCTCCAAGACTCAAGTTTAATAATTTCACTCCCCAAATACAACCATTCCTATGAATTACCAGAAAAAAATACTTAAAAGGTGTTACTTTAACTCACTGCTTTCAACTTAATGTTGTGCACTTTTACACATCTAGAAAGACTAGATATGCCAAATAAGGATTTAAGTTTATCCACTATACATACACGTACTAGCATTGAATGAACTGCATACAAAGGCTATAATCTCAAAGTGTCTTCTAAACAGGAACACTCTGGCCTAGAACCCTTCCCCTTCTCATCTCTGTCAACCCCGTGGACGAGTGTAATAAGCATCTGTAATGCTTAGAGAGGATTTTAACAATTTCACTCTTCCAGTTGTTTTCAGAAGTCTTTCCTATGAATCTTAACACAGAAGTGTGCACAGTGTATTTATTTGCTATTTTTGTCATACACTGGCCACCTCTTTAACATCTAGGAAGACTAGATGTTGTAAATTTGGACGTTTGTCCTTTATATACACTGTATACACAGCTAAATAAAACAAAATGCAGAGACATATAGGACAATGGTTAATCTTGCCTAACTGTAAACATACTGGTATAAAGCCCTTTACACCTTCTTTTTTCTCCCTGAACCAGCACAAATAAAAATGTGTACTGCTCACAGAGGTGGTTTGATCATTTTGATCTTTCCATTTCTAGAAGACAGTATTTCATATGAATTTTAACAAAAGGACATATCTACGAAATGTGCGATTTCACTACCTCTACTTTTAACATACTTTGTGCACTTCTAAGCATCTAGAAAGACTAGATGTTTTAAATAAGGACTTAAGTGTAGCCACTGTATGCACTGTAGTGTTGAATAAACTACACACGTAACAATGGTTATATCTGTAAGTGTCTTCTACGTAGGAACATTCTAGTCTAGAACCCTTCATTTCTCCCAATTCCTCCGTTCCGCCATCCATCCAACAGTGGGCGAGTACAGGCACGTGTGTCACTTAGATGTGATTTACAATTTCACTTCCGAAGGTCTTTTCAGAAGACGGCCTTCCAATGAATTTTAACACAAAGTGTACAAAATGCGTTAGTTTACTGACTCTACTTCTCTCATACATTGGCAGCCTTTTTAATATCTAGAGACTAGATATTATAAAATTGGGACCCATTTGTCCAGTATATACGTAATATATAAAGTTAAACAAAATGCATGTAACATATAGAGCAATAGATAAGTTGAAATGTTCTAGTACACACTAGCAAAACGCCTTTTGCAGTCTTCCCTCCCACCTCCCTCAACCCAATGAACAAGCACAGAGTATATTGTTCAGAGAGGAGGTTTAACAATTCCGTTTCCAAAGACAGTATTTCCCATCAGTTTTTACAAGCTATTTACAAGAAGCATTATTCCACTACTTCTACTTTTAAATACATCAAGCATTTCTAAATTTCTAGAAAGACTAGATATTTCATATAAAGAACTTACTTGTCCACTATGTAGGTATTTATTTCTTAGAACAGTGGCTGACTTGTATTAAGCAGTCACTTTCTTAGTCGTCACTTTTTTATTATATATCAACCTGTATGTTCAAACGACAAGCCTTTTGGGGGCAGAAGCTGTCGTATTCACCTTTGTGCTGGCCACAAAATAAATGAAAAAATAGATATTTGTAAGACTGAGTTGAAAGGGGTGCCACGGCATTAAAGTTCAGGCTTTAGTTAGTTGATCGGGTGGTATTTCCTATTATGCATCAGAACCATTCATTCATTCAACAAATACTTATGGATAGCCTACTCTGTGCCAGGCACACTGCTAGGAACTAGAGATGAGATGGTGAGCAAAGAAACAAGGTTCATGCCTTTGTGAATTTTATAGATGGTGGTTAAGAAAGATACTAAACAAATAATCATGCAAATAGATATATAATTCAAACTGTCTAGTGCTATGAAGGGGTGGTATGTGGCATTTCTTGTGCTTATCGTCAGGGGGAGGTTGACTTGATTTAGGAGGTTATGAATGGCTTCCCTGAGGAATTGATAGATGTTCTGAGATGGGATGGATGATCAAGTTGGTGGTAGAGAACCTGGTAAGCATGGGGGAAAGATGCCAGTGTGTCTGGGACAGAGAGAGCAAGGGAGAACATGGTAGGAGATGGCACAGTAGAGGTAGGTCTTTGTGGAGTAGGAGTATGTTTTGTATTGTGAGAATAATGGGAAACCATTTTAAGTACTGGGTGTTATCAGTTTTGCACTTAAAAAAAACTAATTCTCTGCCAGCAATGTGAAGAGCAGATGAATAGGCCTAGAAAGAATCTAAATTGATATCTTAGGACGATGATGAGATGTTCCCATTAGTTTGATGATGATTAAGTAACGTTAGGAAGATGGAGAGACTTGGATGGATTTGAAAAAACAAAGAGATGGTATCACATACATGGTAGTCCTTCCTGGAGCTCATGTCCAAGGAAAGCCTTAAAAAACATACAAAGTAGCAAAGTAGCCAGCTACCCAGCATTTTTACTTAAATTTTGTACTTTATGATTTTTTTTTAACTTACCTTTTTATTTTTACTTAAATATTTACTTAAATTATAGATTTTTTTCCTTTGGAATGGATCATCTCTCTAAAATTCCATTCAGAGAATAAAATGAAGCTTCCCTTTTAAAAACATATGCACTACTGGGAAGGAAATACATTAAATTATTTTAGTTTTTGTTTATTAAGACCTCAATTTCTAAGATTTTGGGGAGTTTGTGGAAAATAGAGGATAAGAAGGCACTTTAGAAATGAGAGATTACATGGCACTTTTTGGCAAGGTCAAGGCAAGTGGGCTTAGAAAAGGGTAGCATGTGGTTACTAAGGCTAAAAGGAACAGGAGTGAAGAGGAAGATGAAGAAGGGCATATATGAAAGGATTTCTCTTTCTTTCTCTCTCTCTCTCTATATATATGTGTGTGTGTATGTATGTATATATGTATATATATCTATATATATACACACACATATATATGAAAGGATATATATGTATATAGGATACATATATGATGAAGAAGGCATATGTATGTGTATATATATGTATATACACATATGTATATAAAAGAGATGGAAATACATCTTACCTTTTCACAATTTTTTTCTAGAGTAGTAATATATTTAGTATTTATGATTTGCAACTTTTATTTCTTTTATATTCTTTGAAATATTGAACTGTACTGCTAAGTTATATGTCTAGTGACCAAAATTTAATCCAGTTATTTTCTGAATGGAGGAACAGACTTGTTACATTTTAAAGCAATGCTCTTTTCTCCATTAATTCGCTTGTGTAGGTGCTAATTGACGTATGAAATGATATCCTTTTATTACAGGGGAGTGAGATAAGCTTTCATCATTTTCCTGTGCAGTTGTATTTGTTTTGACAGAGGCTAGGAATGATACAATAAAACTGTTAAAAATGACAATATGAAAATGACTATTACTGTAAAAAATTTAAAAGTGGAAATCGTATAAAATGTGAATATCATTACGAAAAATAAGTTCAACTACCTCTTATTTTCCTAGCCTATTTCCCAAGACACTTAGATATTAAGTGATATAAGAAGGGTGCTTATTAAGATATTAGTATGTATAGTAATATATGTGAAGATACTTTTTCTGAAGGGTTAAAGTCTATTATATATGAAGAAAAGATATTTTTTATTACCTCAAAAGGAGATCCTATGGATCATACCTTTGTGAGGTTTGTTTTGTTTTGTTTTGTTTAATGTCTGCTTGGCATTTTCTGCTTGTGGATAAATTTGAATGTACTTATTTTATGCTTTTTTCTTGACTCGGTGTGGGAGATGACATTTAGATGTAAGTGATAAAAATGACGTTGAATTTCTTGTGACTTTAAATGTAAAATTCTACTATTCATAAATCTCTAGACTGAGTTATGGTAGATAGATACATTTTAACATCAGTCCTCATTTTAAGAATTTTTGGTTGTAGTAAATCCAGGTGAGACTGTTTGAGACACATATTTACGTAAAGAGATTTCTAGATGTGGGAAATATTCTTTTTTATAGTAATGTGACTATTGGAATCCGTGGAGGTTGTGTACATGCAGAGATAATAATACTGTAGTGAGAAAGTGTACTTGTCAGAGGGGAAATCTCACTGAGGCTAGACTAGCTAAGTGAAAGTCTGTGGTTTGCTATTTCTATGAAATGCTTTGAATGAAATTTTTACTACCACCTTTGTTTTTATATCTGTTCATGGTTTTGTAGGGAAACAGAATGAGGGTAACAAACTAATTTCTCTGTCACTTGAATGAGTGTCAATATATTGACTGATGTCTTGATATGAAGTACTCAGTATATGTATAACTGAATCACTTTGCTGTATGCATGAAACTAACACAACGTTATTAATCAACTGTGCTACAATATAAAATAAAAAAATAAATTAAAAAAATACTCAGGAAGCCCTTGACTGAATTGTGAACTGGACAAAGTTTGTCCTTTTTTCCTGAATTAGTTCCCCAAAGCTCTTCTCCTACTCCTAATCTCCTAGCTATTCCTAGCTATTCTTTATCTGCCTCATAAACTTCAACTCTCAATTACCAGATAAGCATCTCAAAAGCAGTGGGATATACGAAAATAACACATAGATTGGTGTGAATTGTTGTCAGTGTTCTAGTTCCAGAGTTGGTTGTTCAGTTCATGGAAGTTCAGTATAAAATACAGAAAAAAAGAAAAGTTGATCATGCATGGCCCATGGTGATTAATCCAATTCTATGAACTAAAGTCTATCTAACAATATTTTCCATTTTTAGATGATAAGGCTGCAGTACTTTCCAGAGTTATTTGCATTTTAATGGAGAACTGAATTTACTTCAAAGAATCCATCTCTTAGTCATTTAAAACTCAGTATCGGATTGTCCTATTATTTCCAGTTCTAGAGTTTTTGATTCTCCTGTATCTCATATCTGCTCACATTCTTTTATGGAGGTTTATTTCTTCATGTTCATAAGAAACATATATGTGTTTGTATGTCGGTAGTTGGGGAAAGGAGCTGTCCTTATCATCGTAGGTCATCATGTTGCCACAGATTCCTGAAGGCATTGCTAATAGTTAAACTTCAGAGTAACAAGCCTTGGGCAATGTGATGGGAGAGGCATTCTTTAGAGCATCACATGGTCTTCCCACTCCATCTGCTCCTAAGGTAGATCCTGATTATACTTATTTGAAAATATTGTTAATGTGTTTGGGAGCCTTCGGAACTATATCCTATAACAGGAGTTGAGGCAATTATCTAAGTAGTATATTCAGAGTGTTGCATTAATTTTATGATACTAGCTTTAGAAGCATTACTTTCTTGGATCTTTCACAGGTATTCTTTTGGAAGACTGACTTTTAATTAAAATCTAATCGATCACCAAATTATGTTGATCCCAGTTCAAAAAGAGATCTTAAATTGATTGACATCTGCCAGTTTTCACTGCCACTGTCCTGGTCCAGTCACATCATTTCCGCCGTAGAAAACCACCACATTGGCCTCCTACCTGGTCTGGGTGCTTGCAGTTTGGCTCTTCTTCTCGACAAGCCCCCTGTCTGATGCTTTTACAGCAGAAACACATTACAGGTGCCAAACTCTAAGCCTTAGGAACTTTCGTAATGGACTCAGGTTCCAGAAGCTTCACTTTTTGGGGATTTATGTTATCTTTTCTTGATTCAAAAAGAATAAATTACAACTGATTTCCATATAAAGACAGATGACACTTTTGTGTCAGTTTTGTCTTTATACTGTACACTATAATTAGACCAGAATAACTTTAATTATACTAGCTAGACACATTTTTAAAATTGGTCTCAGCTGGTATACAAGAATAATACATAATTGAGACCTTAAAATTATGTCATGTCTACTGCACCCTAGGAAAAAAAAATTTTTTAAACCTATATTTAGATTATACTGAGAAAGGTGTTATTTCTTTAGGGGAAGCAGTTAGTATGAATTTGATTTTTTTCTACTCATTTACCTATATTCTGAAATTTCCACACTTCTTCCTTTTTAATATTAATATCCAAATACATTGACCATCCATGTAATAACTTTCTTCACAGAGAAGGACTGTGTGAAGATATTATTCTGTGATATAGTTTGGTATAACAATTATTTTTTTATCGTGTGGTAGAAAGGTATAATTTTTTTTCTGATTCAACCAATTCTATGGAATAGATGGTCCCGTAAAAGCAATTTTTTGTTTTGATTTGTTTTCTGTCTAATGTAATAAACAAAATAAGGAAGAAACTTTTGCAGTAAGAACTTAGTTGTATAAACCTTGTAATGACTCTATCCTGTATCAAGTAGGTGTTGTCTTCAGATTCCCTTTATCTCTTCAATTCTAATCAGCTCTATTGACTATCTAAAGTAAATTTACTGGAAAAACAATACGGTGACACACACACACACTGATATACTAGAGCCAGTCCCCTCTTGCCAACTTAAGGACATCTCTCCAGGCACCCTCTCTTCTTTCAACATAAACTTTTCTCTCACTATTAGGTCATTCCTGTCAGTGGAAAATTTTACTGTAATTTTTCTCATCTCATAAATCCCAATCTTTAGTCCATATTTCACTCTAGATATCATACCATCTCTCTGTTTCTCTTTACAGCAAAACTACTTGAGATAGTTATTTATGCTTTCTGCATCCAAGTCTTCTCCTCTTATTATTTCTCACCTTAGAAAAAATTGTATTCAGATTTACTGATTAGCATCATGTAGTGTACAAAATCTGTTCTATTCTTTTATGATTTCTTGAGCCAGTGAGTTTTATATAATTTTTCCATTTAATATTATTAAAACCTTTTTGCTTTCTATCATCTTAAAAACATGGCTATTAAGTAGTCTCCCTTTTTAAAATTCCCAATGAAAAGATACTTAAATGTGACATTTCACTTTTTAAAAAATTCATGGGGTATTTTGTACCTACCTTTGTGACATGATAATTACCATTTTATCTTGGAGGGACTATATTCACTAGCAAGAAAGATAGTTTATTAGCAATGCTCTCTGGTATGGTCTTACTGCAGGATGCTATGACTTGAAACACATACCAGTGTTTTTGCTGTCATAAAGTTGCAATGCTTTTCTTCTTGAACCTGCTCTACCAGGCTTCCTTCCATCCCCACCTCTCTCCACTTAATCTACTCTTGCTCAGGTCACCACTGATCTCCATGTTGTTTTTTCCAATGGCTGATCCTCAGTCCTGGTCTGACAGAGACAATCACGTTATTCTTCTTGAAACAACATCTCCGCTTGGTTTCTAAGACTCTTTCAGGGCACCATATTCCTCTAGTTTCCTTCCTACCTCATTGGTCATTCCTGCTCAGTCTCACTGACTGGTTACTTTTAATATTCCATAATTATAAATGCTTGAGTATTCTAGAGCTAAGATCTTGACCTCTTCTTATCCACTTACATGTTGTTACTTCCAGACTTCTCCCATAAACTCCAGACTTTTATATTCAGATGCCTATTGGACATCTCTACTTAGATGTCTACCAGGCAACTTAAATTTACTGTGTCCAAAGCTGAACTTCTGACCTCTCACTCCATCTCCAAACCTTCTTTTCCCACAGGCTTTCCCATATCAGGAAGTGGAAGATCCATCCATCCAGCTGCTCAGACCAAAAAATATTTGAGTTACCTTGATGCTTCTCTTCCTACCTCACCCCAAATCAAATCTGTCAGCAAATCATGTAAGATCTACCTCTACAATATATCCAGAATTGAATCATTACTCACTAACTCCACTACTACCTTTCTGGTCTACACACCACCATTTCTAGCCTGGAATATATATAACATACAATAGCCTCTTAACTGGTCTGCTTGATTCTGTGCCCTTCCTGCTTCCCCACCACTTTCTTTTCTCAACTCAATAGTCAGAATGATCATATTAATTTAGATCAGTTTAGTTCTCTACCCCAAACTTTCAGTACATATTCTTTTCCTTCACTGTACAAGCCAAAGTCTGCATGATGGCTTACAAAGCCCTACCCAAACTGGCTTCTCTTCACCTTTCTGACCTTACTTCTTACCAGTCTCCCCATTACTTACTTCACAGAAGCCGCACTGACCTTAACGCAACTCCTAACTCAAGGACCCTGCTCTTGCTATTCCTGTTGCCTAGAACACTCTTCTTCCAGATCATACCCTTCCTCGTGAGTCATACCTTTACCTCCTTTGCACCTTTGCTTATGCATCACCTTCTCAGTGAGGCCAACCCTACCACCTACCATATGACTGAATATGTATTTACTTGCTTATGTGGTCATAGTCTATCTCCACATTGGAATATAAGCTCCAGGAGGATAGGGATTTTAGTCTAGTTTTCTCCCTGCTGATTTTCAAGTGCCTAGAACAGTGCCTGGCTGGGTTATAACAGTGCTTATTAAATGAATGAATGAATGAAACACAATGCAAATGTTCTCCATCTTCACCCTGTAATTTTATTCATTCTTCAAATCTTATTTTATACTTTACATCCTTTGGGAAGGCTTTATTTCCCCTCCTGCCCCCATGTCAAGAGTGAATTAGCTGCACCTCTTAGCTGCAGTCATTGCATCCTATACTAAGCCATATTTTTGCACCTTATCACCCTGCCTATTTTCATATGTGCCGTCATGGAGGGCAAATACCAGGTGTTTACCACTGCACATTCAGTAACTGTATCATAATAGGTATTCAAATAATTATTTGTTGAATAAATGAATCACATATATATTCTCTATTGGGATTCTACCAGTGTCGCAGAAACAGTATTTGTTGTACGTCTAATAATTATCTTTATTGTATGCTAAGATTTGTTTGATGCTTTCAAACTTCTTAAATGAATAGTACATGGGTACCTTTTGAATTAAATTTTAAAACATACTGTTGGCAACCTTGACAACTTGACTATTCATTAGTAAATGTTTTAAATAATACTCTCATTACTCTTTGATTAATTTTTAGACCGTATTTTCTCTCTCGGGGAATTGTTTTGATTTATTGCCCATTATCGGATTGAAATCCTAGATAAAATCCAAGTTCAGTGTCTTCAATAATCTTTATTAGTGTTAGGATCTGTTTTTATTTTATTTTATTTTTAAAATTTTATTGGAGTGTAGTTGATTTACCATGTGGTGTTAGTTTCAGGTGTACAGCAAAGTGATTCAGTTATACATATACATATGTTCATTCTTTTTCAGATTCTTTCCTCATATAGGTTATCACAGAATATAAAGTTTCCTGTGCTATACAGCAGGTCCTTGTTGGTTATCTATCTTATATATAGCAGTGTGTGTATATTAATCCCAAGCTCCTGATTTATGCCCCCCCACCCACATTCCCCTTTTGTAAGGGTAAAAACCATAAGTTTGTTTTTGATATCTGTAAGTCTGTTTCTGTTTTGTAAATAAGTTCGTTTGTATCATTTTTAAAATTAGATTCCACATATGAGTGATATCATATGATATTTGTCTTTCTCCGTCTGACTTACTCCACTTAGTATGATAACTTCTAGGTCCATCCGTGTTGCTGCAGATGGCATTATTTCATTCTATTTTTACGGCTGAGTAGTATTCCATTGTATATATATACCACATCTTCTTTATCCATTCCTCTGTTAATGGACATTTAGGTTGCTTCCATGTCTTGGCTATTGTAAATAGTGCTGCAATGAACACTAGGGTGCATGTACCTTTTCGAATTACGGTTTTCTCCGGATATATGCCTAGGAGTGGGATTGCTGGATCACATGGTAGTTCTGTTTTTAGTTTTTTAAGGAACCTCCATACTGTTCTTCATAGTGGCTGTACCAATTTACATTCCCACCAACAGTGTAGGAGGATTCCCTTTTCTCCACATCCTTTCCAGCATTTATTGTTCGTAGACTTTTTGATGATGGTCATTTTGACTGGTGTGAGGTGATACCTCAATGTAGTTTTGATTTGCATTCCTGTGATAATTTGTGATGCTGAGAATCTTTTCATGTGCTTTTTGGCCATCTGTATGTCTTTTTTTGAGATATGTCTATTTAGATCTTCTGCTCATTTTTTTTAAATTGGGTTATTTGTTTTTTTGATAGAGCTGCACGAGCTGTTTGTATATTTTGGAGATTAATCCCTTGTTGGTGGCTTCGTTTGCAAACATTTTCTCCCATTCTGTGGGTTCTCTTTTCGTTTTGTTTCGGGTTTCCTTTGCTGTATATGATCTGTATTTTAACATCTTGCTTCTCTTTGAAGGAAGGAAAGAGGTCAAATAAGTTGCTTTCGATGAATCTAACTTCTTATAACAGTTCCTTAAGAGCTAACTGGCTTCATTTAGAACTTAGGTGTAATAGTGAAAACCAAATGTTGACTATACTTTTGGTAAAGTTTAAAACAAAGTAAGAATTATTTTTATTTTATTCCTGACACCATATACAACAGAATATCATTTTAACAAAGTCCAGTTGTTTCACATTTTCAGATATTTTAAAAGTCTCATAAAGTCTCCAAATAGACCACCACACATTGCATAAATTTGTTGGAACGTTGATGGCCTGGAATAGCAATGTCAGTCCTACAGTCAGCACCATATGTATTGTTCAGAGATTAAACTTTATAATAAATTATCAAGATATTAAACATTTTGAAGCAACATGGGTATTTGGAAAAAAAATTTAGAAGGCGTCTTCATGTCTAGTCTTATTCCTTATTTAAGGAGGGGTAAAAATATATACTATATGTTAGAAGACCTTCATAAAATTGTTAAAATAAACTTGATTTGTAAATGCTTATAGTCACTTGGCTGTCTGAAAAATGTGTATAAATAAAGCTACCATTTCTAGATTATGTTGGGTACAGGAAATGTCATTTTACACTTTTATTCTAATTAATTATGTGATACACATGAAAAAATTAACCTAAGTGTAATCGTTTTAAGAAGGTATTATATGCAAGTTATATCCATTTTAAGAGTTAGGCTCAACAGTCCTTTATTAAAGATAAATAACTGTGAATCAACCTATAAACATTAAATGAAATCATTTGTAGCCGATAGTATTTTAAAGTATATTCCACTTTTCTTTCCCAGATTTTTGGTGGATCTTGGTCCATCTGCTATTCAGTATGCTGGGGAAGTCTTTATTCATTTCTCCAGAGAAGGGAATACTCAGAAAAAAGTTGAGAATAAAGGGAAAAGCAAGAGAATGTCTTGCTTCAGGAAGGTATAGGAATGGGGCTGGGGAGAAATTCAAAGGAGAATTGATAAAGGCTTTATCTCAATCTGGGGGATCCTTGAGAAAAGAGTCATGTACCCTGATTGCCTCCCTCTAATAGTCGAGCCCCAGGTGAAGATCAATAGAGATCTCAATTGAGATCCCAGAGCAGAGGAGACCTAGACCTTACCCTTATGGAAGGGCCTGGGACCTGGAGACCTGGCGAGTAGAGATGGCTACATAACACTTCTAAGCAGACTGGCCTGAGGTTAACCCATAGTTTTCCCATGGACCACCATTCTCTGCAGTGACTAAAAATCCTCAGGCAGCCAGAAGGGTCATGAAAATAAAGGAGAGAGTTTCTGGATAAGATCCAATGAATGAGAATTAGGTTTGACAGAATTGTAACTTCAGTAGACTGACTTCCAAGGACCAGACCACGGATTAGGTAAGATTCAGAACGTGTGAGCCTGGGCAGGTGTCACCAAGGAACACTCCCAACCCTATGTTTTAATACTACATTAGACCCTTGGCATGTAGACTCAATCCTAAGCAAAATAGCTGGAGTTTGGGCGAGTTCAGAAATTAAACTGTTATAGAAAAATAAAGGTTTTGTTTTCCCTTACAGCTGAATATGTGGGTAGAGCTTCATACCTACTTCAAACATCTCTTTTTTCAAAAATACTGAAAGTTTTAACTAATATGTATCCTTAACTCAATAGACAATCACAGTTCATATGATGACAGTGGAGAATTGCTTTCTTAGCTACATTTCAGGGGGCATTCGGCTGGTATACGGAGCTCTTTATACAGCTCTGATTGGCAAAAATATCTTCTACACAACTGTAGAATAGGGGTTGCCCTGACCTTGGGAACATTTGAGATCTATAAAAGAGGAGAATCCAGATACTCTCCATCATATATACAAAAGCACCATGGGTAAATAAGTTCCTATCTGTTGTGCTTAAGAATAAGTAAATAAAAGCCACCCTCAGAGATTTTCAGGTTTCCAGATCCAACACTGAGTAATTTCCAAGTTCATGGTGAATTGCCTCCTCTCCTCAGTGTTTATAGGTTTTCTCTGGAACACAGCTCTCCAGACACCAGAACAGGCCAAATGACAAGTTGCCAACAGAGCAATATGGGAAACGGTTGAGATTACATTTTAGACAGAGAACCACAAACTTCTAGAACTGGAGTCCAGCTCTAGAAGTTTAGCCTTTCTTGACTATAAATCTGGAAGATAACTTCCTGACCCCAGGTGTTTCCATGATGATCTTGGTGACTAATGAAGGGAATGAGGGAAGATGTTTAAACCACAGGATATGGTATGGTTGGAATTAAATACCTAATTATGGCTTATATAAATTAAATAATAAACACATTTGCTCATGTACTCTAAATATGTGAAATTATGTAATTTTTGTTTTAAACAACTTATAAAAAGTAACAGCATGGCACCCTTTATTTTTATTAGTCTATAGCATGCTAAAATATATTGTTAAATCTTGAATTTATGTGAAAGCATTTTAGAACAAGCTTGAGTAGAGGAGGCGGAATTAAATGTGAGTATTTATAGACAGTAGTACTCTGCACACAGAGGAAACAAAAAAGTTTTTTAAAATTTATTTGTTTGATTTATTTATTTTTGGCTGCATTGGATCTTCGTTGCTGTGCATGGGCTTTCTCTAGTTGCAGCGACCGGGGGCTACTCTTCTTTGTTGTGCATGGGCTTCTCATTGCGGTGGCTTGTCTTGTTGCAGAGCATGGGCTCTAGGTGCACAGGCTTCAGTAGTTGCAGCACGCGGGCTTCAGTAGTTGCAGCATGTGGGCTCAGTAGTTGTGGCACGTGGGCTCAGTAATTGTGGCTCGCGGGCTATAGAGCGCAGCCTCGGTAATTGTGGTGCGTGGGCTTAGTTACTCCACGGCATGTGGGATCTTCCCGGACCAGGGATCAAACCCGTTACCCCTGCATTGGCAGGTGGACTCTTTTTTTTTTTTTTTTTTAATAAATTTATTTATTTATTTTTGGCTATGTTGGGTCTTCGCTTCTGTGCGAGGGCTTTCTCTAGTTGCGGCGAGCGGGGGCCACTCTTCATTGCGGTGCTCGGGCCTCTCACTGTCGCGGCCTCTCTTGTTGCAGAGCACAGCTCCAGACACGCAGGCTCAGTAGTTGTGGCTCACGGGCCCAGTTGCTCCGCGGTATGTGGGATCTTCCCAGACCAGGGCTCGAACCCGTGTCCCCTGCATTGGCAGGCAGATTCTCAACCACTGCTGCCCCCAGGGAAGCCCGGCAGGTGGACTCTGAACCACTGTGCCACCAGGGAAGCCCGGAAACAAAGTTTTAAGATGTATTTGCTTTCACATGAAGTAGGCTTTTACTTAAAATGAAATGAAAGCTGAGTAAACACCAAATCTTTTGTTATGTGTGAATAAACACGTGTGAATGTGGCTTGTAGTCAAAAATATATTGTTATATACACTCATAGCAGTTTTCCTTAGTCAAACCTTCAATCTTGACCTTTAAGTGTGAACACTGGAACTCTATATTGTGATCTTATAAAGTTGCCTATTTCTGAAAAAAATAGTAACTAGCAACAGAATTTATTAGGCCATATACATCAGGGATACATAATTATTCTTTCTTCCCATAGAATTGACTATTACCAATGTTAGAATTAACTAATCAGCAACAGAAAATCACCATACATTTTGAAGATTGAACATTTTGTTTCATTGAGGTGAGTAATGATAAAGTTACCTAGAAAAAACATGGATTTATCACAAAACTGATTCCCTGATCATCCTCTGTCCTCTGACTTATCCTGCTTCCCTCACTGCTTTTCTCCTCTGAGCAGTCCCTTAACAGTACAAAAGTACCCGAATCCCTGACTCAGGCTTTGCTGCTAGGTGCCTCTGTCTGAGTCAATCACTGATTAGGACAGGGACCATTTATTACTCATCTCTGCCTCTCCACCACCTTGCACAGTTCTTGACACATTATAGGTGTTCTATAATGTTTGAATGAAAGGCCTTTCTAGGATGGTTTATTTTAGTGGTAAATTTCTTTTAATTTAGTATCGCCCAAGACATAATTGTGGAGGGTATAAATTAATCTTCCTTCATAGATATATACTTCCCTCTAGCTTCCTGGTGTGGTCTTTCCAGTAAGGGCCTCAGCTCTAGACCATCTCTGACTCCAATCTCAGACTTCTAAAATGTTTATTTCTTTGATTGCCTATTTTAAACTCAGTTTCTTTGGAAACGTTTTGAATTCATAGAATATTAGAATGAGAGAAGCCTTACAGAATATCCAGAAAGGAAATTGTAAAAGAAAAAATCTCAGATGTTCAGGAAGCAAGAAGAAAAGAAACAATGAAAAGATCAGAGGTGTGGTTACATATAATGGGCTATCCTTTTTCTCCTGTGCTTTATAAATCCTATTCTGATGATCATAACAAAATTATAAATTATCAGATGTAACCATCTGGTACACAAGACAATGATATTTAAAAGTGAGGAAAGTAAAGGGACTTAAATGGAAGTGAAGTGTCCACACTTAAATAGGAGTGGTAAAAATGATGATACCAGTAAAGCATTATAAGCCACATGTGTATACTGTAATTCTCTGAGCAACACTATGAAAACTATGCAAAGAGATACAGTCAAAAACACTATAAATCAATCAAGCTGGAATCCTAAAAAATATTCAGTTAACCCACAGAAAGGCAAGAAAAGAGAAACAGAAGAATGAGTTCCAGGAGAAAGAAACAGAAAAAAATTTAATAAAAACGGAAGACTTAAGTTCTAGAGCATTGATACCTCAATGATACCAATCAAAATATACCAATCAAAAGACAAATTGGCAGAGTGGCTTAAAAAAATGACACAACCATGTGCTGTTTCAAATTCAATGACATAGTTAGGTTGAAAGTAAAAGACAGAAAAAGGTATACATGAAAATATTAACTTAAAAAATGCAGGATTGCAGTGGTTGAGAGCCTGCCTGCCAATTCAGGGGACATGGGTTCGAGCCCTGGTCTGGGAAGATCCCACATGCCACAGAGCAGCTGGGCCTGTGCACCACAGCTGCTGAGCCTGCGCTCTGGAGCCTGTGAGCCGCAACTACTGAGGCTGTGTGCTACAGTTGCTGAAGCCCACGTGCCTAGAGCCTGTGCTCTGCAACAAGAAAAGCCACCTCAATGAGAAGCCCGCACACCGCAACAAAGAGTAGCCCCCACTTGCCGTAACTAGAGAAAGCCTGCCAGCAGCAACGAAGACCCATAGAAGGTAACTGGGTAAATTTGATTTCATCCAAATTTAAAACTTTTGCTATGTGAAAGTCTATGTCAAAAGGATGAAAAAAGCTACAGATTGGGAGGAAATATTTGCAGGCTGTTTATCAAGAGAAGACTAAAATGTAGCGTATATAAGGAACTCTCAAAACTCAACAGTAAAATATAGTCTAAACAGAAAATGGAAAATCAACATGAAGAGGCATTTCAATGAAAAGGATATACAGATGGCTAATAAGCACATGGAAATATGTTCAGCATCAAAGAAACACAAATTAAAACCTCCGTGAGTTTTTACTGCACAGCTATCAGAAGGGCAAAAGCGAAAAAAAAAATAGTGACCATACCAAGTGCTCGAGAGGATGTGGAGAAACTAGGTCTGTCACTGGTGGAAATGTAAAATGGTACAGCCTCTTTGGAAAATAAATCGGCAGTTTCTTATAAAACTAGACATGCAATTGCCATATGATCCAGTAATTATACTCCTAGGCATTTATCCCAGAGAAATGAAAACTTATGGTCACTTAAACTCCTGTACAATGTTCATAGCAGCTTTCTTTGGAATAGCCGACAGCTGAAATGACCCCCAATGCCCTTCAACAGATAAATGGTTAAACAAACTGTGGTACATGTATATCGTGGACTACTACTCAGCAATAAAAAGAAAGGACCTGATTCATACAACAAATTGGGTGAATCTCCAGGGAATTACGCTGAGTGAAAAACAGCCAATCACCAAAAGTTACATACCTTGATTCCATTTATAGAGCATTTAAAAAAACTGAAGTGTAGTTGATGTACAATATTATGTTACAGATGTATGATATAGTGATTCAAAATTTTAAAGGTTATATTCCATTTATAGTTATTATAAACTATTGGCTATATTCTCTGTGTTATACAATATATCCTTGTAGTTTATTATATACATAATAGTTTGTACCTCTTAATCCCCTACCCCTATATTGCCCCTCTCCCCTGCGCTCTTGCCACTGGTAATCAATAGCTTGTTCTCTATATCTGTAAGTCTGCTTCTTTTTTGTTATAGTTACTAGTTTGTTGTATTTTTTAGATTCCACATATAAGTGATATCATAGAGTTTTTGTCTTTCTCTGTCTGACTTATTTCACTTAGCGTAATACCCTCCAAGTTATAGCATTTCTTAAGTGACAAAATTTTAGAAATGTAGGACAGATTAGTGGATATCAGAGGTTAGGAACAAGGGAAGGTTGGAGGTGGGAGGGAGATGAATGTGGTTACAAAAGGGCAACAGGAGGGATTCTTATGGTGATGGAACTCAGTATCTTGGCTAGGTGGTACATACAGGAAGCTACACATATGATAAAATTGTATACTACCAAATCCACACACACATACCTGAGTACAAATAAAATGGGAAAATTGAATAATATTGGTGGATTGTATCAATATTGATATTCTGATTAGGATATTATACTATAATGGTATTACAGTACCATGCTACCATTGCGGGAAACTGGAAAACGTGTACAAGGGATCTTTCTGTATTACATCTCTTAACTGCATGTGAATCTACAATTTTCTCAAGTGAAAAATCAATAATTAATAAAAAGGTATCTCAATAATAAGCCAGAAGAAATTCAAAGAATGGCAACTTTAATTATAAATTTAAATATTTTTGTTTAAAGTCTTATTCAGTATAAGGGCAGTATTAATGTCTAATTTATTAATTGCCTATAGAGTTCATTTTTCATGTGGGAACTTTATGTTCACACTTCGTTATAAGATAGTTATTCATGTACAGCCAGTTCTCAGATATAAAATACATTGGAGGGGGGGACCTTCAAGATGGCGGAGGAGTAAGACATGGAGATCAGCTTCCTCCTCACAAATACATCAAAAATGCATCTACATGTGGGACAACTCCTGCAGAACACCGACTGAACGCTGGCAGAAGACCTCAGACTTCCCAAAAGGCAAGAAACTCCCCACGTACCTGGGTAGGGCAAAAGAAAAAAGAAAAAAAACAGAGACAAAAGAATAGGGTCGGGACCTGCACCAGTGGGAGGGAGCTGTGAAGGAGGAAAGGTTTCCACACACTAGGAAGCCCCTTCACTGGCGGAGATGGGGGGTAGTGGGGTGGGGGGGAAGCTTCAGAGCCACAGAGGAGAGTGCAGCCACAGGGGTGCGGAGTGCAAAGCGGAGAGATTCCCGCACAGAGGCTCGGCGCCGACCAGCACTCACCAGCCTGAGAGGCTTGTCTGCTCACCCACTGGGACGGGTGGGGTCTGGGAGCAGAGGCTTGGGCTTCGGAGGTCAGATCCCAGGGAGAGGACTGGGGTTGGCTGTGTGAAGGCAGCCTGAGGGGGCCAGTGCGCCACAGCTAGCTGGGAGGGAGTCCGGGAAAAAGTCTGGAGCTGCCGAAGAGGCAAGAGACCATTGTTTCGGGGTGCACGAGGAGAGGGGATTCCTTTCCTGTGTGCCCACAGAAGGCAGAGCACTGCCTACGCAAGCTCCAGAGATGGGTGCGAGCCCTGGCTATCAGCTCAGACTCCAGATATGGACATGAAACGCTAATGCTGCTGCAGCAGCCACCAAGAATCCTCTGTGCAATCACAGGTCACTATCCACACAACCCCTCCCACTCCCTGGGAACCTATGCAGCCCGCCACTGCTAGGGTCCCGTGATCCAGGGACAGCTTCCCCAGGAGAACACATGGCACACCTCAGGCTGTTGCAATGTCATGCTGGCCTCTGCCGCTGCAGGCTCACCCCGCATTCCAATTATGACTACTGTACCCCTCCCCACCCCCAGCCTGAGAGAGCAAGAGTGCCCTAATCAGCCGCTGCTCTAACCCCCTCCTGTCTGGGCGGGGAACACATGCCTGAGGGTGACCTACACGCACAGGCGGGTCCAAATCCAAAGCTGAACCCCAGGAGCTGTGCAAACAAAGAAGAGAAGGGGAAATCTCTCTATGCAGCCTCAGGAGCAGCGGATTAAATCCCCACAATCAACTTGACGTACCCTGCATCTGTGGAATACCTGAATAGACAATGAATCAACCTAAAATTGAGGTGGTGGACTTTGGGAGCAACTGTAGACTTGGGGTTTGCTGTCTGTGACTAATTTGTTTTAATTATGTTTATCTTAGTTTAGTTTTTAACGTTTGTTATCATTCGTGGATTTGTTTATTGGTTTGGTTGCTCCCCTTGTTTTTTATTATTATTTTTTTAATTTTAGTAATTTATTATTTATTAAAAAAAATTTTTGTTGTTATTATTTTTTTCTTTCTTTTTTTCTCCCTTTTCTTCTGAGCCATGTGGCTGACAGGATCTTGGTGCTCCAGGCTGGTGTCAGGCCTGAGCCTCCGAGGTGGGAAAGCTGAGTTCAGGACATTGGTCCACCAGAGACCTCTTGGCCCATGTAATATCAATCGATGAGAGCTCTCCCAGAGATCTCCATCTCAATGTTAAGACCCAGCTCCACCCAAAGGCCAGCAAGCTCCAGTGCTGCACGCCCCATACCAAACAACTAGCAAGACAGGAACACAACCCTACCCATTAGCAGAGAGGCTGCCTAAAATCATATTAAGTTCACAGACACCCCAAAACACACCACCTGACACGGCCCTGCCTACCAGAAAGACAAGATACAGCCCCACCCACCAGAACACAGGCACCAGTTCCCTCTACTAGGAAGCCTACACAAGACACTGAACCATCCTCACCCACTGGGGGCAGACACCAAAAACAATTGGAACTATGAATCTGCAGCCTGCAAAAGAGACCCCAAACACAGTAAGTTAAACAAAATGAGAAGACAGAGAAATATGCAGCAGATGAAGGAGCAAGGTAAAAACACACCAGACCAGACAAATGAAGAGGAAATAGGCAATCTACCTGAAAAAAATTCAGAGTAATGATAGTAAAGATGATCCAAAATCTTGGAAATAGGATGAAGAGAATACAAGAAATGTTTAACAAGAACCAAGAAGAACCAAAGAGCAAACAAATGATGATGAACAACACAATAAATGAAATTAAAAATTGTCTACAAGGAATCAATAGCAGCATAACTGAGGCAGAAGAATGGATAAGTGACCTGGAAGATAAAATAGTGGAAATAACTACTGCAGAGCAGAATAAAGAAAAAAGAATGAAAAGAATTGAGGACAGTTTCAGAGACCTCTGGGACAAGATTAAATGCACCAACATTCGAATTATAGGGGTCACAGAAGAAGATGAGAAAATAGAAAGGGTCTGAGAAAATATTTGAAAAGATTATAGTTGAAAACTTCCCTAACATGGGAAAGGAAATAGTCAATCAGGTCCAGGAAGCGCAGAGAGTCTCATACAGGATAAATCCAAGGAGAAACATGCCAAGACACATATTAACCAAACTATCAAAAATTAAATACTAAGAAAAAATATTAAAAGCAGCAAGGGAAAAGTAACAAATAACATACAAGGGACTCTCCAAAGGTTAACAGCTGATCTTTCAGCAGAAACTCTGCAAGCCAGAAGGGAGTGGCAGGATATATTTAAAGTGATGAAAGGGAAAAACCTACAACCAATATTACTCTACCCAGCAAGGATCTCCTTCAGATTTGATGGAGAAATTAAAACCTTTACAGATAAGCAAAAGTTAAGAGAATTCAGCACCACCAAACCAGCCTTACAACAAATGCTAAAGGAACTTCTCTAGGCAGGAAACACAAGAGAAGGAAAAGACCTACAATAAGAAACCCAAAACAATTAAGAAAATGGTAATAGGAACATACATATCAATAATTACCTTAAATGTAAACGGATTCAATGCTCCAACCAAAAGACATAGACTGGCTGAATGGATACAAAAACAAGACCTGTATATGTGCTGTCTACAAGAGACCCACTTCAGACCTAGAGACAAATGCAGACTGAAAGTGAGGGGGTGGAAAAAGATACTCCACGCAAATGGAAATCAAAAGAAAGCTGGAGTAGCAATTCTCATATCAGACAAAATAGACTTTAAAATAAAGACTATTACAAGAGACAAAGAAGGACACTACATAATGATCAAGGGATCAATCCAAGAAGAAGATATAACAATTGTACATATTTACACACCCAACATAGGAGCACCTCAATACATAAGGCAAATGCTAACAGCCATAAAAGGGAAACTTAACAGTGACACAATAATAGTAGGGGACTTTAACGCCCCACTTTCACCAATTGACAGATCATCCAAAATAAAAATAAATAAGGAAACAGGCTTTAAATGACACATTAGACAAGATGAAAAAGAAATGAAGAAAACAATAGCAAAGATCAATAAAACCAAAACCTGTTTTTTTGAGAAGATAAACACAATTGATATAACATTAGCCAGACTCATCAAGAAAAATAGGGAGAAGACTCAAATCAATAGAAATAGAAATGAAAAAGGAGAAGTAGCAACTGAAACTGCAGAAATACAAAGGATCATGAAAGATTACTACAAGGTACTATATGCCAATAAAATGGACAACCTGGAAGAAATGGACAAATTCTTAGAAAAGCACAGCCTTCCGAGACTGAACCAGGAAGAAATAGAAAATATAAACAGACCAATCACAAGCGTGAAATTCAGACTGTGATTAAAAATCTTCCAACAAACAAAAACCCAGGACCAGATGGCTTCACAGGCGAATTGTATCAAACATTTAGAGAAGAGCTAACACCTATCCTTCTCAAACTCTTCCAAAATATAGCAGAGGGAGGAACGCTCCCAAACTCATTCTATGAGGCCACCATCACCCTGATACCAAAACCAGACAAAGATGTCACCAAAAAAGGAAACTACAGGCGAGTATCACTGATGAACATAGATGTAAAAATCCTCAACAAAATACTAAGAAACAGAATCCAACAGCACATTAAAAGGATCATACACCATGATCAAGTGGGGTTTATTCCAGGAATGCAAGGATTCTTCAATATATGCAAATCAATCAACGTGATACACCATATTAACAAATTGAAGGAGAAAAACCATATGATCATCTCAGTAGATGCAGAGAAAGCTTTTGACAAAATTCAACACCCATTTATGATAAAACCCTGCAGAAAGTAGGCACAGAGGGAACTTTCCTCAACATAATAAAGGCCATATATGACAAACCCACAGCCAACATTGTCCTCAATGGTGAAAAATTGAAACCATTTCCTCTAAGATCAGGAACAAGACAAGGTTGCCCACTCTCACCACTATTATTCAACATAGTTTTGGAAGTGTTAGCCACAGCAATCAGAGAAGAAAATGAAATAAAAGGAATCCAAATCGGAAAAGAAGAAGTAAAGCTGTCACTGTTTGCAGATGACATGATACTATACATAGAGAATCCTAAAGATGCTACCAGAAAACTACTAGAGCTAATCAATGGATTTGGTAAAGTAGCAGGATACAAAATTAATGCACAGAAATCTCTTGCCTTCCTATACACTAATGATGAAAAATCTGAAAGTGAAATTAAGAAAACACTCCCGTTTACCATTGCAACAAAAAGAATAAAATATCTAGGAATAAACCTACCTAAGGAGACAAAAGACCCATATGCAGAAAATTATAAGACACTGATGAAAGAAATTAAAGATGATACAAATAGATGGAGAGATATACCATGTTCTTGGATTGGAAGAATCAACATTGTGGGGGCTTCCCTGGTGGTGCAGTGGTTGAGAATCTGCCTGCCAATGCAGGGGACAGAGGTTTGAGCCCTGGTCTGGGAAGATCCCACATGCCGCGGAGCAACTGGGCCCGTGAGCTACAACTGCTGAGCCTGCGCGTCTGGAGCCTGTGCTCTGCAACAGGAGAGGCCGCAACAGTGAGAGGCCCGCGCACCGCGATGAGGAGTGGCCCCCGCTTGCCGCAACCAGAGAAAGCCCTCGCACAGAAACAAAGACCCAACACAGCCAAAAATAAATAAATAAATAAATTTAAAAAAAAAAAAAAAAAAGAATCAACATTGTGAAAATGACTCTACTACCCAAAGCAATCTACAGATTCAATGCAATCCCTATCAAACCACCGCTGGCATTTTTCACAGAACTAGAACAAAAAATTTCACAATTTGTATGGAAACACAAAAGACCCCGAATAGCCAAAACAATCTTGAGAAAGTAAAACACAGCTGGAGGAATCAGACTCCTGGACTTCAGACTATACTACAAAGCTACAGTAATCAAGACAGTATTGTACTGGCACAAAAACAGAAATATAGATCAATGGAACAGGATAGAAAGCCCAGAGATAAATCCACACACACGGTCACCTTTTCTTTGATAAAGAAGGCAAGAATGTACAATGGAGGGAAGACAGCCTCTTCAGTATGTGGTGCTGGGAAAACTGGACAGCTACATGTAAAAGAATGAAATTAGAATACTTCCTAACACTATACATACAAATAAACTCAAAATGGATTAATGACCTAAATGTAAGGCCAGATACTTTCAGACTCTTAGAGGAAAACATAGGAAGAACACTCTCTGACATAAATCGCAGCAAGATCCTTTTTGACCCACCTCCTAGAGAAATGGAAATAAAAAGAAAAATAAACAAATGGGACCTAATGAAACTTAAAATCTTTTGCACAGCAAAGGAAACCATAAACAAAAAGACAACACTCAGAATGGAAGAAAATATTTGCAAATGAAGCAACTGACAAAGGATTAATCTCCAAAATACGCAAGCAGCTCATGCAGCTCAATATCAAAAAAATAAACAACCCAATCCAAAAATGGGCAGAAGACCTAAACAATCATTTCTCCAAAGAAGATGTGCAGATTGCCAACAAACACATGAAAGGATGCTCAACATCACTAATCATTAGAGAAATGTAAATCAAAACTACAATGAGGTATCACCTCACACTGGTCAGAATGGCCATCATCAAAAAATCTACAAACATTAAATGCTGGAGAGGGTGTGGAGAAAAGGGAACCCTCTTGCATTTTTGGTGGGAATGTAAATTGATACAGCCACTATGGAGAATAGTATGGAGGTTCCTTAAAAAACTAAAAATAGAACTACCATACGACCCAGCAATCCCACTACTGGGCACATACCCTGAGAAAACCATAATTCAAAAGGAGACATGTACCACAATGTGCATTGCAACACTGTTTACAATAGCCAGGACATGGAAGCAACCTAAGTGTCCATCGACAGATGAATGGATAAAGAAGATGTGGCAAATATATGCAATGGAATATTACTCAGCTATAAAAAGAAACGAAATTGAGCTATTTGTAATGAGGAGGATGGACCTAGAGTCCGTCATACAGAGTGAAGTAAGTCAGAAAGAGAAAAAGAAATACCATATGCTAACACATATATATGGAATCTGAAAAAAAAATGTTTGTGATGAATCTAGGGACAGGACAGGAATAAAGACACAGACATAGAGAATGGACTTGAAGACACGGGGAGGGGGAAGTTAAGCTGGGATGAAGTGAGAAAGTAGCATTGACATATATACACTACTAAATGTAAAATAGATAGCTAATGGGAAGCAGCTGCATAGCACAGGGAGATCAGCTTGGTGCTTTGTGACCACCTAGAGGGCTGGGATAGGGAGGGTAGGAGGGAGAGGCAAGAAGGAGTGGATATGGGGATATATGTATACATATAGCTGATTCAGTTTGTTATACAGCAGAAACTAACACACCATTGTAAAGCAATTATACTCCAATAGAGATGTTAAAAAAAAAAAAAAGACACATACACCCTAATATTCGTTGCAGCACTGTTTATAATCGCCAAGTCATGGAAGCAACCTAAATGCCCATCGACAGTCAAATGGATAAAGAAAATGTGGTACATATACACAATGGAATATTACTCAGCCATAAAAAAGGAACGATGTTGGGTCATTTGTAGTGTCATGGAAGGACCTAGAGACTATCATACAGAGTGAAGTAAGCCAGAAAGAGAAAAATAAATATCACTTATTAATGCATATGTGTGGAATCTAGAAAAATGGTACAGATGAACTGGTTTGCAAGGCAGAAATAGAGACACAGATGTAGAGAACACACATATGGACACCAAGGGGGGAAAGCGGGGGTGGTTGGTGGTGGTGGTGGGATGAATTGTGAGATTGGGATTGACATATATACACTAATACATATAAAATACATAACTAATAAGAACCTGCTGTATAAAAAATAAATAAAATTCAAAAAAATAATAAAATATATTGGATATTTTTATAATTATAAAATTCCTTGATGAAATGGACCTGCTGATACTTTTTAAATGTGTGTCCTATTCTATTTTTTTTTTCCTTCCTGACACCAACCAAATGTCCTACAACTTTATTCTGATATTAACTATATGTAATTAGTGTCAGTCTCCTCGGGTTTATGGACTCAGTCCCAAGATTTTCTCCACTTCAGACACCAGTTGCAAGTGAGGTGTGCAGGAGACCCACATTTCTGCATGGTTGAGTACAAATTCAGGGGTTCCTATGACCTCCCCTCAGGTTTGATATTTCACTAGGACAATTCACAGAACTCAGGAAAATTATAGCCAGATGGAAGAGATGCACAGGGAAAGGTATGGGGGGAGGGGTGTGTGTGTGCAGAGCTTCCATGCCCCCTCAGACCACACCATCCTCCCAGCACCTCAATGTGTTCACCAACCCAGAAGCTCTCTAAACTACGTCATTTAGGGATTTTTATGGAGGTTCCATCATGCAGGCATGATTGATTAAATCGGCTGTTGGTGATAAAACTCAACCTCTAGCCTCTTTCCGCTCCCTGGAGTTCTGCGGGTGGGGCTGAAAGTTCCAGCCCTCTAATCACATGGTTGGTTCTTCTGGCAGCCAGCCCCCATCCTGAAGCTAAGATCATGGTTGCTCAAGTTGGACTGAGTTCAAGTCCCGCTTCACTTATCTGTATGTTATCTTGGGCAATCTACTTAACCTCTGTGCCTCTCCGTAACTATAGTAGAAGTACCTACTTCATGAATAAACTAAGTACGTATAAAATGATTAGAACTGAGGACACATAGGAAGCATTCTATTGATGTTGGTGATTGTTACTTTTGACATGAAATACAGATGCCCATAGCATTTGATAATTTATGTTTGAGTATATTACAGCTATAGTCAATACTGATTTGTAAATGATTTTTCCTGAATTGATAAAATGATTAATGTCTTAATTTGGCTAATATTTTCTATGAAGAAATAAAATAATGGTTTAATATAACTAATATATTGAAGTATTCAAAACTACCAGTTCATATTTTTACACTAAAGTGAATAGACTGATATTTTAATATCTGGTTTTTGGTAAGTCAGTAGTTACTAACAATGAAGTGAGTGGCTACGGATGTGATAATGAAATTAGTCATTGTGCAGCACTTAGGGTGTATTTCTTTTTCTTGAATTTATTAAATACCGAAATCTTCAGACAAACCATATTGCAACATTTATAAAGCTACTGACCCCAGGCCCATCATATGACCTAAAGATTGACTGAAGAGAATCTTTATATATCTTAATGGTATGTCCAATAACTGTAGTCAAACCAAGCATAAAATAACAGGTCCTTTTCTCTTTAAAGTTATATTAACTCAGGGATTGCCTTAATGCTAATTTGTTTTAGGATCATTGTAAGGATTACTACACTGAGGCTAAGAATTTATATGAAATCCTGAGAGATTCATAGAGGCCTAGAAGTTGATTTTTTAAAAATTCTTAAGTTTAATTATTGATCAACATATATAAGTTTTTTTTTTTTTTAAGAGAGTGTCCCCTCAGCCCCCTTCAGTTTTTTTAGGACCTGGGACAAACCAAATTGTTCAGCTCTAACTCCCAACACTTTTATATGTGTGAAATCAGATTAAAATGAAGATGAAGTACAACCATAGAAGAGGAAAATAATAAAAAGGTCAATTCTGTTTGGTAGAGATGGCAGGCACACATTTTACACACTATATACTAGTACCTTGGGAGTTTTTTATGTATGTATAAAATAGAGCACATTTTTTCCCATCAGCCATCTCCCTGATTGATTACCTCGATATCTACTAATTGGAAGAAAATAGGAGAAAGTGATGCAACTTGCTATGCTAGGAAGAGCTGTGTCTTGCAAGAGAAAATAGTACTCAACTTCTAACGAACAACTTATAGAGCAGCAGTATGCTTATGGACCACACATGGAGAACAGCTCCAAATGGCACTACTCAGTATAGTGACACATATTTTGGACCCAGATGAGGATGCAGTCCTCAAGGCTTTTATTGAGTAAGTTATACATTATATGTGTGAGCTGACCAACAAGACAACTAGAGCCATTTAGTAGTGGGGTACTATAGGATAGAAGCTACCAGTTAAACTCAAGAGATCAGACTGCCTCAGTTCAAATACCCAGCTCTACTGTTCAGCAGCTGTGGGGCTTTGTGTAAGTTGCTTAACTTCTTACTGTCTCTGTATTCTCATCTGAAACATGGGAATAATAATAACTACCTAATGGAGTTATTATAAGGAGTTAAGTATTATTCTTAGAACAATGCCTAGTACTTAATAATCACTCAATAAATGCTGACTATTTTTTTTTTAAACATCTTTATTGAAGTATAATTGCCTTACAATGGTGTGTTAGCTTCTGCTTTATAACAAAGTGAATCAGTTATACATATACAATATGTTCCCATTTCTCTTCCCTCTTGCATCTCCCTCCCTCCCACCCTCCCCATCCCACCCCTCTAGGTGGTCACAAAGCACCGAGCTGATCTCCCTGTGCTATGCGGCTGCTTCCCACTAGTTATCTATTTTACATTTGGTAGTGTATATATGTCCATGACACTCTCTTACCCTGTCACATCTCACCCCACCCCCTCCCCATATCCTCAAGTCCATTCTCTAGTAGGTCTGTGTCTTTATTCCCGTCTTGCCACTAGGTTCTTCATGGCCTTTTTTTTTCCCTTAGATTCCGTATATATGTGTTAGCATAATGTATTTGTTTTTCTCTTTCTGACTTACTTCACTCTGTATGACAGACTCTAACTCTATCCACCTCATTACAAATACCTCCATTTCATTTCTTTTTATGGCTGAGTAATATTCCATTGTATATATGTGCCACATCTTCTTTATCCATTCATCTGTCGATGGACATTTAGGTTGCTTCCATGTCCTGGCTATTGTAAATAGAGCTGCAATGAACATTTTGGTACATGACTCTTTTTGACCTATGGTTTTCTCAGGGTATATGCCCAGTAGTGGGATTGCTGGGTCATATGGTAGTTCTATTTGTAGTTTTTTAAGGAACCTCCATACTGTTCTCCATAGTGGCTGTATCAATTTACATTCCCACTAACAGTGCAAGAGTGTTCCCTTTCCTCCACACCCTCTCCAGCATTTATTGTTTCTAGATTTTTTGATGATGGCCATTCTGACCGGTGTGAGATGATATCTCATTGTAGTTTTGATTTGCATTTCTCTAATGATTAATGATGTTGAGCATTCTTGCATGTGTCTGTAGGCCATCTGTATATCTTCTTTGGAGAAATGTCTATTTAGGTCTTCTGCCCATTTTTGGATTGGGTTGTTCGTTTTTTTGTTATTGAGCTGCATGAGCTGCTTGTAAATCTTGGAGATTAATCCTTTGTCAGTTGCTTCATTTGCAAATATTTTCTCCCATTCTGATGGTTGTCTTTTGGTTTTGTTTATGGTTTCCTTTGCTGTGCAAAAGCTTTTAAGTTTCATTAGGTCCCATTTGTTTATTTGTGTTCTTATTTCCATTTCTCTGGGAGCTGGGTCAAAAAGAATCTTGCTGTGATGTATGTCATAGAGTGTTCTGCCTATGTTTTCCTCTAAGAGTTTGATAGTGTCTGCCCTTACACTTAGGTCTTTAATCCATTTTGAGTTTATTTTTGTGCATGGTGTCAGGGAGTGTTCTAATTTCATACTTTTACATGTACCTGTCCAATTTTCCCAGCACCACTTATTGAAGAGGCTCTCTTTTCTCCACTGTATATGCTTGCCTCCTTTATCAAAGATAAGGTGACCATATGTGTGTGGGTTTATCTCTGGGCTTTCTATCCTGTTCCATTGATCTATATTTCTGTTTTTGTGCCAGTACCAAACTGTCTTGATTACTGAAGCTTTGTAATATAGTCTGAAGTCAGGGAGCCTGATTCCCCCAGCTCCATTTTTCGTTCTCAAGATTGCTTTGGCTATTCGGGGTCTTTTGTGTTTCCATACAAATTGTGAAATTTTTTGTTCTAGTTCTGTGAAAAATGCCAGTGGTAGTTTGATAGGGATAGCATTGAATCTGTAGATTGCTTTGGGTAGTAGGGTCATTTTCACAATGTTGATTCTTCCAATCCAGGAACATGGTATATCTCTCCATCTATTTGTATCATCTTTAATTTCTTTCATCAGTGTCTTATAATTTTCTGCATACAGGTCTTTTGTCTCCTTAGGTAGGTTTATTCCTAGATATTTTATTCTTTTTGTTGCAATGGTAAATGGGAGTGTTTTCTTAATTTCACTTTCAGATTTTTCGTCATTAGTGTATAGAAATGCAAGAGATTTCTGTGCATTAATTTTGTATCCTGCTACTTTACCAAATTCATTGATTAGCTCTAGGAGTTTTCTGGTAGCATCTTTAGGATTCTCTATGTATAGTATCATGTCATCTGCAAATAGTGACAGCTTTACTTCTTCTTTTCCAATTTGGATTCCTGTTATTTCTTTGTCTTCTCTGATTGCTGTGGCTAACACTTCCAAAACTATGTTGAATAATAGTGGTGAGAGTGGGCAACCTTGTCTTGTTCCTGATCTTAGAGGAAATGGTTTCAATTTTTCACCATTGAGGACAATGTTGGCTGTGGGTTTGCCATATATGGCCTTTATTATGTTGAGGAAAGTTCCCTCTGTGCCTACTTCCTGCAGGGCTTTTATCATAAATGGGTGTTGAATTTTGTCAAAAGCTTTCTCTGCATCTACTGAGATGATCATATGGTTTTTCTCCTTCAATTTGTTAATATGGTGTATCATGTTGATTGATTTGCATATATTGAAGAATCCTTGCATTCCTGGAATAAACCCCACTTGATCATGGTGTATGATCCTTTGAATGTGGTGTTGGATTCTGTTTGCTAGTATTTTGTTGAGGATTTTTGCATCTATGTTCATCAGTGATATTGGCCTGTAGTTTTCTTTCTTTGTGACATCTTTGTCTGGTTTTGGTATCAGGGTGATGGTGGCCTCGTAGAATGAGTTTGGGAGTGTTCCTCCCTCTGCAATATTTTGGAAGAGTTTGAGAAGGATAGGTGTTAGCTCTTCTCTAAATGTTTGATAGAATTCACCTGTGAAGCCATCTGGTCCTGGGCTTTTGTTTGTTGGAAGGTTTTTAATCACAGTTTCAATTTCAGTGCTTGTGATTGGTCTGTTCATATTTTCTATTTCTTCCTGGTTCAGTCTCAGCAGTTTGTGCATTTCTAAGAATCTGTCCATTTCTTCCAGGTTGTCCATTTTATTGGCATAGAGTTGCTTGTAGTAATCGCTCATGATCTTTTGTATTTCTGCAGTGTCAGTGGTTACTTCTCCTTTTTCATTTCTAATTCTATTGATCTGAGTCTTCTCCCTTTTTCTCTTGATGAGTCTGGCTAATGGTTTATCAATTTTGTTTATCTTCTCAAAGAACCAGCTTTTAGTTTCATTGATTTTTGCTATTGTTTCCTTCATTTCTTTTTCATTTATTTCTGACCTGACCTTTATAATTTCTTTCCTTCTGCTGGCTTTGGGGTTTTTTGTTCTTCTTTCTCTAATTGCTTTAGGTGCAAGGTTAGGTTGTTTATTCGAGATGTTTCCTGTTTCTTGAGGTAGGCTTGTATTGCTATAAACTTCCCTCTTAGCACTGCTTTTGCTGCGTCCCATAGGTTTTGGGTCGTCGTATCTCCATTGTCATTTGTTTCTAAGTATTTTTTGATTTCCCCTTTGATTTCTTCAGTGATCACTTCGTTATTAAGTAGTGTATTGTGTAGCCTCCATGTGTTTGTATTTTTTACAGATCTTTTCCTGTAATTGATATCTAGTCTCATAGCGTTGTGGTCGGAAAAGATACTTGATACGATTTCAATTTTCTTAAATTTACCAAGGCTTGATTTGTGACCCAAGATATGATCTATCCTGGAGAATGTTCCATGAGCACTTGAGAAAAATGTGTATTCTGTTGTTTTTGGGTGGAATGTCCTATAAATATCAATTAAGTCCATCTTGTTTAATGTATCATTTAAAGCTTGTGTTTCCTTATTTATTTTCATTTTGGATGATCTGTCCATTGGTGAAAGTGGGGTGTTAAAGTCCCCTACTATGATTGTGTTGCTGTCGATTTCCCCTTTTATGGCTGTTAGTATTTGCCTTATGTATTGAGGTGCTCCTATGTTGGGTGCATAAATATTTACAATTGTTATACCTTCCTCTTGGATCGATCCCTTGATCATTATATAGTGTCCTCCTTTGTCTCTTGTAATAGTCTTTATTTTAAAGTCTATTTTGTCTGATATGAGAATTGCTACTCCAGCTTTCTTTTGATTTCCATTTGCATGGAATATCTTTTTCCATCCCCTCACTTTCAGTCTGTATGTGTCTCTAGGTCTGAAGTGGGTCTCTTGTAGACAGCATATATATGGGTCTTGTTTTTGTATCCATTCAGCCAGCCTGTGTCTTTTGGTGGGAGCATTTAATCCATTTACATTCAAGGTAATTATCGATATGTATGTTCCTATTCCCATTTTCTTAAATGTTTTGGGTTTGTTATTGTAGGTGTTTTCCTTCTCTTGTGTTTCTTGCCTAGAGAAGTTCCTTTAGCATTTGTTGTAAAGCTGGTTTGGTGGTGCTGAACTCTCTCAGCTTTTGCTTGTCTGTAAAGGTTTTAATTTCTCCATCAAATCTGAATGAGATCCTTGCTGGGTAGAGTAATCTTGGTTGTAGGTTTTTCTCCTTCATCACTTTAAGTATATCCTTCCCCTCCCTTCTGGCTTGCAGAGTTTCTGCTGAAAGATCAGATGTTAACCTTATGGGGATTCCCTTGTGTGTTATTTGTTGTTTTTCCCTTGCTGCCTTTAATATGTTTTCCTTATATTTAATTTTTGACAGTTTGATTAATATGTGTCTTGGCGTGTTTCTCCTTGGGTTTATCCTGTATGGGACTCTCTGTGCTTCCAGGACTTGACTAACTATTTCCTTTCCCATATTAGGGAAGTTTTCAACTATAATCTCTTCAAATATTTTCTCAGTCCCTTTCTTTTTCTCTTCTTCTTCTGGGACCCCTATAATTCAAATGTTGGTGCGTTTAATGTTGTCCCAGAGGTCTCTGAGACTGTCCTCAGTTCTTTTCATTCTTTTTTCTTTATCCTGCTCTGTAGTAGTTATTTCCACCATTTTCTCTTCCAGGTCACTTATCCTTTCTTCTGCCTCAGTTATTCTGCTATTGATCCCATCTAGAGTATTTTTAATTTCATTTATTGTGTTTTTCATCATTGCTTGGTTCCTCTTTAGTTCTTCTACGTCCTTGTTAAATGTTTCTTGCATTTTGTCTATTTTATTTCCAAGATTTTGGATCATCCTTACTATCATTATTCTGAATTCTTTTTCAGGTAGACTACCTATTTCCTCTTCATTTGTTAAGTCTGGTGTGCTTTGACCCTGTTCCTTCATCTGCTGTGTGTTTTTCTGTCGTCTCATTTTGCTTATCTTACTGTGTTTGGGGTCTCCTTTTCACAGGCTGCAGGTTCGTAGTTCCCGTTGTTTTTGGTATCCGTCCCCAGTGGCTAAGGTTGGTTCAGTGGGTTGTGTAGGCTTCCTGGTGGAGGGAACTAGTGCCTGAGTTCTGGTGGATGAGGCTGGATCTTGTCTTTCTGGTGGGCGCGTCCACACCTGGTGGTGTATTTTGGGGTGTCTGTGGCCTTATTATGATTTTAGGCAGCCTCTCTGCTAATGGATGGGGCTATGTTCCTGTCTTGCTAGTTGTTTGGCATAGGGTGTGCAGCACTGTAGCTTGCTGGTCGTTGAGTGAAGCTGGGTCTTGATGTTGAGATGGAGATCTCTGAGAGATTTTTGCCGTTTGGTATTACGTGGAGCTGGGAGGTCTCTTGTGGACCAGTGTCCTGAAGTTGGCTCTCCCACCTCAGAGGCACGGCCCTGATGCCTGGCTGGAGCACCAAGAGCCTTTCGTCCACACGGCTCAGAGTAAAAGGGAGAAAAAATAGAAAGAAAGAAAGAAAGTGGCTATAATATAGTGAAGTAAAATAAAGCTATTGTAAAGCAAAGCTATACAGACAAAATCTCACCCAGAAGCATATACATATACACTCACGAAAAAAAGGAAAAGGGGAAAAATTAATATATCCTGCTCCCAAAGTCCACCTCCTGAATTTGGGATGATTCGTTGTCTATTCAGGTATTCAACAGATGCAGGCACATCAAGTTGTTTGTGGAGTTTTAATCCGCTGCTTCTGAGGCTGCTGGGAGAGATTTCCCCTTCTCTTCCCTTTTCGCACAGCTCCTGGGGTTCAGCTTTGGATTTGGACCCGCCTCTGCGTGTAGGTCGCCTGAGGGCGTCTATTCCCCGCCCAGACAGGACGGGGTTAAAGGAGCAGCTGCTTCGGGGGCGCTGGCTCACCCAGGCCGCGGGGAGGGAGGGGTACAGAGGAGGCGGGGCGAGCCTGCGGCGGCCGAGGCCGGCGTGACGTTGCACCAGCCTGAGGCGCGCAGTGCGTTCTCCCGGGGAAGTTGTCCCCGGATCATGGGACCCTGGCAGTGGCGGGCTGCACAGGCTCCCGGGAGGGGCGGTGTGGAGAGTGACCTGTGCTCACACACAGGCTTTTTGGAGGCGGCAGCAGCAGCCCCAGCGTCTCACGCCCGTCTCTGGGGTCCGCGCTGATCGCCGCGGCTCGCGCCCTTCTCTGGAGTTCATTTAGGCGGCGCTCTGAATCCCCTCTCCTTGCGCACAGCGAAACAAAGAGGCAAGAAAAAGTCTCTTGCCTCTTCGGCAGCTGCAGACCTTTCCCCGGTCTCCCTCCCAGCCAGCTGTGGTGCGCTAACCCCTTCAGGCTGTGTTCACGCCGCCAGCCCCAGTCCTCTCCCTGCGATCCGACCAAAGCCAAGCCTCAGCTCCCAGCCCCGCCTGCCCCGGCGGGTGAGCAGACAAGCCTCTCGGGCTGGTGAGCGCTGCTCGGCGCCGAGCCTCTGTGCGGGAGTCTCTCCGCTTTTTCCTCTCCGCCCCTGTTGCTGTGGGGTCCGCGCTGATAGCTGCAGCTCGCGCCCGTCTCTGAAGTTCGTTTAGGCGGCGCTCTGAATCCCCTCTCCTCCTCGCGCACCAGGAAACAAAGAGGGAAGAAAAAGTCTCTTGCCTGTTCGGCAGCTGCAGACTTTTTCCCGGGCTCCCTCCCGGCTAGCTGTGGTGCAGTAGCCTCTTCAGGCTATGTTCACGCCGACAACCCCAGTCCTCTCCCTGCGATCCGACCGAAGCCCGAGCCTCAGCTCCCAGCCCCGCCTGTCCCGGCGGGGGAGCAGAGAAGCCTCTCGGGCTGGAGAGTGCTGGTCGGCACCGCTCCTCCGTGCGGGAACCTCTCCGCTTTGCCCTCCGCACCCCTGTGGCTGCGCTCTCCTCCGTGGCTCCGAAGCTTCCCCCCTCTGCCACCCGCAGTCTCTGCGCGCGAAGGGGCTTCCTAGTGCGTGGAAATCTTTCCTCCTTCACAGCTCCCTCCCACTGGTGCAGGTGCCGTCCCTATTCTTTTGTCTCTGTTATTTCTTTTTTCTTTTGCCCTACCCAAGTACGGGGGGAGTTTCTTGCCTTTTTGGAGGTCGGACGTTTTCTCCCAGCGTTCAGTGGGTGTTCTGTAGGAGCAGTTCCACGTGTAGATGTATTTCTACTGTATCTGTGGGAAGGAAGGTGATCTCCGCGTCTTACTCTTCCGCCATCTTCTCTCCTCAGACCGCTGACTATTTTTAATTTTATTATTTGGCAATTTAGTAATAAATTTTGTAGAGAATTCAAGAAAAAAAACTTTCCTATTTGATTTCTAGTTTGTAGTGATTAGTACTGTTAACATATTTCAGGAGTCCTTGCCCTTTGGTACCTGTTTTCTATGTTTATCATTACATTATTTAAAAGTATGGAATTTGAAATATTTTGTAATCCATATAATTTTTAGGTATGGTCATGTCTGACTACATCAGGGAGAATGTTTATCAATACGCATAACTCTGTAAAAATCCAATTTACCTCATTGTGTTCCTCATTAATGTATCCTGGAAGACTGAAAGATGGTAAATAGGAACCAGATGCTATGAATCTTTAACATATAGCTTCAAAGCCATTGCAGATTTTTTAACCTAAATACAATCACAAATATTTAGCTCACCAGAGCCACTGTAATGGAAGGATACATAAGTTAGAAAGCACAGAAGTAAGGCCATATTTACATTCTAACACAATTCTAGTGTTTAAATCCATGCTGAAAGCCAGCTTGTGGAAATACAGTGAAAAATTGGTTGATTTGTACTTCATATTTTTATTTCAAAACTTGCATGCTTAGATAAAGAACATTCAGTGTAATTAAAATTTTTGTTAAGTTCAATCCGGGAGCATTTGAAGTTATAGTTTACAAAGTACAAATTTGAAAATTAAATTTTAGACTTTAGTGCTAACATATTGTAAACAACTGTACCTTTCCCACAGCCCCCAACACCAGTCCCAATATTGGATATCATAGTGGTCAAGAGTCCAAACAGAAAGGACAGGCTGCATGAGTTCAAATCCCAGCTCATATCCCTGCTGGCGGTGTGACTTTGACTTTGGGGAAATTATTTAGCCTCTCTGTGCCTCATTTTCCTCGTCTGTGAAACAAATTATGCTAGTACAGTACCCACTTCATAGGGTTTCTGTGAGGATTACAGAATGTATATATTCTGTATATATTGTATGTGTATATATATAAGGTGTCTCTCTATATAATAGACACACACATATATGCACAAGTGTGTATATATATGAGTGTGTGTGTCTCTATATATTATATGTATATAGAAAATATATAGCTGAAGAATTTCCATGTCCCTGTATTTGGCTTTCTCCTAAACCACTGTTACTCTTGCTGCCTTTCTCTAGGTATAAGGGGAGAGAAATCAGACTTTTCAATAACACCTTTACTCGCCCGGCCTGGGAAAAATAATGAAGCTGTTGAAATTTGTTTTTTTATAGCATTCCATCTCCCCTTCTGCACTCTTGTCTCTTTTCCAGTATTCAATATTCTCTTTTTAGCCACTCTTAAAAAATAATGCCTTTAAGCTGCCCACACTGGTTTTCTAAAGTCCATTTCTCTAGTGCTTTTCTTCTGTCTGCCTTATCACAAAGTGTTAAAATAATAACTTCTTACCCTCTTGCCCCTTCCCATCAATTCAAAACTCTTTTTTCTTACGTGATCAGCACTTGGGACCACACCCACTGGCAAATACACGCTAAGGTGTGACCTACTAATAGCCTTACCTGTGGCTCCCTTCCTCTGATGGAAAAAAATCTGTGCCCCTGCACTGGAGTAGTGAAATTGGAATTTTGCATTTTGATTTGTATTAGTGGGTATGAGTGATTGGAGAGGTGGCTGACACCCTTGGGGTGAAGCTAACTGTAAAGAGAAGTAGATAGCCTCGGTGCTAATATTTAGTGAAAGTTAAGTGTCATGGAAAGGTAAAGAGAAGAATCTAGAAACTAAGGTAGGTAAACATAAGCAGTCTTAGAGTCACTGTCTTTCATTCACTTACTTAGAGTACTATTTATTTCCTTTACAGCTCCTAAGCCACTATCTAAAATTGTCTTGTGTATTTGAATAACTTTGAGAAGGGGAGACATGAGAACACAGATATTGTGGGTCTTGTTCACCCACTGTATCTCCTAGGGTAGATGCTCAATAAATGCATGTTGACTACAAGAAATAGAAATGGGCCTATTTCCTTTTGACATCTTTTTGGCCTACTTGCCTCAACAGACATTTTTTAAAAAATTAAAAATTGAATTTTTGTGAATTTTAAATGAAAATTGATAATGAATAGAGAAGTTTTTAAAACCTATTCACACACAACTCTGCATTTTCAACCCTATTAAAATACACATATACACCAATTGCAGCGACATTATTCCTGGGTCCTAGAGAGAACCTGTAGGGAATGCACAAAAGATGCTAACACAGCTTTAAGTGATAGCAAAGCCAGAGCAATACAAATGGGTTTTAACCAGTTTTCCTCTCTCAGAGGTGTTTCATTGACCTTCTCTGGGATAGCCAGGCCTAGGAAATACCCACAGCTCCTTTGAAGAGTACTCAGAATATAACCTCACAACAAGAGCCATTTTAGGGGGAAGTAGTTGGGCAATAATATTTAAATAAATCAATAAATAAATGATTTCAAGCAGTTGTAATGTAACCTGATAAGCACCTTTAATCAGTTCTCAACCAATGTGTTAAGTAACTTCTCATTATCCAGCTGCAGAGAAATTACATTAGAGCCTTTGTGCAAAAATAATCTCTGGATGTGAAGACCAAGAAAGTTTAGTAAAATATATTTGATGACTAAGTGATAATAATATTGAGGAAAACAATACTTTGTACTTGTCTCTAGAGGATTAACTTCAATTACATCTAGTACCATATTTGACATTTTTAGAATTTTTCTCTTTCTGTCTCCACATAAATGATCACTGATAATGATTAAAATAAATTAATTACATGTTTTAAATTTTGTTGAAGGCATAAAATAAATAGTAGATCAATAATATTTCCAATTATACCCCAAGCTGAGTTCAAATTTTTAAACTTTGCTGAATTTCCATTTAAATAAAAATGTATGGAAGAATTATACATTCATTCTTTGGTCCCCTGATATTAAGGAGACCATTTTTGCTTGTGACTTTGTCTGGGTAGTTTCAGATTGTGTCAGTTGTCCCAGCATAATAATTCATAACACTGTCTTTGACTCTCAACAATATTGTGCTTTGATTGGTACAGCATATGTACATCCTACCTAGTAGAGAGAATTTGTTTGTGATGTGCTTTTATAATCTAAAAAATTCTGGAACTTTTCAGGCTGTGATTCACATGTAGTGGTGCAAATTGTGTCCAGTCATAATAAACATCAGTTCTTCTGCCTGTTCATTCTTATCAATGCTGCTTTATGAGGCATTCCTCCAAATATTTTGCCACGTTCTTTAAAGTAGAAAGTATTACTCCTTTCTAACATGTTGTATTCAAAACATTCAAAAATGCAAGTCCACTTTTTCCCCTAACATATTAACATATCTAACATGTTAATATTTTCATTTGTGCAGTACTTAGGAGTTTGTGTTATTATTCAGTAGAGGAAAGATCTTTTGGAAGCTATAGCTTCATTAGGCAGCTTCATCCTCAGGTAAACTCTTGGCTTCTGGAAGCATCATCCTGGATGTAGCATAATGTCTGCTATGCAGCAGGCACCTAATAGATATCTGCTAAATGAATGAATGAGTAGCAATGATAGTTTTCTAAACTTTAAATATATATTAATTTATTTTAAGTTAATGGCATTATTTTTCAAGTCATCCAAGCTACAATGGGAATAATAAAATTCTTATTTGAAAAATAGCCAGTCACTAGTATCCACATTTATTAGGTTACACTAAAGGAGAATTAACTAAATTACCCCAAGTGAGATATTAACTGAGAAACTTTAACCCATATATATTTAAATATGAAGGAAGACAAAAACAATGTGGAGGGGAGAGTACCCATGAAATAATTGAATTTCTTGTCATGGTGAATGGTGGTCCCATGAATTTCTTCAGACTTGCTGTTGGAAGCTTATCAATAATTATTCTGGAGCCTCTTAAAAATGTACTTTCCATGTTATGTTACAAATTTCTTTCATGTTCAGAGAGATGGCTTGTGATTTCAGCCTAACATCAATTTAAAAAATACACCATATTACAGAGGAGGAAAGCTTGGGACATCAGTAGGCTGTGAACTTTTCGGCCGGTAATTTGAAAGCAGAGTTTGAGAACTGCACTTTAAGGAATGGGCTTTCCTCTTTGATCATGTTATTAATCTTTCAGGAATTTAATAACACTTAAGCCAATTTTACAATTAAACTAAGAGGTAGTCAATAATTACAATAAACTATAAGTGTCTGTAATAGCATGTGATGGGAAAAGAAAGGATCAGAGTGGATCAGAGTTTTAAAAGTTTTTAATTCTTCAAGTCAATTGGAAGAGAATTATTGGCATAAAAATGGGCTAATTCAGATGAATTACCAAAAGGTGACCGGCAAGCCACTATCAAATTAAAATGATTGTTTGAAGCCCACTAGTCCCTTGATGTTGCAACTGAATCCCATCAAAGCACTAAGCTCTATATCCTCTTTTCATTCCTAACCACATTTTTGTATACCTGGTGATTTTTCCCCTACCTTTCTCACTCCTTTCTCTTAGTTTCATCTACCTCTTTTAGTTGTTAAAAAAGAGTATCATTTTATGTCCTTTTTTAAGAAAAAAACAATCTATTGGAGATAAAAGCATAGTTGCTTCGAAGTTCAATAACTACATATTGAAATTGCTGGAATAAGTAAAAAATTGCCCTTACTAGGGGACCAAACCCCTCTCCCACTGTAACAGGAGAGACGACAGAAAACATGCATGTTGATGCAGCTAAGTTTGTAGGTCTGATGGCAGAAAATTGAGAGGATGCTGTTGGCTTTAATTTTTGTTGTGTAATGCTAAGGTTATTATATTGAGCAAGGGTATAGCCAGAGTTTTGAGATGAGTGGAGATTTTTTTGAAAAGGCTGCATGAGGACTGGAAAGAGAGCATTTGCTAGTGATACCTAGAAGTGTCCTAGACAGCAGAGTGAGCTGTTGATATTGGAGGCCACAGATATTTAGTGACACTGACATGCATTACTTATTTTCTCTAGCAAGGTACAGCTTTGCAGGTTTAGAAGGAAGACATTCAGTTTAAGTCAGTGAGGGTGTATTATAGGGATAAGCGAGGGAGTTGAGGACATAGTAAGAGCAATTGATACGGTGCACTATGGAGTTGAATATGAGAGGAGATAAAGTAGAGATATGATTAGTGTATTTGACAGGGAGAAAGTAGAAGCATTAGAAATTGGGTACCTGGGCTTCCCTGGTGGTGCAGTGGTTAGGAATCCGCCTGCCAATGCAGGGGACACGGGTTCGTGCCCCGGTCCGGGAAGATCCCACATGCCGCGGAGCGGCTAGGCACGTGAGCCACAATTACTGAGCCTGCGCGTCTGGAGCCTGCGCTCCGCAACAAGAGAGGCCGCGATAGTGAGAGGCCCGCGCACCGCGATGAAGAGTGGCCCCCGCTCTCCGCAACTGGAGAAAGCCCTTGCACAGAAACGAAGACCCAACACAGCCAAAAATAAACAAACAAACAAACAAATAAATAAATAAATAAATTTATTAAAAAAACCAAAAGAAATTGGGTACCTTACTAAGATCTAAGACCTGGTGCAAGGGGGAGAAAAGCTGAGTTATAGAGCTAGGATAATGGACAGGTATGGTTGTTTGAGTTTCAGAGTTTGGCAGTGGACCAGTTGCAGGTTATGAAAAGAACCAGGATACAGAAAAGAGAGTTGGATGGTAAAGTGGAGTAGAAGTGAGGTTCACTGAAGATGAGGAAGCATGAGAGATTAAGCTTGTGCTTTTGGACCTTGAAGATACGGAAGGTGATATTAGCAATTGGTATACAGGAAATAATGCTGAGAAGCACGAAGCCTTGCGTGAATGTGGGGCAATGGCTAAGAGATTGATAGATAAATAGTAACAAGGAGATTTAGAGGGTAGAAAGCTGGAATGCAGCATAAGCCTTTAAAGATCAAAGGTTCTCATGGAATTCTGTAGGCATAAAGATCTAGAGGCATCACTGAGGATCTGGGATTATGATAACTAGTCATCTTGACTCTAACGTAAAACAGAATATGAGGAAATGAGCGGATTTTACCCATGAGTTCTATATGGGAAAACCAGGTTTGAATCAAGGCAAGGACATAGAGAAGATATTCAGTGAAAATGTTCAGAATGCATGTCTCTTTGTTCTTCATGAAATACTTTTTTGGGACTACTCTGTTTTTAGAGGAAGGAAAACCAGTGTTTGGTCAGATGAGAGGAATTACAGAAATGTATGGAGATATGAATTTAAGAGAGAGAAAATGACCGACGAAGGTTACACCTTGGGTGGAAAGATAACAGGACTGAGAGAGGCATGCTGACTTAGCATGCATCAGATTTCCTGCCCTGGTGAATGGGAGTGTGAGACCCTCAGCTTGCTCAGAACAGTCACCGATGGCCTAGTTTGGCATTTAAGCTAGGTTTTGACGAAGTGAGTAGGACTTTGCTTAGAAAAAAAGCATGGAAAGCTGTAACAGGCAGAAGGAATAGCACACACTAAGAAATACAACTATGAAAGTACTTTTCAAGTAAAGTGAATGCTGTAAAGTTCAGTATGGATAGAGCCACAGCATACATGGGCAGGAGTAGTAGACCATAAGGCTCGATTGTAAAAGAGTAAAAAAGTTTTATCAATACTGGTGATTAAATAAAAACTATTTTTGTCATTCTCATCTCTGTAACCTCACTTCCTAGCATAGTTACTAACACGTAGAAAGCACTCTGTTACTATTTGTTGAACAAATACATTTGCAGTTACCTAAAGCTTTGAGGAATCAACACATTTGAATTAGATTTCAAAAAAAATTGAGAACAGACTGGAATGGGCCAAAAACATTGAGGTGTAATTTAATATCGGGACCAATATACAATTTTAGCCTCATGTTCAATAAGTCAGCCAGCTAAGTGCAGAATGGTGTGGTGGTGTGGTGGTAAGCCGAGCTGAAGAGCAGTTTAGGACTGGAAAATGTAGGGGCTTTAACTGACCATAGCCAAATATGTGTCAACACTGCCAGACAAAGGACCCAAATCATGGATCCCCAAATATATGTCGCTCACTAGAAGTTACAAAAGCAAAGTGGGTAAGATCCCAGAAACCTACCAGTTAGTCCATACCTGGAGCATCGTTTTGAGTTCTGAGCACATAATTTTATGATTCATATAGTGTAAGAACTATAGTTAGTGAGCGTTGGGATGGACCAAGGCAGAAAGAGATACAGGCTTTCTACTCCTTGCCTGCCTCCCCATCTCCATTCTAGGCAACCACGAGTTTGGGGGTCTCACTGGAGAGCTGCCAACAGATCTTTGAAGACAGTATGAAAGAAGCACATGTTGACTTTTAAAGCTCTTTAAAAGTTCTTTATTTAATCTTCTATGTGTTCACTCTGTTTTGAGTACTTAGTATGTTTAATTGTATCACGTGACACAACCAGAGAGAAATAAGCCTATCTAAAACATTGTTCTGGGAGGGGCATTCCTTAACTCATTTTATCTCCTCTGAGCACCAAAATGTTGACTTTTACCAGCTAGCTGGGGTATATTTAGCAGCATACCTTAGAGTTAGTTCACTTGGTCCTGTTCTCTATCAGCATTTTTTCTGATTACCTTCTCTGACACATTAGGGAGGGCTATATTTTGATCTGCCAAAAGAAGCTACTGATTGTTTAAGAATTTTTTCCTTAAAATTTCCTCCTTTACCTTTACCTTTAATATGGAATTGTCAAAACATTGCCCAAGATGGTAGTGACATCACCATCACAGTAGCATAAGACATTCCTCGTTTTGTCCCCCCCATAACAACAAAAATTTGGCATTTATTTATCCACAAATAAAACTGCCTCTGTGGGAGTTGTGGGATCCAGTACCATACGCCAAGGGACCTGGAAAGAGTCTCGCCCACCTGTGCATCGGGTAATAGACTGACAGACCTCAGTACCAGCTGTGGACCCTGCAGTAGCCTGTGAACCAGTTCCAGCCCTCTCGGCAGTGGTCCAGAGCACCTGGAGAACACTGACCTGGGCAGTTACCCATGGAGGGACAAGAGAGGCTTTGTGGAAGTCTAGGTTTCCAGAGAAGAAGTTGTAGCACTCTGCTGGAGAGAAAAACATATGAGTTTGGATGAATTGGAGTGGATAAGGAGAATAACTTGACTTTGCCCACATCACCCATCCCCCAGGTGGCACAGCTTAGGCCTAAATGAGATCCATTTGGCCTGAGATGTCTCCCATGGGAGAAGGGAGAACTGGTGAATGAATGTGAGGCTTCTTCAGCTGCGCGGGATGCTGCCAAAGAGACTCATTTCTCTCTTCCAGCATCCAGAGTCCTAAACCGAGAGCTTCATGACTGGGAGGAAGAAGGAGATTGGGAAAGAGGCAGATGTGATTCTGAGAGGGTATTAAAGGCATGTAGTTTCTGATGGCTGCACAGTGGACTTCATTAGGAAGCTTGCCCACGAGCCACTGGGGAAGTCTCATGTGTGAATTCCCCCAAATGGCCCATGGGTACCTGCAGTACCTGCGTGCCTTCGCCCACTTCCCCCTACTCTGCTGCTGGCTCCTTATGGTCACTCCAGAAAGCAGGGAGAGTGAGCTTTGGTAGGAGGCTAGTAAGCATGCACAGAAAGCAGGCCAGGTTCTGTGGGCCACAGGGAAACCACTAAAAAGTCCTATGGTAGGGCTACATTCAGGAAAACAAAGAGAAGCTATCAGCAAGCAGCCTGGTGCACTGTAGGACTGAGAGAAGGCATACAAGCTTAAGAATTATGCCACAGTGGGAGCAAGAAGTATGGAGCAGGCATAGTCATACAAGGTCTGAGAAAGCCTCAAAATGTCTACCAGGACTGATGGAAGGTATTGTTACACTGAAGTCAGTTAATAAAGATTGGAGGAGGTGACTGCTAACTCAAATGTGAAGCCAGCAATACAGAACTCCAGGGAACAGGAAAAATCAAGGAAACATTATGCAAGATCACAGTAATCTTCCCGTAACTGAAGCCAAAGACATGGGGAGCTATGATTTACCCAATAAAGAATTCTAAAAAGTTGTTTTAAGGAAACTCAGTGAACTACAATAAAACACAGAAAGACAATTCAATGAAATCATTAACACAATGAGAAATTTAACAAAGAGATAGAAGTCCTAAAAGGAACCAAACAGCAATTTCGGAGCTGAAGAATTCGGTGAATGAAATAAAAAATGCAATAGAAAGCATCAACCACAGAATAGACCAAATAGAAAAAGAATCTGTGCATTAGAAGATAGGAATTTTGAAAATACCCAGTCAGAGGAAAACAAAGGAAATGATTACCAAGGGGAAAGAGGGGGAGGGATAAATTGGGAGACTGGGATTAACTTATACACATTACTATATATAAAATAGATAACTAATAAGAACCTACTGTATAGCACAGGGAACTCTACTCAGTACTCTGTAACGACCTATATGGGAAAAGAATCCAAAAAAGAGTGGATATGATTCACTTTGCTGTACAGCAGAAACTAACACAACATTGTAAATCAACTGTACTCCAATAAAAATTAATTTAAAAATACTGCTGCATTCTTTTAGGGGCATGTGTTTTCTCACTACAAGCAGATATTATCACATAGTAAATGCTTATCTTCAGATGCCCCACTTTAATATTTATTAGGTGTGTAACTGGGGCAATTACATAACCTCAGCTTCTTAAACTATAAAATGAGGATAAGTAGTAATGACCTATTTCAAGCATTATTATTCAATAATTTAGAATATTATCTAGTACACATGAAGTATCAGTAAATTTATTTAGAGTGTATTCTGAAATGTATCTTCATTTTCATATGACAGCCCTATTGTTCAAGAGCGATAAGATACCTCCCTACTCCAATCAAAGTTTTTAACAGAAAAAAAAAAAAAAGAAGTGAAAAAGTAACCTATGGAATGGAAGAAAGTATTTGCAAACCATATATATGATAAAAGGGTAACTCATACAACTCAATAACAAAAACAATCTGAATAAAAATTGGGCAGAGGATCTGAATAGACATTTTTCTAAAAACAACATACAGATGGCTAAAAGGTGCATGAAAAGGTGCTCAACATCACTAACATCAGGGAAATGCAAATTAAAACCACAGTGAGATAGCACCTCAAACCTGTCTTATCCAAAAGACAAGAAATAACAAGTGTTGGCAAGGATACAGAACAAAGGGAACCTTTGTACACTGTTGATGAGAATGTAAATTGATGCATTTATGGAAAATAGTATAAAGGTTCTACAAAATTAAAAATAGAAGTATCATATGATTCAGAAATCCCACTTCTGGGTATATAGCCAAAGGAAATGAAAACAGAATCCCAATGAAGTATCTACACTCCCATGTTTATTGCAGCATTATTCACAATAGCCAAAATATGGAAACAACCTAAGTGTCCATCAAGGACAAATGGATAAAGAAGTTGTGGTATATACATATATAATGGAATGTTATTCAGCCATGCGAAAGAAGGAAATTCTGCCATTTGGGACAACATGGATGCAGCTGAAGGCATTATGCTAAGTGAAATGTCAGACATGAAAGATAAATAAGTGTATGATATCACTTATATGTGGAATTTTAAAAAGCCAAACTTGTGGAAACAGAGAGTAGAATGGTGGTTACCAGGGCCTGAGAGCTGGGGGAAATGGAGGGATGTTGGCCAAAGGGTAGAAATTTCCAGTTAGAAGATGCATAAATTTGAGGGATCTGGTGTACAGCATGGTGTCTATAGTTAACAGTACTGTATTATATACTTGAAAAATAAGAGAGTATATCTGACATGCATTCCTCACAAAAAGGAAATGGTAATTACGTGATGTGATGGTGGTGTTAATTTATGCTACAGTGGTAATCATTTTGCAATACGTAAGTGTATCAAATGAACACCTGGTGCATTTTAAATGTACACAATGTTATATGTCAATTACATCCCAATTAATGTGGGAAAAAGTTTCCCATGGATCATCATTAAACATTCCCTACAAGCAGTAGCTCAGCTATAATACACCTTCACCAAATTATGCCCCACTAGTGTACAAGTTCAAGGTACTGAGGTCAGCCTTGTATGTGAGAAGATGAGACCTTAATGATTCATATCTACTCACGCATAAGTGGTTGTGCTAGCAGAAAACACCCAAGTCATATAAACTTTCAGAAAAGTGACTTTAAAGATAGTAGACACATTTTTAAAAATTAAAACTGTGGTTAAGAAGACTTTATGGTGGTTTTTAAAAAACTATAAATTATGTTCTAACTTATTCTACAAATAATTTAAGGTACCTTATAGCAAGCAAATATAATTTAGAAACAAAAAAGAAAATGAAGAAAAAATAAAGATATATGGAGCTAGGGTTATGACATCTATGAAAACACATACCACAGTGTGCCATGCTTGTGAATAGTGGGCCACCAATTTAAGTTTTTTATCAGTCAATGAAAAAAGGAGAAGCAGACTCACAGACATAGAGAACAAACTAGTGGTTGCCAGTGTGGAAGGGGGAGGGGCAATATAGGCGTGGGGGAGTGCGAGGTACAAACTATTGGGCGTAAGATAGGCTCAAGGATGTATTGTACAACATGGGGAATATAGCCCATATTTTGTAATAAATGGTAAATGAAAAGTAAACTTTAAAAATTGTATAAAAAATAAAAATGAAAAAAAAGATGAACTCATAGGACAAAGGAATTATATACGTAAAGAAATAGAGAAAACTTTTGCCATAAGAGCAATGACACCAAATATGTAGACAAAAGAAAGTCTTAAGATCACTTGAAAACTTAAAAATAGTACAAAAAAATAGATATTAATAACTGAAATGATGGAGATTTTAGGTTCATTCCTGAAGGATTAAACTGACAAAAACCAGTTCTTGTATGTATTGTTCTAAGTAAAACTTTCAACAAATGATATCAGATTTGGTACAGATTTTCCCTGGGTACAATAAGAGATAAATTTTATTCTAATTATTATATGACTATCACAAAATTGATGTTCACTTGAATATTTTACTCCTTGATTTAGATTGAAGTGGCTTCTATTTCTGTTATATGAAACTAATGTTTTTATACTTGAATGTTATGACAGGTAGTCTTTGGCTATGACAAAAGTAAGAGAATGGTTTTATTTTAACATGCATAAAATGTCTTGTTCTGTGCCAAATGTTTTATACACTTTTCTGAAAATGGTAAATTACTTAACTAAAATATTAAAGAGTTATTTTACCACTTTCAGAAATTTCCCTGAAATAAAAGGTAAATAAAACAAGTAAATGATACAATAAATTAAGGGGAAATTTTTCATAAGTAGTCTAGTGGTTGCAGAACAGGAACCTATAATTTTGAATCTCATACCCAGCTCTGATTTTTATCACAGTATGCTCTTGAACAAATCTGTACTATCTGTACTGTAATTTATGCTCATATAATAGAAATCCATCTTGCCTTACATGAGACGATATTTTCAAAAGAGAGAATGATAAAAATACCCATTATGGTATTTAAACTAGAGATTTTTTATCATTTTAAGTAAACTTCAAGGAATGCCCTAAGTCACTATAGAAGCAGCTGAAATTCATCCAAAATGAATAAGACATCAGATAATTTGCTGACCCAGTCTTTTATTTATTAGACAGTGTTACCTTGAAAACCAATCCATTCATTCAACAAATATTTAATAAATGTCTGCTTCAAAACACTGTGCTAGGGCTTCCCTGGTGGCACAGTGGTTGAGAATCTGCCTGCCAGTGCAGGGGACACGGGTTCGAGCCCTGGTCTGGGAAGATCCCACATGCCGCGGAGCAACTGGGCCCGTGAGCCACAACTACTGAGCCTGCGTGTCTGGAGTCTGTGCTCCGCAACAAGAGAGGCCGCGACGGTGAGAGGCCCGCGCACCGCGATGAAGAGTGGCCCCCGCTCGCCGCAACTAGAGAAAGCCCTCGCACAGAAACTAAGACCCAACGCAGCCAAAAATAAATAAATAAATAAATAAATTTATAAAAACAAAAAAACAAAAAACAAAAAACACTGTGCTATTTTCAGTGCCAAAAATAAAATTATAGGTGACGTATTCTCAGCCTTCAAGGAGCTCACAGTCTAATAGCAGAAATTAGACTAATACAAATGTATTAAAATGAGACTTAAAGCAAGCTCAGGAAGAAGGAGGTGTTGGAGAAGGGAGAATTTAAGTATGAAGAGTTTTTTAAGTAGACAAAGTAAGTTTTTACTGCTAGTATATGAGCTGAAGGCTGCCAAGAGATACCTTTTACTCAAAAATATCTCCCTCACTATCACTTTAGGTCCCAAAGGCTTTTATGTTACTAAGAGTTAAATGGCAGTTTAATCATTAAACACAAATGTCTTGGAAATTTAACATCTTCAGATCTAATGATTTTCTAGTATTCATTTTTGGTGTCCTAGCAAGTGAAGAATCTTGGGGTAATGGGAGGAAGAATATGACCTTGAAGAACAGAAGAGCACATAAAACAGATTCTGAAAGCTAGAGTGCTATGTGATATCCTTCTCAGTATTCATTTCTCTCAACCTGAGGTCCTGCTTTATGTGGCCAAATATAGGATGCCAGCCCTGGAACCCTGGATCTTAAAGCTTGTTGCTTACTAGAACTTACTAAGCTTTCCCACCAGCGATTGCTGCCTGACTGTCTGCCAGAACTTTGGTAATATTATTGAGACTCTCATTGATGATCACTTACCCCAGGATGATCACCTACCACCTGCCCAGTGTTCCCAGAATTTATTTACTGAATCCCCCCAAATTTTCCTTTACCTTAATATTTAAATCTATTAAAAAATGACTGTATGTCCTGCTTGAAATAGATTCTTCAATATTCATTACATTATTTGGGTTCACTCTCATCTCCCATGAAACTGGGAGTCATCTTGGACTCCTCCCATAGTCTTGCTCCCAATTTCTGGTCAATTGCTAACATCTACCTATTTTACATCATAAATATATCCAGAACGCGTTTCTTTCCTATCCATCTTCAATGCCATTTCCCTATTTGCACTCTTCTTTATCACTGTTCTGACCTCCTTTATTTTTCCACATTCTGTCTACGTAATTCAGGCCCTTAGGATCCTCCTCCCCAAACTACCCTGTAAGCATCCCTTTATTTAAAAAAAAATCATATTGCATTCTTCTAAATCTCTTTTCTTTATTCTGACTTTTATCCAGTTTGTCCTTCAACCATATTCAAGTCCTTTTAAGGGAAATATTTTAAAAATACATTAAATTTTCTATATTATTTTCTATATGTCATTCATACTGGAAAGTTTATTTTATGTTATTAAATCTATTTTTGAGGAGAATTTTAGATATACACATATATGTAGAGAGAATATAATTAATCTATTTTTGAAACTAGCACTATTTACTAGAATTTTTCAGGTTGAAGTTATTGCTATTTTTTATTGAAAGTTTTTGTATTATAGTCTTTCTAAAATATTTTTATTACAAAACAATATATATTTATTTAAAAAGTTAAAAAATAAAATTGTGTGAAATAAAAAGCAAAAGTCTCTCTGTCTATATCCTTAATATACTTCTTGGAGTAAGCTACTAAAAATATTATGGTAGTCATTCTTTCAGACATTTTTTAATAGAAAATGTATATAATTTTTATATATGTACACAAACGTACTTTCTACATATAAATGGAATAATATATTGTGACCTTTTTAACCATTTATCAATATATTTTAAATATCACTTCACTTGGTGGATATAGATTTACCTCATTACATTAATATATGGATGTCCTATAATTTATTTAACCAGGTTCCTATTGATGGACATTTAGATTTTTCCCAATTATTTACCTTTATCAAAATGCTACAGTGTTTGCACAGCAAAGGAAACCATAAACAAAATGAAAAGACAACCTATGGACTGGGAGAAAATATTTGCAAACAATGTGAATGATGAGGGCTTAATTTCCAAAATATATAATCAGTTCATATAACTCAATATCAAAAAACAAACAACCCAATCAAAAAATGGGCAGAAGACCTAAATATATATTTCTCCAAAGAAGACATACAGATGGCCAAAAACACATGAAAAGATGCTCAGCATTGATAATTATTAGAGAAATGCAAATCAAAACTACAATGAAGTATCATCTCACCCCTGTCAGAATGGCCATCATTAAAAAGTCTACAAATAAATGCTGCAGATGGTGTGGAGAAAAGGGAACCCTCCTGCACTGTTGGTGGAAATGTAAATTGGTGCAGTCACTATGAAAAACAGTATGGAGGTTCCTTAAAAACTAAACATAGAGCTACCATATGATCCAGCAGTCCCAGTCATGTGTACGTCTGGACAAAACTATAATTTGAAATGATACATGGACCCCTATGTTCATAACAGCACTATTTACAATAGCCAAGACATGGAAGCAACCTAAATGTCCACTGACAGGTGAATGGATAAAGAAGATGTGGTATATATATACAATGAAATATTACTCAGCCATAAAAAAAGAATGAAATAATGCCATTTGCAGCAACATGGATAGACCTAGAGATTATCATACTAAGTGAAGTAAGTCAGAAAGAGAAAGACAAATATATGTGTAATCTTATATGTGTAATCTTAAATGTGATACAAATGAACTTATTTATGAAACAGAAATAGACTCACAGACATAGAGAATAGACTTGTGGTTGCCAAGGGGTGGGGGGAGGTGGAGGAGGGATGGATTGGGATTTGGGGATTAGCAGATGCAGACTATTATATATAGGATGGATAAACAACAAGGTCCTACTGTATAACACAGGGAGCTATATTCAGTATCCTGTGATAAACCATTCAGATATATATATCTGAATTACTTTGCTGTACACTAGAAACTAACAAACTAACACATTGTAAATCAACTATACTTCAATAAAAAATAAATTTTAAAAATGTTACAGTGAATATATTAATATATTTGCTTTCTTTTATTAGTATATTAGTATAGTAAATTCTGAGAAGTGGATCCTTGGGCTAAACTATGTATATTTTAAATTTTAATAGATATTTCCAAATAGTCCTCCCCAAATTTTACCAACTTACATTCCTAAAAATGGGCTATGAGATTTACTGTACTCAGCTACCACAGGCTATTATCAAACTTCTTTTTTATCTTTTCAAATTCCCAAATGAAAAATGATACCCCACTATATTTTTACCTGTACAGTTGACCCTTGAACTACACAGGTTTGAACTGTGTGGGTCCAGTTGTACGTGGATTTTTTTTTCCAATAAATATGTACTGCAGTATTACAAGACTTGCAGTTGGTTGAATCTGTGGACGGAGAACTACCAATAAGGAGGGCTGGAGGGCTGACTATGAATTTAAACCCTGATTTTTCAACTACGCTGGGGGGAGTTGGCATCCTTAACCCCCACGTCGTTTAAGGGTCAACCGTACTTATTAATGAGTGATGTTGAGCAACTTTTCACATATTTATTCATGACAAGAAAATTGATCAACGATTTTCAAATTACTGTAGTCATTAAGACCACTAAAATTCAAGGATGTCTTTTGACTTCCAGGAGACTTTCTTTTTATCTATGCCTAGAAGATAATGTTCAAACACCCTCTAAGACATGAAAGAGGAGTGATGTGTAGATATTTATTTGAGAACAGATGAAATATTTTGGATTCATATTGGACAAGGAAAGACTGAGAGAAGAATTGACTTAAATTTCTAAGACCATGGACACTATGATAAATTGAACATAAACTTCCTCACTCTGATGAAATGTTATATACAATGTGTTCATTATTGGGTGAGTGCTTTGATTGGGCAGGCATGTTAGTTAAGAATGGAAATTGACTTGGGTGATTTTTTTTTACACTAATCCACAGATATCTGAGAACATATATACCACTGAGTTTACAACAGCCAAACCTTGGAATTAACCCTGGAACACTCACTTCTCTTGAAATGCAATAGTGGGTGAGATCATTGAAGGAGGATACAGCCTAGAAGGGGAAATACCTAGGACAAACTCTGGAAGAACTCAAACTTCTATTTAATATAGTATTCTCTTCTACTTTTCTTGCAACTCCATCTTTGTTTCCTTTGCAGGTTAATCTTTCTCTTTCCAGCCATAAAATGTTGACCTTACTGAAGGCTCAGTTCTAAATTGTCTCAACTTTTCACTTTATGCTTTTTTTCTGGATAATCTAATACCATGCCCATTGATTCATACATTATTCACACACCTATGTATACATTTATATATCTAGCCCAGAGTTTCTCAACCTTAGCATTATCGATAATTTGGGTGGGATTTTTTTGGCATGGAGATCTATCCTGTGCATTTTAGGATGTTTGGCAGAATTCTTGGCTTCTCCCACTAGATGCCAGTAGTAACCCCCATTTGTGGCTATCAGAAACATTTCTAGACATTGTCAAATGTTCCTGAGGGGCAAAATCACCATTGATCTAGCCTGAGGCTTCTTTTAGCCCCATATATACAAATATCTAATTACCATGCCTCTTGAGTGTTTCAAGGAGCCTCAAATTCAACATGCCCCAAACAAAACTAATTGTGGAACTCCTGTCTCTAAACCTGGGTGTTTACCAATCCTTGCTCACTCAATGAAAAGCACCACACCCTCTGGCTATGGAAACCAGAACCTAGATATCTCTCTTTTTCTAGATGTATTCTTTATCTACTGATGTGTAACAAATTACCACAAACTTAGTGGCTTAAAACAGCACACATTTATTATGTCACAGTTTCTGTGAGTCAGGAGGAGTCCGCACACAGCTTAGCTGACTCCTCTGCTGAGGATCTTACAAGGTTGTGATTAAAGTGTCAGCAGGGCTTTATTCTTTTTTTTTTAATAAATTTATTTATTTTATTGTTTTATTTTTGGCTGCATTGGGTCTTCATTGCTGCGTGTGGGCTTTCTCTAGTTGCAGTGAGTGGGGGCTACTCTTCGTTGTGGTGCGTGGGATCCTCACTGTGGTAGCTTCTCTTGTTGTGGAGCACGGGCTCTAGGTGTGCGGGCTTCAGTAGTTGTGGTGCGCAGGCTCAGTAGTTGTGGCCCACAGGCTAAGTTGCTCTGCAGCATGTGGGATCTTCCTGGACCAGGGATAGAACTGTATCCTCTGCATTGACAGGCGGATTCTTAACCACTGCGCCACCAGGGAAGTCCGCAGCAGGGCTTTTTTCTCGTTTGAGGGCTTGACTAGGTTAAAATTTATTTCAAGTTCCTTTTGGTTGTTGTTGAAGTTCATTTCCTTGTGGCTGTGTGACTGAGGGCCCTGACTGTTTGCTGGCTGTTGTTTGGAGGCTGTCCTCAGATCCTAGAGGTTACCCACAGTTCCCTGCTCTATGATCGTCTCGATAAGCAGTTCACGGTATCTGGTATTTGCTTCTTCAAGGCCAGAAAAAGAATCTCTCTCCAGTCTGTTAAGACAGCCTTCTATGACATAATGTAATCAAGAGTAAAATCCCACTACCTTTGCCATATTCTATTAGAATCAAGTCACAGGTCCCACCTGTATTCAAGGAGAGGGGATTATATAAGAACATGACTGATTGGGGGTCATCTTAGGGTGTTACTGCCTCCCTAGAAAATCAGTCCATTACCAACACGTGAATTTTATCTTAACATGTTTATCTATATCTACCAGCTTCCATCTGTCTCCTCCTCAGCCTTTCTTATGAACCTGTTCCAGTCTATCGTCATCATTTATCTGGACTGTTGCAGTGTCTTCTTTAATGAGTTTGTCTATATCCACTCTGGTCTTCTCCAATCCATTCTCTACCATATAGCCAATGTGATCTCTTTGAAATGCAAATATGTTCATGTCCCCCTTTTGCTTAAAGCTTTCCAAAGGCTTTCAAGAGTTCCTGATGGATAAAACTCCTTATCAAAACTTCCAGGGCTCCTGCTAACTGGTCATTCCTATCAAGATCCCTGGTCTCCTCCCTCACTGCTCCCCTTCACTGTGTCTGCTCCAGTCATTTCAGCTTTTTTCAGGTCCTTTTCTTCCTTCTGCCACAGGGTCTCTGTATACATTTTCTTCCTTCACCTAGAAAGATTTTACCTCTCATCATCACCCAGCTCACTTCCTCAGAGAAACTTTCTGACCTCTATGTATATAAACTCTTCTTATGACAAATTCCTCCTCTTGGAGTTTATAGCGGTCTCAGTGTTATAAATGAGTTTATGGTTAATTGAATAATGTCTCTCTCTTCCACTAGACAATAAGCTTTATGAAGGCAGGGACTGTGTCTGATTTTGCTTACTTTTTAGCCTCTGCATGAAGTACTAGGTCTGACATATAATAGGCATTTATTGTTTTTTTATAATTAATTTTTATTGGAGTATAGCTGCTTTACAATGTTGTGCTAGTTTCTACTGTACAGCAAAGTGAATCAACTATACATATACATATATCCCCACTTTTTTGGATTTCCTTCCCATTTAGGTCACCACAGTGCATTAAGTAGAGTTCCCTGTGCTATACAGTATGTTCTCGTTAGTTGTCTATTTTATACATAGTGTCAATAGTGTATATGTGTCAATCACAGTCTCCCAATTCCTCCCACCCCACCTCTTTCCTCCTTGGTGTCCATACGTTTATTCGCTACTTCTGTGTCTCTATTTCTGCTTTGCAAATAAGATCATCTATACCATTTTTCTAAATTCCATGTATATGTGTTGGTATACGGTATTTGTTTTTCTCTTTCTGACTTACTTCACTCTGTATGACAGTCTCTAGGTGCATCCACATCTCTACAAATGACCCAGTTTCATTCCTTTTTATGGCTGAGTAATATTCTATTGTATATACGTACCACATCTTCTCTATCCATTCCCTCCTCTGTTGATGGACACATGATAGGCATTAAATTTTTTTTTTGTTTTAGTAGATGAATAATTGATCAGAGAGATAATTCAGGAAACTGCAATCATATAGGAGATATGGATACTTTGTTTGGTTTTTAATATCAGCTGATTCTAGAAGGAGAACAGTACATACATGTACTACTTAGCAGTCATATATCTAACAGTTTTTGAGGGTCAGGAGTCCGGGCATAGCTCAGCTGGGTCCTCTGCTTGGGATGTGCTATGATTTGATTGTTTTATACCCTACCCCCCATTCATATGTTGAAGTCCTAACCTCCAAAGATGATGGTGTTAGGAAGTGGGGCCTTTGGGAGGTGCTTAGGTCATAAGGATGGAGCCCTCACGTATGGGATTAGTGCCTTATAAAAAGAGGCTCCAGAGAGATCTCTGGCCCTTTCTACCATGTGAGGACACAGAGAGAAAATGCTGGCTATGAACCAGGAAGACAGCCCTCTCCAGAGAATGCAGCCATGCTGGTGTCTTCATCTTGAACTTTCAGCCTCCAGAACTGTGAGAAATACATTTCTGGTGTTTATAAACTACCCAGTCTGTGGTATTTTGTTACAGCAGCCCAAATGGACTAAGATAGGCTGCAATTAAATACTCTGCAAACTTCAACTGAGATGAATTGTTCAGCAATTTTAATCAAGAAATTAAGAAAGTGTATTCATTTGGAAAGTAGCTTGAAAGACTACATTTTGGCATAGAAAATAGAAAATTCATTATATAATACTGAACAGAAGTTCAAAGTAAAAAATAACTTTCTATTCCTTTAGGGCCCCAAATCTTTCTACTGCCCAGTTAAAAAAGTCTTTCATGCAAATTTGACTAATACATAGTAAATCAAAAATCATAAATCTCTAGAGGCTAGTGACGTAGTTTCTACTATTTATGCTAATGTGTATTTATTAAAGAGCAAATTTAAATTAAAAACCTGTGTGTCATCTCTTCAATATCATTCTGTCTTAGCAATTAAAAGGGAAGTGAAACCTTCTAAATATTCTAATGATTTTTAATAATGAGTATAGATTTTTTGCATTAGTACAATCTTACAATTGCAATTTATAACTTTAAAATCAAATGAGGTATTGCCATTTTTTAATGGGCTCTCTTGGTACTTTGTTGTTTTAGTAAATAAGGTTATTCTACAGTTTGTAAGGTATATACGGTGATTCTAATTAAAACTGACCAACAAACATAAACAAATAGACAAATAGACAAGCGGAATGGATTTACTTAGCTGTTCTATTGCATCATGTCTTATATCCCTTTTAGTTCCCAGTCTAGCCAGCACTGTACGCATCCTAAGAGCCTAACATCTAGTTTTTGAATAAACACGTATATAAGGCCTTTATTTTGAGATGTTACAATTAATTAGACAAAAAGTGCACTTTGAACTTTTTCCATCTCTTCCCAAAGTACAGTGTACAAGGGCAAGATATCAGCTGTGTGGCCTTGGGGCAGTTACTTAAATTTTTCAAGCTACATTTTCCTCATCCAGTACCTACCTCATTTATTATTGCGAGGATCAAATGAGATAAAGCACACAAGTGCTTAGTAGAATGCCTAGTTCATACTAAACATATTCAGGTAATATTAGCAGTTGTTATTTGCTCTTTATATAAATTCATCATCATCTTTCAGAAATGTGCTCCTCAGTGCTACATCATGCTTGCTTGTCATGGAATCATTGGGGACTTGCTAGTAAAAAGTTTTAATATTAACAGTAACATTTGTTTCTGTAAAAAATATTATCCTACTCAGATTAGAAGCAGTTTTCATGACAGATTAGCATAGGAAGAGACTTGGAGGGTTTTATAAGAATTTGTCTGTGACCTTTTTCCGTTTATTGCATCTTTCCTCACAACGTTTGCCTATGTAGGTGTTGGCAATGAAGAAGCAAAAGAAGGGCATAGGGCCTTATTTGTATTCCTAAAATACCACTTGTTTCATTTATCCACCTTTTACAAAAGCCCTTAACGACTTTCTGTTGTTTAGAGGACAGTGTGCAAAGCCAAAATCAGAGAGTGAAGGTCCCTCTATAATCAGGCCTTCCCCATCTTTCACCAGTGATTCCTCTTTCTCTTGTACATGCTGCCCTATCAGGATTGGTCTGCTCTCCATTTCACTGGAACTGCATAACCATTCTCACATCTGCACTGCCATTCATGCCCTTTGCTTTCCTGGTGTGCCCCCTCTGTTTCAGAGTTTATTAGGTCTTTATGGCTTCTTATGATTGCTTTTGCCAACATTGTGTGTATGCTTGAAAAGAAGGGATACTCTATGATGTTATATATAGAAAAGAATTGTTGGAGAAGGGTGGTTAAAGAACTTAGCCATCTCAGGCCTTGAAGAAGAGAATGATTGCTGTCTTCTTGGTTGACAAATTTTGTGATCTCTGCATTAGGCTTGCAAGCAGCTGGGGGTGGCTATCACCCCTAACTTCCTTCTCCTATTTCCTGATTCAGAGCCCCTTCTACGTTTTGGTTAATGGACAATTCTTGCGGTCTGGTAGATTATTTATTAAGATTTCTGGTTTCTCGTGTGGCTGCATTTTTCACTTTGTTGTGTGTTATTCTCAAAAATAAATGGAAGGAGATACATCGGAAGCTGCTCGATAGTTTTCATCTTACTGGAAGCCCTTCCATATTTGAATTTAATGCCAATCCTTAGAATTCCTCTAGCCCTCTTTTGAGCCCATTAGACCCTCTCTCCTATATTTGCAACCTCACTCTGCTACTGGATCTTTCCCTACAACATGCTTCTGCCACTTTGTTTGAAAAGAAAAAGGCAAGTACTTTCCTGTGTCTCCTTCCAGCCGTTTTTCTTTAGAGTCATGGTTCATGGAACCTTCTGAGTCTAATGTCTAAGTGTCTCCATTTGTAGTGGACATCATGGAGAGATGGTTAGATCCCTGTCTTATTCTGTTCACTCTGCTATAACAAAAATGCCGTAGACTGGGTGACTTGCAAACAATAGAAATTTATTTCTCACAGTTCTGGAGGCTGGCAAGTCCAAAATCAAGGCGGTGCAGATTCAGTGTCTGACGAGAACCCGCTTCCTGGTTCATAGAAGGCTGTCTCTCACTTTGTCCTCACATGGCAGAAGGAGCGAGGGAGCTCTCTGGGGTCTCTTTCATAAGGGCACTAATACCATTCCTGAGGGCTTCATTCTTATGACCTAATCACTTCCTCAAAACCCTACCTCCTAATACCATCACACTGGGGATTAGATGTCAACATATGAATTTGGGGGGAACATAAACATTTGTCTATAGCAACCCCCTTTCAGATCAAGGCCCTTCTTCTCCAGCTGCGGGGAGATTATTGGCTGCTATAGCCTCACAGTTGAGCTCCTCTCCAGGAATTGCCCTTACAGAAGGACGCTGCCTGGCTCACCTCCCAGGCCTACTACCCAGACCTCACGCACAGCCCACATCCAATAACCAGTTGATGTCAGGATATAAATGTCTGGTCTTCTTGCCTTGAATTGGAATAACTCTGAAGAGCTATAACGTCTCTGTGAGACCCCTTTTGCAACCGCAGTATAGTTAAACTTTTCCCCTTGCACATTCCTTTACAGCAGTGATGAGAACACTCACCAATAAGCCTCGTACACATAATCCTAGAAGCTCAAAGTCTGATTCTCAGAGAATTCAACCTACTACTCTTGGCAATATTCCTTTCTTCTAGAAAAAAATCTTTCCTGTTTTCTGCTGATAGTTATTCAGTTCTGCTGTTCCTGTCACTTCACCACCTTACACCCTAAACTAGAGCCTCACACAGTTAAGAGCAACTCATGTTCCAGAAACATCTCATGCTGTTTCACACCTCCCACTCCCTGGCTTTGAACTTGCCCTTTGTTTTCCCTTCAGAAATGCCACATCTCTCCCACATTGCATTGCAGTTCTCATTATCTTCCAGACCCAGATCACAATCACTGCCAACCCACTTCCAAAAATGTGAATTTTCATTCTCTCTTGTGCAACATTGTGTTTTTAATCACAATGTCCCGCATTGTATTATAATTATTTACATTCCTGTCATCTTCATTAAACTGTGTGTTTCTTGATTTATTTATCTTGGCATTCCCAGCTCTTAGTATGGTATCTAGAGTGTAATAGATAGCTAATAAATGTTTTTTGAATGAGTGGATGAATGAATGCAGTGGCAGAGGAGAGAGAATCAAGAGATAATTTAGGCACTAGATTTGATAAAGCTTCATAACTGTGGGCCTGTGGGAAAGAAAGGAGCTATCTATCGGTACATTTGTGTGATAGCCAGGTAGAGATATCTAGAAGAATCAAAGAAATAGGAGAATAAAACCTGTACAAGAAAGGTGGAACCCCCGCATCCAGATTTGGGAGACATGTATTAGCACTTTTGTTCTGTGATTGTTTGGCAATTAAATGCTAGAGTTCCTTCTCCTTGGGAAACATTTACTCTCATGTCCTTAATTACTGTAACTAAAGACCACCAAAGCTTTATTTCAAGTTGACTAGGGTCTTTTCATGCCCATATATCCAACTGCCTATTAGATATCTCCTCTTGAATCCATTAAAAATTTATTTATTGAGCACCTACTATGACCAGGAACTTTTCTAAGTGATAGGAATAGTGATCAAAACAGACCAGTTTTTTTCATGTATTTTTCATTCCATACAAGGATATAGATGATTGACACATAAATAAATGCATAGTATAATTTCAGGTAGTGATGAGTACTATATTATGAAGAAAAATAAGAATGTTTAAACAGTTAGAAAGGGGCAGTGTGATATTTTAGGTAGGCTCAGGATGGGTTTATCAGGGAAGACCTTCCTAATAAAGTGAATGAGTATGGCAGCGAGCTATGCGGATATCTGATGGCAGAGTGTTCCAGGCAGAAAGAGGAACATGTACAGAGCCTTGAGATGGGAGTGTGCTTGGCTTGTTTGAGAAATGGCAAGGAGAACGGTGACAGCATAGTTAGAGATGTGATCAGAGAGGCTAGTTGGAGGGGCATGACCTTGGAGGCTATGCCCAAGGTCATAGCTAAAGATTTTGGATTTCATTCTGTGTGAGATGGGAGGTCTTTGGAGGGTTTTGAGCCAAGCAATGACACAATCTGACTTAAATTTAAAGGGTTCACTCTGGCTGCTATATTGAAAATCAGTTATAAAGGGACAAGGAGGCCAATGAAGAGACTGTTGCAATAATCCCAAAAGAGTCCTTATCTTGGACTAGGATAAGAGAAGAGCAAATGGTGAGCAATGGTCAGATCAGATTCTGGATATATTTTGAAGTTAGAGCCTGTAGGCTTTGCTCATGGACTAGATGAGAAGAGACAAGGGTTCTTCCTGGATTTTGGCTTTGAATATTCTACAGTAACCTTAAAGACAGTGTATTCAAAACTAAACTCATCTTATTCACTCCAGCTCTCATTCTGGTATTTAAATTTCAGTGTCCCAATATCTCTTGCTTATTCTGACCACTTTTTACTCCTTTCTTGGTCTGCGCAAACAATTCCTAAATCCTGCCACTTTTACTACCTTACTGATATCAAATACATTCACTTCTATTCACTCACTATCTTATTTCAGGCCATGGAACTACCTTGTTTGGATTACTCCCACAAACTTTCTCTATCTGCCTTCAGAATATCTTCATTTCAATCTACTCTCTGCATGTAGCCAAAACAATCTTTCTCAAACTCAGTGAAACATTTCAGTGACTTCAGTGATCTGGCAACAGTCTTCTTCTCTCTTGCTGGATTCTTCAAGCCCCAGTCTCTTGCACCTTTGCCTGAACCATATTCTCTTACATCCAGCCCTTTGCATGTGCTGTGTTCTCTGCTCATAGGCTCTCTTCCAATTCCTTCCTGAGAATAGGTATGACTCATGTCTCATGCCTCAGTTTAGTCATGTGAACAGTTTGAGAAACATTTCCTGGTTCATTTTTATAGTATACTGCATTGTATAAGACAAATAATGTTCTTATTTTCTAAACATGAACTAGCATAGTTGAATTTTCAAAACAGTACTCACTGCTTTTGTATCTCTGTGTTGGATCGTTTATTTCCTCTCAACCTGTGCTGATAGTTTCACTCATTTACAGTAAAATTAGTTGGCCATTTGGGTCACCCTACTGTGGTTTAATCATTGCTGGAATACAGTCATGTATTTCACATGAACACATTTTTATCCTGAATTTTAGCAGAGAAACATTTTAAAGAGCTATTTTGGAACTGCTGTGTTTATTTTTAGTTTTTGTTTTTCTTTTCTGTGTGCGTGGAGAGAGTCTAAGGACTTCTTGTTCACCTGTACTTGCTAACTCCCTGTTTAGGCACAGGGCCTTCCTTTCGTTGGCAAACAAGGCAGGTTGTAAGAAAAACCCAGGGAGGTGAGGGGACCTGTGGACCCAAAGGAAGGACAGTGAATTACATACAAATTAACTGAATTAAAAGACAGCAGATTTTCCTTTTTCTAATATGGTGCAAAATTTTTAAACACCTAATCTCTTGTTTTGAAAGCAGTATTTGAACACAGTGAGGGAAAAAGAATGTGACCTGCGGGAAGAAATTGTATAAATCACCAAGTTGAAATATTTTCCTTACCGACTATAAATACTAATTTTTAAAATGCATGTGAGTTAGCAAAGCAAGTCACACGTTCACTAGTATGGTGAGAATATTTATGTGAAATACACAAGGAGTTTCAACTTCTAGATGTTTGCTTTGGAATGTGATTGCAATGACATCACAAATATATTTGAAAATATGTCTGAAACTATGATCACAGTGTTTCAAAATTTGAAATGCCAAGAGTAGCAAAATATGTCATGTTAATATTGGTGATTTCTTTCGGAAATAGTATAGATTTTATTTGTAAGATATAAATACTTCCTGAAACAGTCAAGTGAAATGTGTTTAAGATAATATGGGTACCCTGCTACCAAGTTGATATTTTCTAGAGAATGTCATTTGTAGAAATCTTATGCAAAAAAGAAAGTCATTTAATTAAGCTGTAATCTAGTTTTCTTTTTCTGTTTCTGATCTATAAGGCATTTCTTCTTTTTTATCAAATAATGATGTCTATCAAGCCACTCAACAAGTACTTATGGAGTATCTCCCATGTGCCAGCCATGTTCAGGCACAAGGGTTCCTCAGTTAACAAAAAGTAAAGTCCCTACTTTGATAGAGGCTACTCTGTGGAGGGAAGAGAGACAATAAGTAAGTAACAAGACAATGTGTTGTGTGTTACAAGGATGATAGGTGCGGAGAAGAAGAAGAAAGCAGAAGAGGTAGGATACGGAATGCTGGAGGAGAGGGGCTGGGCTGCCGTTTTTCAGAGTGTCCCCCGGCAATGCCTACTCAATATGATGAGAGGGAAGAAGAGAAGAAAGAAACTTGAGGAAGAAAGCCAAGCAACTTTGGGGGAGAAAGTGCTCCAGGCAGAGTGACGGCGCGTACAAAGAGCTTGAGGTGGACGTGTGCTCCCAGGAGTGGCTACAGTGGATAAGGAGTAGAGCCGATAGGAAATGAGATTCAAGATCTGTGATGTGGGAGTGGGTGATGGCACAGATCACACAGGGCCTTGTGATCAAGTTTGAATGTCAACATACAAACTTGAGGTTCTGTTTCGGAAAAAGATTGGAACCTTTTAGACGGTTAAAAGCAGAGGCAAAAATGGCTTACAGTTTAGAATATGACTGTGGCTGTTGTGTTGAGAGGCAAAGGAGGAAGTGGAAAGACCAGTTAAAAGTCTAGTTTTATAATCTAGGCAAGAGTTGAGGATCGCTTGACCGTGATGGTAAGAAGGTGGAAATAGGAAACCATGGCCAGGTTCCAGATATATTTTGAAGGTAGCTTTCAAAAAACTTCCTGACGTCTTAGATGTGAAATGTGAGTGAAAGAAAGGAATCGTGAATTGTTTAAATTTTTTTACCTTTATATTTCTTGTTTGTCATTTTTAACAATTTTATTGAAGTGTAGTTATTTTTACAATGTTGTGTTAATTTCTTCTATACAGCAAAGTGACTCAGATATAGACATATATATATTCTTTTTCATATTCTTTTCCATTATGGTTTGTCACAAGATATTGAATATAGTTCCTTGTGCTACACAGTAGGACCTTGTTGTTTATCCATCCTATATATAATAGTTTGCCTCTGCCCATCCCAAACTCCCATTCCTTCCCTCCCCTACCTCCATCCCCCTTGGCAACCACAAGTTTGTTCTCTCTATCTGTGAGTCTGTTTCTGTTTCGTAGATATGTTGATTTGGATCGTATTTTAGATTCCACATATAAGTGATATCATATGGTATTTGTCTTTCTCTTTCTGACTTAATTTGCTTAGCATGATAATCTCTAGGTCCATCCATGTTGCTGCAAATGGCATTATTTCATTCTTTTTTTATGGCTGAGTAACATTCCATTGTGTATTTATATATATACTGCATCTTACTTATCCATTCGTCTGTCAATGGATATTTAGGTTGCTTCCACGTCTTGGCTATTGTAAATAGTGCTGCTATGAACATAGGGGTACATGTATCTTTTCAAATTATAGTTTTGTTACCTACCTTTATATTTCAATTTAAACATTGCTTTTTAATGTTTAGAACATAATTTTAAATAATTCTTAAAGTGCAAAATGAAGTGCTTGATGATTTTACTAGTTTTTATTATTTTCGCTTATGGCTCAAAGATTTGTTTTCAAATGTTACTCCACCTGCAGCTGATACAATTTTCCAATTTAGAATTAATATTTTAATTATAATACTAAATTATAGTCTTTTATCATCTTTGAAAATCTACAGAAAAAAAACCAGAAAGACTATTTTAGTCTGTGAGAAGCAACTGATAATGACCTATTGAATATCCGTTCTTTTGTTCATTAAAGAGAGATCTCTGATTTAGTTCAAGGTGGAAATGTGCCCAGCTAAATATACTTGCTTTCTCAGCCTCCCTGGCAACTAGACATGGCCATGTGACCCATTTTTGACCACTAAAATGTAAGAGGCAAGCACAGGTGATGAGACTCTGGGAAAGATTTTTTTAAGGTATAAAGACGAAGATGACACGGTGCTTCTTCCTACTACCTTTTCTTCTTCCTACTTTGAGCTGTCTTAAAATCTCAATTGAGTATCTTGGAGATCTGGCTATTTGGGGAATATCTTATCACAGTTTAATACTTCTATTTTTTTAAATAAGAGAAATAAGCAAAAGGAAGAATGTGATACTTTTCTAGATATTTACTGCTAAGTGTTGGGAAAAGGTTTGTTAGAAGGGAACAAGATATTAAAAAATAGTTATTAGTCCATTATAAACTTCTTGACTTTTTTGATCATTTCTCTGCAACATTATGGAATGTAAGATTGGAAAGCCATATTTATCTTGCCCATTCTCTGTAGTGTCAGGTAGATTTAGAATTGTCTTCTGCTCTGTCCCTTAATCATTATGTGTCGGCTAAGGTTCAGTTTCCTGGTTTGTAAAATAAGATTAATAGTTATTTTCTGATTAATTTGTTGTGAGGATTAAATGGCATAATATTGGTAAATTATGTAAATCCTATGAAATTCCGCAGCCTATGTCTGGCACATGGTAAAAGCTAATTACATGTTAACTGCTACTATTATTGTTGTTGTTTCATTGATATTTGGAAATCTACATGTTATTTGAGTAACACAGTAAAAAATTTGGCAAATAAACTTTAAGTTGAACACGTTGTTTATAAAGCAGAAAGAAAACTCCACAAAGCTAGAGAGACCACAGATATGATACAGTTACACCAAAGTTGTCTGCCAAGCGAGTACAAAGGACCTCCTACAAGGAGAAACCTAGTGGATACCTAAGTACTGTTCTTTACCTTTTTCTTCCTATTACTTTAATGTCACTGGGCCAAGCATCTCAATACTAAAAAACTTAATAATTTATTATATTCTTGTTGTGTCTGTTTTTCATCTGACAGTGTCTAAACCTTATGTGTACTATGCCTTATTGAATTCCTTGAAAGTATTGTCTTCCTTTAAAAAGCTTTTTACCTGCTTTACTGTAATCTGAGTTGAGCAATCTCACATGCTTGTCTGTGGAACAGGATTTAAGAACTCATTAGAAATATTAAATCCAGAGGCAAGCACAGGTGCACGACTTCTGGCTTCAGTTTCATTTGCATAATAGTAGCTGGGTAATTGAAGCTGTCAGTGGTTACCTGGCCAGACACAAAAGATAAAAACACGGTATTCAAGCATGGTTCCCTAAAGCTGTCTACCTTTTAGTCTTTACAAACTTTAGTGAATGTTGTTAACATTTATTAGTATGCACAGGGGTGGAATTCTAGGATTCCTATTTATAAATTCTTTTACTGGAATGTCGCAGTCTCTTCGTTAAACCTTATTTTTGACTCCTCTAGCTAGAAGGGAAGTTTTTGCCACTAAATACTTTTTTCCTTTCAGGGTGGGTACCCTTTGCAATTTTAATTATAGAAGAGCCTTAACAGTTGGCAAAACAAAGCTACTGGGTTTCCGGCCTCGGGGAAACTTTAAAAAAGGATTGTGGCTGCTTCTATGGACTAAATATGTAAGGTCCAGCCATTTCTCACAGTCTTTCAATATCTGAAACAAAACAAAAACAAAATCAAAAAACCTTCTAACAACAATTTAGCAATACATATCAGAAGCATTTTAATGTCAATGAATTCACATCATACGCACACATGGTCCAAGGATGTTCATCATAGAGAGATTTATAAGACAAAACCTGGGAAGCTTTCTACAGTAAAATGTGGAACCCACATACAATTGAATACTAAGTTGTCCTTTAAAGTAATATTGTAAAAAAAAAAAAACCTGTTTTATAACCTAGGAATATGTTCTTGACTTCTTAAGTAAGAAATAAAACCCCAGATACATTGCATTGTATTATGTAAAAATAATGGGAATATACATAAATGTTGATTAGATCCAGCACTGTGCTCAGAATAATTGTGAGGCAAACATTATCATCACTGGGAGAGAATATTAAGATTAATTACTGATAACTGCCATAGGTAAAGAAAAGGATACTAATGTCCTGAATGCTGTATATTTAAAATTCTTGCCCTAAACAGTAAAAGTGATCGTTTCTGGGAGGTGGATTAAAGGTTATTTTATTTTTCTATTTTTGTTTACCTCTGATTTTTGAACCTTTGAGAAATGACTTTGTTATTTTATAACATTAAAAAAAGCTCAAAAACATTTTTTAATGACTCTTTCCTTAAAAGCAAATCATCTGCAAATTAAACATAAAACTCATAAAGAAATCAACCAAAATTTTTCTGATATATTTTTGTTAAGGTTTAGAAAGTTCAGATAACTTTTATAACATTTCTATGTGAGGTGATTCCATCGGCAATGTATGCTGGCCTGGTCTCAGTAGTTAAATGTACTTTAAGTACAACACACAATTAATCTTGATAATTAGAAATAGAAAATTATCTCTTAAGATTTCGATGATTTTCTTAGGGTTTAACAAATTTAACTTTCGTTCTATTTATCCACAGAAACAAAATGATTTACTGTGGTGTTAAAAGAAAATTTTCCACAGACAATTTACTGATCCGGTTGGCTTTTATTTAGTGAATCAAGAAGCATCTAGTCTAGAAAATGCAATCGTGTTTCAGAGAGTTGTATAAGGCGAGAGGGTTTTATAGACCAAAGTGAGCAAGAAGAAGGAATTTACACTGGGCATTTGCTGATCAGTTAAAGCAGGGTTACTTTCCTTGGGTGGAGCAACGGGAAGTATTAGAGCCGGGTCAGGTCACTTGTGCTGAGCTGGCAAGTGGTGAGTGGTTGACTCAGTCTTTCCCTTTCTGAGAGAGTCAAGCATAGGAACATAGATAAGTTTGGGTTTGCTGATATGGGGCTTAGCATGCGCTAGTCCATCTTGTGCCTTATCTGGTTACTTCCACGGTTGGTAATCAGTTGAATATAAAAAATAAGGTTTTTAATTTATAGTTTTATGTCGGGAATATAAAGACATTTTCTTCTTGTTTCAGAAAGTAAGCCATGGGCAAATGAGAAAGAAGTCTGAAAAAGAGTGGGTATATGTATACGTATAACTGATTCACTTTGCTGTACGGCAGAAACTAACACAACATTGTAAAGCGACTATACGCCAAGAAAAATTAAAACAAAACAAAACAAAAACAAAAACAAAACAAACAAAAAAAAAAAAAGAAAGAAAGTAAGCCATGGGCTCCTGTTATTAAAATAAAGACATTTTCTTTTACTACACATTTATAGGACAAAGATATTTTAAGAATCACGCTGGGAAATTTATGAATGACAATCTCCAATTTAAAAAAAATAAATGGATTTCATTATTCATCAGTATTTTTAATTGGACATGGATTTTTTTCCCTTCTTTTTTTAAATGTAGGAATGATTGAAACCTTTGGATGATAGGAATAACCAGAGAGAAATTTGTAAGACTATCAAGAAGTCTTTTAAGAATTCTAGATTCTGCAGGGTTTTTTTTTTACCTGATTTCTGAACAATAAAAATAGTAAGGATTAAAAGTGAACTTTCATCTGATTCATGCCAGTCCTGGATGAGATAATGGGCTATAACCACATGACAGAGGAAAGAGACTCATAGTTTAGCTAATTTGTGTGTGTGCCTGTTTCGTTGAGGAGAATCATTTTCAACCTGGGTAGGGCAAAGCACATACCATAAACGTATAAAAAGTTAAGCATGAAGCATATTTTCTAAGTCCCATTTTTTAGCCCCCAGAACTCACATGTTAGGAGTAGAATAGAGTGGCCATTTTGTTTTCAGAGTCATTTCTAAGAATGAGAGACCTTACAGGGGACCCTACTTTAGTTTTCCAAACGGGAAAAGAATTCAGTTTCAGAGACTGTAGACTGAGGAGCTTCATGTCAATCCCTAGCCCTGTTTTGGAACATATAAATAGACAACTGATTGGTGAACACTTAGTGAAGGGGCGATATTAACACTAGAAGAGAACCTTGATTCTTAGGAATAGGAATTTTAACAAACTCTTTTCCTGTTTTGATAAATTTACTAGCTTGATAGTCATTCTTTTAGCCTTGAGCTTTAATGGTGTATGACTGAACCTTGCAAATACCTTGGGCAATTAGATAAAAGTGACTTTAAGGTTTGTGAAAATCAGTCTGTGTCAACAGCATGATGTAAGTGCTTACAAGTGTAGAGCAGAAATGCTTTCCCATTGTACTCTCCGTTAACCACCTGCAGAGTATAGTTCTGAATTGTGGGAACTTTATTTTATAGGAAATACTTTAAAATTGGAGGCTATTCAGAGAAGGGTCATCAACTAATGAGAGCTCTAGAACCATGTGTGTTGAAGTTGTTAAGGAACTGGTGATATTTAGCATAAAGAGGTGAGGTATAAGGTGGTCACAGAAAAGCTATCCTCAAGTAGTTAAATGTATGCCCGATGGATGGCATAATTGTGAGGCTTAGGAAAACAAAACTAGAAACAGTAGGTAGTAATTACAGGGAGGAAAATTTCAACTCAGTGTAAGGAACCATTTTCTGATCATTAGAACTGCTCAACAATGGGATAGCTGACCTTTAGAAATTTCCTGCTGTGGAAAATATTGCTGCAGAATCCAAATTACTGCCTTTCAAGGATGTCACTAAGTGGATTCCTACACTGGGTAGGAATCCTTAGATTCTCTGATTTTATGACTCTAGTTTTGTTCTACATAAACAAATCTGCATGATTATTCCACTAGGTAACTCTAAGTCATGAAATACATGTATCATTTAAAGATCTTTTAATTATACTACTCTGAGATTCATTAGATGAATATTATTTCATTAACAAAAACTCATAGAAGAGTGCTACATCATCCACAACTCTTAGATTAAGGTACTTTAAAATGTGTCGTCGTATAAACAATAGGGTTCACATGTCTACACTGTGACTTCCTTAGTAGGCTTTTACTTGTCTCACAGCGCTAAAGACATCTTCAGATTAAGGACAAGTTTAAAGGACATATTGGTGGTTTTCCAGGGAAGTATCCTAAATTGAAATTTGTCTATAATTTCTCTCACTAAATTTAATTAACTGGAAAACTTTCTACTAATAAAATGATCTCATTTACTTATTAGATGTACTGGTCGTTTATCATATTTGTGGCTTTGCACCATCTTTGAAACACCTGTTCTGTATTTAGATAGTTCTTCAGATTATATGCCTTGGACTCATGGTTTAAGATTTGTACCCTGGATTTTGTTTTAATTAGATATGGTAAGGTGACAGGCAAGGAGACATCTGCCTTTGAAAGAAGAATTTATTACTTACATTTTCTAAGAGAAGGGACATGCCATGCCCCAGAGGGCCACATGGAGAAGCACCAGGTTTTGTCAGGAGGCAGAAGCAGGAGTGAGGGAGAGAGTGTGGCTGAGAGCCTTTATCATGTTTTCTGTGGGAAAGGCAAGGCAGGGCAAGGGAAACAACTTAGGGTTGGCTAGTTTGAATAATGTCAGCCGGCTCTGGGCAATAGGGGGTAGTCTCTAGTTGTTTGGTACCTGGCTCTGGGTGATTTAGGACAAGAAGAATATTGGCTTGGTGTGTGAGAGTTAGGTAAAGGAGTTGGTTGGGAGTATGGAGTCTTGATTGGCTGGAGGGTTTATAATATCATCTTCATATACCTGCAAAAGCTGGATTGCAAGGGAGATGTAAACAATTTTAGCTGTTAATTTAGCTCTGTGATAATTCAGTGCCAAATAGACCAATACAGAATTAAAACAAAACAAAACAAAACACAGAATGCTTCCTCAAAGTAGAAGCCAGTATCATTATCCTAGCCTCTCTTGCTTCTAGGGCATGAACATGTGACTTCAACTTACAAATCTCTTGATTTGCAAGAGATCTGTATTTGGAGGTGTCCAAGGTGAGGGAATCAAGACATTGGGAATACATTTTTTTGGAGAGTAAAGCATCTAGTTTTTGGGGCCTGCAGTGGGGAATCTTCTGGAATCTAGTCTTAGTATTTTTGATATGAGCTATGGAGTCTATAAAAGCACAATGTCTTGGCTAAGTGCAGAGGCTAAGTGTTTTTGCTAAAGCTATCAATTCAAAGTAATTGAGTAGCTTCTGTTTCTGGATTTCTGCCCTTTTTCAAAGTTATGTGATCTCCTTAAGATCCTTTGATTAAATTTGATTTATGCTTAACCTAGCCAGAGTGGATTCTGTTGTTTGCAACTAAGAACATTGAGATATACAGTGACTTTCGAGGAGTCTACATTTTCCTGAATTTTCTTTTAATAAATAGAGAATCCAGACATAAATAGTTGAAAATATGTTTAACTATTTTAATTAAACATGAATATCAATAAAATAATTATGGCTTGAAACTTAAGTATCTACTGAACCATATGATGAAAGGGAGAAATTGTAAGTGGGTTAAACAAATAATATGTCGCAAGATTGTGTAATTCCAATACCGCAAACAATGACAGGAAATAAAAAGTAAGCAAATTAACTTGTAAACTTCAGTTGTAAATATAGACTTTTATGACTATTTTGATGACACAAAGAGATTTAGAGGCAAACAGCTCTTTACAATGAACAACTTTAGTTAGAAACCAAAACAAAGTCTGTTTATGTGGAACGGAGAGAGGAAAGACAGAGTTGGAGATCGTACATCAGGATGTTCAGCACACCCCTACCCATGGATAGCAAGCTAAAAACCTCTGGTTCAAATAAGAAGGATGAAGTGTGTATTTTCTCTATATGTAAGTTTTATTTCCATGATGTAAAGTAGATAATGTATACTTGAAACTTACAAAAAATGAAGAGTTCTTAATGTGCCACAAATGGCCCCAAGTAATTTTTTTCCTATGTCATATAAGAAACCTTTGTAGTGATTAGCAGGGGGCTATCTAACAATTTTTTTCAATTCTTGCAAAACTCTCATATGTTTCTTTGATGGGGATTTTTATTCTTGATAATTATCAGAGCTGCTAACCACAGAGAAGGATCAGAGAAGCAGATGATTCACTTCTTGCTCTGATCTTTGTGTCCTAGCCAAATTAAAACCTTGTTACAAAAAAGAAATTTGCTTCCTCTAAGACATTTAGTAATGTATGTTGCTTTTTCCAAGAAACATGATGGAGATATTATTTTATGTGATTTAGACATAATATGAACAGAAAATAAATGTTTCGTATGACAGGGAAGATTATTGTGAGAAATAATATACATACCATTTTTTCTAACTTTCCTTAGACATTGCAGAAATATAATTTCTCTGTTTATGTGTATTCCACATAAACATGGTTATGTTTATTTGAACACTTTGTTTTCATGTTGCTTCACTGTGGTTGGTAGTTTTGACCATTATAAGTATTAAACATTTCTTCCAAGAGACAGTTGGGTTAGTTCAATCAAAGTTATAAATGCGTTAAATATATATATATATATATATATATATATATATATTTACATATGCATATTATGAATATTTTTCTTCTTAACATTTTACATTAGTTAAGAGAACGTTAGGATATTTTTGATGTAGTGTTATATGCCATTTCTACAGGTTTATTTGGCACTCGTTGTACCGCATAGGTTTTATCAAACTTCTAATTCTCTGTTTAATATTCTGTCTTCTTCTATTGCATTTATAACTTTTTAAGAGAAGGATATATTATCACATTTCTTCTTCTAGTTTTTATCAAAGTAACTGATACAGTAGGTAATTCATATAATAATTCACTCAGTTCACAGACATTTATTGAAGCACTCTGCTGCTCATTGGGTATGCAGAGTTAAGCAAGGTAGATAAGGTTCTTGGTCTCACCAGCTTCAGCCCAGTGAGGATAACAGACATTTCCCAATTAAACACAAAAATAAATGTTATAAGCGCTATAAAGAAAAAGAAAAGGATTCCGTGTGAATTTGTGGGAACTCTAAAATAATTGGTAGGAATTCCAAGTAGTTTATTTATTATCATGGTACTAGGCCACTACTGAGACATTGGCCAAGGATTGGCAAGGGAATCAAGTTTGAAGGCATATTCACAAGAGAAATAAGAAAAAGCCATTGTAAAACATGAGAGCTAGGCTAGAAATATCCATCTACATAATTAATTATGAAAACTCTAAGATATGAGAAATTCAGTTTGTATGACTGCAGTGTGTTTTGTGTTTTCCCTGTGAGGGAAACTGTGGCCCTACCAATCTCCTCGCTCTGTGTGAATTTGTGTGAATTAAGGCTCTGATCAGGATATGATGGTTTGCTTAACTCATTTTCCCCTTAGTAGTACTTTCTTTTGTAATAAAACCTTTGTTTTAATCTGCTGTATTTTCAAGTGCTGTAATTATCTTTCATTGAAATTGTGTAACTGCCTAAATTAGAAAGGAGGTCAGGGAGGGCTCTCTGTGGATGTGACATTTAAGCTGATATATTATAGATAAGCAGGAATTAGAGAGACAAAAGAATATTCCAAATAGTATTTTCAGCAAAGGAAACATCTTGTAAGGAGACCTGAGGCGGGAAACAGCATTACATGTTTCAAGAACTGTACATGACCAGTACGGTCAAAGCAGTGAGAGGAAGAGAGTGGCAAGAAAAATCTTGCAATGCTGTTCAGGACAGGTTTGTGATTTTTATATTTTATTCCAAGTTCTGCAGGAAACAATTAATTAGAAGGGTTTAATCAAGCAAGCAACACACACATGCACACACAGACACACCTATTTTTAGGGTACTCTGGCTTCAATGAGGAAAATTGACTGGAGAGTAAACTTAGACATGCCAGCTAAGAAGCTACTGTAATTTTGAACATAAGTGATGACTATGGGTTGGATTTAGGATAGTGGCAAAGAAGACAGAGGAAGTTGAATGGATTCTAGATATATTACAGAGGGAGACTTAGCAAGACTTGGTGACGAGTGAGAGGGAAGGACACCACATGATTAAACTATTGAAATGTTTACAATGTTTCCAAAAACATATTTTATATGTTTATATATATATATATATATATATATATATATATATATATATATATATATACTTGTTACACATATATTAATAGATGTTCTGTGAAATGACAAAAACTCATTCTGTGGTCAAATGAATTTTGGAAACACTGAGTTTAGGCAAAGTTAAAAAGATTACTATAAGAGTTTTCCATGTCTTTAATACACTGATGTGAACTGTGGATTTTCAGCACGGTGACAATAAAAACTCTTGTATTTGATGAAATTCTCGTAGACTTAGTCTTTTCCTGAACATTCTTTGTGATTTGCTGCTTAAAGGAGTAAATGAGCTCTCATAGAAACATATTTAATTGTTCATATTAAATTCTGAATTTTAATAAATTTTTCTTTTAGCTGATTGAGAATATTTATGTGTGTTAGGAATTGAGATAAAAAGGGATTTTAGAAAAACCATTGAAAGCAGAATGTAATGTTTGATAAGTTTATTAGACAGAAAAAAGTTTGTATGTTATAAATGCACTTTATCATTGCTACAAGGTAAGAGGAAAAAATGAAAATTTATCTACGGAAATTATCCTTTGTCAAAATTTTCCTCTGTTCATTCAAACTCCTTAAACTTTACCAGTTCATTAAATAACATATTTATTTTTATATTATGCAAAATTTAACTATCTACAAAATGCCATTCTAATTAATATTTTATAATTATTATATGTGATTGTAGAAATAAAAAAAATGCAGCTACTTAAAATTTTACACAATATAGCATTAATCTATCACAGGAGATTTTGTCTATTCAACAATCATTTGTTGAGCTAAATATTATATTAGGCATGTATTGCATATAAAATTATAAATAAGACATGAAAATTATGTCTTGTAAAAAATTAGCCAATGTTAATATTTATTGATTGATATTAAGTGCTAGTATCCCTTTATATTTTAATTGAATCATCTGAATCCTGAGTCACCATATCCAACTCTTTCCTACATTTAAGTACACATTTATCTACGTAAGTTGGGCTGATCTGATATGGGCAAATTTTACTTTTTCGTAGCCATGTCTCAATTTAAGGCTCAAATGTCTTTAGATTGTTTAGATAGCTAGTGGGAAGCAGCGCATAGCACAGGGAGATCAGCTCGGTGCTTTGTGACCACCTAGAGGGGTGGGATAGGGAGGGTGGGAGGGAGACTCAAGATGGAGGGAATATGGGGATATATGTATAAGTATAGCTGATTCACTTTGTTATAAAGCAGAAACTAACACACCATTGTAAAACAATTATACTCCAATAAAGATGTTAAGAAAAAAAATGTCTTTAGATTTTTGACTGGGTAATATCATCTTCTTAAGTGGCTTCAAAATAGGTTCTGTTTTATTATTTACTATTATTAATTGTTCATACGGAAAATGAAATTAGAGTTTGACCCTGATCCCTCTTCTTTTAATCCCTACCATTCTTACCCTAAAATTAACATTGTTCCTAACTTAATGTCTCATATGATTCAGAGCAACGTATATAACTTAGAATATTTTTTAAATATTGAAAAGTATCACTCAACACACACACACACACATGCACAAATACACACAGATACACACGCAGACACACACTTCTAAATATGAAATATGAAGGGCAAAAATTACCTCTTCACATATACTGGGCTGTGCTATAACCACATAAGAAGAGCTTCTCAGTTATAATTTCTTCCCCTTTCTGGAAGTGGTGGGTTTTACAAACTTAGCAGAAAGCTGATAAAGAAATTTTATATATATATATATATATATATATATATATATATATATATGTTGTTAATGCTGGGTAAGTGACATGGGACATGCTGCTGGTAGCTCTGTTAACTGTTTGAAACATTTGTGCCAATATTTGGTCAGGTGTGGGCTTCCAGTGTAAGCCAAAACTCCGATAACCATGGAAACTGTTCAACTGAAGTGTGCGAGCAATAATAATATTTTTTAAATCGTTTACTCTGTGGAGTTTCAAATATCATATACTAAGTGTAGTTTTTACAATTACTTGTTCATTTTATTAAACAATAAAAATGTGGTATTAAGATCCTTACAAAGGCATTTCCTGTACATTAGATTATGTACGTAGCAATCAAATTTTTATGGTAGAATTTTCAGCTGACAACATGCCAACAATGTCAAAATGACTAACAGTCTAAGCTTTAAAAAATGACTTCCTAATCCAATTATTTCTTATAAAGGATAGCGCATTTTAAAAGTATCTTTAACTTAGAAATAAAATACATGATAGAAAGATAGGGTATACATAAATAAAATATGTTTATTCTGACAACATATACATTGTTATTTCTAATTCATATATATTCTAAGTCCAGATATCAACTAACTGTACTATAAGTAATATCATGTGTTAAAACTTTTTTCCCTTGGAGTGGGTTTTAGTTTTATACATGGAAATTTATGTGTACAATTCCTCCAATATTAAATCTAAGACTTCTTCAGATGACTAATACTTGAAATTTGGTGTATAAAAGATTTTCATGTAAGTCATGTATCTACTAATGTTTTTTAAGGAGCTGAAACCATTTTATTTACTTAAGATAAGAACGTAATAAAATTCTTTGCCTTTCAAGGTAGTATTTAGATACAAATAGCCACTTAAATAATAGAATCTTGTTTGTTTTCCTTATTGGGGCAACCTAACAAGTACATGCTGCCTGGAACATCAGTTAATAAAAGGTATTAAAATATTGCTGGTTTAAATTGGAATGTGGTGCTGGTAACACAGGTGACCAACTTGATTGCTTTTGTATTTGGGGAAATAGAAATAGATTCTGCTTTTGATGAAGTAGAAAGTGCCATCAAAAGGAAACGAAAAAGAAAAATGTCTGTTCCCTGGCCCTGACCTGTAAAATGCTTTCGTAGCATATATATAATTGTGCCACCAACCCTGAGCCAGCCACGTGAAATTCCCAACCAGAACAGCATGGGCCATAGTGCTTTTTATTAGAAATGAGTGGTATATTTAATTATCTAGACTTTAAAGTCTTCTAATATGTCCCCTATGTATTTGTATGGTCTAGAATATTACAAAGGAAGCCGTAGAGAGGAAAAGAAAAAGGGAAATATTTTGCTAACATGAAAGCTGACTTTACAAAGATTTAAATATATTTTGAACAAGAGTTTATTACTACATCTAGAAGCTTTATTCTTAGAACATATGTGAATGAATAGCCAGTTATGAATGGTAGACAAATTTATGAAATGAAAGGTAAATTAAAATGTGGTTTTCCATTCATTGAATGTGAGAATCATTTATTTTGAACATAAACATGAAGGTTTATAATATTTTTCCCATAGGAAATAAACTTCATTCTACATCTTCTAAATAAATATTTGTTCTGGTTATCCCTTCTTTTGCAAAACACACCACAGCTTTAGACATCTGTTTTGTTTTGCTCATAGTTCTGTGAGTCAGGACTTCAGGAAGGGCTTGTCTGGAAATCTGGTCTTTGCTCAGTAGCCTCTGAGCGGGCTGGAGCTGGAGGGTCCACTTCCAACATGGCCTCTTCACTGATGTGTCTGTGGCCTCAGTACTCTGTTTACCAGTGTCTGTCTGTCTGTCTCTCCCTCTCCTTCTCTCCAAGTGACAGCTCCCTCTCCAGGGTTTTTTTCTTGTGGCTTGGGCTTTTCACAGCATGGATGTTGTCTCAGTGTAGCTGGCTTACATGGCAGTTGGCTTCTGAGACAGTATGTTCCAAGAGAGAAGGAGAAAAGCTGCCAATTCAAGTACAAGCTGGGTTTAGAACTGGCACAGTGTTATTTCCCTATATTCTGTTGTTCAAAATAATCAGATTCAAGGAGGTGGAGAAGAAAAGACTACTCCTTCTGCTGGGAGGGATGGCATGAGTGCAATGCATATGAGTATGTAGTATGGGAGATACTATTGCTGCCATTTTGAAAAATACAGTCTAGCACAATGTCCAATAAATCTTTTAAAAAGCAGTGGTCTAGATGGATACTTTATGATTTACCTATTTGGAAAGCCCACATATCTCCTTGATTGGAGCATAGAGAGAGGCAGGTGAAGATAAAAGAGACTCAAAATTTAAATGTTAAAGTATAACTTTACTATACCAGCTATCTCTTTCTCTGTTTTGATCCTCCATCAAATGATGGCAATAATAATCATAATGATAACAAAAATAGTTTTATTTACTGAGCACTTACTATGTGCCATGCAATGTACTAAGGGCCTTGCATAAATTATCTTAGAGCCCACAGCAATAGTACTGCATTATATACTGTTATTATCAATGATCTTTTTTCATTCTAGTTTCATTCTGGGCTGCCAAGAATTGCTAACAGGCAACAGGCAACAGACATTTTTATCAATGTTGCATTTGTCTAATGTCTTTTACTTTTTTTTTTTTTTAACTTGGGTATGTCAATCAGAGTGAGTTCACCAAGCAGAGTAAGATATATAGTTCTATCTTATAGATAATGTTAATGAGAAAAACAGGCATGTTGGTTTCCCATTACTATAAAATTAAAGAGCTAACACAACAAGGATAAAGAACATGAATAACAAATATACATATACATATACACATACGTTGTAGGAGTGCCTGGAGAAGAAAAAAAACAAAACAACAACATAAAATTAGAACTAAGCATTATACTTTAAGGAAATTTTCAGAAATAAAAGACTGGAAGGGCACACTACTTTTCCAGGAAAAAACAGAATAGCCTACAAAACATGTAGAATAGAATTTAAGGAAAAAGAAAAAAAAATGCCTCTGGATATACAGGCAAAAAAGACTTCTTAGGGAAAGCATCTCAGATTGTCATCAGACTTTTCAGTGTTTTATGCAGCAAATAATGGAGAACGTTTAAGAGACTCAAAGAAAGAAATTATGAGCCAGGGATTTTTTTTCTGGCCAACCTAAACTTCATGTACAAAAGCTGCAAACACGCTTTCCTGGGCATGCAGAAGTTCAGGAATATTTTCCCCATGAGCCTTCCTGAGGAATTAACTAAAGAAGACACTTCAGACCACCAAGATGACCAGAAAGACATAAACCAAAGGACTCGTGGTCAACAATAAATATATATTTATCTGTAAAACTAAGACTAAATGGAATATAAGTGAGGGAGTATAGTATAACATTGTTGTATACACTGGCAATACAGATAGAATTAGCTATCAAAAATAAGGGAAAGTATACAAAGAATAAAGTAAATTCACTAACTGCCTTATAGGTATTAACTGAGGGGAAAAGGCATATGATTCCAGATTAGATGTTTAGAGATAAGAAAGAGTGGGAGAAAAAAATGCTGCTAGCTAATTTCAATAGTTTTCATAGAAGGAACAATGAACATTAGCTAAAGAGAAAAAGAGATGGGCAAGAGTTTTAAATAAAGGTGTTCATATAAAGGTAATCATTTGAACAAAATACAGGCCCTTCATAATGCCAGGGAATACATAGAAAAAAAGATGTATCTTCATAGTGGAAAAACCGTGTGTGTGTGTGTGTGTGTGTGTGTGTGTGTGCGCTATATGCAATACGAATCAGTATGACATATTATAATATAAAGCATTATGACACAAACTAAGGCCAAATTTATCAGTTACATCAGTATATGTAAATGAACTTAATTCAACTATAAAAACAAAATGGTCCATATTTTATATAAAATATATAAATTGGAGAAATACAGAAATGTAAAAATTAAAAAAATGCAAATACTCCAGACAGACACAAATAAAAGAGTTATAATTTTGACATATAACAAATTAGTATTAAAATAAAAAAGCATTAACAGACAATGAAGGACAAAGTATAGTGCTTAAAGCTATAATTCACAATTGTAGATATGAGTTAATATTATCCAATTAATTACCCAAGAACACAAATTGGTGGAGCAGAAACACAGTAGAGGAAATGATAAATGGCAGAAACACACTAATAATAGGAGTCTTTAGCACACTTATCTCAATCCAAATCAGAACAAGCAGACAAATATTTACTAGAGGGATGAAAGACAATGTAATTAGTAAGTCCATTTTTATTAGTTTATAGTAAACTCTGAACTCTGATAACAAAGACTTCACCTCTTGAAGTCTACGTGGAACATTCTCCAAATTGAACTATATCTTGCCACACATGTGCACCAAAAAAAAAAAAAAATCCCCTTAATAAATTTCACTCCCTTGATTACTACAAAGAGCATTATCAGACCACAATTCAATTAAATGACATTAATAGCAACAACAATAAAAACGACTTTAAAGTGAGGCTTTTAAAATCATATTATTAAATAACCCTTGGGTCAAAGGGGAAACAGAAAATGAAATAGCAGAATTTCTTCAAAATAAAAATAGTGAAAATACAACTATCAGAATCTACAGATACGGTTAAAGCAGTTTTCAGAGAAAAATGTATAACATTAAATATCTCTATCAATAAAAACAAATGAACTAGGTACCCAATTCAAAAGGTAGAAAAAGGACTACAGAGTACCCACAAAAGTAAAAGGAAGACATTAATTAAAAAATCCAAATAAGTGAGAAAAATGTAGAATTAATAATAAATCCAAATGCCAGTTCTTTGAAAAAAAATCAACAGAATAGTCAAACAACTAGCTAACCCAACTAAGACAAAAGGGAGAAACTACAAGTACATAAAATGAGAAATGGTAGGGGGTTTTAACTATTAAAACAGAAGACTTTAAAAAAATCAATAGAGACTACTTTATATTTGTAAACAAGAGAAGAAATAGATAAATTTTTCTAGAAAAACACAACTATCCAAAATTGGTTACGGAAGAGATTAACTGTGTGAATAGATCAATTATTATAGACAGAAATGAAGTAGATGGTGCACAGTATGATAGTATTTATGAGTTCAGTTTGGTGATCAGACTCATGAAAACACATGGTTTTAATCTAATATTACATTTATTAGATTAATGGAAAATATAGAACTGGAGATAAAACAGTGGAGCATTTTACTCACTTTGAAAGGCATAGCAATAATTCAGGTACACAGCATCTACAGGAGCCAGGATACATGTGGATAACCATGACACAGAGAAGCTGCAATTCCAGTTTCATGCCAATCTTTTACACGGTTCTAGTCAAGGCCTACGTTTCAATTTAAAGCTCCCTCAATTCAGTGCAGTCCCACGCAGCAGATGAGCAGACAGAAATTCCATATCTATCTCCATTCTGTAGTTCTAAAGAAAACAGTGCCGTGCAAATGGATTAGAGATTGTTCTCTTAGGCAGGCCTGGATTGACACAGGCCTGAAATTAACTTTTTTTTTTTTTTAATTGAAGCATAATTCTGTACAATATTATATGTTACAAGTATATAATATAGCGATTCACAATTTCTAAAGGTTATACTCCATTTATAGTTATTATAAAATATTGGCTATACTCCCCGTGTTGTACAATACATCCTTGTAGTTTATTTTATACCTAATAGTTTGTACCTCTATTCCCCTCCCCCTATATTGCCCCTCCCCCCTTCCCTCTCTCCACTGGTAACCACTAGTTTGTTCTCTGTATCTGTGAGTCTGCTTATTTTTTGTTGTATTCACCAGTTTGTGGTGTTTTTTAGATTCCACATATAAGTGATATAAGACAGTGTTTATCTTTCTCTCTGACATATTTCACTTAGCGTAATGCCCTCCAAGTCCATCCATGGTGCTACAAATAGCAAAGTTTTGTTCTTTTTTATGGCTAACTAGTATGATTCAGACTAGTTAAGGAGCTGCACCAAAAAAGAGTTCCAGTCACAGTGGTGTCACAGGAATTCCACCAATCTTTTAAATATCAAATAGTCCCAGGTATTAGACTACTTCAGAACATTGAAAAAGAAGGAAAACTTCTAAATTCATTTTATGAAGTGTGTTTAACATTGATTCACAAACCTTACAAAGCTTATATGTAACGAGATATCTACTAACTAACTTTGCTTATGAATATGATACAAAAATCTTAAATAAAATACTACAGTGCATCAAAAAATAATACATCATGATTAAGTGCAGTTTATCCTAAGAATACAGGGGTGATTCAATAGAAGTAGATAGGAAACAATAAAATCCATCATATAAACAATGGTAAGGCGAAAAATCTTGATCATTTCTATTTTGGTTATTTATTACTACAAATCAAACCACCTAAAACTCAGTGGTTAATAGTAATCATTTATTTATTTGCTCATGATTCTGCAATTTGGGCATATTTTGGTGGGGGTAGCTTATCTTTACTCTGTGTGGCATCTGTTGGAACTAGAATATCCAAGATGGCTTCTTCAGTTACATGTCTTCTCATCTGGGACGGCTGGGGGTTGGCCAAACATCTCCCTCTCTTCATATGGACTCCCCAAGTAGTTAGCTTGGGATTTCAGATAATAGGACAGATTCAGAGTAGCAGGACTTCTTACACATGGTGGCTGGCTTCCCCAAAGTGCAAAAGTGGAAGCTTTCTGGCATTTTAATGTCATTTCTTAATGTCACTTCTGCTACATTGTATAGGTCAAAGAGAGGAGTAGATTCTACCTCTTAGTGAGAGAGAGCAAAACTCATGTTATAAAATAAAAAAAGAATGCATGAGATGGGGGATATTGTTGCAACCATCTTTAGAAACATAAGCTATGACATTTAGAAATTTAAAGTAATCCTGGGAAATGATCATCAGTTTTTGAGGGTTTTTGGGAACTAGACAATTTAATTATAAAATTAAAAAGTTATTTGCTTTGGAAAAAGCAAATAAGCGGTAATATCTACAAAAACCCTGAAAAAGAATAGCAGTGAGAGGGGGTAACTTTACCAGATATTAAAAGATATAGTTTCTGTAATCAAGATAGTGTGATACTAATGCACGAACAGACAAAGCAACTGAGCAAGACATAAAACATAGGAATAGACTCAGGCATATATGGAAATTCATTATTTGATAAAGACATCATCTCATATCAGTGTAGAAAACAAAGGTGGACTTTTAAGTAAATGGTGTTGGGAATAGGCAAATGGAAAAAGTTAGAAGTGGATCAATTTATCACACAGACAATTATGGTACATTCCAAGGAATTAGAGATATAAATGTTAAAACAAATAAAGAAACCATTCAAGTTCTAGAAGAAAACAATATGAATTCCTCCATAATTTGTAAGTGATTCAAAATCCATAGTCAGGAAGGGAAAGATTGATAATTTGATAACACAAAACATTTTCTTGGTAAAATGCACTCTAAGCAGAGTAGGATGACAGATGAAAAACTGGGAAAATATTTGCAATTCATATCACAGAGAATAGCTAAAATTCTTCATGTTTAAAGAAGAAAATAGAAAAGAGGCCAAGAATATTATAGGAAAATGAGGTATCGACATATAGTTCACAGAAAAAGAAATGCAAATAGTCTAAACATATGAAAATATGTTCACTTTTAAAAAAAAATAAGATAAATACAAAAAGTGTACTGAGATAGTTTCTCACCTATCAAATCAGCAAAAATCTAAAAGCTTTGGAACATACTTTTTTGGCGAGTCTGTGCAGAAACTTATAAATGGTACTCTTATAAATGACAGGGAGGACTGCAAAATAGCCCAACCCCTTGAAGGAGAATTTGATAATATTTAACAAAATAAAATGCTCATGCACTCTTTGACCAGGAATTCTGCACCGAGGAATTTATTCCAAAAATATACTGGCGAAAAATATGAAATGACCTATGCCCAGAGCTATAAGCAATACTTGTCATAACAAATAACAGAGAACAACCCAAATGACCATAAGTAGCTAAGTGACTATATTATAATAGAGTACTATACAACTAAAAAAGGAGTGAAGATGTCTCTTACTGCTATAGCATAATTCCCTGAATATAATGCTAAGTGAAAAAGCAAGGTTGAGATAAATGAGTATAGGATGCTACTATTTACAAAATAAATATAGAGCTAGCTAGCTAGATGATAGATAGATATGCTTATATTTTAAAAAATAACAGTAAAAAAGGCAATATAAAACTAATCCTTTTGTTTAAAATGATGATCTATATAGAAGGGAGGTAATAGAACAGGATAGAGGGAACTGGGGGAGATACAAGCTAGACTTCTTTAAATCTCTAAATTGTAGATTTGACTTTAGAATTCTAAGAATATTTTCTATAATTATAAGGCAAATTTTAAAATAGCTTAAAAACTGAAATAAAATTAATAAATGAACCTAATTATGTTTCTAGCTGGGATCATAGCTATAAAGAAGGGATCTTTTTCAAGTGTGGTGACTTTACAACACAGTAATGTGGTCATGCATCCCTACCGGGATATACCCTAAGGAAAAAAAGATCTGCAAAAAGTCTTAAAGTTTTTTCAAAGCATATTGTTGATGATAATATTGGCAATTTTATTTTGAGACTCTATTTGTGATAAAGCAAATGAATTATTGTGTTGGTGATTTTGAACCTCAGGATTTTTGTTTTGGATGAAAGGAGACTGTGGTTGTTAGGAGAATGTACCTCACATAAGGAGTGTAATTAACTGAGGGCCCCATCAGATGGTTTTGAAACCTATTGTGCATTTGCACCCAGGCCACACCTCCCATAGGCTGCTTTCCCTCAGCGACTGAGTGTGGCAGGGATATTAAGGGCAGATCCATTTCTGGGGGCTGTAACTCTTTATTGGCTGACTTTGGTTCAAGGACATACGTAGAGCTTAGCTGAACCTTCCTAAGCATAGCAGTCTGGGTCTCTCTTTCTGTCTCCTCATTCTAATGTTGTCCCGTCTTTCCTAAACTCTCTTTATCACTAAGGGTCAGACTTGCATCACAGTACTGCAACTTTTAGTAAAGGGCTAACACAGGGGTTCATACAGGGGACATCAGGCAGCAAGCCTTCCTAACAGCCTTCTTTAGGTATCTTTCTCCTCAAGGTCCCACATGGATACCCCTCTCCTCTCATTCAGCTCCCCCCTCGTCTGTATACTCTTCTGCTCTGAGCACCATATGTCCACTATTCCCGATACATGACAGACCTTACTGCCTCATACAGTTGTTGAGAAATGCAGTGTGGGCTTCTGCTTAGACTGCTTTTCTCTGGTGAGGAATTGCCCCCTGGAATTTCATTGTATCAAATTGTCTTCCTCCTTATATAGAATCTTTCAAAAATTATTAACAAGAGACACACACATAAAGGCTAGGTATAAATAGCATAAAGATGTTGAGCCTCAAGACCTTCAGCTTTCTAAAGCCTCATGTGCATGACAACCTCGGCGTTCTATGGAGCAATAAGGCTGATTCGCACAGATAGAGAGGAGTTTGGAGGCAAGCATATCAAACCAGTGTTTACTTTCCTTGCTTTCTATTTTCTCACTGGCTTTCACTGTATAAATATAACCAGAAGACGAGGGAATATACTTCAAACCAGATAAAAGATTTAGCTGCCTCCCAGAGGAGAGTAAAAGTAAAGTTATGTATTAATGTGTTTACAGAATAAAAGCAAACACGTTCAGAAACTAAGAGCATTTATTTTCTCTCTAAGCAACTTTTTTTCTCCTCAAAGTGTGAGAACATCTTAACCTACCATGTTTAAGAATTAACTAGAGAAACTTGCCAAATGTACCAAAAACTGAGGAGTTCATTGACACTTTCTCACACAGAAGCCAAACCATTTTGTTCCCTCAAAGAAAAGCACAAATGTTCATCCACGCGAAGTGGAGTTTGACTGATGGAAGATACAGCAGATTTTTCAGGACTCCCACTTGGGTTTTTCTCAAAATAGAAAATGAAAAGAAACAGCTGTCCAGTGTGCATGTTAGCACTTCTTGTCTTTCGTCCGTGTGCTTCTGACAGTTGAAGTTTTTTCCCAGAGATGTTGATAGCTTTACTGTACATTTGATAATTTAAAAACTCTTTCACACAGAAAAGGGTGGGGAAGGTGGTGCCATTCATCTTCTTAATGGAAATTTGATTCTCATTCCTTCTCACCAATAAATGAATCTCATTTCTCAAGGAGTCTCCCTTTCTGAAATTTATTAGAATATAAATTGATGACCTCCTGGAAATTCTGTGGGAATCACAGTATATGGTATAAAAGTTCCTAAACCTTAAATGTCTCCAAATGTATTCCTGACTGATTTGACTCCTAAGGAACATTGTTTCAATTACATTTTAAGAAAAGAAAGAAAGAAAAGCCACCAAGAATAGCTTACACGAAAAGACAGGAGACTCAAAACCACGCACTGGATTTAGCTCCACTATTTTTTTCCTCTTGGATCTTCAAAAAATCATCCCTCCAGTATTAAAGGTGGATTTATGCTCAAAGGAGAGGACTTGAAATTGTTCACTGGTTCCTTTTTTCCTTCTACACAATTTCTGGTATTCATTCTGGTGGTATTCAGAGGACATACAAATCAGACATAAAAGTATGTACATACAAAACATAAAAGTAATCAGGGAAATGCAAATTAAAGGCATGATGAGATACTAGTACAAATACACTGAGTTGCTTAATATTAAAAAGTCCTAAAATGCAACATTTTGGGAATGATATGGAGCAAAAAGAACTCTCATGTTCTGGTAGTAGGAGTGTAAATTGGTTCAACCGTTTTGGAAAGAAGCTGGCATTATTTTGTAAAGTTAAAGTTACAAGTATCCTACAACACAGCTGTTCCATTGCCAGCTACACATCTTAGAGAAATTTATGCTCAGGACACATGTACAGGAAATTCTAGCAGCATGTTTATAATACACCCAAACGAGAAACAACTTTGAGGTCTATGTTAATAAAAAGGCTAAATAAATAATTGTATATTCATGTAAAAGAATTCAGTGAAAGTGAGGTACAGCCCCATGTATCAGCATGTATGCAAAAATGTACATCAAAAATATTAATGAAAGAAACAGTATGTTAAAAATAACACACTTCATGATCCCATTTGTAGAAAGTTCAAAAACAGGCAAATTAAACTATATTGTTTGGGGAAACATACTTAAGTGATAAAGGGTAATGATGATCATGAAAGTTGAAGACAGATAAGGGAAAAGCATGGGAGTGGATTTCATGAGAGTAAGAAAGTGGTTACCTGTGGTGATGATGGTGGTGGGAGATGGAGTTGTGAGCAGGAAGGAGTAAGCGGGGGTCCTGGAGTGTCATCATTATTCTGTGTCTTGACTAAGTGATGAGTTACAGGGGTTGGCTTTGTCATAACGGATTAACTAACTCTACGTTTTATGCTGTTTTTATGTATGTTAGTTACATTCCACACATATAAAAGTTAAAATAGTCCTATAATGCATGTATTATTTTCATCTAAATTCACATTCAAGATAAGGAACAGGAAGTTTTTCTCTATGCTATTTGAGGCAAATTCCTATGGTCTGGCATTTGGAGTTTTTCTGTGGTTATCTGGCTTGAAATTGTTTGCACCTTGCTAAGGATAGATGGAGAGGAGCAAATAGCTGACTGCAGTAACTTAATCTAGCATATCTCAAGAGGTAAAAACTTGCTAAGTTACCCCACATGATAAAAGAGAATTTGAAATATCAAAGTTGTACCAAAGAAGCGATAAGGCAAGCAAGACAGAATATTGCAGGAAAAAATAAAATGTGGGAAATGAGTTCTGAAGGGAGAAAGAATATGCTATGAATAGAATTGTGTGCACCTCTCACCCCACTCCCACCCTGCCAGATTCATATGCTGAAACCCTAACCCCCAGTGGGATGGTATTTGGAGACTGGCCTTTGGCAGGTAGTTGGGTTTAGATGAGATTATGATGGTGGGGTCTTCGTGACGGGTTTAGTGCTCATATAAGAAGAGATACCAGAGAGTTCGCTCTTGTTCTCTCTCTGCCCTGTGAGGACGCAGCGAGAAGGCAGCCAGCTGCAAGCTAAAGAGAAACAGAACATGCTGGTACCCTAAGCTCAGACTTCCAATGTCCAGAACTGTGATAAATAAATTTCTGTTATTGTAGCCACCCAGTCTATGGGCATAATAAAATACTATGGTATTTTACTATGGCAGCCTGAGCTGATTAATACAGAATAAATATACAATGACAAATTAAGAAAAGGAATGTGAAGAGTTACCAATTTAAAGATATTTATAAAACGTTTTATTGGGGGAAAAATAAGATTTTTTTCCTCCTAATTTATGTAAAGGACAAAACAAAAGGTATCATGTTGTCTTGGAAAAAATGTGCGAGATCATCACTCTCTGACAAAGCAACAGATGCCCTATGATAAAGGACTATAAAAACATATCTCCCTATTTCATACTCAAACACTCAAATGACTTATCTAAAAATTCACACATTGTTTTAACTAAAATTATATATTTGTTATCAACTTTGCAAACAATTTTTTCCATTTTGGCCTCTAAAAAAATCAAAATTATATTATTTGAGACCATACAAATAGTTTTGTCAGTAAACTCATCATGGGAAATGAAGCTGTTTATGAAAACCACTTTTTCATAAAAAGTGTGCTTGTTTCTTAAGAAGATAATATTATAGAGCTTTTATAATAAATTTTTTACTCATTTACTATTTTTTACTTTATTTTTTACTAAACTCTCCATTTAATTTTTCCAAATTGAGTTACTAAAAATCCTTTTAAAGAAACTGAGGCACAGAGAGGTTGAATTACACATTGAAACAAGTGCTAATGAGTTGAATGTAAATTCTAGAAATATGAAATGTGAATGTGGGATATATAAGCAATGTAATTAAATCATAAAGCCAGTAGCCTAATTTTTGAGGATTAAGAATATATTTAGAGTCATTCATGTAGAATTATATAAATACGTTTAGCTAATGATTAAACAAGGTTGGTAAAAATTAACTCATCCATATGATTTTTACGCCATTTTGAAAGTGTGGTGGAGTGTAAACAACAAAGATGGAGTATTTGCCTTTATAAAACTTATAACCCTCAGATTCTGTAACAGAACTACTTCACTTCTTGAGGAAGGAACTCCTTTTGTAATATTTACTTAAGCAAGGTTTCTCAGGTCACTGACTGTTAAATAAATCTAGTTAAGTAAGAGTAATGCATGTTAAAGATTTAAGAATTCCTTACCACACACTCGGTATTACCTTTCTTTTCCAATATTTCTCCTTGCTGAGAAGTTTCAGGTTCTCAGATGTAGCATGTTATAATAATTGATTATTTATATAACTTTTTATTACTCTGCTGCAAATAGCTTAAGGGTTATAGACTGTATCCTCTCTGTTCCCAATTTATATAACAAAAATACTTTTATCTTCATAGAGGTTATAAGAAATGATGTAAGTCTGTGTATGTAAGACTTGAACAATATGCTCTTAATGTATTGTCAGTGTGACTGTCACATTTCTTAAATTAATGATGTTTGGTGATTGATGAGAGAGTATGATCATTTTACATTACAAGTTGTACAGCTGCTAGGGGGCTTAGAGATTATTTAGCCCATCATGAAACCCAGGTTCAGAAAAACATGATGACTTGGACTAATCAGTTGGTAAATGGATAAGAATTAAAGACTGATGTCCCATCTTATATTTCAGTTTAATTTCCATTATCTCATGCTTCCATTTAAAATACGTAACATTTTGACTGTTTAAAAAACAATTCATTTTAATTAATAAGTAATACAGTCTCCTGTGATATCCTCAGAATATTACGGATAAGGTTAAAGTCTAGTTTGATCACCAAGCCAATCCCACAACAACACCTTTGTCGGAAGGGTGAGCAATTTCATATGGTGAACGTATCTGTTTAGATTAAGTTTAGTTAAAAATAATAGAAAAACCCAAAATGACAGTGGCTGAAACCAAATATAAACCCTTTTTAGTCTCATATACCAGATGTCCAGATGGTGTCAATCAAGGCTGGGTTGGTCCTCCAGGGTGTCAGGGACTCTCCTTCTTTCTCTTGTTTCTCCATAAAAGTGGCCTCCCACTTAAGTCAAGATGGCAGCTGGAGCAACAGTCATTAATATGGCATTCCAACGACATGCAAAATGGCACCCACCCCCTTTAAGTACAGAAGTTGTATGTAATTTTCACTTGGATACCACTGTGCAAAAATTAGTCATATGGGCATAAATAGCTGCAAAAAAGCCTAGAAAATGTAGTCTTTATTCCAGGAAGCTACATGCTCAGGTGAAAACTGGGGTTTTATTTTTATGGAAAAAGGGAAAACAGTGTGGGTCAAAGTAAGTGTCCAGGGACAGCCAAAAATTCTACTGCAATTATTTCCTTTTCCTGCCCTGCCCAGATACCTGCTAAAAACCTCAGCTGTTTGCAAGTGAGCTAGGCCTGGCAGAATATTAGGAGTTCCTTCCCTGCTAGTGAATGGTACCTAGAAATCTATTCTTCTGACTTTTCATGTCTGATGAACTTGGGAATAATTTTGATCTTCCTTGGCACTCTTATAAACATCTACTCCCAGGAACAATAACAACAATGCAACAAAACAGTAAGTTGAAAAATACGTGATAAAATGAACAACTCACCAAATGATACTATATATGCTTTTATGGGTACACAAATATATACGTAAACAATAGACAATAACCTTGAAGGATGCATGCAGAAATGATAATGATGGTTACCTTTGGTGTTTTGAGGCTGGGGTTGGTGATCAAATTGGACTTTAACTTATCTGTAATGTTCTAAAGATTTACAGCAAAGTAAGGTGTATTTGGGGAGGTGGGAGGAGTGAGGAGTAGACTTACTATATGGAAACCTTTAGGAGCTCTGCAGTATCTTAGCTAGATAACCATCGTATCAATTATAGGTTTTGGTTGTGAGCAATAGAAACCAATTCTAATGAACTAAATAAAAAAAGAGATTTATTGGAGGAGCACTGGTTATCATAGATTTGAAGAAACAGTTGAACGATGAGGTTATGTAGTAGGAATTAAGGACAATCACTACAATTCCAGTTGCTTTTCATCCTTGTGTCTCTCTGTTTATGATGTACGTCCTCTTGAGGTTAAGTGATATTGGTTAAGCTTGAGGCATATTCATTCACTGGGGTTTGGGAGGTTAAGAGTTGTGAGTGAGTGGGTACCTTAAATGACTGTGTTACCAAAGCATAGAATGTGGGAGGGACAATTTTCCAAATAAAAATTAGGTTCTGTTATCAAAAGTGGGAAGGGATGTCAGGGAGGCAAAACCAACAGGTGTCTATGACTATCACAGAAGACCACATACCAAAGTCTATTTCATTCCTTCAACCATAACTTTTAGAAGTTTTGTGGGTCTGTGGGAAAATATTATGCTTTGGAGCTAAGATTAGTGATCTTAATTTCCAAAAGCATCTTTATTTGGTTAAATTGCAATGAACCACATTATTATTATTTTTTTAACATCTTTATTGGACTATAATTGCTTTACAATGGTGTGTTAGTTTCTGCTTTATAACAAACTGAATCAGTTATACATATACATATGTTCCCATATCTCTTCCCTCTTGCGTATCCCTCCCTCCCTCCCACCCTCCCTATCCCACCCCTCTAGGCGGTAACAAAGCACCGAGCTGATCTCCCTGTGCCATGTGGCTGCTTCCCACTAGCTATCTGTTTTACATTTGGTAGTGTATATATGTCCATGCCACTCTCTCACCCTGTCACATCTTACCCTTCCCCCTCCCCATATCCTCAAGTCCATTCTCTAGTAGCTCTGTGTCTTTATTCCTATCTTGCCACTACGTTCTTCATGACCTTTTTTTTTTTTTCCTTAGATTCCATATATATGTGTTAGCATACTGTATTTGTTTTTCTCTTTCTGACTTACTTCACTCTGTATGACAGACTCTAACTCCATCCACCTCACTACAAATACCTCCATTTCATTTCTTTTTATGGCTGAGTAATATTCCATTGTATATATGTGCCACATCTTCTTTATCCATTCATCCGATGATGGACGCTTAGGTTGCTTCCATGTCCTGGCTATTGTAAATAGGGCTGCAATGAACATTTTGGTACATGACTCTTTTTGAATTATGGTTTTCCCAGGGTATATGCCCAGTAGTGGGATTGCTGGGTCATATGGCAGTTCTATTTTTAGTTTTTTAAGGAACCTCCATACTGTTCTCCATAGTGGCTGTATCAATTTACATTCCCACCAACAGTGCAAGGGTGTTCCCTTTTCTCCACGCCCTCTCCAGCATTTATTGTTTCTAGATTTTTTGATGATGGCCATTCTGACCGGTGTGAGATGATATCTCATTGTAGTTTTGATTTGCATTTCTCTAATGATTAATGATGTTGAGCATTCTTTCATGTGTCTGTAGGCCATCTGTATATCTTCTTTGGAGAAATGTCTGTTTAGGTCTTCTGCCCATTTTTGGATTGGGTTGTTTGTTTTTTTGTTATTGAGCTGCATGAGCTGCTTGTAAATCTTGGAGATTAATCCTTTGTCAGTTGCTTCATTTGCAAATATTTTCTCCCATTCTGAGGGTTGTCTTTTGGTCTTGTTTATGGTTTCCTTTGCTGTGCAAAAGCTTTTAAGTTTCATTAGGTCCCATTTGTTTATTTGTGTTTTTATTTCCATTTCTCTAGGAGTTGGGTCAAAAAGGATCTTGCTGTGATTTATGTCATAGAGTGTTCTGCCTATGTTTTGCTCTAAGAGTTTGATAGTGTCTGGCCTTACATTTAGGTCTTTAATCCATTTTGAGTTTATTTTTGTGTATGGTGTTAGGGAGTGTTCTAATTTCATTCTTTTACATGTACCTGTCCAGCTTTCCCAGCACCATTTATTGAAGAGGCTGTCTTTTCTCCACTGTATATGCTTGCCTCCTTTATCAAAGATAAGGTGACCATATGTGCGTGGGTTTATCTCTGGGCTTCCTATCCTGTTCCATTGATCTATGTTTCTGTTTTTGTGCCAGTACCAAACTGTCTTGATTACTGTAGCTTTGTAATATAGTCTGAAGTCAGGGAGCCTGATTCCCCCAGCTCCATTTTTCGTTCTCAAGATTGCTTTGGTTATTCGGGGTCTTTTGTGTTTCCATACAAATTGTGAAATTTTTTGTTCTACTTCTGTGAAAAATGCCAGTGGTAGTTTGATAGGGATTGCATTCAATCTGTAGATTGCTTTGGGTAGTAGAGTCATTTTCACAATGTTGATTCTTCCAATCCAAGTACATGGTATATCTCTCCATCTATTTGTATCATCTTTAATTTCTTTCATCAGTGTCTTATAATTTTCTGCATACAGGTCTTTTGTCTCCTTAGGTAGGTTTATTCCTAGATATTTTATTCTTTTTGTTTCAATGGTAAACGGGAGCGTTTTCTTAATTTCACTTTCAGATTTTTCATCATTAGTGTATAGGAATGCAAGAGATTTCTGTGCATTAATCTTGTATCCTGCTACTTTACCAAATTCATTGATTAGCTCTAGGAGTTTTCTGGTAGCATCGTTAGGATTCTCTATGTATAGTATCATGTCATCTGCAAACAGTGACAGCTTTACTTCTTCTTTTCCGATTTGGATTCCTTTTATTTCTTTTTCTTCTCTGATTGCTGTGACTAACACTTCCAAAACTATGTTGAATAATAGTGGTGAGAGTGGGCAACCTTGTCTTGTTCCTGATCTTAGTGGAAATGGTTTCAGTTTTTCACCATTGAGGACAATGTTGGCTGTGGGTTTGTCATATATGGCCTTTATTATGTTGAGGAAAGTTCCCTCTATGCCTACTTTCTGCAGGGCTTTTATCATAAATGAGTGTTGAATTTTGTCGAAAGCTTTTTCTGCATCTATTGAGATGATCATATGGTTTTTCTCCTTCAATTTGTTAATACGATGTATCATGTTGATTGATTTGCATATATTGAAGAATCCTTGCATTCCTGGAATAAACCCCACTTGATCATGTTGTATGATCCTTTTAATGTGCTGTTGGATTCTGTTTGCTAGTATTTTGTTGAGGATTTTTGCATCTATGTTCATCAGTGATATTGGCCTGTAGTTTTCTTTCTTTGTGACATCTTTGTCTGGTTTTGGTATCAGGGTGATGGTGGCCTCGTAGAATGAGTTGGGGAGTGTTCCTCCCTCTGCGATATTTTGGAAGAGTTTGAGAAGGATAGGTATTAGGTATTCTCTAAATGTTTGATAGAATTCGCCTGTGAAGCCATCTGGTCCTGGGCTTTTGTTTGTTGGTAGATTTTTAATCACATTTTCAATTTCAGTGCTTGTGATTGGTGTGTTCATATTTTCTATTTCTTCCTGGTTCAGTGTCGGCAGGCTGTGCATTGCTAAGAATTTGTCCATTTCTTCCAGGTTGTCCATTTTATTGGCATCGAGTTGCTTGTAGTAATCTCTCATGATCGTTTGTATTTCTGCAGTGTCAGTGGTTACTTCTCCTTTTTCATTTCTAATTCTGTTGATCTCAGTCTTCTCCCTTTTTCTCTTGATGAGTCTGGCTAATGGTTTATCAATTTTGTTTATCTTCTCAAAGAACCAGCTTTTAGTTTTATTGATCTTTGCTATCATTTCCTTCATTTCTTTTTCATTTATTTCTGATCTGATCTTTATGATTTCTTTCCTTCTGCTAGCTTTGGCGTTTTTTCGTTCTTCTTTCTCTGATTCCTTTAGGTGCAAGGTTAGGTTGTTTATTCGAGATGTTTCCTGTTTCTTGATGTAGGCTTGTGTTGCTGTAAACTTCCCTCTCAGAACTGCTTTTGCTGCATCCCATAGGTTTTGGGTCGTCGTATCTCCATTGTCATTTGTTTCTAGGTATTTTTTGATTTCCCTTTTGATTTCTTCAGAGATCACTTCGTTATTAAGTAGTGTATTGTGTAGCCTCCATGTGTTTGTATTTTTTACAGATCTTTTCCTATAATTGATATCTAGTCTCATAGCGTTGTGGTCGGAAAAGATACTTGATACGATTTCAATTTTCTTAAATTTACCAAGGCTTGATTTGTGACCCAAGATATGATCTATCCTGGAGAATGTTCCATGAGCACTTGAGAAAAAAGTGTATTCTGTTGTTTTTGGGTGGAATGTCCTATAAATATCAATTAATTCCATCTTGTTTAATGTATCATTTAAAGCTTGTGTTTCCTTATTTATTTTCATTTTGGATGATCTGTCCATTGGTGAAAGTGGGGTGTTAAAGTCCCCTACTATGATTGTGTTACTGTTGATTTCCCCTTTTATGGCTGTTAGTATTTGCCTTATGTATTGAGGTGCTGCTATGTTGGGTGCATAAATATTTACAATTTTTATACCTTCTTCTTGTATCGATCCCTTGATCATTGTATAGTGTCCTTCTTTGTCTCTTGTAATAGTCTTTATTTTAAAGTCTATTTTGTCTGATATGAGAATTGCTACTCCAGCTTTCTTTTGTTTTCCATTTGCATAGAATATCTTTTTCCATCCCCTCACTTTCAGTCTGTATGTGTCCCTAGGTCTGAAGTGGGTCTCTTGTAGACAGCATATATATGGGTCTTGTTTTTGTATCCCTTCAGCCAGTCTGTGTCTTTTGGTGGGAGCATTTAATCCATTTACACTTAAGGTAATTATCGATATGTATGTTCCTATTCCCATTTTCTTAAATGTTTTGGGTTTGTTTGTTATTGTAGGTGTTTTCCTTCTCTTGTGTTTCTTGCCTAGAGAAGTTCCTTTAGCATTTGTTGTAAAGCTGGTTTGGTGGTGCTGAACTCTCTCAGCTTTTGCTTGTCTGTAAAGGTTTTAATTTCTCCATCGAATCTGAATGAGATCCTTGCTGGGTAGAGTAATCTTGGTTGTAGGTTTTTCTCCTTCATCACTTTAAGTATATCCTGCCACTCCCTTCTGGCTTGCAGAGTTTCTGCTGAAAGATCAGCTGTTAACCTTATGGGGATTCCCTTGTGTGTTATTTGTTGTTTTTCCCTTGCTGCCTTTAATATGTTTTCTTTATATTTAACTTTTGACAGTTTGATTAATATGTGTCTTGGCGTGTTTCTCCTTGGGTTTATCCTGTATGGGACTCTCTGTGCTTCCAGGACTTGATTAACTATTTCCTTTCCCATATTAGGGAAGTTTTCAAATATAATCTCTTCAAATGTTTTCTCAGTCCCTTTCTTTTTCTCTTCTTCTTCTGGGACCCCTATAATTCGAATGTTGGTGCGTTTAATGTTGTCCCAGAGTTTTCTGAGACTGTCCTCAATTCTTTTCATTCTTTTTTCTTTATTCTTCTCTGCAGTAGTTATTTCCACTATTTTATCTTCCAGGTCACTTACCCGTTCTCCTGCCTCTGTTATTCTGCTATTGATCCCTTCTAGAGTATTTTTAATTTCACCTATTGTGTTTTTCATCGTTGCTTGGTTCCTCTTTAGTTCTTCTACGTCCTTGTTAAATGTTTCTTGCAGTTTGTCTATTCTGTTTCCAAGATTTTGGATCATCCTTACTATCATTATTCTGAATTCTTTTTCAGGTAGACTACCTATTTCCTCTTCATTTGTTAGGTCTGGTGTGTTTTGACCCTGCTCCTTCATCTGCTGTGTGTTTTTCTGTCGTCTCATTTTGCTTATCTTACTGTGTTTGGGGTCTCCTTTTCACAGGCTGCAGGTTCGTAGTTCCCGTTGTTTTTGGTATCCGTCCCCAGTGGCTAAGGTTGGTTCAGTGGGTTGTGTAGGCTTCCTGGTGGAGGGAACTAGTGCCTGTGTTCTGGTGGATGAGGCTGGATCTTGTCTTTCTTATGGGCACGTCCACGTCTGGTGGTGTATTTTGGGGTGTCTGTGGCCTTATTATGATTTTAGGCAGCCTCTCTGCTAATGGATGGGGCTCTGTTCCTGTCTTGCTAGTTGTTTGGCATAGGGTGTCCAGCACTGTAGCTTGCTGGTCGTTGAGTGAAGCTGGGTCTTGATGTTGAGATGGAGATCTCTGAGAGCTTTTCGCCGTTTGGTATTACGTGGAGCTGGGAGGTCTCTTGTGGACCAGTGTCCTGAAGTTGGCTCTCCCACCTCAGAGGCACAGCCCTGATGCCTGGCTGGAGCACCAAGAGCCTTTCATCCACACGGCTCAGAATAAAAGGGAGAAAAAAATGGAAAGAAAGAAAGAAAGAGGATAAAATAAAATAAAATAAAGTAAAGCTATTATAATAAAAAATAAGAAAAAATTATTAAGAAAACATTTATTAAGAGAAATTTTTTAAAAATTTTTTAAAAATAAATTTATTAATTTTTTATAATAAAAAGTAAGGAAAATGTTAAGAAAAAAATTGTTAAGAAAAAATTTTTTTTAATTTTTTAAAATAAAAAATAAGAAAAAACTTATTAAGAAAAAATTTTTTAATTTTTTAAAATAAAAAATAAGGAAAAATTATGAAGAATAAAATTATTAAGAAAACAAAATTTTTAAGTAAAAAAAAAACAAAAAACGGACGGACCGAACCCTAGGACAAATGGTGAAAGCAAAGCTATACAGACAAAATCTCACCCAGAAGCATATACATATACACTCACAAAAAAAAGGGAAAGGGGAAAAATTAATATATCCTGCTCCCAAAGTCCACCCCTTGAATTTGGGATGATTCGTTGTCTATTCAGGTATTCAACAGATGCAGGTACATCACGTTGTTTGTGGAGCTTTAATCCGCTGCTTCTGAGGCTGCTGGGAGAAATTTCGCTTTCTCTTCTTTGTTCATACAGCTCCCGGGATTCAGCTTTGGATTCGGACCCGCCTCTGCGTGTAGGTCGCCTGAGGGCGTCTGTTCTTCGCTCAGACAGGACGGGGTTAAAGGAGCAGCTTCTTCCGGGGCTCTGGCTCACTCAGGCCTGGGGGAGGGAGTGGTACGGAGGAGGCGGGGCGAGCCTGCGGCAGCAGAGGCCGGCGTGACGTTACAGCAGCCCGAGGCACACCGTGCGTTCTCCTGGGGAAGTTGTCCCTGGATCACGGGACCCTGGCAGTGGCGGGCTGCACAGGCTCCCGGGAGGGGAGGTGTGGAGAGTGACCTGTGCTCGCACACAGGCTTCTTGGTGGCGGCAGCAGCAGCCTTAGCGTCTGACGCCCGTCTCTGGGGTCCGCGCTGATAGCCGCGGCTCGCGCCCATCTCTGGAGCTCCTTTAGGCGGCGCTCTGAATCCCCTCTCCTTGCGCGCCACGAAACAAAGAGGCAAGAAAAAGTCTCTTGCCCCTTCGGCAGCTCCAGACTTTTTCCCGGACTCCCTCCCGGCTAGCTGTGGCGCACTAACCCCTTCAGGCTGTGTTCACGCCGCCAACCCCAGTCCTCTCTCGACCAAAGCCGGAGCCTCAGCTCCCAGCCCCCGCCCGCCCCGGCGGGTGAGCAGACAAGCCTCTCGGGCTGGTGAGTGCTGCTCGGCACTGCTCCTCTGTGCGGGAATCTCTCCGCTTTGCCCTCCGCACCCCTGTGGCTGCGCTCTCCTCCGTGGCTCCAAAGCTTCCCCCCTCTGCCACCCGCAGTCTCCACCCGCGAAGGGGCTTCCTAGTGTGTGGAAACCTTTCCTCCTTCACGGCTCCCTCCCACTGGTGCGGGTCCCATCCCTATTCTTTTGTCTCTGTTATTTCTTTTTTCTTTTGCCCTACCCAAGTACGGGGGGAGTTTCTTGCCTTTTGGGAGGTCTGACGTCTTCTGCCAGCATTCAGTGGGTGTTCTGTAGGAGCAGTTCCACGTGTAGATGTATTTCTGATGTATCTGTGGGAAGGAAGGTGATCTCCGCGTCTTACTCTTCCGCCATCTTGCCCAGACCCCCTGAACCACATTATTTAACACATTTTGTATACCTTTAAATTTTACTCAGAAATTGTTTTCTTTATTGCTCTTGTTTACTGAGCTATCTACTCTCAGCCTTTGTTTGGTTATGCTATAGAAGCAAGGGGTACATAGGATACTGTTTACAGATATTTGCTACTCTTCCCTGGGCAGGATTATACTTTTCCATCCCATTGATTTCAGGCATGGCACTTGCTCTGGCCAATCAAATGTGAGTGGACGTGACATGAGTCTCTTACAAGCAGATGCTCTAAGAGCCAGTGTGTGACCATGTTCCCTCTGCACAATAACCAAAGATGTTTCAGATAGAGGCTATTTCATGAGCCTCCCAGTTCATCCCTTCAAGATGAAGAGCCACAATCAACCTGCTATTGATGCATAACATTATTGAGAAATAATCCTTTGTAATTATAAACCACAGACATTGGGGCCACTTGTTACTATAGTATAACCTAACCAGTCCCGATTGATACACTTGTAAAACTAATTCTCTGTTCAAACTTCACAAAGAATTTCTAACTCGTTCTGGTTTTAAATATAGACCATAAGCAGGAAATTAGGTAGAAACTGACCAGTGATGAAAAGATTAACCTGTGAGCAATGGAGAAACAATACATGTTTTCTGGGCAAGCTTCTGACAAAATAAATTTGATATTTTGGAGATTTAATGTCAGAGCAGTGCATAGGTATATTATAATATGGAAGACTCACTTTTGAATAGAACAGTAAATTGAGGAGTTTCTCAAATATCTGATTCTCTGCATTGGTACCAATGAGTAGTTTATGTATATTTAGATATTTTGATTATTAGTTGATATTGATACTATAAGCCAAGGCACATAAAACTAGAAAAGGAAAAGCTGACAAGCTGTGATCAACTTAACAAGTTGAATTTATAGTTCAACAAAATAATCAGTAGGTTACATATTGTACATGCCTATATTGATTTAAAGAAACCTGGTAGTAATCTCTCTTTAACTCCTCACAAAAAGAAATCACCAGGTCTATTTCCCGCTTAAGTGTTCCCTTAATCTATCCCCTCTTATTCTTACCACCACTGCTTTAACTCGGGTCTTCATCATCTCTTACTAAAGCCCCCTAATTAATCTTTGCAGTGTGGCTCTCCTCCAGGCTATGTTTATCACAATGCCTGGACAGTATTACTGAAACACAAAATTGACCATCTTGTTTCCTCGCATATGACCCTTGTGGTTCAACATCTCCTAGAAGATAAGGCTCAAGCTCCTTCGTGTAGCATACAAGGCCTTCCTGGAAAGGCAGCATGGCCTAGTGGTTATGAGAATGAGTTTTAGAACCAGACTGCCTGAGTTTGAAAACAGGTCTGCTCCGATTAGCTGAGTGGCTTTAACTAAATATTTACAGCAGTATGTCTGTAAAAATGTTAGCTTTTATTAATATTGTATGGTTTCTCCTTCACTTCCTGTGCTTACTTTCTGGCTGTTTTGCAGTTACCCAAGGGCACCTGGCAGTTTTTCATCTCTGTTCTTTAATTCCTTTGACGTTACTCATAACTCTTTCCCTCTCCCACCACCCTCACCCCCAAACTGGCTAATGCTGTCTCATCTTTTAACATTTAGTTCAACGATGGTTTTAAAACTTAAGATTAAGTGACTTATTTATCTCTTGTAAAAATAAAATACAGTGTGTGTGTGTGAAAAAAAAAAAGATTAAGTGACTTTTCCTTGAATAGGTAGGCTATTTCTTTATGATTCAATATCCATCCATATCTCTATTATTACACTTATCACATGGTATGATATTATAATGTTCCTGTATCTGTTCACCTCTATGAGACCACAGGCAACTTGAAAGCAGGAATTATGTCTCATTCATCTTTGTCCCTAGTACCGTTCCTGGTACATAATAGACATGCAATAGAAATGTTTATTCAATATATAGAAAATTGCTAAATAAAGAAATGATTATTATTTCGCAAATCACTCTTGAACTCACTCTTTATCTTGTGGTTCAGTGTTGCTTGATCAAGATCGCTGTGATAAATTTTCCTTAAAATTTATTTCCAGAGAAATTCATTTCTCTCTTGAATTCTTAATGCTTTCTTTTATCTGGCAAAGATAACCTAGTTTCCTATCTTGCTTTGATTATCTCCACTCATAAAACTAAAATAGTGCTCTGTTCCAATAACTGAATTGGCTTAAGTGGCTAATATTTTAGTTTTCTTATATTATATTAATAAATTGTACTTAAATTACAGGCAATTTAAAATTACTGTTTGTAGTGAGGGGAATAAATATATTGAATTTTCATGGCGTGATAAAAAGAATAAAATGGGCACATAAATGGAATTAACTGTATCTGGTGTGAGTATTGACATTATTTATAAACTTGATTCGAATTATTTGTAAATAAAGACTGTATAACTGTTTGAAATTAAATTGAAGAATCTAATAGATTATAATAATTGTGTATGGTTTATAATGATTTTGTGTAATGTGTATATATAGTTTTAGTGTTAAAGGAATTGTCACTTGGAATAAAGAAGCATTGTTTTTTGTACCCAGAGTATTTTCAGCATATTTGTTTATCTAATATATTATAACCGAAGACCTGCTTTTTATAGGACATTAACAAGTGCTGGTAAAGACCTGCATGATAATTTTCTGAAGGCTCTGGCAATGAGAGAAGAAGACAATCGCAGTGGAATAGTAAGCGTGAGTACATTTCATTCAAAGGCTAAAAATGTATACCTTAAAGGCACAGTTAGTATATAATATATAGTTAGTTAATGATATAACTTTTACTACTGTCTCTGAAAAGTAATTCATGAGGGATGTAATATAGCTCTTTATTATTTATATATTATAAGAATATATGTAGAAAAAAATTTATTCCAATTTACATCTGTAGAAGTAGCCAAATGGTGAAAAATGTTAGTAGTATTCTGTGTATTTGTTGTGGAGAAAATGTCTGTATTTGGCAGACTGGTTGTCATCTCCAACTCTGTGCTACTCCTATGTTGAAACTTCCTGCGTCTTTTCAACCCAAGCTCCTACTACACTTCTTCAAATCATGTCATCCACTCATCCCCAAGGTTTTCCCCCGCCTACCTGATTTGCGCTACCTATAGAAGATAAGAGTCTGCCCTATAGTCGTCCTATCTGAGGAGGTGTGATAGAAACCACATAATGGAGAGATATGATTTTGAATCATACAAGGAGAGCATGCTCTTGCTTTATTAAAATATGTGCTAGATCAAATATTTAAAATTGCTAATATTATTTGGAATATTTGCTTTCATGCTTTGCTAATATAATATTGGTGATAACAGTCTTCTGTAAGTCTCAAAATGTTCCAAGTAAGGATAAAAATAGACAAATATTCATGCTGCAACTGTAATAGTGAATTACAGAAAAATAATCAGAAGTAGTACGATGAAAAATTTAGAGCAACAGAAAAATATGTTATAAGGATGTCTATTTTTACCAAAGTTTTCTCAATAAAAAAGTTGGCATTTTTCTCACTATCATGTCCCTTGAAAATTTCACATGCAGGTAAAATCCTCAGTGTTCTTCAGAAAGAAAAAAAAAAGCATGCCTTCGTTAGAGAATTGTATAGAATGATCCTGGACTTGAAAGCAGGGAAAGTTTCTTGGTGGAAGTGGGCTGAGTGAGGTTGGAAATATGGGTGGGGACTAGACTTAGAGGACTTTGTCAATCACAACAGAAAAGTTTGGAATTTACCTGACCATTAATAGAAGGAGCAGCTAGAAAGGTAGGAAGAAAGGAAGAAAACTGTGGTGACATAGGAATCCATGGTAAGGACTTTCAAGAAGGAACAAACGATCATCAGTGATCAAGCAGGATAAGAACTGAAAAAGGATCTGTTGTATTTGGGAACATGCACATTTAAAAGAAAAAAAAATTTGACATGAACAAATTACATTCATAGGAAGGATAGAAGTAAGGTTTCTTAGGGTTGAAAAAAAAATGGCCCATGGTTAAACAGTAGCATCAACAAACACAAACAGCGTTAGAGACGCTAGGCCCATGTTTTTTTTTACTGCAATGGTGTACTTCCTCTCAAAAATGTCTTTTTAACCTTTCTATCCTATTGGTATTTCCTTTAACAATGAATGATGACATCATCCACTCATTTACCCAGATCGGAAGTATGTAAGTTATAATAAACTTTTTTTTTTTTTAAAGTCTTTATTGAATTTGTTACAATATTGCTTCTGTTTTTTATATTTCGGTTTTTTGGCCACGAGGCACGTGGGATCTAGCTCCCCGACCAGGGATCGAACCTGCACCCCCTGCATTGGAGGTGAAGTCTTAACCACTGGCCCGCTGGGGAAATCCCATAATAAACCCTTTATTCTCTCATCTAGATTCAAACACCCATCATATCTTAAATATATTACTCTAACAGCCTCCTAAATGATACACCTGTGTATTTTCTTGGCTGACTCCCATCCATTTTCCAATCACTCAACATATATTTCTTGTGTACCTGCTCAAGCCTGGAACTGTTTTAGTCGCTGGGACACTGGGGCACTGCAGAATCTATGACCTTAAAGTGTTTATATTTTAGAGAGGGAGATAAAAAATTAGTAAACAAAATAAAAATGGAACAATTAATTTCAGCTCTGTATAGGTGCTATGAAGAACATAGAATTAGAATATGGAATATAGAGAGATTGAATAGACAGTGGTCGGTTGCTTTATCTACTGTATACAGGAAAAATTACTTTAAGGAGGTGACATCTGTTGAAACTTGAATGAAATGAGGAAGATAGCCATGGAATTTGAAGGGTGAGATACCCCAAAGAGATAAATATTTGAGAGGAAGAGATATCCCAAGAAGAAGGAACATGTATTAAAATCTCCTGAGATAACAGCAATCATGGCATATTCAAGAGATGGTAAGAAGACCAGAATAGCTGGAAGGCAGCTATTGAACGGAATTAGAAAGACAGATGAGATCAGAGAGGAGGTCAGCAGCCAGCATGTAGGTTTTAAGGAATTTTGATTTTATTCTTTTTAAATTTTTATATTTATTCTTTTATTATTGTGATAGAAAGTTGATGGACAGATGATCTTTAGCAGAGAAGTGACCCGATCTGGTTTACACTTTAGAAAGATTGATCTCATCGTTGCTGTGTGGGGTAGGAGAATGTGATGAAGAAGTCTAGAGCCAGAAGCAAGGAGATAAGTTAGGGAGCTCTTGTAATCAACCAGCAAGAGACGAAACTCTCAAAACAGCATGGTTGTAGTTGAGATGGAGGGAACTTACTGAATTGTGTCTATGTTTTGGAGGCAAAGCAGACAGGACTCACTGATGGATTGGATGTGGAATATTAAAAAAGAGGAAATTAGGATGACTTCTAGGCTTTTAGTCTGAACAGGTGGAGATGATGGTGGCACTTACTGTGACAGGGAAACTTATTTCAGGAATCAATAATGAAGTAGCTCTGTTTTGGCTATATTAATTTTGTGATGCCTATTAAATATCCACGTGGAGAAGTTGATTGGTTATTTACATATATTGGTTTGGAACTTGGGAGAAGTTTTGGCTAGGATATAAATCTGAAAGCTATCAACATCTAAATGGTATGTAAAGTCATGGGCTTGCAAAAGTTTACCAGGCAGAGAGTGTGGGTAGAGAGAGTGAGGTTCTATGACAGATTTTTAGGACACTCCAACATTTTGAGATCTGAAATGTGTGAAAGAACTAGCTAAGGAACCTGAGAAGTAACAGGTAGGAGAAAAATCAGGTGAGAGCCATGCTATAGACATGGGAAAAGAAAAAATTTCAAAGGCAGGAATGCTCACCATGTCAAATGCTGCTGAGAGGTTAAATAAGATGATCAATTAGTTTCTCATGGCTGCCATAACAAGTTATCACAAACTGAGTGGCTTGAAACAACAGAAATTTGTTCTCTCACAGTTCTTCTGGAGGCCAGAAGTCTGAAATCAAGGTGTCAGCGGAACCATTCTGAAGCGTCTAGGGGAGACTCTATTCCATGCCTTTCCCTTAGCTTCTGGTGTGTCTGAGTCATTGGTGTTCTTTGGTTTGTAGAGACATCACTCTAACCTCTGCCTCCATCATCACATGGCATTCTCTTTATGTATCTGTGTCTCTGTCTTCTTTTCTTATAAAGACACCAGTCATTGGATTAGCACCCCCTCCCCTGGTTGAATACGACTTAATATTAATTCCATTACATCTACAAAGAGCCTATGTCCAAATAAGGTTATTTTCACAGGTACCAAGTGTTAAGATCTCAACATATCTTTTGGGGGGGGGGGGACATACAAATGATGAAAAGTTTGCTATTGTTTTTGGCTAGGTAAATATCATTGAATATGTTGATGAGGGCTGTTTCAGTGGAGGGCTGTGGTTAAATGTCTTGTTGGAGTATGTATACAAAAGAAGAAAGTGTGTAAGTGAAGATAAGGAGGTCAACTGTTTTTGAGGATTTTTGCAGTGAAGTCTAACTTAGACCTTGAATGACAGCTGGTACAGGGCTGGGGGTCTAGGAAGTTTGTTTTAAGATGGATAATATTAACCAAGTTTACGTTAACGGGAATGACCCAGTAGAGAGAGGGATATTGATGGCACAGTGGACAAAGGGGATCTTTGCTGGGATTCAGAGCACCAGGAAAGGGTTTGTCTCTGAGAGGGGCAGAAGCCACTAGCAGGAGGGAAGAAAGAGTATATAGGCACATCTGCCAAATAGGTTGGTGGATTTAGATTTGGGAAGATGAGATAGCTCTGCTGTGAGTTTATTTTTTTCTACATTGCTGCTCCAAATGACCTTTAATTACATTGTTATGGTTTTTCTCCCCTTAGAAAATATAAATTTAACTTTTTTTGAGTCATTTAATGTTGGGTAGGTTGTCATTGATTTGGAAACAAGCGTCTTTTTTAGATTCATAGCTTGCTTGGTGACTTTGAAAATAACATATGGTCATTTATTTGGGCCTTTGAATTTGTGATACTGTTATAATCAGCAGACTACATATCATTGTATCAAGGGTGGCATTTAAGACTTAATTTTCTATATCCTAGTCTTGTCTTAATGAAGACTCCAAATAGTTTTAGAGCAAACAATTTACAACAGAATACAACATATTTTCGAAAGATCTAATTATTAGGATCGTGGGCTTACTTTAAAAGCCATTTACTAACTGGATATGCTTTTTAAAAAGTAGTCCTATAAAATAAACAATATTCACGAGATTTGAATCTATATTAATTTAATGTCAGCAGAAATTATATGTGAATTTTATGAGGTCTGAACTCTCTGAGGGAAATGACTATTTCCTGAGCATTGAGATTTCTCTACATAATGTGTAGGTGCAAAATAAATGGAGAGCTTCAACCCAGAGGCACATTTGCTACTCTTTTTGATCCATCTTATTGAAAGTACATACTAGAAAAAATTATGTTAGAGTTTTAGAACTGATGTAGTTGAATTGACCTCCATGGCCTAATAAGGTTTGAAGGGCTAATTTCATAGCAATTTTCCTAGGTAATTTTCTTTAAATGTAGCTAGGAAGTTAGAAGAAGATTGGATTTACTTTCCCACACTCATAACTTTTTATTTTATTTTTAAGTTTGGTGATCCCAGGTTTCAAATGCTATTTAGTGTAATTGGATCTTGTTCTGAGTGTCCTCTTTCTCCCTCTGGTCAACTAATTGCAAATGTGATTTATTAGTTTTCTCCACTTAGGCTTTGAATTTACTCTGCTATAGAGCCTGGAGCTTAGGAAAACAGCACTCCTCTCTGTCTCCCATCTCCAGGGGCCTCCACCCTAATATTTTCAATGTGCAAGTTATAGGATTATTTGCTTATTATATACATTTATACCATTCCCACAAAGCTGCTGCTTGGGTGTGTAGTCTTGGGCTATGCCCTGGGAGAGAATAGGGTTTTATGAAAATTAGAAATTTATATAGCTGCTATTTAAAGAATAAAAATTCTTGAAAATATACTTCCTTTAAAGCTTTCAGTGGCTCAGTGGGTCAGATGTTCTAGATATAGATATTGTTTAGATAAGTCCCTTTTTTAAGAAGCTTGTAGAAAGCCAGAGGTAACTCAATTTAATTCAAGAATTAGTATTATTTCATGATTGCCTCTGAATTTTGTATATAGTGTATACAAAATAATGTGTATGTATAATATATGAATATGTATATATAACATATATATACACATATACAAGCACTATATATAAGCATATATATATATGTATGTATAAGCACACATTTCTTTTTTTACATCTTTTCCAAAATACTCTGTTTTAAATTACTATGATGCTCCATGCATTTTGTTTAGACAAAACATTGAGCCTTATGTGTAATTCATGCACAAAAATGTTTGAAAGGATTAATTGTGTAGTACTTCAAATGACAGCTACAATGAGTATTTTTTCCTAGTAATATAACTATTTAATTTTATTTCAAATGTGAGCTATTCATGTAAGAAAACATTTCTACCTCATGACTCATGTATTTCAGATTTAAAACTTTTTAAAAGACTAAAATGACTAACCATTTTCTTCTCATTGGTAAGCAGATTTGTTTCCTGGGAAAGCATAGTTTTCTGATTGCTCATTCTATGAAGTGTTTAACACTGCCACCACAATGAGCCATTTATTAAGTGTATGTTTATAACAAGTGCTTGGAAAAGCACATTAAACAGGTCTGGTTCTAGATATCCAGAAACTCAGATCAGAGGCAAATCATAGTGATGCTAGTGGACATAAAAATATTCACAGAGAACTGAACACATTGTGTGAACATATGAGATAGTGCAAAATGCATTTTCTCAGAAAAACCAGTGGAAATGTTAAATAATTAAATATTTAAATGAGAGTGAGATTAAAGGTAATTTTTTTTCTTTACAATTTCCAGAAATGTCTTAATAGAAATTGTTGAATTACAGAGGATGCTTGAATGAAGATGTTACATCCTGAGAGCATTTCATGTTCATGATAGAGGCTAAGGAAAATATTTGAGGTCAAGATGTGATGATTGTATAAAGAAAAGACTAGATAGACAACAGAGTGAAGAGGTAAAATGAGTTCTTCCGAGACAATAGTTTCCAATTTCTTTCTAAACTGCTCTGAATTTTTTATGTAGTTGATTAATCTTTTTTTCTCTCCTATCTTGGTGTCTATGACATGATTATCTTATAGTTTTCCAACTTTCTTCTGACTTTGATCTCAGTCTCTTTCTTGGGCTGACCACCATATACCTCCATTTGACCTGCATCTCTTCCACTATACACATTTTCCCTTGGTGAATCACCCAGACCCATGAACTCACTAACTGTATGCTTCTTGCTACCAAAACAGAGGCTTAGCTCTTTGCTGTCCATCTATTTATTAATTTATTCACTTATTTAGTAAATTGTGATAACTGGTTCTGTACAAGGCATTGTATGAGCTTCTGGGGATACAGTGGACAGCAAGTGCCTTACAGAGCTTAGAGTTGCTTGGAAAAGAAAGTGTATGATCAAGTAAACATACAGATAAAGTAAAATTGCAACTGTGATAAGTGCTATGAATGAAAAACACAAAAAGTTCTGATTGCGTTTAAGTAGGTTGAGAGATGATATGATCAGATTTTTAGACAAAAAAATCAGTGTGCTATCAATATAGAGAATAATTTATAGAAAGCATAAAGCAGATGCTTTATTTTTTGCAATGCAATAAATGCATTGCAAGTTCTGATAAGAGAAGATGAGATGGTAGCCTGGACGAGAAAGATGATAGGGAAGATAAAGAAGATTTGAGAGCTATTTAGAAGGTAAACTGGGCAGGAATTGGTGACAGGATATGGCTAAGGAGGGGGCTGAGGCAAAGGGAGTGGCCATGGATAATTGGCCTTCACAGCTGGATAGAAGGTGCTGCTACTCTTTGAGACATGGGGCAGTGAAAGATAGGGGAATGGGGTACAGAGATCATGGGTCTGATTTTGGACATACTGAGTTTGAGTTGTCTTTGATGAAAGAAGTTGTTGAGGTGTTAAGTAGAGAGCTGGAGAGGAAGATCTAAACTCTATTCCAATGTTTATCTCCACATTGCTATACCTCAGATACTTACATTTAATCTATAGCTAATTCAAATTTCTGTTCCTCTTCTGTTCCTCAGTTATCACACCCAGTTGGTGACCAAACGTGGTCAACTCTACCTTGTAAATATGTCTCAAATAAATGTGGGAGAGGTGACAAGAAAGCCAAAGCGGTGGGCGACAGACAGCTCGGAGGGCTCTGTTGTGCTGTGCTCAGTACCGTGGGTAATGCCCTGAAGATGATGGCTATCCATGAAAGAATTTAGACAAATGGTCCATGTGATCCAATGTGTATTTTAAGAGTACATCGGGGGCAGGATGTAAGGAAAAGCATGTGTCTATAGAGATAGGAGATGAGATATGAGACAGGGAGATCAACTGAGAGGACACTGTAACATTTCAGATAGATAATAAAAGACTGGGATAAAGAAATGACAGAATGAGTGGTGGGAAAGGATGGATATGTCTAATTCAGGAGATAACTTTGTTTTTTTGATAAGGAAATGGTGAGAGGAAGTTTTGAATACTGTTTATGCATTTCAGTTTGGGGGATTCAATGGAGCATATAAACAGCTGACAATAATTTTATTTATGGGAAGAGAAGTGTGATCCTGGCTTTAGAGGATTTAGTGTCGTTTTAGAGAAGTTGGAGTAGACAGTAACTAGTCTAAAGTTCCAGATTTACTATTTACCCAGTATTACAAATTTCTAAAGGACTATGCTAGTTTTCCCTAAACCGCAATATCCTGCTCTGTAATGTAGAGATTAAAAGGATACCCTCATCCTAATACTGACTGAGTATTGAAAAGAAAATAAAGGTTAAACACTTGGCACACTGCATGATACATGACAAGTATTTAATAAATAATGTGGACCAGTCCCTCCCATCAGGAAACTTGCTCAAGCCGCTTAGATAGCCTCATCCACCAGAGGGCAGACAGCAGAAACAAGAAGAACTACAGTCCTGCAGCCTGTGGGGAAAAAAACCACATTCACAGAAAGACAGACAAGATGAAAAGGCAGAGGGCTATGTACCAGATGAAGGAACAAGATAAAACCCCAGTAAAACAACTAAATGAAGTGGAGATAGGCAACCTTCCAGAAAAAGAATTCAGAATAACGATAGTGAAGATGATCCAGGACCTCGGAAAAAGAATGGAAGCAAAGATCGAGAAGATGCAAGAAATGTTTAACAAAGACCTAGAAGAATTAAAGAACAAACACCTAGAAGAGTTAAAGAACAAACAAACAGAGATGACAAAACAATAACTGAAATGAAAAATACACTAGAAGGAATCAATAGCAGAACTGAGGCAGAAGAACGGATAAGTGACCTGGAAGACAGAATGGTGGAATTCACTGCCATGGAACAGAATAAACAAAAAGAATGAAAAGAAATGAGACAGCATAAGAGACCTCTGGAACAACATTAAACACAACAACATTCACATTATAGGGGTCCCAGAAGGAGAAGAGAGAGAGAAAGGACCCAAGAGAATATTTGAAGAGATTATAGTCAAAAATTTCCCTAACATGGGAAAGGAAATAGCCACCCAAGTCTAGGAAGCACAGAGAGTCCCAGGAAGGATAAACCCAAGGAGGAACACGCTGAGACACATAGTAATCAAATCGACAAAAATTAAAGACAAAGAAAAATTATTGAAAGCAACAAGGGAAAAATGACAAGTAATATACAAGGGAACTCCCATAAGGTTAACAGCTGATTTCTCAGTGGAAACTCTAAAAGCCAGAAGGGAGTGACATGACATATTTAAAGTGATGAAAAGGAGGAACCTACAGCCAAGATTACTCTACCTGGCAAGGATCTCATTCAGATTCGATGGAGAAATCAAAAGCTTTACAGACAAGCAAAAGCTAAGAGAATTCAGCACCACCCAACCAGCTCTACAACAAATGCTAATGGAACTTCTCTAAGTGGGAAACACAAGAGAAGAAAAAAACCTACAAAAACAAACCCCAAAAAATTTAAAAAATGGTAATACGAACATACATATCAATAATTACCTTAAACGTGAATGGAATAAATGCTCCAACCAAAAGACACAGGCTTGCTGAATGAATACAAAAACAGGACCCATATATATGCTGTCTATAAGAGACCCACTTCAGACCTCGGGGCACATAGAGACTGAAAGTGAGGGGATGGAAAAAGATATTCCATGCAAATTGAAATCAAAAGAAAGCTAGAGTAGCAATACTCATATCAGATAAAATAGACCCTAAAATAAAGAATGTTACAACAGAAAAGGAAGGACACTACATAATGATCAAGGGATCAATCCAGGAAGAAGATATAACAATTATAAATATATATGCACCCAACATAGGAGCACCTCAATACATAAGGCAACTGCTAACAGCTATAAAAGAGGAAATCAACAGTAATACAGTAATGGTGGGGGACTTTAATACCTCACTTACACCAATGGATAGATCATCCAAAATGAAAATAAATAAGGAAACAGAAGCTTTAAATGACACAATAGACCAGATAGATTTAATTGATATTTATAGGACATTTCTATCCAAAAACAGCAGATTACACTTTCTTCTCAAGTGTGCACGGAGCATTCTCCAGGATAGATCACATCTCGGGTCACAAATCAAGCCTCAGTAAATTAAAGAAAATTGAAATCATATGAAGCATCTTTTCTGAATACAACACTATGAGATTAGAAATAAATTACAGGGAAAAAGACGTAAAACACACAAACATATGGAGGCTAAACAATACGTGACTAAACAACAAAGATATCACTGAAGAAATCAAAGAGGAAATCAAAAAATACCTGGAGACAAATGACAATGAAAACACAATGATCCAAAACCTATGGGATGCAGCAAAAGCAGTTCTAAGAGGGAAGTGTATAGCAATGCCAGCCTACCTCAAGAAACAAGAAAAATCTCAAATAAACAATCTAACCTTACACCTAAAGGAACTAGAGAAAGGAGAACAAACAAAACCCAAAGTTAGCAGAAGGAAAGAAATCATAAAGATCAGAGCAGAAATAAATGAAATAGAAACAAAGAAAACAATAGCAAAGATCAGTAAATCTAAAAGCTTGTTCTTTGGGAAGATAAACAAAATTGATAAACCATTAGCCAGACTCATCAAGAAAAAGAGGGAGAGGACTCCAATCAATAAAATTAGAAATGAAAAAGGAGAAGTTACAACAGACACCGCAGAAATAGAGACCATCCTAAGAGACAAGCAACTCTATGCCGATAAAATGGACAACCTGGAAGAAGTGGACAAATTCTTAGAAAGGTATAACCTTTCAAGACTGAACCAGGAAGAAATAGAAAATATGAACAGACCAATCACAAGTAATGAAATTGAAACTGTGATCAACAGTCTTCCAACCAGCAAAAGTCCAGGACCAGATGGCTTCACAGGCGAATTCTATCAAACATTTAGAGAAGAGCTAACACCCATCCTTCTCAAACTCTTCCAAAAAATTGCAGAGGAAAGAACACTCCCAAACTCATTCTATGAGGCCACCATCACCCTGATAACAAAACCAGACAAAGATACTACAAAAAAAGAAAATTACAAACCAATATCACTGATGAATATAGATGCAAAAATCCTCAACAAAATACTAACAAACAGAATCCAACAACACATTAAAAGGATCATACACCACGATCAAGTGGGATTTATCCCAGGGATGCAAGGATTCTTCAATATATGCAAATCAATCAATGTGATACACCATATGAACAAACTGAAGAAGAAAAACCATATGATCATCTCAATAGAAGCAGAAAAATCTTTTGACAAAATTCAATACCGATTTATGATAAAACCTCTCCAGGAAGTGGGCATAGAGTGAACCTACCTCAACATAATAAAGGCCATATACAACAAACCCACAGCAAACATCATTCTCAATGGTGAAAAACTGAAAGCATTTCCTCTAAGATCAGGAACAAGACAAGGATGTCCACGCTCACCACTATTATTCAACATAGTCTTGGATGTCCTAGCCTTGGCAATCAGAGAAGAAAAAGAAATAAAAGGAATACAAATTGGAAAAGAAGAAGTAAAACAGTCACTGTTTGCAGGTGACATGTTACTATACATAGATAATCCTAAAGATGCCACCAGAAAACTACTAGCGCTAGTCAATGAATTTGGTAAAGTAGCAGGATACAAAATTAATGCACAGAAATCTCTTGCATTCCTATACACTAATGATGAAAAATCTGAAAGAGAAATTAAGGAAACAGTCCCATTTACAATTGCAACAAAAAGAATAAAATACCTAGGAATAAACCTACCTAGGGAGATAAAAGACCTGCATGCAGAAAACTATAAGACAGTGATGAAAGAAATTAAAGATGATACAAACAGATGGAGAGATATACCATGTTCTTGGATTGGAAGAATAAATATTGTGAAAATGACTATACTACCCAAAGCAATCTACAGATTCAGTGTAATCCCTATCAAATTACCAATGGCATTTTTTACAGAACTAGAACAAAAAATCTTATATTTTGTATGGAGACACTAAAACCCCGAATAGCCAAAGTGGTTTTTTCTTTTTCTTTTTTTTTTTTTTTAATTTTTTTTTTTATTTATTATTTATTTATTATGTTTATTTTTGGCTGTGTTGGGTCTTCGTTTCTGTGTGAGGGCTTTCTCCAGTTGCGGCGAGTGGGGGCCACTCTTCATCGCGGCGCGCGGGCCTCTCACTATCGCGGCCTCTCTTGTTGCGGAGCAGAGGCTCCAGACGCTCAGGCTCAGTAGCTGTGGCTCACGGGCCCAGTTGCTCCGCGGCATGTGGGATCTTCCCAGACCAGGGCTCGAACCCGTGTCCCCTGCATTGGCAGGCACATTCTCAACCACTGCGCCACCAGGGAAGCCCCAGCCAAAGTGGTTTTGAGGGGAAAAAACGGAGCTGGAGGAATCAGACTCCCTGACATCAGACTATACTACAAAGCTACAGTAATCAAGACAATATGGTACTGGCACAAAGACAGAGATATAGATCAATGGAACAGGATGGAAAGCCCAGAGATAAACCCATGCACCTATGGTCAACTAATCTATGACAAAGGAGGCAAGGATATACAATGGAAAAAAGAGAGTCTCTTCAATAAGTGGTGTGGGAAAACTGGACAGCTCCATGTAAAAGAATGAAATTAGAACACTCCCTAACACCATACACAAAAATAAACTCCAAATGGATTAGAGACCTCAATGTAAGACCGGACACGATAAATCTCTTAGAGGAAAACATAGGAAGAACACTCTTTGACATAAATCACAGCGAGATCTTTTTTGATCCACCTCCTAGAGTAATGGAAATAAAAGCAAAAATAAACAAATGGGACCTACTGAAACTTAAAACCTTTTGCAAAGCAAAAGAAAGTACAAGCAAGATGAAAAGACATCCCTCAGACTGGGAGAAAATATTTGCAAACGAATCAATGGACAAAGGACTAATTTCCAAAATATATAAACAACTCATGCAGCTCAATATTAAAAAAGCAAACAACCCAATCAAAAAATGGGCAGAAGACCTAAATAGATATTTCCCAAACGAAGACATACAGATGGCCAAGAAGCACGTGAAAAGCTGCTCAACATCACTAATTATTAGAGAATTGCAAATCAAAACTACTATGAGGTATCACCTCATACCAGTTAGAATGGGCATCATCTGAAAATCTACAAACAACAAATGCTGGAGAGGGTGTGGAGAAAAGGGAACCCTCTTGCACTGTTGGTGGGTATGTAAATTGATACAGCCACTATGGAGAACAGTATGGAGGTTCCTTAAAAAACTGAAAATAGAATTACCATATGACCCAGCAATCCCACTACTGGGCATATACCCAGAGAAAACCATAATTCAAAAAGACACATGCACCCCAATGTTCATTGCAGCACTGTTTACAATAGCCAGGTCATGGAAGCAACCTAAATGCCCATCGACAGATGAATGGATGAAGAAGATGTGGTACATATATACGATGGAATATTACTCAGCCATAAAAAGGAACGAAATTGGGTCATTTGTAGAGACGTGGATGAATCTAGAGACTGTCATACAGAGTGAAGTAAGTCAGAATGAGAAAAACAAATATCGTATATTAATGCATATATGTGGAACCTAGAAAAATGGTACAGATGAACCAGTTTGCAGGGCACAAATTGAGACACAGATGTAGAGAACAAATGTATGGACACCAAGGGGGGAAAGTGGCGGGGTGGGGATGGTGGTGTGAGGAATTGGGCGATTGGGATTGACATGTATACACTGATGTGTATAATATGGATAACTAACAAGAACCTGCTGTATAAAAAAATAAATAAAATAGAAATAAATAAATAATGTGATTTCTGCAGTAAAAGAAAATATAGCATTGCTAGAGCTAAAATTGTAAATAAAATAGAAATTGTAGAAAGTATGCAATACTTTTGTTTATAGTTTTTAAGGTAAGCATTGAATAGTTTTTAATCCTTTTTTAGAAAAGATCGTAGAAAGGGTTCCTTGAGACCATAGATACTTAATAGATTCTATTAGAGATCTAAAGATTGTTGGTCATTGGCAAGATATTATAGCAATCAGAGTATTTTTAAAAAGCCTTTATGTTATGGATTTTTTTTTAATGTTATAGGAAACCATATAGGAAACCACAGTCCCTTTCATTAGTTTTCTGCTCCATGCAAACCACTTTGCTCTTTGCCATAGTATTTGCTGTTTTCCAAAGACTAAAAAGACACAGGCCTTCCCTACAGGGCTTCTAGTGTGATAGGATTACATAACTCTTTTAAGCAGCTAAGTGGCTGGGTGGGGGCGGGTGAGGGGAGTTGTTATATTTCAGATGGTAGTAAACAAAGAATCCTGCATTTATTGATTCCATGGAAACAAAAATAAAAAGTCCCTTCCTAATCAGAGACTGATGAAGATTGAAATGAAGGGTCACAGCTGTTATGGGTTGGGAAAATAGAACCTGTTGACACTTATTTTCCCACTGAATGTTGACTGTGTAAACAGTTACATGGCTGACTAGTTTGGGCTTTGAAGTATGCATTATTGAAGCTGGTATAAAAGCACTGCTTACAGGTTTTCCTTCAGAGTCATTCAAAGAAACTACTGTATGTGGGGCAGGAAAACCTATGAATTAGGCAGTTCCTAATAAACCCATTTCCTGTGTTGAAATCTCTATGAAACATAAGATTGCGTTGTATATGACCAGTAACATTGTGCTGACATGATCTTTTCCCTCCTTGCTGTTTTCCAACTTATATAAAATGTTCCCTTTCAAGAAAATGAAGGTATTATACAGATGTTTATTTCCTTTTTAATTGAATCCATGCTTGTCCACTAATAAACGCTATGGAAATTATATGACTCATACAATCTTACCTTCATTTTAAACAAATTACATCAATGTTTGGAAAATAGAATGCACATCAACTTCCATTTCACTAAAAAAAAGTATAGTCAACTAGATCTTTAATTTTTTTATTTCCTGGATAAATATGTGATACAGAGGCAGTGAGAAATTCTAAAGAGTAGAGATTATGGAGCCATATTCAGCTGAGTTTGATTCTTGGATTTCCCACTTGTTATACACTAAGTTCTTCAACTCTACAATCTGAGTTTCCCCACCAACCATATGGGGATCATAATTTTCATATAGTTCAGATACTTCTAGAATAAAATTATACCATGTTTAAAGCACAAATAAGCCTAATCCTTAGTAGGTGTTTAATAAATTATAAATAGTATGTGTTGTGTTAGTTCAGGTCCTCTAGAAGCAGAGTCTAAGATGCAGATTTTAGTGCAAGTGATTACGTGAGAAAGTTTTCTCACATGAAACCTGTTAAGGGAATGAGGGATACACGATTGTATAGAAGAAAAAGGTAGACACAGATGTGGTTTCAGTGGAAATCTAGCCTCAGTCTGATCACACGGGGGGCTCTGGAGCATGAATCGTATCAGATTCGTTCTGCCTTGAGGTAAGGGGGATGTGCTTATCTACACTCTCTGTCCCCTTTCCTGTCTCCATCAATTAATTGTCAGCTGCCACAGGGGTTGGAGGAGGAGGGAAAGTGGCTCCAGTCACCAAAGGACAATCCTTTCTGAGGGGAGTACAAGTGTGAACCATTAGCCATTAACACCTGCAGCATCTGGAACTGAGTGTACCAGCCTGGGAAAGGGGATCTAGCAGGGACCTCACCAACATATTCTTCAGATGCAAAAGCTTAGTTTCAGCCATTTTTGAAAGAAAAGAATGCCCCTCTTTCAATAATGTAATCTTATAGACAAAAAATATTTTTAAAATATTTAAATTTATCAATCACTTTTATACAAAAATTTATTCCTTTAGTGTTACCTTTCCGTAATCATTTGAATTAAAATAAAATGTATTATACTGCAAAGGCCTCTTCATTCACAGATAATCAGAAGTTCAAACATGGTTTTCAGGTCCAGAAATTTTACATATATTAATATGCTTTCCCATTTAAGTCTTATTTCCACTAGTACATGTCCCCATATAGATAGAATGTTTTGTTAGGATTGACAGAATCAATGACTAGTGACTCTACTCATGAGTGAGCAACCAACCTCACGTTCGAGTGCATTCACCAAAGATATGTTTGTGAATATAGTAAGAAATAAAGTCATCATAAGGAATGGAGATACAGTTTATTACCTGCTAAACACAATGCATTTTCAGATCTAGTACAATATTTTCGGATGCTTTTGGTTGCATGTGGGATATGAAAAACAGTAAAGTTGATATATGGTTACTAAAATTTGAAAATGACTCTCTTTGCCACATTATGGAGTTATTATATTCCCAATGTTCTGTGCAAACCAGTTACCTTGGTTCTTTGTCTAATGGTGAAATGTAGTAGAATTGTTTAGATATTAACGAAGGTCTGAATATCCTAAGAATGCATCACTTTTCTCCATAAATGAAAATAGAGCTAAAAATGTTTTTTAAAAAAGCACCAGTTTACTGACAGCAAGTGCCCTGATATGAAAGATTTTGTGAATTTCCAAGTGCACAGTCCCTTAACCACCAGTGTAAAATCCACAAAGTTCTGGAAACCAAAGGACTTCTAAAGTTTGAAATCAAGTAAATTGGCATTGAAACCTGACCTGACATGAGGCTATTTATGGAGTTTATCTCATTTAGTGAGACTATCCTTTTAGTTCATCACAGAAAAATTAATGCGTTAGGTTAATGGATGCTGTCCTAGGCTTATGTGGGAATGTGGATTGATATTTGAATATCCACCATGTTACCTTACCAAAGTCCATATATTCTGAATTCTAAAACAATTCTAGCTCCAGAGATTTCAGATAAAAGTTATGAACCTGTATACATATAATACAAAGTATTAATTATGGTGCAGTGAGCTGTATAAGAAAACAAAACACATCTTAGTGGTTTAATACAATAAAAATTTATCGCTCTCTCATTGTATGCTCAGTCTCTTGTCCAAGTTAAACTCACAGTAGGGCTTTTCCTGTTTCCTGCATTCATTAGGAACCTATATTGATGGATGTGCTCTATTATCTTCATTATAAAGCTTCTGAAAATGCTCTTGATATTGAGAATCCGCTCAGGGAAGAGAGAGAGGAGAATCATGCAGACATTTCTTTATGGGTCAAGCCTGGACGTGTTGTTTACAGTACTCTGTCCCACTTCTTGTGCTTAGGACTCAGTCACATGGCCTCACCTAATTGGGGTGACTGGGAAATGCAGTCTAGCTGAGTGACAGGAGGAAAAGGAAATGTGATTGATGAGCTCCTAGGTGTTCCTGGGATCTGCCACATATGTATATGTACACATTATATTATATATATATATTGCTGTGTCATATTCCCAAAATGTTTAGTCACAGAAAAATTATTTTTTCATTAAGGCCATCAGTGATCTTTAGTAAATGAATGATGTTTACATTTCTAAAAATAATGGGCAAACTCTGAAAAAGAAGAATAATGGTGTGGGTAACCAGTTTTACCAGATAATAATACACATTAAAAATTTATCATTACTAAATCAATATGGTACTGGAGCGTGAAAAGATAGAATGCTCAACTATGCTAGTAATCAGAGAAATGAAAATTAAAATCAGTTACAGTTCATGCCCATAAGATCGACAAAAATTAAAAAGACTGATCTTTCCAAATGCAGGTGAGGATGTGAAGAAGTAGGAAACCATGTTCAGAGATGGCAGGAGAGTGCATTGTTAAGTGCACTTCAGAGAGCAATATGGCAATATCTGGTTGAAAGAAAGATGTACACAATCTTTAAACTAGTAGATATATATCTAAGAGAAACTGTTGATCATATATATAAGAAGATAATTACAAGTAAGTGCATTATAGCATTGCTTAGAATAGCAAAATAACCTAAATGTTCATAAACATGAGAACGAGTTGTGGTCTATTTATGGAGTGGGATACTGTACAGCAGTCAATGTGAAAAGCTAGGTGTATTCTGTATATCAACATGTAGTCATCTTAAAAACATCATTTTAAGTTAAAAGAAAAAAAAGTGTGTTTCAGAATGACATGTGCAGGATGACCCTCCCTCAGTCACTGACAAGCTCTGTTCCTTTCTATGTCTCAGTTTCCTTATCTGCCTATTGACCTAATCACAGTATTAAGTTAGTAGGATGGGTGTGAAGTTTAAAGGAACTAACACAAGCAAAGTGCTTGGAACTCTATTTGGAGCACAGTAAATTCTCAACAAATACCATTATTAAAAACATTTACATAAGCTTTAAAAACATACAAAGTCACTGATCATTTTTTACGGATATACTAATGTTCTAATTGTATAAAAACTTCATGCGGTCAGTATACACCAGATTTTGGAAAGTGGTTATATTGTGCAAGGTAAGAAGAGGTTGGAAAGGAAAGAGGGGAAAAGAATAGAATAGAAGAACAGGCTTTTACGTAATGTTTTATTTCTCTAAAATTTATGAGGCCAGTATGGGAAACTGTAAAGATTTAAGCAAGTTGCTTAGCTGGATGTTGGCTAAGGTGTATTAGTTATGGTAGTTATATTAATAAATATTATTCATGTTAATTTTTTTGTAATTTTCTTTATGTTTGAAATATTTCGTAGTCATAAATGGAAGGAAAAACAGATTATAATATTTTTGGAAAAAATTTGAAATGAGTGAGTTTAAATTTTTATAAGGAAATAAACAAAAAATGCAGCCAAGAGGTCAAACACAAAGGACAAACTTTGGGGTGGCAGCTCACAATTCTTTTTCCTCTGAGAATGGAACCCAGATCCAGAAGAGGGCCTCCAGAGGCCACAGGTGTCCTGCTTTCCCCTTCCCATCCAGATGACTGATTCTTGTTGGGCCAATAGGATGTTCTCTGGTGGGAAGTGACATTAGAAATGCTGAGATACACAACCAAGAAGTCATTGACTCTAAGAGAAATGGTCCATGGACTCCAACTGCTGAGTTATCTGAGCTGCCTATGTATCTACTCTTACGTTTTGAACATTCAATCCTGCCTTTGAATCTGGGAGATATTGCAGGACTGTTCCAATAAAACCTCCATTTTGCTTAAATTAGAGTCCAATTCCTGGCTTACAGCAAGGGAACCTACAATCTTAAAATTAGTAAAGTTTATCTCTGATAGAGAGGGGATAATCATTTAGCAGAATCCTTTTGTGGGAATATAATATTTCCACTTTCATCCAGAAGAAACCTCCAAAAGCATTGGTAGAGTTGGAATCTATGGATTCATGCTCCATGTGAATCTAAGAAACCTATTGCTTCCTCTAAACCCAGTTCTGCGTACTTACTTCTCACACAGCAATTCAAAGGTTAATTGAAACAAATTTTGGAGAGATGTAATGCAAAATGCTGTGAGTCCAGTGAAATGTAAAATTAATGGATGTGCCAATTGTGGTGATACACACAAGGGCTTTTGTTTTTTAAATGTTATATGTTAATTAAATTATACATCTGATACTCTATATAAGTGAGGAAACATTTACAGATTGTTTTGTATTTGGGCATGTGCAGTGGAGGCCCAGTATATTCATGAGGCTATTTGACCACTGATGCAACATATAGTGATATTTATTTCTTCAAATCCATGAATTTTAAGAAAAAATTTCTGGCTGCTTAATGTTAACAAACGATGATTTTCATAAAGTGAGTGATACAAAAACAACAGGAAAAGAAAATTTCTTGATACATAAAATATGCTCTTAGAAATGAATGAATTAACTAGCTCTTCTGTCAACAGATAGTTTCACTTCCTGAAATTAACAGAGGATCTCATAAAGAAGTTTCTACTGAAAATTAGCTGTTTACTATAATAAATAATAGAGCTGACCTTCAGAACAATAGAGGGATATAACAAAGATTGCTCTTTAAAATTTATTAACACTTTTGCTCAACCTAATTTGCAAAACGTGATGGTGAATTTGACAGAAAGTTGTAATACCTAATAATTCTAATTTAATGTTTGTGGTGTTAGGAAAAAATTATGTTATATCATATTCAAAAGATTTTTTCTTTTGATTTTTTCAATTGAATATAACTTAGAACTTTAAGAGATTAGTAGATATGTTCTTAGCAAGGTCTGGATCACAAACAGAAACTTAGCAACCATGTTGATTTCTCTTTTCCTCTTTAACTCCAGTATGTGGTGAATTAATTAAGTGCTCTTCTTTTTTCCCACGTTCTCCAGTCCAAGGAAAGGTATATATTATAGCTGTAAACACATGACAAGATTGTGTTCCTTTAGATGAGAAAAACAGTGTAGTGTTGCCGGGTGCCTTTCTTTGGACCAGTTCTACATGTCTGACCATTGCTGGTCTCTATATTTACTAATCTTGGGTAGAGAGGTTCCAGGGGAGGGACCAGATCTGTACCAATGTCTTCATTAAACTCAAGATAGCAAGAATACCTGCGTCCTTTGGCATGGTAGGGGGCCAAATACATTTATACTCAGCTTTAGTTCTTGAGAGATGGAAGAAAAATCTCAGAAGGATCATTTTATCTGTCACTCTTTTTTTTTTTTTTTTTTAGAAATCTCTATTCCTCTTCATATCTGATCAACATAGAGCCTTTGCAGTGTTTACAAATTACAATTACAATTAAGATAATTGTCTTTTATTGAATGTTCACTTCTTGTTGGCACTTGTAATTTGTCAAATTTATTAGCATAAAGTTATTCATAATATTCCTTGATCATTTTATCATCTGTAAGATCTATAGTGATATCTACTTTCATTCCTGATATTGGTAATTTGTGTCTTCTCTTTTTTCCTGAGCCGTCTGGCCCTGTAGTTTATCAATATTACTGGTCTCCTTATAGAACCAGTTATTTGCTTCATTGATTTTCTTTATTAATTTCATATTGTTTATGCCATTGATATCTGCCCTTTATTATTTTGTTTCTCCTGCTTACTTTGGGTTTAATTCGTTCTTTTTCTAGTTTCTTAGATGAAAGTTTAAGTCACTGATTTGAGATTTTTTTTTTCTTTTCTAATACAGGTGTTTTAGTGCTATATATTACTCTCTAAGCACTGCTTTAGCTCCAGCAGATATTTTGATAGGTCATGTTTTCATTTTCATGCAATTCATTTGATATGCAGTACAAATTACTTTCTGATTTCCCTTTGGATTTCTTTTTGACCCATGACTTATCTAAAAGTTATTATTTAGTTTCCAAATATTTGGGTATTTTCCAGCTTCTAAGATTGCCCCAAGGTCTAAGATTAATTTATTAACTTTGATTACCTATGCCTCTTCTTCCTTTACTGCCATGGCCTTATCATTTGAGATCAACAGGCTAATATTCACTGTTCTAGCTGATGTTCTTTCATCCTAGTATTGTGTTCTTATGTGATCCCTGAGGAGACTAGATGTTTTGGTTTTTTGTTTGTTAATTTTCTCTGTTGCCTAAATTACTTCTTTGTCCTCTGGCGGAAATCACTTTGTATGTATTTTTGTCTATCATGTTGCAAGATTCTTCATTCATGTTTAAGAAAAAGGCAGCATAAAAGCTGACTGTGAGCTCTGATGAGTTTTGCATTAACCTGCTATTGGTCAAGGAGCTTACCATAATGCAAGAGCCCTCTTAAATATGGAAGACTTTGTTCCGTGGCTGTTCTGATTCTCCCCAGGGACTTTGTGCAGTTTCTTTAGATATTAATCTTCAATTCTTTGTCTGGGTGTTTGAGGGTCATGACTGTCTAGCTACTGATAATTCTGTTCATGCAGGTGGAGTATATTTTGATTGGCTTTCTTGTTTCTAGCTCACTTCTTAGCCTTTGACACTTACGCAAGTGGAATCTCTGAGTTCTGAGCTTCTCCAAGGCTTGGCTGATAAAACTGGTTTCCTACTTGGATGCAGTCCTCTCCCCACTCCCTCCTGCCATCCAGTCTTCCTTTCCTCCTTTGTGAATAGGCCCAGTTATACCTGCTTCTCTTTTATTAATAATGACAGGTATATTTTAATCCTTGATAGTTACAGAGCTTTAGTTTTTAAAACAGAATTATGCCATTGTATCCTCATCACCAAGAATCTAACATTTGATATAAGCATAGTGTGCCCATATAGATGTATAATTTATAAACTATACAAGAAAATGTTCTGTTCATTTGTTAATGTAATTTTTGGTAAAGCAGATTTTCCCATATTTTAAAGATTTCTAGGAATTCTAAGAAATGTAATATATGCACCAAATGATATAGGAACTCTTTGGGCGTTATGTTGAGGGGACTTGTTCAACACTTTGTATGTGTGGCTTTGCAATAGGTGTTATTTGATAGGCCAGAACTAAGATGACTTCTTAATTAAATGCTTTCTACCTGATTGGATTGGGGTTAAAAATAAAATGACATCTTTATTATTTGAGAACTAATATGCTGAAATGAATATAAAATTCAACCAAATGCTGTTGTTCTGAAGACCTAAGGGATAAGGTATTGTTGAAAGAATGCTGCATATCATTTTGGCATTTGTAGTCAGGTTTGAACTATTTATTATGTATGTATTTACTTGAGTGTTTTCCGAGGTAGTGGAGTTCTTAAAGATTCTTGGTGTAATATTTGGGGAGAAGAAACATCCAGTTCCAAAATATTTTCTCTTTTGGGAGAAGCAAAGTTGGCAGGGCATGGACTATGTAGCACTCTACATCCGGCCCATGGTGAGGGCTCCCATCACACTTACCAGTCTTTGTGTGATTCACCTGAAGGAATAGAATTAGGAAAACAAAAGATCCATTTTCTATTGTTATCTTTTTGGAGTCAGGGGGACAGAGAGGGATTGTGGAAGGAGGGCAAAGAGAAGGGAGGGAGGGAGGAGAGAAAGACAAGACACATTTGACACCAATTTCATCATGAACCATAGCATCTTAGAAATGAAGGGAGCAGAGTGCATCTTGTTCAGCCCTTTTCCAATATGGAAATCCCTTTTTCAGCTTCTCTGACAGAATAGTTTAAATACTTTCATTGGCTGGGAGCTCATTTCTCTGTAGGTTGTCATTTACATTTCAGAGTCTAACAGTTAGAGCTGGGAAAAATCTGCATCCTCTTAGTTACTTGTCTTCTGGAACAATGTAAAATAATGCTGCTGCCACACTGATTTTTGAGGATAGCTTTCATTTTTTTCTTTTACATTTTCTGGCCTTTTTAAGTTAAATTTTTTATTTCCTTCAATCACTCTTTATATGAACATTCAGTATTCTGATTGATTTTTTCTTGAAACTCCCTAATTTTCAGTGTCCCTTAACAAACTTCTTAAAATTGAATTATAACATACATATAAAAGTACACAAATTGTAAATGTGCAGCTTCATAAATTACCATAAATGAACAAACCCTTTGATCAATACCCCGAATAAGAAAAAGAACATTACAGATATCAAAAAAGCCCCCTGTGCCCATTTATTCACTACTCTCCTTCCCCCAAATATAATCATATTCTGATTTCTAACACCATTGAACGGTTTTGTCATTTTTGAAATTTTATGTAAATAAAACCAGATTGTCTGAGTTCTTTCACTCGATATGTTGTTTGTGAGACTCATCCATGTTGTTGTGTGTAGTTGTAGTATATAGTATTTCATTTCTGTGGTTTTTCACTGTATGGTAACACAATTTATTTTTCTATTTTACTGTTATGGACTGTGGATTGTTTACAATTTGGGGCTGCTAAGAATGATGGTGCTATGAACATTCTTGCACATGCCTTTGTGTGCATATGTGCATGAACATTTCTATTTCTACTGGATATATACTTATAAATGAAATTGTCAGGTCATAAGTTATATATATGTTTAGCTTTAGTAGATAATGCCAAACACTTTCCAAAGTGATTGAGCCAATTTACATTCCCAGCAACCATGTATGAGAGTCCCTATTGCCTCAGTCTCATTAACATTCATTTATTTTAATTTTTGATTTTAGAAATTCTAATAAGTGTGTGATGTTATCTCATTGTGGTTTAAATTTGCATTTCTCTGATTATTGATGAGGTCTTCCATATGTTCATTGGTCTTCTGAGAAGTGTCTGTTCAAGACTCTTCCATTTTTCTACTGTAGTTTTTTTGCCTTTTTCTAATTGATTTAAGGCATTTTCCATATATTCAGGATAAAAAGTCTTTGTTGATTGTTTGTGCTGGGAATATCTTCTCCCACTCCGTACCTTGACTCTTTGCTCTCTTAATGAAAGTTCCTAGTTTTAATGTGGTCTAATTTATTAATCATTTCCTTTATGGCTAGAGCTTTTTTTTTTTTTTATCCTGTTTAAGATATCTATGCTATTCCAAGATCATAAGTATATATTCCTATGTTATTTTCTAGTAATTTTATTGTTTAATGTTTACGTTAGATGTATATTTTACCTGCAATTACTTTTTCAAATATGGTGTGAAGTAGAGGTCAAGTTCCACTGAGATACCTATTGTACATCCTAACAAAGATGCCAAGCAGGCATAGATATAAAAATTTGGATTTCCAAGTGGAGGTCTGCATTGAAGTTAAAGTTTTAGGAGTGTTCAGTGTGCAAGATGCTGATTAAAGTTATGAGATTGATTGCTATTGCTAGAGAAATGAGCATAGATTGAGAAGAAGCCTGAAGACAGAGCCCAGGGGCATGCCAACACGTCACCTAAAATTACATTCAGTACTCTGCTACATGTTAGTGTGGAGTACAGCATACTAACATAGGGCAGAGTGTACTATTGATTCTGGCCATCTGGATACCACCTTCAGTAGTGCATCCCATGATTGTGTTGGCTTATGCCACAGTCAAGGCAGAACATAAACTTAGTTCAATGTTATGGCAAGCCAGAATGTCATATTTTTTAACATGAATTGTTAAGCCAAATGCTTCATTCTGCACTAATGGAGTTAATTAGTTGGCATATAGAAGCAACAATTTATATTTTTTTCTTGAGCATTTTATGAGGTTTTCATGTTATCCGGGTTATTTGTCTCAACCTATCAGGATATTTTGGAATTCTAAATAATTAATCCAACATGTTAGCTATCTGTCATACATACAGACGTTCAATATTTATAGATTTGATAAGCAAGGGACTAATAGGGAATACTGGGTACCATAGGATCATATCTTGAAATCTCTGGTACACTAGAAACCTTCCTCCTCTAGCTGACATTGCTCCCAATCTCAAACCTTGTTTGAGCAAAACTGTTCAACTATGTCTAACTTACTGTCATCCAGATCATATTTTCTCAGCTTTTCTGGGACGGAAATCTTGAGAGAAGCCATCTTTGTTTGAATTCTCACTTTAGGTAGTCTTGAGTGGGGCACCTAATGCTGAAATCTTGCCTACATTCTTGTCAGAGTAAATTACTTCCAGTGTCAATTTATTTCACCTCTGCAAGAAGGAATATCCACAAGATGGTATGATGCATGCCCAAATGTCACATTTGGCCTCCAGCCACCTCCAACAGTGTGAAAGTAAAAACTGTGCAGAGTAGCTTTTATTCAGCCAAATTCAAGAAGAAAAAGTCCCTGAGCATGCATTCGTTTCAGTTGCAACATTTACGAAGTGCCTGTTTTGTGCAATGCACTGTTTTAGATGTTTTGAAGAGTGTAACATGAATTATGGATCCGTGCCATCACACCATATATCTGATTTAGAGGTCTGTCACTTATATTGCTAGTGAGTCCACAACTCTATAATTTTCTTCATTTTCCACGTAATTTGTTCCCAGATCGTTTCCTGTGATATCATCGCTTCTTTGAGACACCTCTTTGTTACAAGGCGCTTTTCTAAGTTCTTTCCAGCAGTGACAGTATTTGACTCTTTACAGCCACATGCCTAATATTCCTATCCTGTGAACCACCTTTGATTCTCTACTGTCATACAGAGGTTTGGTAATGAGAAATAAGGACACTGAGTCTTTTAGGGGTTATATCATGTAGTTTGTGGCCAGCGGGGTCTAGAAAATAAATGCCCTCATGTCTAGTTCTATTCTTTTTTCACTGGTCCACAAAGTGGGACTTCAGAATTGCAGAGGCATTGAATTTAAGGACCCTTATTAACAATGAATACAGACTCAAAACTCTCTTGGGTGTACCTCATGACCGTGTTGTTGTGAATTTCATGTAAAATGAGGTACTGCCGCTCCTGATCTTGCATGCTACTACTGTTACACTCCTAGGAAATCTCTGAGGTCTGAAACTTGTGTTTAGATTACAAGGGATCATTTATTCCTGAAACATTTACAGTAGTGTTTTTATAAGGCATGTGACCAAATCATAATATGTTCCTTTAGTGATGAAGGAATAAAGGTTGTTGATTATCAGTTGGAAACTTGGATGTTATACACTTGAAATTGGGATACAAAACAAAACAAAAAGCTAAAGATGACCAGATCTCAAAGAGAAAAATTAGTAATCCATGAATAATAAACAGAGAAAATATTTTTAAAAGGTAGAGTGTCAGAATACCTCTGAGATCAGTTTAACATATATGATCCGCACTTATATATAGCAGATTACCTAAATTCAAACTGACCTTGGCCACTGTATGGGAGCAGTATTTTTGAAAGAATGAGCTGTACTAAAACAGTTTCTGCAATATATTAGGCACAAATATGCTTTCCTTCCATGTTAGGCATGCAGAACTTTTTCCCACCTGTTTATTTTTCCTTAAACAAACATATTATCTGATATAACTAGTCCAAAGAAAATTTTCTCTTCCTCTACGTGAATGAACTCCCCTCTTACCCTTTTGCTAATTCCTCAAGTTCTGATGTAGTTCAGGATCTTATATTACATCCATGTCACTTTTTGGAATCACTTCAGTGGTATAGTGACTTGATTTATTTTCAAGTATTTAATCAGCTTCTGTTTGTCGGTTTTCTCCTTTGACAGTGTAAATTTATTTTCCAAATGCAAATGTATGATAATACAGACTGGCCTCCCTGTGCTGTTATGAGTTTTGAAACAAAAAAATAAGCTTTTGTCTTAAAGTCTTTTATAGCTGCAAAAAGTGGCAAAATTAAGACTGCTTCATCAAGTCTGTACTATAGCTCTCATGACAGTTTTTAAATACTGTGACTGTTTATTTTCTTTTCATCATTGAAAAATTAAGATGTTTTTCCATGGGAATGGACAGCTCCTGAAGGAATGGTTCTGGGTTTCCAAAATATAAGGAAGAAGTTTTCTAATAAGTGGATTTAGACTTATTCTGTGATTAAAAAAAAAATAGTAGGTGCTGGACTCAGGGTTTTAGATTTATAGCTGAGCTCTGATATTTACTAGTTTGAGCACTTTGGGAAAAATGATATGCCCTTTCTGTACCTCAGTTTCCTCAGTTATGGAATAAGGATGATAGTGGCTCTCAGTCATTGGATTATGGAATGCTTTAAATGAGACAGAGTGTGTGATGTGCTTAGTGAGTGCTCAATAAATATTAGTTATTATTAAGATTTACACACAAGATTATTATATAAAGTAGTGACCTTCCCAGAGGGTTGAAGAATGGCATCACTAGGGAAGATTAATAAGGTTCAGTTACCTTTTGTATACAGGTGATGAAATTGAGACTCAGAGGTGACAGGTTATTATAGCTATCTTAATTACCTAACAAGGTAAATTGAAGAGGTTAAGCTTTTAATCTCACTGTTTTATCATACAGCATTATTTAGAGTGGCAATTTGTGCTGGTATAACTTAACTTTTGCCTAAATTCTGAGTTTATCTGATTTGGATACTTGAAATTTTTCATTTGATGAAATTTCCTTAATGGAAAATATACCATATTTTGTGCATTTTGAGATGTAAGTGGTATGAATGAATAAACAATAAATACTGTTGGAGTTCGAGGACATTATATATGATTTCTCTGTTCCTCACCTAAATTTGGATTTGATTGAGAGAAGATCCTAAAATCAGACAGAATGGGAAAATGATATTGATCTTCAAACAGATAAATAAATGTATATTGAATGGGTGGCTTAGGATGAAAGCAAATGGGCTTGCCATTGCTATTCTTTTTCCCAGGATAGATTTTGGAGCAACTAGCCTAAAGGGAAAGTTCGCTCTACAGAGTGAAGTTTTTGTTTACCTAGGATCACTACACCACTTCACAGTTACAGCCTTTTTAACTCCACCTAGTTGAGAGAAGCAAGGATTACTAACTTGTCCATTTCTGTAGGGAGGAGTAAGAGGTAGAACAAGGCAGTTTTCTTAAAAATCAAGAGGTTCCAAGTAAGTGTAGATGAGGAGAATGCAGGGATGAAACCCTAGATGCAGGCCTATTAAAGTTGGACTACCTGGCAAGAATGTTGGCAGTCACTGCAGTTGTGTAAGATTATCATTATCCCAAAGGCTCTAGCTTAAGAAATAACCTAATGAAATAAAAAACATATATGTAAACATGGAAAGGAAGAATTCAAAGAATCAATAGTGGACGATGATGTCATTTTTTTCAAAGTTCAAGAGAACTAAATGAAAAATTATTGAAACTACTAGGTAAGAAGACCAAATATCAGATCTTTGCCTTCTGCCAGAGAATTCCAGGATAAAAATTTAAATATAAAAAGTAATTAATCATCAGATTTAGGTTGATGAGAGACAAATCCAGCAGCACTGGTGACTAACCTCTTTTCCTCTCTTGGTTGCTTAGCAGAGAACTGACTCAGAAGGTGTAAGTTAGTTCAACAGAAGAACGGTCACTGGGGTCCAGAGGCAACCCCTTTCTAACAGGGCCATCCCCTGATGAGGAGGTTTCTACTGATACGGATCCCATAGATTTCCCTGACCCTTAGCCTTACGAATATGTGCGGTGTTACTGATGCGAACTTCCACTCTGCTGGAACACTGGCCATGTGCACATGGATATGAGCAGTGGATGATGAGAGTTGAGGGCTGGGAATGCTGTGTGTTCTACTGCTTCTCTGCTTGTCAGTTTTCTCTTGATAATCCCCATGTTCTGTCTGCACTGTAAAGTGTTGGTGGCGTTTGCCCATGACTGGCAACTGGGAAGCAAAGAGGGACACCCATGTTTCAAGGTGAACACAGGAAAGCAATCAATAATCAAAGTATGTGTCATACAAAAGTATGAATTGCACATCACATCAGAAAGGCAGAATAGGTAGATGTCAGTGACCTTGGATTGGACACGTGTCCCCCGAGGCCAGTGTGATACCAGAAGGAGAAAAATTTAACCCTGGGAGGATCAAAAAGAGAACAGGGAGGAGGAGAATTCTCAGCCATCAGAATATTTTTCTCAGAGAAAAGTGTGTTTAAAGTAACTGAGTTTATTTTACACTGGCACGATTACATATTTTGCCACCAGTTGAAATGGGGACTCACAAGGTAAGTTCAGTTATACAGAAAAAAACTTAAAGCTCCATTTTTCATAGCTGAGTTATGTAAAATTCATACCTCAATTAAAAGAGAAATTGTTATTTGTATCCTACTTGAGGTCATGTTAAGATAATCTATTCATATTTTAAAAAGTGGGAGTTAGATGATTTTCATTGAAGAGATACTTCTGTGCAAATACATTTTCTTTTGAACAACATTTACTTTTCAAACAAATGCTTAATAAGTATATCTGTGACTTTATCTTCCAAGGGTAAAAAATGGCCTAATGGGAGAAGAAAAATACCAGAATGACTTTCCTAATGTGTTTTCATAATAATTTTTCCTTAAACATAAAAGAAGTTACACTAATACATCTAACTCTAGATACAGACTGGAAAACTGAAAAACTAGATTATATAGCCAAGAGGAAATAACATCATGAAATACTCCTACTGATTTACTATATTACCTTTTAAATAAAAGAAATAGAAACAAATGTTAGGAATGTTCTTTCAAGAATGAGCTTTATGCTTGTGGTATGTCATTCTGGCTCTAAACATAACCTAAAAATGAAATGAAAAGAGGACATTTATTTGTTTTTATAGAAAACCAAAAACAGTTTGTTTTGTCACCTGCTTGATAATACTTCATTATGCCAGCTTTCTTTTTTTGTTTTTGAGTCTTTTTCTTGAGAAATAATGTCAAACTATAGAAAAGACACAAGAATAATACAGACAGCATCTGTGTACTTTTTACCCAGATTCACCTATTGTTACCTGTCATTTTTAATGACACTTTTCAAAATTTTAATATATTGAGTACTTAAACAAAAGTTAGTCATGCTGCATTGTTTTGTGTGTTTCATGGGCAACATCCCTGCTTCCAGGGAAGGACAGCTCTAGCCAGTCCACACAAGTCCTCTTTGGGCAACAGGAGCCAAATTGCCTTTCCTTTGTAATTCTAAGAGGGGCCACTCCACTTGTTGAAAGAAGAGTCAGTGAAGCTCCCAACTATTCTACCTAATGAATAAATTAAAAAACAATAAATAAATAAATGTGTTAGCAAGTAAATAAGTCTTAACAATAGGTATAAATTTTAAAAGTGAAAGTCCCATTTTCCAATCTCACTACTCCTTCTGCAACGGACAGTATCTGGTAAATCTTTCCAGAAAAATTCTACGGATGTACAAAGATGTATGGCCATCACTATAGCAATAGGTATATATTGGGTTTGCCAAAAAGTTAGTTTGGGATTTTCCCTAAGGTGTTATGGAAAAACCCAAACTAACTTTTTGGCAAACCCAATAGTTATAGGCATATATAGAATTATAAATACACTTGTAAGTGGAATTACAGATATAGATTTAGAAATCCTTTTCCATATATAGTCTAATGAGATTATACTGTATATACTCTTCTGCAGCTTGCTCTTTCCACGTAGCAATATATCTGAATTAGCTTGTGATATTAGGTCATATAGATCTGCCTCAGTCTTTTTAAAAGCTGCATAATATTTCATTGTGTGTATATGCCATAATTTTTTAATCCATACTACAAATGATAAGTATTTAATTTTTTTCTTTTTACCTTTTGCTGTTACAGAACTAACAAATATCCTTATCTTAACTGAGTTTCCGTAAAATAAACTTCTAGCAGGGTATTTGTGCATTTAAATTGTGATAATAATTGTTAAATAATTTTGATAATGGTTATTTGGTATTTCTTGTGTTTGGAACACAGTATGCATTCAGTAAATATTTGTAGAAGGAAGGGAGGGAAGGAGGTAGAAAAGGAGGGAAAGAAGTAAAGAAGGCTAGTCTCTTGGGGACAGTTTCCTTTACCTAAGTGAAGAAGAAGAGGGACCTTTCAGACAAGATTATGATTGCCTTTACTTACAAGTTTTCTACTATGCTTTATATCTTTGTATTTGCATACTTTTAAAATATTATGTAATTTTTATATCTTTCAGAGGCCAGCTTGACTCTTACTTCCTCAGGAAGAATATAACAAATAGAATGTTAAATATTTTTATTGTATGGTCCTGTCATACCCTAAACTTCTTCATCACACTTGCCTTTTCTTTCAATGTCTGTCTCCTTAGATCAGAAGCAAGAAGCACCATAAGGATGGAGACCGTGTCTGTCTTGTTTGTCAGTGTATTCTCTACATGAGGATGTCTAGGTGTTCAGCGTTTGTTAAAAGCAAAAAGGTGGCGGGGAGGAGAGAAGTAGAGAGAGGGAGACAGAGAGATAGGGAGAAATAGACACAGAGAGAGAAATTGAGAGAGAGAAAGGAAGGAAGGGAAGGAGCGATGGAGGGAGGGAGGAGAGGAGGGAGATGAGAAGGTTGATGATGCCAGGAGTTAGAGCTGTAAATGTGGGAGAAATAGGTAAAAATGAATGGTAAGAAAGAAAAAACTCACAGATATAAGAATCTCAGTATTTTGTGACTAGAATCGGGAAGCACTGGGTCATTTTTCAGCAAACCAAAGGAGTTGACCATAGCTTGGTCTCTGACTGCAGAGTGAAAGCTATGAGTGTTGGAAGGTCCAGAATGAGAAGGATTGTTTGGAGGACTTGTTTTTCCATGAAGTGGTGCAAAGAGAACTGGGAAAGGTAACACTGTAAAGGTGAAATATCTGCTTTCTATTCCTAATGCTGTGGGAATAGGAATATAATTACGATCATGAATCCATCAGAGAGGGGCCACTTGGAAATTGCACTGGACTCAAAGCTCATGTAATGTAAGAGTGTGAAGGTTATATGAGGTAGTTTTGCTTATTTTTATTTTAGATTAGAGTGTAATGTAGTGGAGACATTTATAAAACATTTCCTAGCTGAAATTTCTTTTTGAATCTACTACATTATAATTATATAGCTCTTTATCTGTATTTCTATATGTCTATATATACATACACAATATAATTATAATGCATAGAGACATTCACAGTCACAAATGAACCATCTTAAATTTAATACCATTCATAAGTGTTGTTAAACCTAAAAAATTAGGAAGTAGATTATTCAATTTATAAGCTTCTTGCTTTTTCTGTTTCACTCTCCTTTTTTGGGGCCATATGTCTCTTTTCACCAACATTGGAAAGTGGGTTCTTGAAAGGAGAGTAAATGAAATATTTAAATGATTAATAGTAGGTTGCACATTTTTTGTTCATTTTACTTATCAGTATTCTCATACTTATCAATATGCCTGATTGATGACTGATGCCAACAATAACAGAAGGTGAGATTCAAATTATACTCTAATAGGACCATTTGTTAACCTATGGAACATGCCTCATTTGGATTTCCTCTCAATTTATTCGAGTTAAATCAACAGGAGGCTGATGTTGCTCATACCTTGAAGAAGCAACTGGCAGAAAGTAGTGCTCGTGGAAAAGTTTCCTTTACAAGTTAGAAAAACATTTTGGCTTCATCCTACATATACTACACTCCAAGGTCTACTGCTACCGTTTTCCAAATTACTCACTGGCTTGATGAATGGCAGTTACAAGTAGTGCTTTTATTGCCATACACAGATGTTGTTGTTTTCCACAATTTTCATGAAGTAAATGGAGGGCTTTCATATAGAAAAACTCATTTTGGATGTAATAAAAGAACCTAGATTTCTACTTTTTAAAGATCCATACAACTCCTACATTTTTATTCTTATTTTGTAAAGAAAGTTTATTTAAAGAACCAGTCTTTCTTGGCATTGATAGAAAGCAGGTGTTACCTGATGGGATGAAGCCAGGAGGTTTAATGAGGAATAATAGAGAGTTAGAATAATCAAGTTGAGGGTCAGAAAAGGGTTAGAATTCTTATATACAACTGAGTAAAGCTAACAGTGTGTGTGTGTGTGTGTGTGTGTGTGTGTGTATCTGTGGGCATGTATGCAGAAAGAGAGAGAGAAAGAAAGAAAGAGAGGTTGAGAGGGAGTGGATGATGAAAAGGAGATGAAAATAAGGAAACGTGTGAAAATATTTCATGATAAAATTTTTTTTTTCATGATAAAATTTAATTCTACAAATGATTTGGGATTACCTACATTTAAGTTTATTTCAGTTGTTTGAGTTTCACAAAGTGTGTGAGACTTTTAAATTAGGGCTTATAACTCAATATAAAGAAATGTAGGGGGCTTCCCTGGTGGCGCAGTGGTTGAGAATCTGCCTGCCAATGCAGGGGACACGGGTTCGAGCCCTGGTCTGGGAGGATCCCACATGCCGCGGAGCAACTAGGCCCGTGAGCCACAATTACTGAGCCTGCGCGTCTGGAGCCTGTGCTCCGCAACAAGAGAGGCCGCGATAATGAGAGGCCCGCGCACCGCGATGAAGAGTGGCCCCCACTTGCCACAACTAGAGAAAGCCTTCGCACAGAAACGAAGACCCAACACAGCCATAAATAAATACATAAATAAATAAAATAAACCCAAAGTTTAAAAAAAAAAAAAAAAAGTAAGCTGAAATATTTAAAAAAAAAAAAAAAAAGAAATGTAGGGATGAATTTCTTGGAAAAGTTTCCAAGGACTTTTTGTATAACTATACTCTTTGCTATTTGAGCACCTTACTATATCCAGAAACTTAAGGTTGTTTTGGGGGAAAAAAAAGTTTACATTTTGTTATATAACATGACTTTGTAAATCAATAGGACTCTTGCCTTGTGTATAATTATTTATACTAGCAAAACTTTACAGTGAAATCTGAACAATATTCATAGTTATTACTTTCTCCGCATATGTCCCCTTCCTCCACACATGCATGGCCTTCCCCATTATCAATATCCCTCAACAGAGTGGTTCATTTGTTACAACTGATGAACCTCATTGACACACTGTGATCACCCAAAGTCCATACTTTGCATTATGGTTAACTCTTGGTGGTGTGCATTCTATGGGTTTGGACAAATGTATAATGACATGTACCCATCATTATAGTATCATACAGAGTATTTTCACTGCCCTAAAAATCCTCTGTTCTCTGCCTTTTCATCACTCTCCACTGCCCCCCAACCTCTGGCAACTACTGATCTTTTCACTGTCTCCATAGTTTTGCCTCTTCCAGAATGTCATATAGTTGGTATCATATAGTATGTAGCCTTTTCAGATTGGCTTTTTTCACTTAGCAGTATGCATTTAAGTTTCTTCCACATCTTTTCATGGCTTGATAGCTCATATCTTTTTAGTACTGACTAATATCCCACAGTTCATTTATCCATTTACCTACCGGAGGATATCTTGGTTGCTTCCAAGTTTTAGTAGTTGTGAATAAAGCTGCTGCAAGCATCTGTGTGCAGGTTTTTCTGTGGATGTAAGCATTCAGTTCTTTGGGTAAATATCAAGGAGTGGTCTGATGATTTTTTAATGGTGCTTTGAATGTTTACAACTTTCCCTATTTTTTGTTTATATGGCATTAGTGGAATTTTTTATAATTTCTATTTTATGTTTAACAGTATGTTTTGGTAACTTTTCAGTGATACCTAGCCTGTCTATATATTTGCCTGTTGGTATGCCACATTCTGTGACTTTTTGTGACCGTATCCCTGTACCCACTAGTGGATTTTTGTCTGGTAAAATAATGATTTTGTTTTAATAGTTCATAAATGACCCTCAAAATGATAAAGTGCAAAGAAGCCAAAAATTCTAAACTGTCTTTGAACAAACCAAATGCATTTTAGTAGTTATTTCCTTCTTTGAATCATATCCGGCCAACATTTTACCCATGGGAAGTTTCTTGAAACTTTACAAAAGGCAGAATAATACTCATTAATATCTGTGGATTTTCAGGTAATTTGCATATTTATTTAATCTTTATATTTTATGAGGTAGTTCTAATTTATTAATTGAAGAGATTTCAGTTCCCCTTTGTAGTGCCTCTTTCTGATCACATTAACTTCTTTGATTTAATAGAAGCTTTAATAAAAATAAATAACATCAGCAAGATGCAGAGGGAAATGAGAGTCTGCTCTCTGTTCACGGAAGACATTACACTGGTTTCACAGGAATGAATTCCCCTGAACTCATCTGAACCCCCAATCCACCCCAACGGGACATAGTGCTGAAGTAGTAAAAAGATGCACATTTAAGGAAAAGAGAGCAATTTTTTCCAGTTTTATTGAGATATAATTGACAAATAAAAATCATATCTATTTAAATGTAAAATATGATGATTTGATCTACATATATATTATGAAATCATTACCACAATCAGGCTAATTACCATGTCCATCACCTCACATACTTTTTTTGATGAGAGCACAAGATCTATTCTCATAGCAAATTTCAAGTATACTATACAGTATTGTTAACTATAGTCATCATGCTGTACATTAGATCCCCAGAATCTATTCATCTTATAACTATTTGTCTTATACTCTATGACTAATATCTCCCCATTCCTCCCTCACCCCCCACTCCACGGCCCCTAGCAACCACGATTCTACTCTTTGCTTCTGTGAGTTTGGCTATTTTAATTAAGATTTCACATATAAGGGAGATCATACAGTACTTGTGTTTCTGTGTCTGGCTCATTTCTTTTAGTGTAATGTTCCCAGGGTTCATCCATATTGTTGCACATGGCAGAATTTCCTTCTATTTTATGGCTTAATAATGTTTCATAATTATAATTTTATGTCTGAATAATTATATATATATATATATATATATATATATATATATATATACTGCATTCCCATCAGCAGTGTAGAAGGGTTCCCTTTTCTCCATATCCTCTCCAACACTTATCTCTTAACTTTTTGATAATAGCCATTTGAACAGGTGTGAGGTGATATCTTACTGTGGTTTTGATTTGCATTTCCTGATGGTTAGTGATGTTCAGCACCTTTTCATATACCTGTTGGCCATTTGTATGTTTGTTTTAAAAAATGTCTGTTCAGATTGTTTGCCCATTGTTTTTAACAGGATTATTTGTTTTTTCGCTGTTGAGTTGCATGAGCTCCTCATATAATTTGGGTATGAACTTCTTATCAGATATATAGTTTGAAATTATTTTTCTCCCCAAAGAGTAAATTCTAACAAAATGGTAGGCTAATTTGATATCTAAAGAGAAATAGCCACTTCTCGTTTTTGTCTCCCATTCTATCCCATGTCTTTCCTGTGACACTGATTACATTCTTCCTTACATTATAGTAATTTGCACTTACATCTTCTCTCCTTCACATTTAAAATTTTTCTTAAACTCACTGTTGCTAAGCCCAGTGCCTTAATGATAATAGTACAGAATGTATGTTGGTCTAATTAATCAATACAATTTAAAGACCTTTTATCAGAATGGACTTAAAGCTAAAAAGTCCTTTGGCACCTTATTCTCAATACTATACAATCTAAAAAAGTGACATAAGATCCTTTCTAAATGTAAACCCATGGTTTGTGTTCAGTGATAATTATAAAGTCTTTTTATACCCGGGTCCCTGTCTTAAATCTAGTGATTAGCCCAGAAACTTGCTGGCAGGAGGGTTTCATCAGTCATGGTTCAGTTGCTCTGGGTGGCCTATAAGCATTATGTCATTATCAGCTGCAGGATGAGCTGGTCACACTATTTGTAGGTTCACTAAGTTGTTCTATCAGCTCTCCAGAAGTAAATGCAAATAAACGGGTTCCAAACCCCTTCAGAACACACTGTAAATCTTTGTAACTTCATGGCCAAATGGTAAACCGCAGGACCACATGACTCAATTCCCTTGAGACAGTCATGTTATTCCTGTCAGACTTTTCTTCCCTCATTCATCAGCTGGAGGCTTTCATCTCCTTTTAAAGTCATGGCCTTTCAAGTAGGGGTGAAATTACACCTGTCAGTAATAAATGTGCCCAGTACTCTCTATCATTCTGTCATTTCACAAAAGATATTAAAAGGAAGCATAGCTTATTCCAAATTCAGTTAGCAACACTTTTTTCGTTTCTCCACAGTACTTTTCAATACCTTCCAGTTATGTAATTGTTGAGAGAATTTAAAACATTCTCGCGTAAGATGGTTTTAAAAATATTCCCCTAAATCGGGGAACCTTGAGGAAATCAGCTTCCATGTGAGCTATACATTATATTCAGTAACTGCATTAAACTTATTTGACAGAAAGATTTAACTGTGTACATAATCTACAACGGCAATCTAAATGTGTCCCTCAGCACACTTGTTCTGTTTATTTTTTCTACCTTACCCTCTGATAACTTTGTGTTTGCCCATAATACCATACAGCAGGTGCACCTGGACAGTCACCATTTTATTTACATAGAGAACAAAGTTAATGTTTTATCAAATGCAGGTCACACCTGGGTTGAGACATTAGTAGGAAGCAGGGTTCAAGTCAAAATTGCAACTTGCTTTCAGCCTGATATTTGAACTCCATTGAGCAAACTCTCTTGAGTTCTCTTGAAAGTTCTGAGGACTTGGTCTCATAACTCCCCATTTACTGAAGGATGAAAGGGAAGCCTGGAGACTGAATACATTACTCGTAGTGCTACCACTCTCTATGGTAGGTCTGGATCTAAGCAATGAGAAAAACCGAATTGTGTCATTATTGCCCGTACCATGAACTCCATACACTGTCCCAGGTAGAGAATTCTTGAAATACAAATCTATTTGGTCTGATGTACATGAGGGTGAGGGAAAAAGTTTGGGTCAATATCCTAACACTCAACTAGGTAAATGAATGAATATTGTGTGAACTTCACAAGTCACTGATAATGGTCCTACTATAAAGAGTTTTTGTTGTAGTTGTTGTTATCCGTCAAGGAGAAAGTATGTGCCAGTTGTTCTTAGATTAGTGATACTGTGAAGAAGACACGAATACAGTTATCCACCACAATTTTTAGCAAAAAATTGTATTTTACTTTTTTCAGAACACAAAGGAAATATATAATTCTTCTGTCTCTGTAACTTGTTTCTTACCCTGTGTTGTCCATTTTCTTATTTCCCCTAAGGAGAAAAAAAAACACAGTAAACTAAAAAAACAGAACCTAAAACTTAGTGAAAAGGGTGGATTGACTCAGCATGTTACTAATCTAAAAAATTTATGCCAAAGGCACAATGCAAATTTAATTTGTCTGGAAATGATTACATTAGAGTCTGATGAGAAAAAATCTGAAGTATCTATTTGAAGCTTTATCAGCTAATATCCTATTTATAGAAACAACCTCAACCACATATAAGGCTAAAAATGAATTACTATTATTTAATGTGATGTGTTTTTTGATTCTTTTTTAAATTTTTATTCTCTATTGGAGTATAGCTGATTTACAATATTGTGTCAGTTTCAGGTGTACAGCAAAGTGATTCAGTTATACATATACATGTATCTATTCTCTTTCAGATTCTTTTCCTATATAGGTTATTACAGAATATTGAGTAGAGTTCCTTGTGCTATACAGTAGGCCCTTGTTGATTATCTATCTTATATATAGTAGCATATACATGTTAATCCCAAACCCCTAATTTATCCCTCCCCCCCAATGTTTCCCCTTCAGTAACCATAAGTTTGTTTTCTAAGTCTGTGAGTCTATTTCTGTTTTGTAAATAAGTTCATTTGTATCATTTTTCTAGACTCCACATATAAGTGATATCATATGATATTTCTCTTTTTCTGTCTAACTTACTTCAGTTAGTATGGTAATCTCTAGGTCCATGCATGTTGCTGCAAATGGCATTATTTCATTCTTTTTATGGCTGAGTAATATTCCATTGTATATATGTACCACTTCTTTTTTATCCACTCCTCTGTCAATTGCTTCTGTTTATCTGTAGGTTGCTTCCATGTGTTGGCTATTGTAAAGAGTGCAGCATTGAACACTGTGGTGCACGTATCTTTTTGAATTGTGGTTTTCTCCGGATATATGCCCAGGAGTGGGATTTCTGGATCGTATGGTAACTCTATTTTTATTTTTTTAAGGAACCTACATACTGTTCTCCATAATGGCTGTACCAATTTACATTCCCACCAACAGTGTAGGAGGGTTCCCTTTTCTCCACACGCTCTCCAGCATTTATTGTTTGTAGACTTTTTGATGATGGCCATTCTGACCCATGTGAGATGATACCTCATAGTAGTGTTGATTTGCATTTCTCTAATAATTTGCAATGTTGAACATCTTTTCATGTGCTTTTTGGCCATCTGTAAGTCTTCTTTGGAGAAATGTCTATTTAGATTTCTGCTAATTTTTTTTTTAATTGGGTTGTATGTTGTTTTGATATAGAGCTGCACAAGCTGTTTGTATATTTTGGAGGTTAATCCCTTGTTGGGTACTTCATTTGCAAATATTTTCTCCCATTCTGTAGGTTGTCTTTTCATTTTGTTTATGGTTTCCTTTGCTGTGCAAAAGCTTTTATGTTTAATTAGTCCCATTTGTTTATTTTTGATTTTATTTTCACTACTCTAGGAGGTGGATCCAAAAAGACATTGCTGAGATTTATGTCAGAGCGTTCTGCCTATGTTTTCCTCTAAGAGTTTTATAGTATCCGGTCTTACATTTAGATCTTTAATCCAGTTTGAGTTTATTTTTGGGTATGGTATTAAAGAATGTTCTAATTTCATTCTTTTACATGTAGCAGTCCAGTTTTTCCAGCACCACTTAATGAAGAGACTGTCTTTTCTCCATTGTATATTCTTGCCTCCTTTGTAGATTAGTTGACCATAAGTATGTGGGTTTACTTCTGGGCTTTCTTTCCTGTTCCATTGATCTATAAATCTGTCTTTGTGCCAGTACCATACTGTTTTGATTAGTGTAGTTTTATAGTATAGTCTGAAGTCAGGGAGCCTGATTTCTCCAGCTTTGTTTTTCTTTCTCATGGTTGCTTTGGCTTTTCGGGGTCTTTTGTGTTTCCACACAAATTTTAAGATTTTTTCTTCTAGATCTGCAAAAAAATACCATTGGTAATTTGATAGGGATTGCATTGGATCTGTAGATTGCTTTGGGTAGTATAGTCATTTTCACAATATTGATTCTTCAAATCCAAGAACATGGTATATCTCTCCATCTGTGTGTGTCATCTTTGATTTCTTTCACCAGTATCTTATAGTTTTCTGAGTACAGGGCTTTTGCCTCCTAAGGTAGGTTTATTCCTAGGTATCTTATTCTTTTTCATGCTATGGTAAATAGGATTGTTTCCTTAATTTATTTTTATTGTCTTTCATTGTTATATGTATAGAAATGCAACAGATTTCCATGTATTAATTTTGTATCCTAAACTTTACTGAATTCATTGATGAGCTCTAGTAGTTTTCTGGTAGCATATGTAGGATTTTCTGTATACAGTATCATGTCATCTGCCAACAGTGACAGTTTTACTTCTTCTTTTCCAATTGGATTCCTTTTATTTCTTTTTCTTTTCTGATTGCCGTGGCTAGGACTTCCAAAAAAATGTACTGTGTTCTGTGGAATCTCTTTATCTATATAAATAATTTGTGAAAATTGAGTTATTCCTGTTTCTTTACCCAGATAATCCTTATACTAAATAATTCTCTGTGGTTTAAAGTGTTCTAATACTATTTCCACTTAAATAGCTATTGAACAATCCTCTCAATTAGGTGCAAATTGCCTCTGAACACCCCAAACCCTAACATTGCGGCCTTGGGCTATCACTCCAAGTCTTCTTCCATTTAATGCATGGTTCTTAAGAAGCTTGTTTTTCTGTTTCATTAACCTTTAGAAGATAAGACGCACCAACACAAAACAATTAAGTACAATAGCAAGAAAGTAAAAACTAACAGCGAAGGAGAGAAAGGAAAATAACAGTGACGTGCTAGACATTTTATTAGGCTCTTTCACATTTAATGCTCACAACCTTACATGAGGTACATTACTTATTTCACAAATAAGTACATGAGGTACATTACTTATTTCACAAATAAGTAGGCTAAGGCATAAGACATGCAATTTTCCTCAAGGATAGTAAGCAACAGAATTGGGATATTAACTCAGGATATTTTACCTTAAACCAGTGGGGAAAATTCAGAAGGATGACATAAGTCACCTATACAGTGAGTGTAAATGTTGTCTAGTGTTTGTCAGAGCATGAAGTAGAGAATTCATTTTAGGGAGAGCCATAGAAATGGTTAAAATATACCAAGCTTTGTCATTGGTATCATGTCTTTTGTGGAACCTCTCATTTTCTAAAGATAATTAATATATTATTTTACATATTTTTGTTGTCATTGCCTGAATCATTTAACTCTAAAACTGATGTGGCCCCTCGGGTGTCTCAAATAAATTTAAATAACTCAGTTCCTTAAACTCAATTCATTATAATCCCAAATTACATTATTTCCTTCACTCTCTGTCCAAAACTCGGTCACATACATAATGCCAATCAGGATAAACAGAAGCACTTGTCTCCTGCCCCATTTCAGCTGGCTTTTATGTTTTACTGATATGCACCCCTACCATGTAGCAGTATTTTACAAAATGCAATCCACAGGTTACCTCCATGAGAATCACCTATGTTGCTCTTTGTAGAAAGCTAAATCAGGTCATCAGGGACGGGGGCTTAGGCACTTAAATCTGAGAACCACTGTCTTTCAGTTCAACATCATTTCCCTATGTACATATAATGGTGGTGTTTTGCACTGACTGCATTTTACAATCCATCTACACCTACAAAGACAAATGATTGCCCAAAACGCTGTTAACTGAGACAGAAGTGATGGGGAAAAAAAAGGTCTGTCTTTGGTTTATAACTCCGAACACTGTTGGCCATTCTCTTCCTATTCCTTTGCCAAAAAAAGCAGGCCGGAACATATTTGATTCATTCTCTCCAATTATTTTAAGCTATTACTGTTGTTTCCCAATTAGTATGGAATTGGGTTTTGTTAATTGATGCTATTATTCATGGGCCCCTGTCTTATTTGTTAAGTACATTTGTGATCTGTATTCCATTTTTTCTCTCCGTATATATAACAAATCATCCATTTACAAGTTAGGTTTACCCCAACAGATTGTTAATGTCAGTTTACACTGAAATTATGATATTCTTCCTCTCTTAATGAGAAGAGTTTTGATTAAAATTAACTGCTATCTTAGAATATTTTAAGTCTCAAGGGATGATTCAAAACACATAGAGTGTTCCTGACAGAAAGTGTCCTAGGAAGAGCATTTGTATGACTAATAGTGACCAGGTCCCTGTAGCTCTATATTTAATACAGATGACAGAGGTACATGGCAGTGGGGAGGCATTGTCTCTAAATTAAAGGCACTTCTACTGAAAAAGGAGATCTTGATGTAGCAGATATCACAGATACTCTAATTAGAGAAGATGGCTCTGATTTGATATGGGTGATGGGTAAGAACTGGGGCCAGGTCTTCTGCTGGAAAAGCATGTGTCACTGTGTCCTTGGAAGCCTAGCTGCACTCCTGAAAAGTTAGGAGGCAAAGTTCATGTAGTTTGTTTGACAGAGAAGTTAGGTAATATGGGACAATGCTTTTTCTTTTAACTTGTAAGAATAAATGCTGTCAATTTCTGGCAATATGGCTCTTTTTAAATATGGTTACAAGTCAAATTTAAATGAGTTAGGGGCAAATTAGGGGTTTGGGATTAAGAGATACAAACTACTATCTATAAAATAGGTAAGCAACAAGGATATATTGCACAGCACAGGGAATTATGGCCATTACCTTGTAATAAGTTTTAATGGAGCATAGTCTGTAAAAATACTGAATCACTATGCTGTACACCTGAAACTAATGTAATATTGTAACTCAACTATACTTCAGTAATGTGTTACCTTATTGCATTGAATGTCAGTTACCTGGATTTCAGCATTAATAGATCTTTACTTTAAAACTAAATAATAAAATTTCTAGTTATACCCTGCCTATAAAAAAGTAGATGAGTTAGTCCCATTTACCAAAAGTTTTGAAAAAGCATTGCATACGCATGCTATTAAAATGTTGTTTGACATTGACATGTTTTGAAATATTTTCTGATCAGAAGAGAAAAACATGATTTTAAGGTCAACAAGAAGAAGACACCTTTGCTTGCACTTGTACCAAAACTTGATGAACTATTTTTAACTATAGACTCAAGTTTCCCATTTCTTTATTAATATATTTAAATGTTTATCAACTAATTATATTTTAAATACCATATTCTATTATGGATTTCCTCAATGGTAAAGAGTATTAAAAGTTCATTTGTATTTTAATAGTATACTTTACTTGAAAATCTCTATATTTTTATTTCATTAACTCTTTCCTTCTCTCTGTGTAGTCAAATTTTGGCTAATACTGAGAACTGAAATTGCTACTATTTACTAATATGAACAAATTATTGTACTAGGCTTTAGAAATCCTGATTTGAGCTTAGGGAACTGTAAACAGAGTGCAGAATTTAGAAATCGTTGGCCATTTACTGGTCAAACATTGTTCATTGGCTAGGTAAATAATGATATGGAAGCAAACTTGTACAAGTGCAAAGTAAATAACAATGTGTTTACTTTTTTCTAATATTTCCATCTATTTATTACAAAGTATTATGGGTTATTGGAAGTCAAACTTCTTTACAAAGTAAATCTTTAGGAATACTTTAATGCCTAACTGCAATGTGTCTGCTTTAGAATAGAAAACTGACACCACTGATTCACCCTAGGTGGGCATGCATCTTGGTATTTTCAGCAATGTTAGCTTAGAAGTAATTTCTGTCTCCCCTGTTTCACTCAGCAACCTTTACAAGACCTGAAGGACATTATTGAAAAAACCACATTATTGCTTGTGGGCATGGAGTAGAGTAGGTTTAGGTGGGTGGGTATCTGGGCCCTCACTATCTCCTTCAAAGTAGAGCAGTCTGAGGGTTACTCTCAACGCCATTCCTTCAGCTGCTTGGGAGCTGGTAATTAGCCTTAATTATCCACTGCTTAGTTACTAACCCTCTCCAGGAAAGGGGAGCTATTTCCTCTGATTGGTTAATACAACCTCAGATGTCTAAGAGTTAACCTCACGTAAAATTATAACAAATATCACATTGTATTGTATTATGTTTTATCATATTCTATTTTCATGTAAGTTTTGTTTGTGTGTCTTCCCAGGTAAACTGTAAACTATTCATTTTGGGTGTGAAGACTGGAACCAGGCCAAAGTAGCTCTCTTTTGTTGAGCCCTAGCCTTCTGGCTGCCCCCAAACATATAAAATTACAATGAAGGGTTAAGAATCCGTTATAACCTATAAGCATCTTATGGTTATGTTAACGAAGGTCAAGCCTGGAAGAAATAAGCTTTTACTCTTTCAGGATTTTGAAGAAAAAATAAGAGGTCGAGCAAGGTTTACTTTTGGAATTAAGAGGTAGGAGGTATTGTATGAAGTCAAGTTATATTTAAAGAAAAAAGTATTATCTGCAACATGTAAGATTTTTATCTCATGAGCATGTAAGTAAAGAGAGTAAACAGTTTTTCTTAAACAGACACAGGACTGAAGGACAACCAAGCAAATAAGTAATTTGATAATAGTTAAATATTAAGTCTTTCAAGTTTGTGATCAAGTATTCTTATATTCAAAATTGTACCATGGATACAAAAAAGTTAAGGACCTCTGCTGTGTTAGAAAAGAATTAGAGATATATAAAAGTAATTTAGAGGTGAAATCATATTAGGTAAATATCCATGAAGTCTTAGAAGATAAAATGGAAGCACAAACCAAAATCATATAAAAATAGTTGAAGTAGCAGGAAGGGAGTTCTTTCTGAAGGGTCTTGCAGCCAGATCAGTCACATGAACTCTGATTATTTCCATGATTTTTATTACTAATAAACTAAAAAAAAATACATCAGTTTTTCCCAATTCAATTGAAGAGGAGATAGCTAATAACAAGTGGATTTTTACTTATTGTAGTTAGAGTAGGGTTTACTATATTATAAATAGAACAAACTACTAGTTAAGAGCTTAAAATAAGTACCTTCTAATAGCAGAAATGAAATAAAATTTTTATTTAAAGCACAGGTGAAACTCATAATAAAAGTTATTTATTGAAAATAGAGGAAGTGTGACATCTATATATGTAATACTTATTACTCTTTTGGGGGACCCAATTTATTATTCCAGGAGGACCCAATTCCAGCGTGTGTGTGTGTGTGTGTGTGTGTGTGTGTGTCTGTCTGTCTGTGTGTGTGTGTGTCTGTGTGTGTGTGTAGGCTTCCTCACACCAATGAGCAATTCTTAGACACCAGTACATGTCCAAGAATTTGACTTAATTCTGACCTATCTACTTGGAGATAGCATCAGATTACACAGGTAAAGGGCTCAGTCACACAAGACCACTCTTCACTTCAGATGCCAATTACAAGTCCAGTTTGTTACCTGTACTTCTGACCCACTGACTATATAAATCAGTGGTTCACATGACCCCTTCCCTGGGTTTGGTTAATTTACTGGAACAGCTCACAGAATTCAGGAAAACCCGTTTACTCACTAGAGTCCTGATTTATTACAAAGGATATTACAGGATATGGATCAACAGTCAGATGAAGAGATATATAGGGTGAGGTCTCAGGCAAAAGAGTTTCCATGCTCGTGGAGCTTGGGGCTTGGCATAGTGACACCTGGAAGTGATCTGGTTCCCCAGCCTGAAGGCTCTCTGAACCCCCTCCTTTTGGGTTTTTATGAAAGCCTCATTACATAGGCATGACTGATTAACTCATTGGCCATTGGTGATTGATTCAACCTCAAGCTCCTCTCTCCTCCCTGGAAATCATGGTGGGGGGAACTGAAATTTTCAACCGTCTAATCACATGGCTGGTTCTCCTGGCTACCAGCCCTCATCCTTAGTACTTTACAAAAGTCATCTTCCATAATATGAATGTAGACTCAATTGTGATGGAAAGGGGTTTGTCAAGAATAACAAAACACCCATTTCATCTTTGTGGCTCTGAGGCACTTTCAGGGACTGAGGATAGGAGACCAAATATTGTCGTAAAAGTTGTTCTTATTCTTCTTATTGCTTAGGAAATTCCAGGTGTTTTGGGAGCTGTGAGCCAGGAACTGTGGATGAAGATCAAATATATATGAGAAATATATTTTGGTCATCTGAATGACCAAGTCTATATTTATTTCTTATAAATCATGATATCACAATTACTAAAGTGATCTTTGGTTACCTTTCAGTTTTGCAAAGTCATTCAGAACTCAGGGACAATTTTATTAGAAGGTAATTGATTGACTTGTCTGAACCTGTGAAAATACAAACTAGATATGAAAAGAATTACCTATACAGCATTAAAATCCAGTGAGAATCAGTTTACCACCAAAGGAAATAATTGGGAAAGATCCCTACTCCAGTTTACGCTTCATTGTGATATGTTAGGGATACATCGCTTATCAAAACTCGTTGAATCAAAATGCCACAAGGTCGCAGTGGCCTGCTCAAGGCAGTGGCCTTTCAGAGGGCACTGAAGGCCCTTTAGAGTTGACATTCTATTTCTATCTTGTATTTTTCGATAATTGAACTTCCTGTTTAGACACATGGCGTTTTCTGAATACATTTAATGTTGGAAAACATTTAATTACTCATTTCCTTAACCTTTATTATCTTCTTCAATCCTAAAAGAAGGAAAGAAGAAAATATTATATTTAATGTGCCAGCCACCCAACTAGATGCCTTACACATATTATGTATCTAGAATGTCGTTAAATATTCAACAGATATTTAGTACTCTTGAAGGACTGAAATACAGTATATTTTCCTTCATCTCAAAACACAGTGCAAACAGATCTTTACTAAGCACCTATTAAACCTCTCACTCTCTAAGCTCCTATCACTCTCTGTGACAGTTGATTTGATTTGCCTACGTAAAATATCTGTCCACATATGCATTTTATGTTTAGGCATATATTCCAGGGCGATTGCGTCTAATACAATGATTTCATAATATTTTTTCTCTATTGCAGTGGTCTAAGCTGAGGTTGAGAGAATTTGTCATGATGCTGTTAGCAGTCCATTTTCTACTATAAAAATGACTAAATGATCTGTAAACTTATTGTTTTCCAATTTCCATATAAACATTTTGATATATTAATGAAAAATGCCATTAGTGGTCAAAAGCATTGAGAGAATGAGATAATATAGAGTTGTGGAAACAATTTTAAAATATGTGATATAAAATACAAAGCATTTTGTTACTGTTATTGTTCTTAGGTTGAATGCTATGTATTTTCACAAGTTACATTTATGAAAAAAGTTACAAAAAAATCCATGCAACAGTACACACTTGTCTCAACACCTGTAGGCAGAGTACAGTGGTCAAGGCTGTGCAGTGAATTTACAGATAAGAATCTTTGGGGTTGAATGTTTGCCATCACCCTTGCTTATTGATAAGGGCAGTAATACAATGTATAACTTTATTTATGGGTGGCTTATCAGTGAATGACTCCAGAGAAGAATGAAAAGAACAATTTGTTGAAAAAGGGGTGACTACAGAGGTGCCAGGGATGTCTTGGTAATGAAGGAGGTGTTGTTCTGCTCTCAGAGATAACACAGGAAGATTTCTGAAAGGGCTTTGTGATTGAGAGCTATTGTGACTTTATTCAAAGATGTTCATAAAACAGTTTTGAAATGAATTTAATAAATCTTTCATTTGTATTTTCTGTTTGATCTACGACTGAGTGAACTTAGACTACGTTACTATTGCTTCAGGGGGATGGCTTTATTCCTGATGCCATACTGATAAATTCAGGCTGGACTCCTCATTCCTGTCATCATTCTCATCCCTTGATTTAATTAGTTCTTTGAGGTCATGTTTAATCAACTTTACACTGACTGACTGATAGTCTCTCCTGTCTCTTTTGTATCCTTAAATCTGTGCCCTTTAGGAAGTCAGAGCCCTGGCTTTACAGCAAAGTAGATCTGGGTTCAAATTTTGGCCTAGCTACTTTCTAGCTATGAGATTTTTGGCTATTTATCCTCTATAAACCTTACTTTCCTAGTATATAAAATAAGAAAAATGATGTCTGCCTTTGGGGGTTGGGTTGTGATGAAGACTAAATGACACAAGTATTTAGAGCACTTGGCCTACATTGTTTAGGTAAATTGGAGCTATTTCTGTGACTGCTACTTCCAGGCTCTGGAACTGTCTCAACAGCTCTATCTACTTCAACAAGTGAGTCACCTTTAGTAAAGTCACTGACACCCTTTTCTAGTGGTCCCCATGAGTATTTCCAGTGGAGAGCTTCCCTCCTTCAATTATTGCCTTAAATATTTGGTATATTATGAAAAATATTTTTTTTTCCGGGATCCAGCTATGGGTGTGAAGCCACATCAGTTTTATCCAAGATGCTTTGAAATGTGTGCTGTGAATGTTGCCACTTGAAGGTGACTTCTTCCCTTTTCCCAAGGAGTAAGCTTGAAACCTGTTTAAGAGAGTAGTTACATTATGAAGACTTATGGAAGATTAAATACCAGATTCTAAAAAAAATTGCTTTTGGACTCACTGAGTAAAAAGCTCAACTAATAGTTAGACAAACATTGAAGATCCTGGGGTGAAGGAGATAAGGACTCTTTCTAGAAGATCTTAGTTGTAATTATTTGCTTATAAATAATTAATACAGTATGATAAGTGCTTCAAATGAGATGTCAACCCAGTGCTGGGGCGTGCAGAAAAGGCAGATATTTGGCCTGGATCTTTAAAGAAGTGAGAATTTTCTAGGACATTGGGGGAAGTGTGGGCTGCTGAGGGGAATGTATTAAGGAAAAAGACTTTTATAGTCTTAGAGTGAAGCATTGTGTTAGGAATGTTTTTGTGGACAAAGAAGGCACTTAAAGTTCAATACTACAAGCTGAGAATGCAGAAGTAAGTTGGGGTCAGATGCTAAAGGCCTTGAGTGTCATGCTTAGAAAGTCAGTCTCTTTCCTGTAAGGTTGGGGAACAATTGCGTTCTTTAATACAAAGATCTGCCATGATCATTTTTATTAGAATAGTAATTCTTCTGGTCATGGAAGAGGAGAAACTGATAGTGGGAGACTAATTGGGAGACTGTGACAATAGTCGGGTGAGAGGGGATGTAAGATGAGGAAGGGCATTGAATAGGAATACAACAGTCCAGGTGTACTGTGACCTATACAGGGAAGCTTCTGTTTTCTTCTTCGCATCAACATGGAATGATTTTGCCTGCACCATGGCCCTACTATCTGGATCAGGCCATCCTCAGATGAGTTAGATCAGAGAATGTTGATCAGCATTCTGTTTCAAATCTCAGTATGCCAAAATGTTCTTTCTTAGATAAAGACTTTTACATAGGCATGTTTTCTAAAACCATCTTGTCTCGTAATATGTTAACTTTGCCAGTCTTTATAATTTTTCTTATAGATATGTTTTTAACAATAACTTGCATTTCAGGTTGAGATAGCACAGCGAATTCATATTTAAAGCACCACCTCTGCTTCAAAAAATAGCAGTGAAAGATGAAAATAAAGAATATCTAAAAGATATAGCTGGACTCAAAAGCAAGATCAGTATCTCTATAGACCCAAAACATGGTTTGGGTCACATGGTCTAAAAATCTCTATGTAATACTTGAAACTAGAGAGAGTGGGCTTACTGCTTCATGTCTGGGATGGGAATGACTCTTGCCTATTCTGGTGCCTCTCAGGAAAGGAGGTTAGAATTATGGTTGTGATTGTGAGCCTGGGACTATGGCATTATAAGACACTGTAGGTCAAAGTAGGCAAGAATACCAATACATCACTTTTGTTTTTTTTTTAATTGAAAATGAGTCAAGTTGCTCATTGGCTTAGTGGTTAAAACCTGTGTTATCACTGATATACCACAAAGAAGGACCTATTTTATTGTCTGATTCTGGACTTAACTCATTAGGAGCCTAAGTGGAAACAACTAAAATACAGAAGAATAAGAAGGGCTTATAATAGGTGAGAGAGAGAGAAGTGAGAAAGAAAAGGTGGAGGAGAGAGGGGATTCCTTTCATTCAAATGAACTTGCAAGCCAAGATTCCAAAGTATATGAGCAAACTTAATGTTAAGAAACACAGCCAACAAACTAGGTAAATGTTCACAAGAATGCACCCAAGATGAAATTAATTTTAGGGAATAGTCTGATAATAATATTCATGACAAAAATTAAGAAACAAAAAAGGCAGAAAGGAAATAAAAATAATTAGATATGAATAGAGCCAAGTTACAGTTTTGGAAATACAACTATTTTTATTGAAGTTAATAAAAGTATTAGATGGAATAAATTCTAGATTGAACATCATCTAAGAGAAAATTAGTGAACTGGATGATTGGACTCAGGAACTCACCCAGAATGTAGCACAGAGAGGCAGAGAGATGGGAAGTATAAAACAACCAAGAGATATGGAGGATAGATTGAGAGGCTCAACATATTTTCAGTAGGACTTCCAGCAGTTAATGGAAGTAATGGAACAAAAGCAATATTTGTTATTTGTCTGTTTTTTTTTTTTTTTTTTTGTGGCAGAGAAAAGGAAAACACTGACTAATGGTAGAGTAAAATTATTTCAAATTCAACCTCATCAGTCTGCATCTGTGAAAGTTGCATGTGCCAGACATTATAGCAGTTATCAGAACTGTGCTGTCTTTAAAGATATCTTAAAAGGAAAATTTGCAGCCTGCTCTAAATTTGTCTTCTACTTTGTAAATTGGTGAATACCATTGTTTTAAAAACTGTAGCTTGAGTGATAACTAAATTTAGAAGAGTGCAAGTTTTAAATAAATTATGAGATAATAAACTTAAGAAGTATTATGTTTTGGAATGCTTTAGAAAAGACCTTAGTGGCAACTATAACATTGATATTATTCTAGTCATATTTTGTTCAAGGCAAATGAAAGACATAAACTTATTTTTTAATAGCAAAAGCTTTGATAACCACCACTTCAGTAGATCTACAGTTCAGTGATAGTTGGTGATCATAATCCTAACTCTAAACACATTCCAAATTACACAATTTCTTAGAAAATTAAAAAAACAAGCCCCCAAATTAGGTGATGCAATATGTTGAAATTTTGAGACCATATTAATAATGCAATTGTAAAAGTACCAGTTTTGCTAAGATATATGAGATACGCACACACACTACATCACAACTATAAATCAATATCTCAGGATTCTTATTTTCTTTTAAGGGCTTGCTTATAAATGTATCTTCAATAGTTTCCTAAAACTTTACAACTTATAAAGTAGTTTCCTTGGTATAGTATTTGAAATTATCAATTGTCTTTATACTTTGGAAACAGAAATAGTTCTGTATTTTGATTTTCTTCCTTGAAAATCTTTCATTTTTCTTCTACTTGGATAAACTTGTCAAAAGTTTGAAATAGCCCAGGGACCTGGAAAATGCATTGCTTTAGGGCCATGGGGCTCATTCAAAGAAGGACAAAGTTATGATGATAAAGTTTTCCGCATATACACTTAATTATTTAGTACATGGCATTTAAATTATTTATTCATTACATGTTAGTACTATAGATGGAAATTAATGATCCATTTATTATTAAGTAATATATTGACCATAGCTGCGTGATATTTTTTTATAAGAACTTAAATGATATTACTTGATTCATGGTGGATTTTCCATGAAATCAATGCCAAATATAGGCAGACTTGTAAATTATTTTTTTCACTCAAGCATACTTAAGAGTTATGTTAACATATTACTTTAGCACAACATATTTTGGAGATTAAGTAGGTCTAATATGAGAATAGACCCTCACCAAATCCCCTTAATGACAGGAAGATGCCATTTAGACTGTTAAAATATTAAAATTAGAAAGTATAAGAGAAGTATGATCAGTTGTAGGGCTATTCATAAAATACAGTTACTTCCTGTATTAGAGAATAGTGTTGTTTAAATTAACTATAAACTAACATTGTGTTCACATCAATTGGCCCAGTCTTTGATATGTTAAACTGGTATAGTCACTAGGATTATCTTTTTAACTTTAATAAAAGATACAACGGTACTTTAATAAAAAACACAGTAAAAGTGTTGATTTTGTGATTATTGAATGTTACCAGATTAGTAGATATGAATAGTAAACTGCATTGTTATTTTATAATTGATTTTATATGAAATATCTGTTGATATTGTATTATATAATATATGCTTTGTTAATTATATTTACATATACATTATTAAGTGATAAATTATATAAACATCATAAGATTTAGTGCAAATACTTAAAATAGGTGCTCATATAAGTATGAAGCACAAATTATGAATTAAACACTAGGGCTGGAAATTAGTAGTTGATAAAATTAAACATTAAAAGAGAAAAATATATATGGTGGGATTCCTGGCCATATGCATTTCTTCCCTTTTAATAATTTTCCATTAAGTTAGCATCCTTTCCTTTATGCTTTTTGGTATATTATAATCCTAGTAGCTCAGGTGTTCAAGTATTTATCTGTTTCATTTTGAAAATGAGAAGGCACTTCACTTTGCCTCTTGCAATGTTCAAATACTAGCATAATTCTGACTGTATGAACATATTGTTTTCAAATCAATTTGCATAATATTTCTTTCAGATTTTTTTCTTTTTAATCCGTATCGTCATGGATTATGATTGCTTTTGTCATGCTAACAATAGTAAAAGCATTTTGGAAAATTAGAGTTATTCAGAACATTTTATCTGAGGTTTCATTTTGTAGTTCATTATGATATGAACATTTTGTAATAAAAAATCATTTTCTTGTATCAAAATTGTTTTTATAACAATATGACTTTCTTTTCACAAAGGCCAAATACTCCTGGTTATTATTAACACTGAGTTATTTATTTATTCTCTTCTCCATATTAGTTAATCCATTTATTCATTCATTCAATGAATCTACGTTTACTCAGCATCTTTTATGTGCTTAGCAAATGCTAGCTGCTGGTGATAAAACTTGACAAGTCCCTGGATATCCTGGAAATTAATGCTCCCTAGGAGAGATAGACAGTGAACAATAAGTAAATGTAGAGTGGTAACTACAATACTATGAAGAAAACAAAGAACAAGAATAATGACTTATGTGGGGCAGACTAATTTACATACACATGCTTATGAGAATACATACACTTATCACTTTTCATGCATATAATGAGAAGTAAAATCATTTTTTGGTGAGGAGGTGCCTTTTTGCAAGTTTCTTTGTATATATTCAACACAATGATAATTGAACTAGAGAAAATGTATTATCAAGTAAATAGAAATTTAAATATCTCCTAAGCTCTCACTAGTGGAAATTTTTTAAACCCATTTACCTGATTTGTAAAAGAAGAGAGAAAAGAGTGTAAAAATAATCTATGTGAACAACGTAATTTTAATAAGCACAATCCATATTGTGTTGAAAACTCACAATATGATGAATAAAAAATTTTATATGAGTGACTTTTATTTGCTATAACAATTAAGACATAAAAATTTGCTGAAAGGGCATATATTAAACATGATTATCTTTCATCTCTTTAAAATGCCATTTTTGAAAAAAATTAAATGTTTATCTTAACACTTCTTAAAATTAGGAAACTTGTAAATCATATACATTATGGTAGTAGAATCTTCTTTTTTCAAAACGTGAACATGACTACTTAACTTTTTAAATTAGAGTTTAAAAATTACTTTGCTAATTTTAATAGACCTTATTACTTGGTTTAATTTTTTGTTCTTAGGACACATTTTATTAGATTATGCCATGGCTTTAGGGTTTTATATATGGCAGGATACTATCAGGAATGTAGATACTTTCTTTCTTGAATTTTCTTTGAGTCTAATTAAGATTATAACTACCATTAAAAAATTAAATCTTGCTCCTTTGTTTCTGAATTTCACGGGAGAATAGTTTATTTTGAACTGTACTGATTATTTACTTTACTCAAATTTGTACACTAATACCAACTGCATTAATGTATGAGAAGCAATGTTTCCTGAAAATAATTAGTCTTAATTACAGATTTTTTTCTTCATGGTTTAATTTTTTTCCCTCTTTAAACATTTTTATTTTTTTATTTTTTAAACATCTTTATTGGAGTATAATTGCTTTACAATGGTGTGTTAGTTTCTGCTTTATAACAAAGTGTATCAGTTATACATATGCAGAGAATGAGAACCATGAAACTATTAAAACAAAACACTGACTGTAAACTCTTGCTCACTGAGAGGAAAACTCATGAGATAGCACAGAATAATGGTGAAGAGTAGAGGTGAAGGGGTTAGAGCCAGATTAAGCTCACTTCAAATGAGCTCTGCTGTCAACTTCTTGGGCAAGATCATCTCTGTGGTCCTCAGTTCCCTCATGTGTAAAATAGAGAAGATAATATCTTCCTCAGACTGTCATTTTCATTATATATATAGGTGTATATATATATATATATATACACCTATATATAGAGAGAGAGTTATATATACATAGGCACATTTAAAAGAGTGTGCCTGCTATTTTATAAACACTCTATTAATGTTTGCTATTATTTTTTAACATTTTCACTTAGCTGTTTAAACATTCTACCTTGATTGCAATGATTGTAAAGTAGTGTGGTCTTAGAGCATAGAGGTTGAACATGTGCGACAAAACACACTTTTTTGGTAGGCTACTGTAATTGAATTATTAAATTGTACTCAAAAGCACAACCACATTGGATCTACTAATTTGAATTTTGTAAGTTTCTAAAAGCATTTAGGGTTTGTTTTTTTTTTTTAAGTTCTTTGGAGACATCATTATGAACGTCTACTATCATTTAATTGTAGTTGTATTAAAGTTATGTTGACAGAGAGTTCCATTTAGTGAATGCCTGTTAAACTTGAATTGCTAAAATATAAAAGCTGTAGGCTATGCATTCTCTAACTTGAAATGATCAAAATGTGAATAGTGAAGTACAATTAACATTATGTATTCCACTGAGGTCAATGTAAATAATTTTGTATTATGCTATCTCCCAAAGGAATTTAATATATGAAATGATTAATTGTACAAAAATTGTACTTTCTTAATATAGGCATCCTTAGAGTAATCTAGCTTTATAAAAGTCTGTAATTCTTATAATTATAAAGTAGGAAATGAATTTCATGCATGTTTATGGAAAATTTTCATTTATAACATTTTATAAATTTTCATTTATAACATTTTAGCTCATGTTGACGTTTAACATACATGGAACTAAGCTGAAAATAGCTGAAAAAGTGATTGTCATATGCAGCTTTCCCCACAGGAAGTGTGTTTCATGAGAGAGAACTTCCCCCCCCCCCAGAATATTGAATCTGGAATGCAATCTCCCTACCATGAAGTAAAGATCTAGAATCTGCTTTTCCTTCTCCTTTTTTCTTCCTGCTGCAAACAGCCATCCTATAACTAACAGCCACTTTCAGTTTCCTACTTTACTTCCATTACATTTAAACAAAATAAATAATACTCAAAGAAAATAGATTTACATTTTTAAATTTTGTTAAAGTACAGCATTTTATTAAAAGCTGAGATAAATTCTCTGAAACAAAATTGCTCATAAATTTAATGTATGTTAGTGACTGCTATTTACTCTTTATCTGTAACTTAGAACTGAAATTAATAAAAGAGAAATGTAAAGGTAAAATAAGCAGGTTATTTCATTATTTTACATGCTCATTTACGTTTTCACAGCTGCCCTCAGATTCCCCTCAGGTAATACAGCAGTAATTTCCTAGGAAGTGGATTTTTATGACCCATGTTAGTATTGAAAGTAGCAGCAGGCATTAATCTGTCAATTTGTAGTGTTCTAACAACCATGGGCCCTCACTTATTCAACTTTACCACCTTAGGCAACTGCAGAAAATTTGGAGATCTTAGATCTTTTGTTAAATATGGCCCACTGATAATTGGATAATTTTACATTCTGATAGAATTATAAATTATATGTTTCTTGGAAGAAACTTCACATAAATTCACTAATACCCAAAGTAAATGTACCATGAAAAGCAAATCTTATCAGCATTTCGGCTAGTTAATAGGAGTACTATATTATTACCAAAATGACAAACCTTTTGGATACTACTGCAGTTGTCATGTATCATGATCACTAATATTCCTCAGAAGGTTCAGAAAATAAAGGCCCCTCCTTCTCCTGAAAGATCACTCTCTTCTTCAGGGGTACAGGCAGCAATTTGAGAGGGAGAAAGAGGACAGAACAGCAGCCTTAACCTTGGCCGTTCAAGCAGTATCAGACGTCACAGGCAGATCCTTCTCAGACCCTTCCTTTTCAATATTAAAAGTTCAGTTATGGATGAATGGAACGTTTCATTTATAACCACTCAGAAATTTTATTGAGTGGTTCTAAAAGTTTACTTTTCAAAGGAAAGCAATAAAAAATAAAATATTTTGCAAAAAGGAATTTTTTTAAGATTTTAAAAAAACTGTTCACAAGTTGTAGCATTTAGCTTCTTTAGCATTTGTCCACGAGTAGTGAAGGGGATGCTCAAGTGACTATTGAAATGTTAGGGTTTGTTAACATTCACCTCGACCAGACACCTTCACATTACAAATTAGGGAGCTCAGAGAGGCTAAGAGACATGCCCAAAGTGACATAGTTGATGAAAAAGCTTGTTCTAAATGAACATATCTTGGCATCCTATATTTATGATTTGCACAATACCATGTATAGAATAGGATAGAGCAGGAGTCAGCAACTATGGCCTGTGGGCCAAATGCAGCCTGTATTTTTTTGTAAATAAAATTTTATTGAAGCACATCTATGCTCATTCAATAACATATTGTTTATGGCTGCTTTTGTGCTAGATGACAAAGTTAACTAATTATAACACAGACTGTATGATTCCCAAACTATAGAGTGCATACTATTTGGCTCATTACAGAAAAAGTTCACCAACTCCTGGTATAGAGAACTAAGGTATGAGTGTGTGCTAGAAAAGAGAACAATTGCAGTGCTTTAAAAAGTGTTGTTCAATGTGCCTATCAAAAAATAGTTTGAAACTTTACTCTGAATCTCCAATCAAAAATAAAGATTATAGCCATACATGGATGTTATAAAGCCTGGGTCTTTCATAAGTTACTTTTGTTCCTTTTTTAGAGATCAAGAATTTAAAACCCATTGTATTATGTTTAATGAACATAAAATGTTAGTATGGAAAGGCTATATAAAAGGTATGGATAATATTCTCTAAATTGTATTCCAACAAAATAGAGGGTAAATGAGAAAAAGAGTCATTGTCAGCAAGGTATAATAGATATAATATAATGTACAGTAAAAAGGAGAAGTGATAGACATGCATTTTCATTCTTGTGCAACTCCCTTACTTTGGAAAGAAATGGTTGTCAATGCCTGTGCATTTCCTTGACAGATTATACCATGGTGCACAATGGCAGCATTTGTCTTTGGTCTGTGGACCTAAGACATTCAGTATTGATGGGACCTTTTTCAGTACAGGTAATAATAAGGTGGTCAGTCATGCAACCGAAAGATCGAGTTTAAAGTTAAAATTAAAGAAGAATTCCCAGCACTATAGCATTTCGTTTTATGCAAAGCTCTTCACCAGCCAGGCTCGTTTACTTGTCATAGGTCCCCAAATGAGAATATAAGGTTGACATGAAAGATACAAACAAGTAAGGTAGTCTCATTCCACAGAAAAGGAGCTAACAGAAACACTAGAACGAGCCGATTACATGACTGAAAAGAATGACAAAAGAGTAATTAACAAAAGTCTGTAATCTCTATCATGTCCTTTAAAAAAATAACATGTCCAAGCAGCAGTTCAACCAAAGGTCATGGTGCCTGGCTTCCCAGTCTTCACTGGAGAAGCCACTGGTAAAGAGTCAGTACAATGTGTTTCTTTTGTCACACATAGTTGACTCTCTTAAAATAATATTTAATTTATAGTATCATGGTTGATTTCTAGCAATAAAGACAATGCTTTTTTAACTTTCTACTTGCACTTATATAGATGGGAGGGAAACTGGTGATTTTTGTAGTGTTTAGAGTTCAGGGAGATTCACCTCACCAAACCCTCTGTGTTGACAGATAAGGAAACTGAGGCCCAGAGAGCCTTATTTCCAGAGCTACACAATGTGTAAGAGTGTGGCTGGTAGACTAGAAACAAATGACACCAACCTTCTGTCATAGACTCTGCACAGTACCACTTTAATTCCCTACTTGGAGAACTTTTATTCAGTTTATCTGTTGAGGTGCGGCAAGGAGTTAAGTTTTGCCAAAGGGATCCAATTTGAGGACATTTCCTTCAACATTTAAATATTATCGTGCACTTTACTGATACGTGTGCTTGTGGTACTATAAGCTTTGAAACCTATTTAGCCATCCTTCTTAGATCTAGTCATAGGTCCCCAGATGAGAATACAAGGTGGACATGAAAGATACAAACAGGTAAGGTAGCCTTATTATTATTTTTTATTCCAAAAAAAGGGAGCTAGAGACTTCCAGAATCAGAAACACTAGGGCACGCCTATTGGATGGCTAACACATGGAGTCTAAGACTTGGGTCACAGTTTCCTGAGAATATAAGTGCGAGGTTACAGCTCACAGTTTCAGTGACTAGACCAAGTCCCTGACTAGAGTTTCTGGACACCAAAGCTATCACATTTCCCAGTGTTCTATCGTTTCCCCATCAGGACTTTACTAAATTTAAAGTCCTATAACAATGCCAATTGTGATCCACTATGGGAGCATGCAGCCATTCTTGTATTCGGTGAACATATTAGAGCACTCAGTTTGTATCAGATTGTCTTAGTCTGCTTGAGCTTCCATAAGAAAATATCATGGAGTAGGTGACTTAAACAACAGAAATTTATTTTCTCACATTTTCTGGAGACTGGAAGTCTGAGATTAGGGTGCTGGCATGGTCATTTTCTGATAAGGACTCTCTTCCTGACTTGCATGTGTCCACTTTCTGAATGTGTCTTCACACAACAGAAAGAACAAGGACAAGCTCTCTGGTTTCTTTTCTCATAAGGATAGTATTCCCATCATACGTGCAGTAATCCCCTACCACGACTTCATCTAAACCTGATTACCTCCCAAGGGCCCCATCTCCAAATATTATCATACTGGGGATTAGGGCTTCAACATATGCATTTTGGGATGGGGCACAATTCAGGAGCTACACCAGGCATGAAGGATACAGGGATAAGTAAGACATTTCCTCTAGCAGGGAAGACAGATTTAAGAAGAAAGGATCACAATACAATGTGAAGAGTGCCATCAGTGAGTAAATACAAACACTCTAAGGAGTGTAGTGGGCTGTATCATCTGTTATTCATCTCATAGAAGAGATGAAATTTAAGTCAAGCTCAGAAGGACATGGAGATGATTTTGGTGTGGAGAAGACGGAGGCAATTACAATTATTCACAGAAGGACTAGCTACATAACTTGTGAGAGGACCGGTGCAAAATGAAACTGGAGGGGCTCTTGTTCTAAAATTATTAAGAATTTCAAGGCAGTGACAGTGAAGTATTCAAGTATGGACAAAAGGACAAATACCGTATGATTCCATTTATACGGGAGTACCTAGAATAGACAAATTCAAAGAGACAAAGTAGGTAAGTGGCTATAGGGGTTGGGGAAGGGGAGAATGGGAAGCTACTTTTTAAGGGATACAGAGTTTCTGTTTGGGATGATGAAAAAGTTTTGGCAGTGGATGGCAGTGACAGTTGCACAACAATGTAAATGTACTTAATGCCACTGGACTGTACACTTAAAAATGATTAAAATGGTAAATTTTGTTATGTCTATTTTACCACAATAAAAAAATAAATAAACCAAGTGTGGGGCTCTTCAGAGTCCAGGGCACTATGTGACAGCTGGGAGGTATGCCCATGAATCCAGCTCTGATTTGCAGCAGCTAGGAAAATGCTGAGTCCTTAGATCTGCTCGAATGCCAGAGGCATATATGTGGGTGTGTCAGGGCTGAGAGGAGATGAGAGCTGGAACAGTAGACTGAGACCAGGTCATTTTGGCCCGTAGCATTGCTTGCCTACCCAATGAGGTTTACCCTTCTTTCCTCTTAATTAGCCACCTGTTTTGTTCAGGTCTTGTGCCCTTGGGCACAGTAACCCTATCTCAAGTTCAGAGCTTAATACTGATTAGCCTGTGAAAACAGAGCAGTACTCAGAGTATTCCCATTGCCAGTGGTTAGTTAAGCAGCAGCCCCAATTCATCTTCATATGTTTTCCTCCATGGAGTGCTAGGAAACACATGTAATCATGTTTCAGGATTAGTCCTGGGGATTTTATAATTCCCCCAAAGTGAACTCCAGTAGTGACACTAGGTATCACCCGTAATACTCATTGTATTTGTTTAAATGTAGTCTGTTTTTTCTCTGTGTCTATTTTCTGGCGAATTATTGTTTTCCTCCTGTGTGCACATTGCTTACATTCTGTGTCTCAGAGGGTTACTCAAGATTAATTAGTGGCCCCCTGTGTATAGAAAGTGACAACCTCTGCAGTTAATCATTAGGGAATATCATCCATACTTTGCTCAACAAAATCTAGATGAAAATATTTTATATTTCCATGCAGGTATTAATGGGATATGTAAATAAATATGCTATGTCCATTAGCTAAATTTTCTGGGTAAGTCTGTCACTGTAGATAGAAAAATTTAATAACTGCTAAATATGATATCAGATGAATTACATGAATCTGAAAAATTTTATTATACAGAGTATTATTTTGAAAGACTTGATTTTTTGATCATCAAAGCATTTTAAAAACTAAATCAGTATAGTTATGCAGATATAACATCATCATATCTATAACTTAAAAGTCATTTCTGCAAAGTTAGTATATTCATCATAGCATATTTGGCTACATGAACAGTTTCTCTTTTAAATCCAATATCACAGTGGTATTTATCCAGAGATTGCACAACATTTTGCCCTATTTATCACCTTAGTTTAATTACTTTTAAAATTAAGTATATACTTTGTACAAGGTATTGTGCTAGGTGCTATACAGAATTTAATCATGAATAAGAAATCTACCCACAGCTTACATTTCATATGAAAGTACAAATGATTATAACAAGAAAGAGTAGAAAGGGCATCACATGGTTATGGCCACACAGTGGGGGACATTCACATATCATTGAGCTGAACAGGAAAAGGTATCATATGAGTTAAGCAAATGGGATAGGGAGAATCTGTAAGCTGAAATCAAGCAAAGTACAATTCGGCAAGTACTTAATGAAGGGGTCATTCAGGGTAGCGAGGAACTTGTAAAATCAATGACAGGTACCTACTTCAGGAAAAAGGGATGGTTCTGTTTCATGGATATTTAGGGGTAACTAAATGAAGCTAATGGAGGGGGGATGGGTTTGCATTTACTAGGGCCTTTAAAGGCCAGTCTGAGGAGTTTGTGCTTAATCTGTTGTTTTTAGGGAGCTAAAAAATTTATAAATTGCAAATTATCATTCTAAATCTTCTGTCTAGGAGAATTAATCTGTTAACAGTGTGAAGAGTAATTTAAACTGTGGAAGGATAGAGGCCAAGGGATCCAGTTGGAAGGGATACGGTAAACATACAACCTCACAGGAGTTGGCAACTGACTAAATTTGGATTTAAGTACTGTTCTGAATAATCTAGCCAGCCAGGGAAATGAATGTTGGCATTATTAACTGAACTAGGAAAGTCAGGAGAAAAGTTGATTTATGAGAGAATATAATCAATTGTTTAGGCATTTTACAAATTAGTAGGAGCTCTTGAGGTTCACTGTGCCAAAATTACCAGTATCTACCTTGGTAATTCGGTGAAAAGTCAATAGTTGTGCAAGCATACCATAGACCTACTACATGGGCTACAACATGCCAGACCCTACTTTAAGTGCTGGGATATTAAGCAGCTAATAAAAGGGACAGAAACTAAGACCCCCCTGTCATGGAGCTTACATTTTAGTGGTAGAAAAACAGCCAAGGACACTTGAATGAAATAGGAGGCAAATCCAGAGAGAGGCTAAACTGGAGTAGAAGTAAAGGAATTGTTTAAAGAAGGAGAGAGTGACCTACTGGGTCAAATGCTGCTGGTAGAGGATGGGGAAGACAAACAAATGGTCATTAGATGTGGCAAGATGAAAGTTGTTGGTGACTTCATGAAGAACTGCTTTGAAGAGAAGGGTGAGGATAGACACCTGAGTGGAGTGGGACCAGTAAAAAGAAGAAGAAGAGGGAATGAGTGTGAAAGACCCTACCATTTATCAGAAGGCTTTGCCATAATGAAGAGTATAGAAAGAGGCCAGTGGCTAGAGAGGAAAGAGGGGTCATGGAGTCATTGGCTTGTCTGTTTTGAAGTGGATGAAATTGTAGGATATTTGTTTATTGATGGGAAAATCCACTAGAGAAGGAAACATGATGATAAAGTAAGTAAAGAGAAGAATTCTAGAGCAATGTCTTTGAATAGGTGAGAGGCAATGGCATCCAGCATGCAAGTTGGAGAGTTGGCTCTTGGATAGGAGGATGGATGATTCATCCTGTATGATAAGGGAAAACAGAGTTTTGGGGTCCAGATGAAGGGATTGGTAGGTATGATTGAGGGAACATATGGAAGTTCTGTTCTTACTGCTTCAGTTCTCTTTGCTTCAGAAAAATAAGAATCAAGGAAATTAGCTGAGAATGAGTTTTTTGTGTAACTCTCATGAATAATCAGAAACATATTATTTTATAATAGATTTAAAGGAAAAAAGAGAAAATTTTCATGTTACAATGTAATATGTCTTTTTGAAAGATATTTGTAACATTAGGCAGTGCAGGCTGCTTTAGTATCTGTATGAGATATTGATTTTTGCATCATGCAAATTCTAAGATATAGTGTCAATAGCTCTAATGTCCATCAATAGGGAAGTAGTTGAATGCATTATGGTACATCCACACTAGAGAATACTGTGTAGTTATTAGAAAATAAATTTGTTAGCTCTACAGCTACTAGACTAGAGGTATTTCCAATATATCTTTGTCAGGTGAGAAAAGCCAGTTACAGGGTAATGTAGTTATTATGATCCCAGATTTTATGAAAACAAAGCATGTGTCTTGTGTGTATTTTTGTATATCATGTTATTAATATGAAAAAGCAATGCAAAAGGATACATAGTAAGCTATTAGCATTAATTGACTTTTGGGGAGTGAGAGTGAAAGAGTGATGGAAGGATTAATAGCTTTATTTTTATATATCTTTTCACTGTTTCACTGATGATAATGAATATACTTTAATTAAAAATTAAAGAGCAAACAGGTGTAGAGACTGTGAATTATTCAATATCATCCTTCAGTAACACACCCAACACCAGAAACCAGACTTAACAATTCCATTTTATGGTTCTTTTTATGAAAAAAAACTATATTGACTTTTTTCATATTTTGGACTTTTCATACTACTATCCTATTTTCTTCTTCCTGTAACCCCATGGAATTACAGATCAGTTGGTAATTGGGTTGAAGGAGACAATAATAAGTATTTGTCTAAGTGTTCTATGAAGCCTAATTCAGAAGTTTAGAAAATGCCAACTTCTGTTCCTTGAGTGAATTTTGCAACCTATTTGGAAGAATTTTATGCCTGAGGCAGCTGCTGTCCCTATAATGGGCTTATGTATGAATCTGGGTCTGTTGCCTAACTTCATAGGGCAATATTTCTCATGCTTCATTATGAAATGAAATTTTTTTTAAAAATTACTTATTTATTTATTTATTTTTGGCTGTGTTGGGTCTTCGTTTCTGTGCGAGGGCTTCCTCTAGTTGTGGTGAGCGAGGGCCACTCTTCATCGCGGTGCGCGGGCCTCTCACTGTAGCGGCCTCTCTTGTTGCGGAGCACAGGCTCCAGACGCGCAGGCTCGGTAATTGTGGCTCACGGGCCCAGTTGCTCCGCGGCATGTGGGATCTTCCCAGACCAGGGCTTGAACCCGTGTCCCCTGCATGGGCAGGCAGATTCTCAACCACTGCACCACCAGGGAAGCCCCTGAAATAAGTTTTAAAATGCCTAATTCATAGCAAAACTGTGAACCAAAAAAGAAAAAAGGATATTAGACGCAGAAGTATTTTTCACCTCCACTCTCACTGATCTTTCATCAGTGTTTGTTGCTTTTAGTCAAGCTTTCCTTCTTGAAAGACTTTAGTAACCTAGCTTCTGTGACACAACATTCTCCCACAGAAATCTTACCCCATTTATGTCTTCCAGCTCAGACTTCCTCCCTGAGTTCTAGAGTACCTACTTTACATACAGATGCTCTTCATTAGATCAAAACTGGAAACCTGACATTGCTCAAGCTGAATTCCCCATCTTTCCCATCACTGTTCTCCAATGTTTGCCATCTCAACAAATGTTGAGCGTCCTTAAAATACTTACAGTTCTTATAACTGTAACACACAGAGGCAGAAGAGGGGGAACCAGAGAGACGTCTATCATTTATTCAGTTGTGGAGATGTACTTCAGCAGCAAGCAAAGAGGTGAGGCCCACAGTCCAGTAGCCCATGAATTACTTCATCTCATCCTGCCAGAAACTGTGAGAATGAGCTTGGAAGTGGATTCTCCCCAGTTTGAGCCTTCAGAAAGTCTGATATTTAGCATCTTTAATCCACTTTGTTTTTTTCTATTTCCAACTGTATTAGTTTCCTTTTGCTGCTGTAACAATTTACCACAAACTTAGTGACTTAAAACAACACAAATTCATGATTCTAAAATGCTGGAGGTCAGAAGCTTGAAACAGGTATCACTGGGGTAAAATGAAGGTGTTGGCTGGGCTGCATTCCTTCTGGAGTTTCAAGGGTAGAATCTGTTTCCTTGCCATCTCCAGCTTAGGGTGGCCACCTGCATTCCTTGGTTTGTGATCCCTCTCTCAGTGTTGGGCTGCATCTTTCCCATGCTGCATCTCTTGTGTTTACTTTCTTCTGCCTCTCTCTTCCACTTATAAAGACCCTTATGGTTGCATTGGACCCACCCAGATAACCCAGGCTAATCTTCCCATCTCAAAGTCAGCCGATTAGCAAACTTAATTCCATCTCTAACCTTAATTCCCCCTTGCCAAGTCACCAACGTATTCTTGAGTTCTATAGATTAGGATGTGAGTGTCTTTTGGGGCCCCTATTCTACCTAACACATGGGTTCACCCTAGAAAATGTATGCAAATTAGACGCACACACAACAAAAGGAGAGTAGAGTGGGATGTCAAGTATTTATATAGTAATTGGAGTGAGAGAATGTGAAAGCAAACATGATATGAGTAGCATGAGGCTATGGGGTCAGGAATATCCTTTCTTCTGATGTGTTCTTAGGTGTTCCAATAAAATCACACTTGTACAGTAAGAGTTTAGTGTATGAGTTTGGAAACACAGGAGACTTAAGAGAATAAAATAAATTGGTTATTGGACATAATTAGTGCTTATTTTTTCCCCTATGTCTAGGCCACTTGTGACAGTGAATCTCCTGATGCCACACTTGTTCAGTGTGGCTGGAGCTATGTATGCAGTTCGGAAGCATCCCACAGCAGCGTGGTACCGCTGAGTCCCCGCCTTTAATTAGCTCCCTTTCTTTGGCAAATTATGACCTGTGTCGCCAACTAGAAAATGAAAAATTCTCTTCCACTTCCCCAACCCTATGATTTTTATGGTCCATACTAGTCAAAAATCATATTGCCAGGGAAAACTCCCCTCTATATTGTAGAGGTAGTCTGACTTTTATTTTGCCTTGAAAGATTAGAATGCCATTATCCAAGTAGACGACATTGAGAGCAAGAGGTTTGACTTTATATAATGCAAGTAACTGCCTAGAATTATAGCTGATTTAAATTAATGTTATATTCAGAAGCTGAATTAATTATTTCTTTAGGTCACCCTGCAACAGTCAGTTGCAAGTCATCTAACTTATGAAATGTAAAATAACTAGGAAAAAAGGGAGAACTGATAGCTCTCTGGGTGCTTGAAATGTCTTCCCATCACTTGGATTATTTTTGAGGTGGGGAAGAGACATTTGGCTTCTATTGTGTGGGGTTCTTTCTATTACTTGGCATATTTTCCAAGGCCTTCATGACTCGGAAGGTTAAGTGCTGGCTGTGCCTTTTCTCACAAACAACAGCAAGTAAAAATGAGGAAAGTGCTTGGTAGACATTATCTGCAAAGAATTTTTGTTTAGAACCTGTGTTTTTACTGTGGTTGAATTGCTTTCAGTCCAAAATATTTGAAATTTAGCATGATCTCCAAACATGTGGTTGTTTCACTCTTTAGCTTTTAGGACTGAGCTTTTAACACACAGTCACCAAAAAGGCAGCATCCTTTCCTATACGTGGTCGTATCTTTGAACCACAAGTTAATGAAAATGGATGATTGCAACTGCCAAACCACAACAGTGCCACCAGTGTCTGTAATCTTGCTTTGAGCTGGCACAGATGCATGTGTTCTGCATCTGTATTAGAAAGTTTCGCCTTGACATTCCTTCATCCCATGCAATATTTGTTAAAAAAAAAAAGGAAAAGAAAGGAGTGGACATGCTTCACCCAGATGTGATATTTAGTCAGCCTGGAAATTCTTCCATGATGTCTTTCCTGTCACCAAACAGCACCATGCCAGTGCTGGCTTCCTGCATCCAATTTAAATTGTTGATTGCTGGTGACTTATTATCCTAATTTCTCATCAGCTGATTACAATAGATCTACTGTCCAGAATATGAGTGCTGCAGTTTATTCCAAAAAGAGTCTTATTCTCAGTTTCATGTTTACAAATTCTACATTTAATTAATTATCTCCTGTGTGAGCCACTTTAATTTTTGAGTGTTTTGAAAGGTTAGAAAAAAAGCAATCTAAATCATTTTGAAAGTTTTATCAGAAAACAAGGTCATGTGTCACACTTTTATCATATTCATTCCTGGAAAACAATGCATTTTGACTGGTGATATTCACTGTCTTCTCTAAATCCTAGACTCCAGATAACGTGGAAATTCTTGATATTGTTTTATTCTTCTTTCCACCTTCCCTTTTCTCCCTGCCCCTGTCTCTTCCCTCTCCCTCTTTTTTCTCCTTCCAAACTATAAGCCATATTTTGTGTGCTATAAAAGTAATATAAATGCAGAATGGGTTAATAATATTTAAAAATATAAATAATTACATTTAGTAATATTAAATATTATTATGTAATAATATTTAATAATGTTTTGGTTTTATATTATATTCTGCAATCTGGCACTGTGATTTTGAAATATATAGAGTGAAAAAAAAAGACTTGAAATTGGATTTCAATTAGGTTTTTCAGTTTTTTGAATATATAAATATTTCCAAGCACTGGAAAATGAAGTGTAAGAATAGTTTGTTGTTAAAGTATATGAACAATTCTCCTTAAAATAACGTGTCTAATAATAAATATTATGGAGAGACCGTCTGTGCCAGACAGTGGACCTACATGCCCCTGACCAGAGAGCAGCGTCCTTCAAACCATGTGCTAGTGAATGCTAGGGTTTCACAGAAACTCTCTGAATATTCCCTAAAATATAATTTAAAAAACTCTCACGTGCATTGTAAAATTTTTTAAGTCCACCAGTTTGTTTACTTATGAAGACAGGTGTATTAATTTCTGGTGTAGACCAGCGGTCCCCAACCTTTTTGGCACCAGGGACCGGTTTCGTGGAAGACAGTTTTTCCATGGACGGGGCTGGTAGGGGGGATGGTTCAGGCAGTAATGCGAGCGATGGGGGGGCGGCAGGTGGGCAGATGAACCTTTGCTCGCTCGCCCGCCACTCACCTCCTGCTGTGTGCCAGGTTCCTAACAGGCTGTGGACCAGTACCGCTCCATGACCCTGCGGTTGGGGACCCCTGGTGTAGACCATGGAATAAACTCTCAATCATGGTGCAGTTGGCTCATCTGATAAATTTTTTATCAAATGGTTGACTATCTTTGCACTGGTCATGTTAAAAAGAAAAACTCACTTCTGTGCATGTCCCCTTATGTAAAATGGTGGACGTAACAAATAATTTTCCTACATTAAGAACCATGGAATCAAAAGTTGACTGTGAATATTTCATAAAGCATAATATGTACAGATGTACATCATATAATTTATAAATATACATATATAAATATGCATATATGTGTATATATGCATATATGTACATAGATAAGTATATGGATAAGCATATATTTATAAATAAAGAGATATAGATAATCCTCAAATATTTTTACTGGTAGAGGTGTGTGAACAATAAGTTTAGAGACTACAACTCAAGAATATAGGTTCTATAAAGGAATGGATCTTTTTATCAGTATATTTCTTGAACCGAACACAGTTTATTGCATGTTTTGGGAGTCAATGAACATTAATTAATCAATTCAACTCACTTGCATAGAACTCAATTAAAAATCAGTCAAGTCTCAGATACATTTGTTTGGTGGATGCTCTTTGTTGTCAGTTGAATAATGTCAAATAATGTTTTAATGGCAAGTACTAAAATGGTATTACAGATAGATTTCACATGTATTTTATGTTTCCTCTCTATTTTATATTTCTAACAGGGATTCCAAATATTGTTAAGTAACTAGTACAGTAGAAAGCCTCTAAATCTACGTTTCATGACTCACTGGACTATGAAATGATCCATTTCCTCTGAAAGCCCATGGTAGGATGGGTGTTCAAAGTTAGTGAAATACTTGGCTGCAGCCCTGTGCACTCCTGCTCCCCCTAGCTGTGCTGTATCCTAATCATGAGCCATTTATTTTTGTTTCCCTACCTGTGTATGCTAGTTGTTCTCTTATTTACTATTACATTAAATTTAATATTTAATTGTTCACGTAACTGAATGTTACGTAAGGAGATGAAATACGGGAGCAAAAAGAAATGTTGTTTCTAAGAAAAGTAAGGTAAATGCTTTGGAAAGTTTTGGTTAAAATCACAGTTACCTTAGGTGTAGAAAAAATAATTATAAATTATTGGAAAAAGAATCATAAAAATCTAGATGATTTTCATGTGCCGGTTGCTTGTAAATATCTTTGCGTTCCTGTCATGTTTTAGAGAAACAGATACTGGACTTTATAGATGATGCATAAGAAGCTCTGAGGAGCAGCTGCTTACTTGGAAAAGGCTTATCCATAGTTTTAAAATGGGATAAATTGGAAGATTGGGATTGACACATACACACTACTATATATGAAATAAATAACTAATAAGGACCTACTGTATAGCACAGGGAACTCTACTCAATACTCTGTAATGGGAAAAGAATCTAAAAGAATCGAAAAAAGAGTGGATATATGTATATGTATAACAGATTCACTTTGCTGTACACCTGAAACTAATACGACATTGTAAATCAACTATACCACAATAAAAAATTTTTTTAGACGGCCACTATGTGGACCTTTGTACGTTTTACCTGAAAAATTAAATTGTTTGTATCCTTTCATAATCCTCTCCTTAACTGTTTTTTTGACATACAGACTACTTACCAGTCTAACTGTGTCAGTGAAGAGGCCTTCTACCATAATTCAACTTTGACATTTCCTTTTATTCCTCGTTCATGCTTTTGGGGCAATGTTATTGAAAGATCTTGAGACTGAAAAATAAGGAGTTAAAAATCTATTACCATTTGCAACTTAATTGTGTGAGTCATGATTTTTTGATATTGTACAACCTAGAGAATATTCAGAAATAAGTGAAAAAGTTCAGCTGTTAGGCATGAAACTAAATGTTACTCAGCTTCTCTTTTCAAATATCTCTCAAAACAGCCTCATTGTTTTCACTGATTAACTACAAAATAAGTAAAGATCATAAATGCAAACATAAACAAGAAATTCTAAAGCACATTTTAATATACTGGGAGATTTATGTAAGTTTTCATCAAAATAGTATTTCTTTTTTTTCTTTTTTCTTTTTTTTCAAAATAGTATTTCTTTATCAAAATTTGCTTCAAATACTCTATTTTAGAGTGTTCAAAAGTGATTCAGATCCTGCCTGGGCTCTCTAGAAAGAAGAGTAAGAACAGGACAATATCAGATTGATACAAAGGAAATCAGTGGGTGGTGGGCTTCCTTCCCAGTAAGGGAATAGGGGAGACTTCACGTAGGAAGTAAGTTTAAACTCAGCCTTAAAATTTTCTGGCAGATAGAGGGAAAGGTAATTGCAGAGAGGAAACTCAGCAAAGGATGGTACAAGAAAAGTGGAAAGTACTTATAAAGAAGGGTAGAAGCAGTTGGTCCTGGAATCAGGGAAGGGAGGGAGCTGCCTGAAGGCCAAGGCATTGGACCTTTTAAGTAAGTGTCTTTTTTGAGCCACTGACGTTGCCTGAGTCTGAAAATGACACTGATTGTTAATTTATGGAACATCTGTTAAGAAGGGTATGAAGTAATATGGGAGAAACTGTGAAATGATGACTAATTCTTCCTGTAGGGAATCTTCTTCATAGAGGAGATGACACTTCGTTTTAACTTGATGAATCCATATTTTGGATCTACTTACTGGGCATAATTTGAAGGAGGTAGAGACCAGAGGCAGAGACAGTGATACTGATATGGTGCAATGGAAAATAATTTATGTCTTTAGTCAAACAATTTCCCTTCATTTTAAGGTAATTACTGTTGAAGTTTAAAAATAAATTCCAAATCAGCGGAATTTAAATTAAGAAATTATCATTTCCTTCTGCTTTATTTGTCCTTTTCTCTTACATTCAGAAAGTCCACCACTAAGTGTCTTGGAGGTATTTGACTGAAGTGAAAAATTAATTTAAAAAACCTTTAGATCAAAACTGATCATTATTTCTAAATAAAATGAAATATAAAATGAAAATACAATTTTATTGTGTAGAAAAATAAAATGTTTGCTCAAATTGTATTATTATCAAAAGACCACTAAAATTGGATTTTAAATGTTTTTGAAAGATTCCTAATTGTTGTCATATGGTTCAGTTTCATGTTTGTTTAGGCATTAAGGAGTTTCCTTTCATAAATCACTGAAAAATATGTTCCTTGTGAAATGGACTTTCAGTTTTATTCATGATTAATAAGGGAAAGAAGTACAATTGTGTCTTTTTTTTTCAGTGCTGTACGGGCTTTCATTTGAGAGGCTAGCTTGTAAACAAGCAAAATAGTGACAAAATAGCTTCATAATACAGAAATGCCTTATATAATACATGTGGTATAAGAAATATGAATACCGTTCATATATAGAATCATTTAAAAATATGTTGGGAAGGTTAATATTTGCAAGCATTTGCAGAATTCATAGTATTCACATATTGAGAGCTGTAATTTTTGTGTATTAGGTATTTATTTTTAAAATAACAATTTTAAATTAATACTCAATGAAAAACTTTTTAGAAACATCAGTAAGACAAAAAAAATTACTTTTTATCCTACCATCCCCCCAAAATACTTTGTAGGATATATCTTTTATGGTTACATAAAACTATGTAACCTATTTTTTTTTTTTTTACTGTTTTCTTACAAAAATTATATTGATATATCATTTTTTAAACTTCAATTCTTTACTTAGCATATCCCATTAACATCTTTTTGATATTCTAAATCAGTTTTTAAGAACAGGATCTTAAGGCTTACACAAATGTTATCATATTGATATATCATATTTTATTTAGTCAGTCATCTGTGGTGGGCATTTACACTGTTCATGTTGCCTCTAATGTAACCATGAAGGTGAACTACCTGAGACCTAAATATTTGTGCCCGTCTCTTAGAGGACAGTACAAGGATGTAGGCAGTAAGAGTCTTAAGGCTTTTGATTCGTAGTGTGAAACGGCTATCCAATTTAAATGCCTACTTTCTCTAAACTCTCCCATCCTAGGTAGCATCATTATTTTTGTTATTTTTATTCTTTGTAGTTTTCTGCTTAAAAATCATGTCTTTGGTATTGAACATGTTTTACATTTATTGGCTATTTATATTTTTGTGAATTGCACATTAATGTACTTTTCTGTGAATTTATATGGTACCTTTTGTCATTTAGGTTGCCAATATTTCCCTCCTCCTGTCCCTTGCTTTGATATTTTGTTTCTGGCATTTTTGAAATGCAGATATTTATAATTTGATTAGTCTAGTCTAAATATATTGCTTCCTTGTCTAGGCTGTTAGGTGCATGCACGTGTGTGTGTGTGTGTGTGTGTCTGGGTCTGTCTGTGGTATGGGGCTGTAAATGGGCACATAAAAGGAAAAAGCACTCAGATAAATTTTGAAGTATTAATCCACTACATATTATTCAATTTCATTCAGGACAAAGTCAAAGCCTATTTAAATAGTCCATATATTTATGAATTTGAGGATTCACTTAAGTTGCAAGGTTAAGGCCTTAAAAATGTTCTGGGGCTAATGAATTCTCTCTAAAAGAAAGATAATGCTCTTACAATCTAGGACATACTCTACTCAAAATTAGTGTATTTGGGTGGTTTTGAGAATAGAACAGAAGAGAGAATTCCTACGAAGATGAAAATCTACACTTATGCTAGGAGATAAAAAGTCAGTGGTATGATTAAGTCTCTCAAAACACTCAAGACAAATTAGGCTGTGATTGTCACAATGAAATTTTCATCTGATGAGAACTTGAAACTCAGTGCATGTTTGCCAATAAATGTTTCCCATTAGAAGGGACACTGTACATTTTAGATGATGAAATACTGTTGTTAATGGATATAGAACTTCAACAGTGCCAGAAATATTTCATCAAGTGAATTCTCTGCATGCGGTTAAATTTCACCAAGTACAAAAATTTTATGAACAGTATTTTAGAAAATATGTATTTATATATTTGGCAAAACTATAGAGAAAAGTAAAGAATGAAAAACATAAATTTTAGGTTAGTAGTTACCTTTGGGAGAGAGGAAAGGGAGTGTGAATAGGGTAAATAGGGGCAACAAGTTACTGAGAATGTTCAAAGTGGTGGTGGTTATACAAGTTGTTATTATCATTATTATCCCTTATGTATACATTACGCCTAGGCTTTGTTTGAAGAAGCTATTAAAATATTTTAATAAGTTTTGAAATCACAAAAATATCTAAAATAAATACAGTGATAGTCTGTACTTCTGAATGTGTCCTGTGTGCCAGGTACTTCCCTCATGTCTGGTTCACCTTCCCCCATCACGTTTCCACACTGTATTGACCTCCTTCCTACCTGTCTTGTTTTTCTGTTCTGCCTCTGGTGCTCTCTCACTGCTCTCTGGTGGATGCCCTCCTGATATGGCTGTTCAGTTTTCTCGGCCAGAATACCTTGGGTAAGTTCCCCCCAAGAAGCATATTAATGAGCTTGAGCTTCTAAACCTGACTCACTTCCCATTTACTTATCTTACATGTGCCCTATTGACATAGAGTCTCAGATTCAGGCCCCCATGTTTTCCAGATGGTGAATTGAAAAGTCTAAAACATTAATACTATATGAAAATTGTTAATAAAAGACATAGAGCCTCTTCTCTCCTTTGTTGCATGTTATCGATGGCCTTCAGAGACAGTAGCCCACGCTTCTGCTGTCCACTTAAAACTGTGAAATGATGTTTAATTTTTATCCCAAACCTCTTTTCTCAGCTCCACGTTTCTATATTCAGCTGCATGCCCTACTTGTATAGCAAACATATAATAAAGTGGATGCATAATTCCTCACACTTACCCTAAACCTCCTCCTCCTGTGCTGTGTGTTGATGAATTGCAGGGCTACTGCCAAATGGTGCAGATAAGAGTCATAGGAGGCACCCTGAACTTGTGCCCCCATTCATTTCCAGTGACTCCACCCTGGCCATCTGTTTCCTTTCCTCCTTCCCTCTCACTGCTACAGTTTTAGGGCTTCATTTTTACTCAGCTAGATTATGTATGTAGTAACAAATTAAAAATTACAAATGACCTCCTTATTGACCTATCATATTGCCTACTCAAATTTATTCTCTACACAGAGTGAACATCCTAGAACATCGATCTATCAATATCATCCTCCTGTTCAAAAACCATTTCACCTCAATATCTGTATCAGTGGTCTCCAAAGTGCAAACCTTAAGGGTGTGGGCAAGACAAACCAGTGTAGTGCAGGAAGAAAACATTAACACTTATATTTATATTTGGTTTTTTGTTTATTTTTTATTGAGGTATAATTGACAGTATAACATTGTGTAAGTTTAAGGTGTACCACAAGTCGATTTGATACGTTTATATATTGCAATATGATTAAGACTGTAGCTTTAGCTAATGCCTGTATCACATCACATAATTATAATTTCTTTTTTGTGCTGAGAACATTTTGTGTTTGTTGTGAATATATAAAATTAGGAAGAAATTAATCTTTATTAGTATTAAAATATGTATTGGCTGGATTGGCACTGTTTTTTTTTTTTTTTTTTTTTCATCCAATCTATATAGTCTATGGCCATTGGTTATGAACAGTAACAAGATATATTGAGGAGCAAGTGGGAATTTAAAAACTCTAGCAATTGGCTAGTGGTACCTTTACTTATTTTCTTCCTTTCAGCATATATTAACGTATTGCAGTTCATGTGTGCCAAGTTAATTGGATTTACTGATTATAATATCTAGTTTTAATTAAACTAACCTTCAGAAAATGGACAAGAAACGAACAAATATTTCTGCAAAATGAAAGAAAAGGAGAGAGGGAGAAAGGGAGAGGGGAGAGGAAGGCAGGAAGGAAGGGAAGGAGGGAGGGAGGTTGGGAGGATGGAAGAAAGGAGAAAGTGAGGGTGGGAAAGAAAGAAAGCCTGCTGATTAGGAATAATACTAATGATGAACACACAAGTAATAATTTGCAAGTGGCAGAGCTGACCCTTCTACATGTGGTACAAACTCAAATAATTCACATTGGAGATAAAAACAGTGGTGAGCTAATTAGAATAAGAAGTTGGCCAAACTAAATTAAATTTTAAATTAAATTAGATTTTAGAAAGAAGACAGTTGGAAATGTGGATTTACAGCCACTGTCTTTAACAGTAAATCTTACTGGAAGTATATACTGAGGCTTCAGCTATTAGTAATGAAAATATGAGGCTCCAACGATTTGCCAAGTCAAGGACCTAGAACCTGAAGACAAACCAATTTTTGAAGCAAACTCTTGCTTGCTATAGGGGAGAACATTTGAAAGCTGATTTGAATATGTTCCACTATTATATTATTTCATTGCTGAAAATAATTTTAGGACTATTCCAAATAATCATCTGTGCATTTAAAATTTTAGAAAATAAATCTTTAAATCTTTTTGATTATTTTTAAATGAAGAGGTTTTTGTGATTTTTGGGAACTATTTGTTGAAAATAAAAACTGTATTCTTTAAACACTGTCTTTCCCACACGTTACTGAATAAATTTTCTAAGTGAGGAAAATCTTCCTTTAGGGAGATTAGATTAAATAAAAGACATTTAAAAAATAGATAAAAGCTGCAATATCTAATATCTTTGAATTAATTTGTCTGGAAAAAAAATAACATTAGAGAAGATGAAGATTTGCTAGCTGAATTTTAACCAAAAAAATCGTTTAATTTGTGGATGTAATTGAAAAATGAGTGTCATGATTTAGTGAGTGCATCTTGGTTTGTAACTTTTCTACTTGCATCTAAGTAAGTTTGTGAGTTATCTTTTTTCGTTTCTGACAGACATCAAGAGCAAGTGGGCAGCTAATCCAAATTTAGAACCAGATTTTTAAAGCACTATTTTACAAAGTGTTAGATGTAAATTTGGGGGAGGGGGATGAAAAATGTTTATTTACAAAATATTCTAAACTAAAAATAGAACTACCATATGACCCAGCAATCCCACTACTGGGCACATACCCTGAGAAAACCATAATTCAAAAAGAGTCATGTACCACAACGTTCATTGCAGCCCTATTTACAATAGCCAGGACATGGAAGCAACGTAAGTGTCCATCGACAGATGAATGGATAAAGAAGATGTGGCACATATATATACAATGGAATATTACTCGGCCATAAAAAGAAATGAAATTGAGTTTTTTGTAGTGAGGTGGATGGACCTAGAGTCTGTCATACAGAGTGAAGTAAGTCAGAAAGAGAAAGACAAATACCATATGCTAACACATATATATGGAATCTAAAAAAAAAAGGTCATGAAGAACCTAGGGGCAGGACAGGAATAAAGATGCAGACCCACTAGAGAATGGACTTGAGGACACGGGGAGGGGGAAGGGTAAGCTGGGACGAAGTGAGAGAGTGGCATGGACATATATACACTATGAAATGTAAAATAGATACCTAGTGGGAAGCAGCTGCATGGCACAGGGAGATCAGCTCGGTGCTTTGTGACCACCTAGAGGGGTGGGATAGGGAGGGTGGGAGGGAGATGCAAGAGGGAGGAGAAATGGGGATATACGTATATATATAGCTGATTGACTTTGTTATAAAGCAGAAACTAACACATCGTTGTAAAGCAATTATACTCCAATAAAGATGTTAAAAAAAATTCTATATTTCATCTCTATTGCATCCTTTAAAAAATATATTTGATGTGTGTTTAAACATACATCCATGTTAGTAAAGTAATAAATATATATGTATATATTTATCTATTTATAAGAAACAAAAAAGGCACAAACTTAAAATACTTCTGTGTTTTATTTTTACTTATAGTGCATATTCTTTAAAAGGTTAATAAAATAGCATAAATTTAGGATAGTTATGGAATATATGCTATTTAGGAAAGGCAGGATAAAATTAAAATTAAAAGTTTTGACAAGATAAAAAGGGCTATTCATAATCCTGACCATCTAATTTGAATATAGTGTATAATAAATTTCACTATCTGGTTTCCCAGTTCTCCTAGAGGAAAGTACTTGTGAGGTAGGCACAGGCAAAAAAAAAAAAATGTGAGGAGACAGCTGACATCCTGAAATCAAAGGGAAAATTAAGAACTATCTCAAAAGTGGTTACTCAGTTGTATAATACTTTACATAATACAAGATGGATATTCATGATGGTATCAAGAAACACTTCGTTTTTATATTAAAATGGTTTTGATTTTCACTAAAATTATTTGAAGTTTATCACTTGAATTATTACACTCCAATAGTGAAATTTTTTCATAGTCTAAGACACTTTTTCTCAATAAATTAGACAGCCATGTAGTGTTCTTTTCTTGCTGGACATTTCATGTGAGTGTTTTATGAAATTATTCACTGCCATGAAGTCTGTGTCCAATTTTTTCACATACTAGTAATGTCTGTTATGTAGATGTGGGTATGCATAGTGTGCTAATTAAGGAGAATTCATTTTTATATACGAATGCAATAGGCAAGCATTAAGCTGATTGTTTTTTATTTCAGATGCTCACTTGTTGCAGTTACTCCATTTCAGGTATAAGATTTGCTTCAAATTGTGGCTAACCTGATCATAAAGCTCCATGATGTTGGAGTACTGGGGAATGATAGGCATCTTCTGAAAGCTGATTAAGAAGATCAACAATATTAATACATTATTGGGTTCATGTGTATCTTTCTAATTGCTGATGTTCAAGGAAGATGAAGCATATTTAGTGATTCATTATGTTCTTAGGATAAAGAGAGGCACAAAAAGAAAGGCATAAAGTTAGATGGCAGGTATTTAGGTGGTATTTACTGGCCAGTGTAGATGACTCATGGAATTTTCTTAAATTCTGCGGTGCTCCAAAGACCTGATAGTTCTTATTAGGTCTTGTCAGACTCTATACTAAATAATGTGTTTATGGTTCTTGGTTTCTTTCCTTTTTTCAGCTTTTTGGTCACGCTGTGTTTCAGGTCTGATTAATCTTATCGTGAAGTCTTCTGACGTAAATGAATGACTATCCGGAGATAAAATGTCAATAGAAATTTAAAGTAAGCACACAACTGTAAGAGTGTTCACAGATACACCGCCTATATTGCACTGATTTATTAATTTGTGCCATTTTATAGTCACTATTCTAAATATTGTTTTTAAAAAATAATAGATATTTCCACTTATATAAGTAAGAAATATTCCAAGACTTCTGTTTCCTAGTCCCTTTAGTCAGAGCCCCCCCGACCAAGGGAATATTTTCATAAAAGACATTAAGGGTGAATTCTAGGCAATGCCACCTAATTATCAATATTAACTTATTACTTTTATTTATAAAAATAATATCCTAGGAGTTTGTATTCTGCACAGAATTAATGAAAGACAGTGAAGGTTTTCAGTGAAATTGATTAACTTGAATAGGTTTTTTCCATTAAATTATTGATAACATATCAGTTGTCCATTTATCATTTCCAGTAATTATTTGCTAAACAGTCTCTCTAGCATAGTGGATAGAAAGAAAGTATTTACTATGAAGTAAAGGTGACACTGAAAAGTACTAAGATAAGGTATCTTCCATTGGTGCCTGATACAATATCACTGAAATGCTTATTTTAAAAACCAATATTCTGGGGCTTCCCTGGTGGCGCAGTGGTTGAGAGTCTGCCTGCCAATGCGGGGGACACGGGTTCGAGCCCTGGTCTGGGAGGATCCCACATGCCGCGGAGCAGCTGGGCCCGTGAGCCACGATTGCTGAGCCTGCGCGTCTGGAGCCTGTGCTCCGCAACAAGAGAGGCCGCGACAGAGAGAGGCCCGCGCACCGCGATGAGGAGCGGCCCCCACTTGCCACAATTAGAGAAAGCCCTCGAACAGAAACGAAGACCCAACACAGCCATAAATAGATAAATAAATAAATAAATAAATAAACCCCCAAAGTTAAAAAAAAAAAAGACCACATTGAAAAAAAAAAAATACTAGAGTGCCAAGAGTTAAAAAAAACAAAACAAAACAAAACAAAAACCAATATTCTGGAATCATGGCAGGAAATACATTTCATGTGTCTTAAATTTGAACCTATATAAAAGCTAGAAAGGATACTGGGTAGACACACTTGGTATGGTAAGTGGGTCCTGCAGCTGTGTTGGCTTCACAAATGCTTTGCATGTGTCATTCTTGAAGAGCGAATAATAAAGCAGTCCCCTCATCTTCCAAGGGCATGAGAATATTTTTTTCCTTTTAATAATAGTCCCAAATATTATCTTCATTTTATTTCCTTAAAATGTTTGAAACAGTGAGTAGACACTTCAACTTGAAGATACAGCTGTTCAGTTGATCAGGCACAAAAGAAGCCCAACAATATCCTCAAAGTGAAATTGAAATTGTAATTATGTGGATTTTAGCTACTGAAATTATAAACGTGGGGACCCTTCAAGGAAAGCTGGAAAGCTGCCAGCTGCGTTTTATGAAAACATTTGCAGATATCACAAAGAAATTTACATTTTGTCACCCTCTTCCCTTTGTTGACATGTAAACCATCTCCCTGCTCTCTACCACGTACTTCTTCTAGTTGAAGGTGGAAGTCAGGTGGTTTGAAGTTGCTTTAATGATTTCCTCTCATCTGCTCAAAATGAGCAGCTGCACTAAATTGTGCAACATCATTTTGAATATGCATAGACCAATGCTCAGCTCTGATTAAAAAGAAAGTGTGACTTTATCTTCTTGGCTATTTCAGTTTGCATTGAACATTTTTAAGGCAGAAATATTATTGTTGCATTTTGATACTGTACAAAATGGACTCTTATTGTTAGCGGGCCTTTGAGATATATTTTTACTTAATGTACACTTTGAAAGTGTTTAGAAAATTCTTTGACAAAAGCTAGAGAAATTTTTCCTTTTCAAAGTTTCCAAAAAATTCTATTTAGTTTTTTTTATGATTACCCCTCAAAATTATTAATACAATTTTGGGTTATTAAAGATAGTCATTTGCTTTTATCAAAGCCATGTGAAATAATTAATGTGCTCCCTGCCATATATTTCTTGTTATTAGGACAAAGCTAGAACTTTGTGACTTTTCATTAGCTTTCATTTTTTTATTCAATTCTTGTGTCTGTCCAGCCATACATTTCTTCTATTTTTAAATTATTTCTTTTTTAATTTTTAAAAACTTTTAACGTTTTGAAAATGTTACCTCTCTGAGCATACCTTATTATTAACTTAAATTTTAATTTCTTATTTATAAAATAGCTTTGGATTTTTTCATAAAGAATCTCCAAACAAAAAGAAAAATGTTGATTAGCATTTGTATTTGGGGTCAGCATCTACTATTTAAACTAATGCTGAAAACATGTAACTTTCATCTATAGTAATCTTGTTTATTCCATGAAGATTCTAAATGCTAAAGGATTCCTTGGAAGGAAAGTTAACACTTAAAGCATAAAAATAGTTTTGATACCCATTATTATGAATTTTGAAGTAAAAAATGATTTTGAATTATCAATATTTTAAAAATAATTTTCTAAGTATTGATAATGCAAAAGTATCATTAAAATATTTTTTTAATATACTACTTGTATGTCTCAAAATTATGAGACATCTGGGGTTAGAATTGTTTACTGTGGCTAAATCTATTGCTCGCTTCTAAGACTTGATTGAATTCTCTTTCTAGCATTTGATAGTATTAGTCATTCAAGCTTTTTGCCTTTTTCTAACTCTCCCTCCTACTCCAGACCTGGTACTGTTTTCATAGCAGCATCTCATGTCACTGCTAGCCTCTTAAATATGTCTGAATTTTATTCATGTTTGTATACTCCTTTCTTATTAAACTTACTCTACCCTGGGTACTTCTTTTTTTCCCCAAGTTTTCACCTCATGCTCAAGGCTAACAGATCTTTCTTCATCTCAGCTCTCTCCTATGAACTCCAGAACCATATCATCAAGTGCTGCTGGAAATCTCCACTGAGTTCTACAGACACTTTAAACTCAGTTTCTCCAAAACAGAACTTATTATTTTTCATTTCCCCCTATTCCAAGCCCCGTGTTTCCCCACTACTATTTCAAAAGGCCAGGAGCATGGACATCATCCTATAGATAATATCTTCCTTCTCACCTAATCTCCCACAATACTCATCAAGGCTTATCAATTTTAGCTTTTCAATACCGATAGCAGAGTATGTCATTCAACAGCCATTCCAGCCCCTTTCTATTTTGACTTCTCAAATTCTAGATGCTGGAAAATTATAAAATTACATATTTCTAGACTGTCCTGCAACTAGATTTCTACTTGTGACATAGATACCTCCAAATAGGGAGGAGCTAAGCAAGAAGATTCAGTAGTCACACTCACCAAGCACCATATCTTCTGTCAAACCTTGATGGTACCATCTGATTATTTTGGACAGCTGAAGCAGAAACCCTAACATCAAAGTTCCCAAGGGATGAAGAGTGATTGAACATTTCTTATGACTGACTTGCCTTCAATTTCCATAGTCTGGCATTCAAGGCTCTCCAAGATCAGCTCATCTACTTTTATTTTCTTTTTGTCCTTCCATTACTCTGTACTACAGACAAACAGGACTGCTTTTGTTATTCATACCTAAACCAGAATTTCCTGTGGTCAAGCCTTTATTCTGCATTTTCTTCCCATAATCGGCCCTAACCTCACCCCTACAAATGTAATCTTCCAGTTCGTAGATCACTCAAATTCTATTACTTCTCTTATTGTTTTATGCATTGGAATTCATTTATTTACATGATGATTTTTTTCTGTTCTCCTCTTTTGTAATTTTCTTTAAGAAATAGTTTATGTTTTTTTCTTTGTATCCCCACAGCTTTTAGCTTTCAGTTTTTGGACCTTGAATATTTAAATATTTTGAGTGTATGCATGGTTTTGATTAAGGATTACTGAGATATGAATGGAGTTATTGACCAACATTTTATATTGTGGTAAAATACACATAGCATAAATTTTGGTATTTTACTTTTTTAAACTGTACAGTCAAATGGCATTAAGTATATTCAGATGGCTGTGCAACTATTAACACCATCCATCTCCGGACTTTTTCATCTTTCCGAACAGTAACTTTGTACCCATTAAACCAAAACTTCCCATTCTACAATAGCTAGCCCCTGCCCCACAGAACCACTCTTCTGCTTTCTGCCTCTATGAATTTGACTACTCTAGGTACCTCATGCAAGTAAAATCACATGGTATTTTTCCTTTTGTGACTGTTTATTTCACTTACATACTGTCCTTAAGGTTAATCCAGGTTGTCACATGGTCAGAATTTCATCCCTTTTTAAAACTGAGTAGTGTTCCATTGTATGTATATACCACATTTTGTTTATCCGTTCATCTGTCAATGTACATTTGGGTTGCTTCCACCTTTTGGCTGTTGTGAATATGCTGCTGTGAACATGGGTGTAAACATATCTGTTCAAGTCCTTGCTTTCAATTATCTTGGGCATATATCCAGAAGTGGAATTGCTGGATCATATGGCAATTCTATATATAACTTTTTGAGGCACTGCTCTACTGTTTTTCATTGTGGCTATACCATTTTAAATTCCCACAAGCAATGCTCTAATTTCTCCATATCTTTGCCAATGCTTGTTATTTTCTGTTTGTTTGCTTGCTTTTTGATAGTAGCCATCCTAGTGGGTGTGAAGTGGTGTCTCTTTGTGGTTTTGATTTAATTGCCCTAATGATTAGAGATGTTGAGCATCTTTTCATGTGCTTATTGGCCATTTGTATGTCTTCCTTGGAAAAATGTTTATGCAAGTCCTTTGCCTTATTTGTTAATAGGTTGTTTGTTTTTTTGCTGTTGAGTTATAGAAGTTCTTTTATATATTCTGGATATTAATCCCTTATCAGATATATGGCTTGAAAATATTTTCCACTTTGTGGACTGTCTTTTTACTCTGTTGATAATATCCTTTGATGCATAAAAATTTGTAATTCTGATAAAGTCCAATTTATCTACATTTCTTTGTCTGTGCTTTTAGTGTCATAGTTAAGAAATCATTGCCAAAACCAGTGTTATGAAGATTTTTCCCCTTTTGTTTCTTCTAAGAGTTCTGTAGTTTTAGATCTTATGTTTAGGTCTTTGATCCATTTTGAGTTCTTTTTTTTTTTTTTTTTTTTTTTTTGTGTATGGTGTTAGGGAGTATTCTAATTTCATTCTTTTACATGTAGCTGTCCAGTTTTCCCAGCACCACTTATTGAAGAGACTGTCTTTTCTCCATTGTATATCTTTGCCTCCTTTGTCATAGATTAGTTGACCATAGGTGCGTGGGTTAATCTCTGGGCTTTCTATCTTGTTCCATTGATCTATGTTTCTGTCTTTGTGCCAGTACCATATTGTCTTGATTACTGTAGCTTTGTAGTATAGTCTGAAGTCAGGGAGTCTGATTCCTCCAGCTCCATTTTTTTCCCTCAAGACTGCTTTGGCTATTCGGGGTCTTTTGTGTCTCCATACAAATTTTAAGATGATTTGTTCTAGCTCCGTAAAAAATGCCATTGGTAATTTGATAGGGATTGCATTGAATCTGTAGATTGCTTTGGGTAGTATACTCATTTTCACAATGTTGATTCTTCCAATCCAAGAACATGGTATATCTCTCCATCTGTTGGTATCATCTTTAATTTCTTTCATCAGTGTCTTATAGTTTTCTGCATACAGGTCTTTTGTCTCCCTAGGTAGGTTTATTCCTAGGTATTTTATTCTTTTTGTTGCAGTGGTAAATGGGAGTGTTTCCATAATTTCTCTTTCAGATTTTTCATCATTACTGTATAGGAATGCAAGAGATTTCTGTGCATTCATTTTGTATCCTGCAACTTTACCATATTCATTAATTAGCTCTAGCAGTTTTCTGGTGGCAGTGTTAGGATTCTCTATGTATAGTATCATATCATCCGCAAACAGTGACAGCTTTACTTCTTCTTTTCCAATTTGTATTCCTTTTATTTCTTTTTCTTCTCTGATTGCCGTGGCTAGGACTTCCAGAACTATGTTGAATAATAGTGGTGAGAGTGGACATCCTTGTCTCGTTCCTGATCTTAGAGGAAATGCTTTCAGTTTTTCACCATTGAGAATGATGTTTGCTGTGGGTTTGTCATATATGGCCTTTATTATGTTGAGGTAGGTTCCCTCTATGCCCACTTTCTGGAGAGTTTTTATCATGAATGGGTGTTGAATTTTGTCAAAAGCTTTTTCTGCATCTATTGAGATGATCATATGGTTTTTATTCTTCAATTTGTTAATATGGTGTATCACATTGATTGATTTGCATATATTGAAGAATCCTTGCATCCCTGGGGTAAATCCCACTTGATTGTGGTGTATGATCCTTTTAATGTGTTGTTGGATTCTGTTTGCTAGTATCTTGTTGAGGATTTTTGCATCTATATTCATCAGTGATATTGGTCTGTAATTTTCTTTTTTTGTAGTGTCTTTGTCTGGTTTTGGTATCAGGGTGATGGTGGCCTCATAGAATGAGTTTGGGAGTGTTCCTTCCTCTGCAATTTTTTGGAAGAGTTTGAGAAGGATAGGTGTTAGCTCTTCTCTAAATGTTTGATAGAATTCACCTGTGAAGCCATCTGGTCCTGGACTTTTGTTTGTTGGAAGATTTTTAATCACAGTTTCAATTTCATTACTTGTGATTGGTCTGTTCATATTTTCTGTTTCTTCCTGGTTCAGTCTTGGAAGGTTATACCTTTCTAAGAATTTGTCCATTTCTTCCAGGTTGTCCATTTTATTGGCATAGAGTTGCTTGTAGTAGTCTCTTAGGATGCTTTGTATTTCTGCGGTGTCTGTTGAAACTTCTCCTTTTTCATTTCTGATTTTATTGATTTGAGTCCTCTCCCTCTTTTTCTTGATGAGTCTGGCTAATGGCTTATCAATTTTGTTTATCTTCTCAAAGAACCAACTTTTAGTTTTATTGATCTTTGCTATTGTTTTCTTTGTTTCTATTTCATTTATTTCTGCTCTGATCTTTATGATTTCTTTCCTTCTGCTAACTTTGGGTTTTGTTTGTTCTTCTTTCTCTAGTTTCTTTAGGTGTAAGGTTAGATTGTTTACTTGAGATTTTTCTTGTTTCTTTAGGTAGGCTTGTATAGCTATAAACTTCCCTCTTAGAACCGCTTTTGCTGCATCCCATAGGTTTTGGGTCGTCGTGTTTTCATTGTCATTTGTCTCTAGGTATTTTTTGATATCCTCTTTGATTTCTTCAGTGATCTCTTGGTTATTTAGTAACGTATTGTTTAGCCTCCATGTGTTTGTCTTTTTTACGTTTTTTTCCCTGTAATTCATTTCTAATCTCATAGCGTTGTGGTCAGAAAAGATGCTTGATATGATTTCAATTTTCTTAAATTTACTGAGGCTTGATTTGTGACCCAAGATGTGATCTATCCTGGAGAATGTTCCGTGCGCACTTGAGAAGAAAGTGTAATCTGCTGTTTTTGTATGGAATGACCTACATATATCAATTAAATCTATCTGGTCTATTGTGTCATTTAAAGCTTCTGTTTCCTTATTTATTTTCATTTTGGATGATCTGTCCATTGGTGTAAGTGAGGTGTTAAAGTCCCCCACTATTATTGTGTTACTGTCGATTTCCTCTTTTATGGCTGTTAGCAGTTGCCTTATGTATTGAGGTGCTCCTATGTTGGGTGCATATATATTTATAATTGTTATATTTTCTTCTTGGATTGATCCCTGGATCATTATGTAGTGTCCTTCCTTGTCTCTTGTAACATTCTTTATTTTAAAGTCTATTTTATCTGATATGAGTATAGCTACTCCAGCTTTCTTTTGATTTCCATTTGCATGGAATATCTTTTTCCATCCCCTCACTTTCAGTCTGTATGTGTCCCTAGGTCTAAAGTGGGTCTCTTGTAGACAGCATATATATGGGTCTTGTTTTTGTATCCATTCAGCCAGTCTATGTCTTTTGGTTGGGGCATTTAATCCATTCACGTTTAAGGTAATTATCGATATGTATGTTCCTATGACCATTTTCTTAATTGTTTTGGGTTTGTTTTTGTAGGTCCTTTTCTTCTCTTGTGTTTCCCACTTACAGAAGTTCCTTTAGCATTTGTTGTAGAGCTGGTTTGGTGGTGCTGAATTCTCGTAGCTTTTGCTTGTCTGTAAAGCTTTTGATTTCTCCATCAAATCTAAATGAGATCCTTGCCGGGTAGAGTAATCTTGGTTGTAGGTTCTTCCCTTTCATCACTTTAAGTATATCATGCCACTCCCTTCTGGCTTGCAGAGTTTCTGCTGAGAAATCAGCTGTTAACCTTATGGGAGTTCCCTTGTATGTTATTTGTCGTTTTTCCCTTGCTGCTTTCAATTATTTTTCTTTGTCTTTAATTTTTGCCACTTTGATTACTATGTGTCTCGGCGTGTTTCTCCTTGGGTTTATCCTGTATGGGACTCTCTGCGCTTCCTGGACTTGGGTGGCTATTTCCTTTCCCATGTTAGGGAAGTTTTCGACTATAATCTCTTCAAATATTTTCTCTGGTCCTTTCTCTCTCTCTTCTCCTTCTGGGACCCCTATAATGCGAATGTTGTTGCGTTTAATGTTGTCCCAGAGGTCTCTTAGGCTGTCTTCATTTCTTTTCATTCTTTTTTCTTCATTCTGTTCCGCAGCAGTGAATTCCACCATTCTTTCTTCCAGGTCACTTATCCGTTCTTCTGCCTCAGTTATTCTGCTATTGATTCCTTCTAGTGTAGTTTTCATTTCAGTTATTGTATTGGTCATCTCTGTTTGTTTGTTCTTTAATTCTTCTAGGTCTTTGTTAATCATTTCTTGCATCTTCTCAATCTTTGCCTCCATTCTTATTCCAAGGTCCTGGATCATCTTCACTATCATTATTCTGAATTCTTTTTCTGGAAGGTTGCCTATCTCCAAATCATTTAGTTGTTTTTCTGGGGTTTTTTCTTGTTCCTTCATCTGGTACATAGCCCTCTGCCTTTTCATCTTGTCTATCTTTCTGTAACTGTGGTTTTTGGTCCACAGGCTGCAGGATTGTAGTTTTTCTTGCTTCTGCTGTCTGCCCTCTGGTGGTTGAGGCTATCTAAGAGGCTTGATGGGAGGCTCTTGAGTTCATTTTTTGATTATGCTTTATGGTAAGAGTCTAACTTTGTTCTTCTACATGTGGATATCCCGTTTTCTCAACACCATTTGAAAAGACTATTCTTTCTCTGTTGACAGGTCTTGGCACCCTTGTTGAAAATCATTTGAGAATACATGTGAGGGTTTATTTCTGGGTTCTATATTCCATTCTCTTGGTCTATACGTCTCTTTATGCTGCTACCACACTGATTACTTTGTAGTAAGTTTTGAAATCAGGAAATGTGAGACCTCCAACTTTGTTCTTTTTCAAGGTTGTTTTGACTATTTGGGGTGCCTTGAAATTTCATATGAATTTTAGTTATCAACCACATTTTTTGTCGTCTTTTTGCTCGGCCACACAAATGGACATAGAATAAAAGCAATTAGTATTCCATCAGTTTTTTTAGTGCAGGAGAATATTGCATATTTTTGGATATTAATAATACCTGAACCATTAGAATACAAAGAAGACATTATTGTGTAATGGAAACAACCTTGGATAGCAGTTGAGAAGTTGAGAAATTCTGGTTCTTACCTCTAACTAGCTATGTGGTCATCAGCAAGCTATTTAATCCATCTGGGCCTCAGTTTCTTTTTTTTTTTTTTTTTTTTAATTATTTATTTATTTTATTTATGGCTGTGTTAGGTCTTCGTTTCTGTGCGAGGGCTCTCTCCAGCTGCGGCAAGTGGGGACCACTCTTCATCGCGGTGCACGGGCCTTTCACTGTCGCGGCCTCTCTTGTTGGGGAGCACAGGCTCCAGACGCGCAGGCTCAGTAATTGTGGCTCACGGGCCTAGTTGCTCCGCGGCATGTGGGATCTTCCCAGACCAGGGCTCGAACCCGTGTGCCCTGCATTGGCAGGCAGATTCTCAACCACTGCACCACCAGGGAAGCCCCTGGGCCTCAGTTTCTTTATCCTTATACTGAGGGTATTGAAATGGATTACATCTAGATGTGTTCTAACTCTGAAATTTTTGTGAAAAATATAATCTTTGGAAATTCTGCATGATAGCATTTTAGTTCTTTTCCCTACCTACTCCTAGCTAATATTATGATTATGAAAAATAGTCCTTCTCTCTATCGAATGTATGTGTAGCCCTGCCTGTGGCAAAGGGAAATCTCTTGTGAGTTCTGTACATGCATATGTTTGTTAATGCCCCATCAATCAGGAGGTTGATGAGGTGGAAGTTTAACAAAAGATGAAAGACAACTTGTACCCAGGTGTGCAGAAAGGAGTAAGTTGGGTAAACAAGAAAAAATCACAAGGGGTTAGCACCAGAAGCAAACAATTAGGAGAGGCCAGTGGAGGAAAGGAGGTGGGAAGCTTGTAGAACTGGAAAGTTTGGGACTGGAATGCTGGAAACTGGGGCAGTAGAGGACATTTCCACTTATGCATCTGAACTAGAATTAGGACTACCCACATCTTTAGTTGCCCAGGGACCTAGAGATACAGAAGCAGAGAAAAGGAGAGAACACTTCCTGACGTGTTGAAAGGGAAGGGTGAAGCACAAAAACAGTGTGAAATTAGAAAAAGAATGTAATGTAGCATAGCATTAGCCAAAGGTAATTTAACAGATGGCAAGATGTGTAAGATGCATAATTGTGATCCTGACCAGTAACTACAAAATATTCAATAAAGTCCCCTAAGCTCATGAACGCTTTGTGTGAGAAACATTTTGGTGTGTTTAAACTGCCAAAGGGCTAATTCTCATGCCTGCATCCATGTAGCCCAATTCAAAGGCAGCCCTTGAATTCAAGAACTTGGAGAATATTAGACCACCAAAAGTTCCCAGAACTTTGGGGAAGGCCTTGGAAACTTACAACTTTAGAAACTGGTGGAGAAAAGAGATACAAGGTGATATTGGAATATAAGTGAAAGAGAAAAGGGAGAAATTAGCTGTTGAATGGGCTGATTTCAGTGGGATATACAAAAAAGGTCAATTTTATTCTTCTCCAACCACTGCTTTTAGATTTGTCCTGTGGAATCTGCCTTCCTTTTCCCTGGACAATATCACAGGCTTAGTTTTCTATTTTTTTTCCCACTAAAAATAGTCTTACGGTTAATTCAAATTCACTTTCAGTTTTTAAAAGTCCAGTCCAGTCTAAATCAAACTTTTAGTCTAATGCACAATTATTATTACCAGAAAAGGTCTCACCTTACATTTGGGGTAGGAAACTGTGATCTGTTTTGTTGTTTATTTCATATTCTTTTGAATAAGAAGAACAATAGCTAAAATTTGAGTGCTAAGCTGTGCATTCTACGTGCATAGCGCATTTATTCTTTGTGACAACCATATTATTGCCTCCATCACATAAATGAGGGAACTGAGACTGAGAAGATGAAGTCCCTTTCTCAAAGGTCATATTTTCACTGCTTTTAGGCTAGATCTTCCCCACTAAGGCAGCATTTTACGCATATCACTTAGATTTCATTTTTCAAGTTTCACTCTATCAAATCTGGCCCGTTGAGATCCTTCCAATGTTTCTGACATCCTACCCCTTTCTCCTAGCTCTTGAAGGCTGCCAGTGGATAAAACCTTCCCTGTCATCATCCCAATTGTTGATAAGACGGTTGAACAGATTGGTACCAAGAGCAGAGCCCTGAGGTCGTCTGCCAGAGAGCAGTTCTTACGTTGTATCAATTCATCCTTCAGTGTTCTATGCAGGCTGCTGATTTACAGGTTGTGAATTAACTCTCATTCAGCCCATTTTTAAAAACCTGGTCCACAGATTTTGTCAAATTCTTTTTCCTTCTCTAGTATAACACCTTTATCTTATAGATAATATGAGAATGAATTTGCTGTTCTATGGGCTGATGTGGTGATGGTGGTGGGCAGAATACAGTGTAAGTATGAAGCCTCTATAAACTATTATTTTTAAGTTCACAAAGTGAAAATATCTCACGGGGTCTCCCAATACATTCTGCTCCATGCAAATACATTAATAATTATAGTATTTATTTCTTAAATATCTATAAGTCCTCATGCTTCTTAGTAACAAAACCTAGTGCCTGATGTCTAAATTTTCATAAACTCAAAAGTCTTACAGAAGTTCCCCTTGACCATTCTATCTAATATTTTCTTATTTTATCATTACCAAAAGATGTTTAATAGAGGAGACTGGTATTTATTTTATAACATAAAACCTACAGGGTTACCTGGAAAATCTCCATTTTCTTTTAACTAACCTAATGTGGATCTATCCACGTTGAATTTAATGAAATATCTCTTGAACATATTTGTATTTTTAGCTTTACTTTTTAAAATTTTATTTATTTATTTATTTATTTATTTATTTATTTATGGCTGTGTTGGGTCTTCATTTCTGTGCGAGGGCTTTCTCTAGTTGTGGCAAGCGGGGTCCACTCTTCATCGCGGTGCGCGGGCCTCTCACTGTCGCGGCCTCTCCTGTTGCGGAGCACAGGCTCCAGACGCGCAGGCTCAGTAATTGTGGCTCACGGGCCCAGCCGCTCTGCGGCATGTGGGATCTTCCCAGACCAGGGCTCGAACCCGCGTCCCCTGCATTGGCAGGCAGACTCTCAACCACTGCGCCACCAGGGAAGCCCCTAGCTTTACTTTTAAGGTTAATGAGTTCCATATGTTTACTACTGAACTGCCTAAAATAAGTATTTTAGAACTTTTTTATAATTTTAGTTTTGAAAAATAGGAATAGCACAAAATTTATGAGATATTTATTGAGTACATAATATTTACACAGTGCCTTATCCATAACAGATGCTCAATAAGTATTTATTTAAAGGGCTTTTGTGTTATGGAAATCTCATGTATTTTCTTTTCTGTATTATAAAATGTCTTTCTTTGAGTGTCAAGGAGTGCACATTAGTTCTAGTCTTAATATTTGGCAGAGTGGTCCATTTTTATAAGTTTTAGGATTTTATAGACTTTAATCATATCTATTTTTAAATTTCACTTTCTAAACTGGAGTCCCAGTTGTTTCTAATATAATCTTGTATGAGAGCTGCATACCATCCTTGCTAATTGCAGTTGTCCATTTCTGAATCTTTGCCAGAGTAGTTGTATCTTTTCTGTTCCTCAACTGATTAATCAGAATGTAAGCTTCTAGGTATGAGTGACCATTATTTGTTGTTCCAGGGCATCTTAAGATGTTTTTCTTTGTTTTATTTCTGTCATTTATCCTGAGATATCTATTTTTTAATCTTTCTAACTATTATATGCTGGTTTAATTCTTTAGAATCAGGAAGTCATTAATATTATCTAAACTAGACCCCTTCTCTTTGAAATGAATTCCATTTTTCTTGTTCTTCACCCAGTGGATAAGGTTTAGCCACTCTTACCCAGGACTACTAGGCTTTACATCATTAAAAACTCTTATTACAATTACCTTCACACTTTTCTTTTTCTGAGTAAAAGTACATCTTTCTGTAGATTCTATTATGTCTGTTTACACAGTCTCAAAACTGTTTCTCTTCCATTGAAGCCTAGGCACTTCACACATACATGTATATTATGTCTGTCCCAATAACGCCTCAGAAAAAATTTTAAAAATAGAAATGGTAAAATACTAAAGTTCATATAAACAGTACAATGATATCGATATGTATTATTTGTGTAATTATACACAATTTAAATGATATTAGAAAATTATTTAAAATTCGTGTCTGGATGTTGCTTTATCAAGGCGACACAAATAGGAAACTTATCCACAAAGCTAGAATTGAATACTCTATACAATGCTATTGTCCTTTAAAATTTTCAGATAAAAGAGACTTTGGGGCTGGCCTCACACATTCAGCTAACATTTCTCTGTAGTTTTCATCACTTATTCTAAGAAGCTCTTGTTCAGCGAATGAATTTTCAAAATGTTATTAAATTTAGGTTACTAGTTTCTTAGATTTGGTTTGAGATCTCTGAGGGGAAAACTCCAGTGCGTCACCATTAGCTACCCAACACATAATGTCTGCTTTCAAAACAATGAGCAGGGAAATGTGACCCCATGCTTGGGAATTGAAATCTTGCCAATTGCACTGAAGTGTTACATTCATTATGTCATACCACACACATCTGATAAGGGAAGACATAATGCTGTTGGATAGGTTCTTGTATACAAGAACTCTCTAGGTCAAGTAAAGGGCTGTTTTTCATTTAATAACTGAACTATGCAGGTGCTAATTTGGACCATATGTAGGACAATGAAGAAATATGTTACTCTACAGTGGAATGGTAGCATGTGTGTGAATTGATATTAAGGGGGATTTTTTGATTAATTAAGGTGCCTATGCTCTGGTTAATTTAAACCATGGAAATCAATTGACATAACTCGGTGAAAAATAAAGCTTGCAGAAAACTGTCATAATGCTGAAATTTTTCCTGTTCCTTCTCTTCATACACCCTGACTTTTTGAAGCTCCCAGTGGACCAGTTCATCTGAGAGAAACATATTGGACACTGGGAAAGACCAAATTAGAACTGAGGCAGCAACTGACTCCCTCACTAAGTATGCCTGCCATGGGATCTACATAGTATATCTGGCACAAGTATTACTGAGTGATTCAGGTTCTTAATATTTTTCGTCTTCTTGTGGGAACTAAGTTAGAAAAAAGGACCCCAGAGGTAACATGCTAAGAACCATTTTCACAATTTAATTGCAAATTTGCCCAAACCAACCAAATATAGCCTACATATTGAGGATTAAATAAATCCATGAGAACTTTGGTGAAAATTTCATTTGAATGCTATTAGGATCAACTCCTAAGAGAACTTTTTAGATTGTTGACCTATCTAGTGAAATCCACATTTTACAGCCTTCTGCCCTCCAGTTGCTCATATGCCTCTCTAGCTTTTTTGTACTTTCTTCTCGCTCCTTTTTGAGATTATGTTATAAAAATCCTTTTATTTGCATTGCAAATATTATTTTCTTCCTAAAAGAATCATTAGAGCTGAGTAATTTTTTAGTTCATTATGATCATACAAATGCATGTGAAGAAAAATTTTGTCACCCTACTGGATACAGAAATGCTGCCCCAGGTCTCACTATTTATAGGTCTTATTGCTATTGCACAATGGCAGGGTTTATGGTGCAGTGGCAGCACATAGATGCCATTCTTAATTCTGAGGAGCAAGAAGATTTCCAGAGAATATAATTTTTGATCATATATTTGGCACTTAACCAGGATATGGCCTTTCCTGAGCCTAGATTTCTACCGCAATGTGAAGCATCTGCCCTGCCAAATGAAAATATGGACTAATTTCCTCCAAAGTTGCATGTAAAACTGATCTCCACTCTACAGTGCAGTGATTTGGAGACCATGTGCATGGTATAACATTTCTGTTTTTCTCTTTACACTTCCAGCTGAAACCCCCTGAGTTATGCTCCTTATATACTTGTTTCTATATCCCTATAGCTTGCTAATTGGACTTATCACCTCTAAAATACCCACACATATCAGTTTCATAAATCCCTATAAAATGTACTTTGCAAAAGTTACCCCTTCTCCTTAGAAAACATTCTTGCTTCTAAAATAAATCCTGAACCCTGAGCTGGATAATTAAGTCATTACGCCATCTGGCCCAACTTACCAGTCAACTTTCTCTCCTGCCACCCTCCAATGTGTCTTCACCTGAACAAATCTGACCCATCACTGGACTTTTGAAACTATTATGTCAACTCTCCTCTAATCTGTGCTCGCCCAATTCCGTTTCCCTGGAATGTGCTCCTCCCTCCTCTCTATTTATTAAACCTCCGTATTTCACATTCTTATCTCAAACTCCAGCTCTACCACCGTTGATCTCCTCAGCCTCAAAACTCTTGAAATTAGTTATTGTAGAATCTCAGAATTTTCATACCTAAAGGGAGCTTTATAAGTGACCTATTTTAATAAGCTCATTTTATAAGTAAGAAAACTGAGAGCCATGGAAGATAAAATTAATAGCTTGCTATTGAAGAAAGCTTTAAAGATACACAGAGGAAGGATTTATCCCTGGGGCAGGGGGTGGGTGGTGGGTGGGCATCACAATTGTAAATTCTTTGAGATCAGAGTTTGGGTCTCATACCCATCACCTAGCAAGTATGTAACGGGTGCTTTGTAAGTAATTTGATGATGACATCCTGATCAGATTTACATGATAGAAAATGGTGACCATTTTTCATCATCTAAAGGCTATCCAAAATATAAAGTATTGGCTTCCATCATTAGAAACTTTGCAACAAAAATATTAGGTTGGCCAAAAAGTTCGCTCAGGTTTTTCTGTAACATCTTACGGAAAAATCCAAATGATCTTTTTGGCCAACACAATAATTTGTAAAAATTATTCTTTCATCTCAGCAGATTAATGCCCTTATAGCTGTCATAAACAGCTAAATTTAATCATAGAGGGAGTCATTCCTAGTATTTACTATTTATACATAAAAATTATTTTAAAACTTCCATTTTAAAGTTTGCTATGAATAAAATTGTCACTGCCCTAAGAACTGGTGTCTCTGCCTCACCACTTAATATTGGAAATACAACAGTTGAGTTCTGAAAGTCACACATGGAGTACATTCTTTGGAATCTTCTTTGTTTGATCACTGCTGAACAACACGCAAAGCTTTGTATTTTTTCACCTGAATAAATAGTGCCCTGCATTTCACCCTTTGAGGTCAATACATATGTCTCACAAGACAGGCGTTCTTCAGCTCTTTCCTGCAGGTTCTAATGAAAAGCAAAAAGCTCAGCACTCATGCCACCTGACTGAGAGTGGAGGAGTCTGTGTTTTTTATTCTTATTTTGCAAGACCAGATGCTGGTCACCAGTAGTTTTATATATGGTAATGTTTTCTCAGTAGGAAGGAACAGGGTATATCTATATACTGCTCTCAACTTTATCTACCAACATAGCTTCAAAGTAGATGACTTACCAAATACACTGAATATTTAAATTTCATTGTAATTGGTAATAACAGGTGTGCAAAAGAGTTGCCAGTATCTGCGTAGTGTTTGTGAATTTAATTATTACTTGCCAGAATAATGAATATTTAATTGATATTTTGAATTCTAACTTGGCAATAGCTCTTTAAAAAGTTTCACTTTCATTAGAAATTGTTGTTTATCATTCATAAATGTCAATTGTGGGTGGAAAACATGTTTACTATTTTTAAGAAATCTCAGATTATTTACAAGATGTATTTAGTTGCAATTGTTTTCATTGTGTCTTGAATTTGACACTTTTTAAAGTAACGTAAAGAAACACTACTGTGATTTAATTGTGCAGAACGAATGCATTATAAGGTTTAGAGTCCAAAGCAGAAACGAAAGCTTCATTTGTTTAGCTTTGATGAGTCCCCATAACTTGACCTTTTTTAAGATGCAGGGGCCAAATTTGGGGCTCTAAAATTGTTCTAGTGGTTATCACACCATTTAGGTTTGCTAACAAACCCTATACACTCTGTAGTGTTTGGAAATGTCTCAAAATAGCATCATTAAACAAACTAAGTATACACGTGTATGTGATGAGAGCCACATTAATATGAATGTGCACATGGTTTTCTTGTTTAGGCACAGGATAATATTTCGATAGCACATCCATACCTCATCATTCATTTGGGGAAATATTTGATGTGTTGTTAACTAATAGGCAGTGTGGACTATTCTGGATAATCCTAGGTATATTATAAAACTGATTTCATTAGCGTATCTTACCAGTTAAGCCTAGTGATAATATATGGACTGCTAGAACCTTCTTGGGTTTTTTTGGTTGTTGTTTTTGTTTTTGTTTTTGCTTTTTACCACCTAGCTTCTTCCCACTTACCTTATCCCAGGGACAGCTTCCTCACATGCAGTGAGGTCTAGTTGCCATCCTTGGCAGGTACCTTCACTGCCCAGATGGGACAAGCTGTATTCTATCCATCCACGTGTTTTGGTTTTTGTTTTTTTTTTTTTTTTTTCAGAATGAAAATATGGCCCAAATGGATGTGAGCACCTGTATAAATTTTGTTTGTGTTACTCCCCACCACCACATCCTCAAATGTTCCTCTCCTTTCATAAAGCTAGAGTTGACTGTATCAGAATTCCACCAATGCAAACCACATTTTTATCATCTTAAATGGTACAAAAACTTGGGCATAAATAGACAAAACCCTCATGCATATAGGATTTTTAAAACTATAGAAGAAAAATTTGAGTCACTATGTCTTAAATTTACTAATTTAAAATGAGTCATTTGTTCAGTGGACATATAGGAAAGAGGAGAAGCTGGATTTATGAAGAATAGTATGGTTTTCCTGCACCATGTGAGAGGAGAACCTCCTGACAGCAGTTAAAAGTGACAAATGACAATCAAATACCAAGATAAGAGACAGAAAAATAAAGAAAGCAGCACATGATCTGTGAAAGTACAGTGAATCTACAGACTTCATCACCTGGTCTCTAAAATGCTTCTTTCTTTAACAATTACTGTCCTCTGTGTTCTATATAGTAAGGATACAGAATGGCGAATAAGGATATAGAACAGCGAGTAAGGATATGGACACTGAAAATGTAGAACAGAGGATAGAACAGACAAAGCTCCTCTTTCTATGTAATTTACGTTCTATGTGGGGACACACATAAATAAAAATAAACCTGATCATTTCATGGGAAAAATACAAAAGGGAATAAAAACAAGGCATGATAAAGACTTTCAAAGGGTGGTCATGAAAGGCTTATCTGAGACAGTGACATTTGAGAGGAGGGCTGAATGGCTGGAAGAGCAAAAGGAAGAACTGATGAAAGTGTTCCAGGCAGAAGGAATAGTAAATGTGAAGACCTTGAGGCATAAATGAATTTAACGTGCATGAAGAACAGTAGGAAGGCCAGTATACTTGGACTATGTAAGCGCTGAAAAGAGTGGTATGAGATGAGGGTGGGAAGAGGTAGTCAGACACAAATCACATGTGACCTTTTGTGAAGAGAAGCAATTTGGATTATATTCTGTTGTGTCAGTGGAAAAAAATGAAATTCAATATATTTGAGACCATATAAAGACTGATGCTTTTAAAAAGACTTTAATCAAAGTACTTAAATCTTTAAAAATTAAACATTCCTTAAAGCAGTTATTTCTAGTTACCAAGAAAATTATCTATCTCAGAAATGGAGATCCTGGTTAAAGGGGACCTTGAGGAGGATGAATTTCTTTATAGGATAGCCTAAGGTTTGGGGGTAATTTTAGAAGCAAATTGTGTTTGTGCAATCACTGTTTTTGTTGTCTTTTTCATTGCTGTCACTCTCGTAATAGAACCCTATTGCCTCAGCTTTCCAAGTCTATTCAAGCAAGTACAGGAGCCACGACTAGCCTCATCTCCAAACAAATGAATAAATAAACAGAATAAACCACAACTGCAAAAGACAGACTGAAACAAGAATCAAGTGGCTCCTGGCCTTTTGGACTTGGTGTTATGAAGCTACACAATTTAGGCTAAACCTCAGCAGTGACATTGGGTGACAGTGTTAGGGACCACTCCCTGGGAAGGGTCATGGAAACCTCTTAGATTTGTAGAATTGTGGCTCTGGACCAGGGTGAAAGGTAAGTGTGATCATAACATTTACATTTCTCACAATGCAAGTAGACAAGAGCAAGATTTATGGATGCTACTACTCAGCTTCACTTTAGCCCTCCAATTTACCATGCATGACATGGGGCAGTATGTCTCAAGATGTGTCCATACAAAGTGGCAGTCAAGATAACTTGTGGTTGTATGAGGACAAACTTTTAATTTTGTTAGAAATATATTTATTTTAATGAATATTATGAAGAAAAGAACTATAACAAATCAAACTAAGGATTTTGTAGACAGTATTGCTTTAGACAGGTAATATTTAAATGGAAATAGTACCTTATATGACAAAAATTGTCAACGTCATAGCTGAACGATGGAAGATTGAGGAATGGTAGCCTTGACCTAACATAGATACCAAAATTGAAATTCTGGTGCTTTGACTTCCTAAATGTATGACTTTGGCAAATCACTTTAATCTTTGAGGGACCACTTCTTATAAAATGGGGGGAATATTCCAAATTTCATCATTATTTTTGTGAGAATTAAATGAAATAATTCATTTACAGACACTAACATAGTGTCTGTCCTATAGTAAGTACCCCAAATTAACAGTTGCCATTACTGTTTTCTATCACCATAGGCTCCTTGAGGACAAATATTTTCTTTAGTACATTTACATCTCTAGAATCTAGCCCAGTGGCCTGGTGGTCAATGAATGTTTTTGAATAAATAAAAGAATGGATGAATACATGAATGACTCTACTGCAATTGAATTTCTTAATAAGTTAAATTAATTGGATTTCTTTCTCAACTTTTGTTCAATCCAGTAAATATATTTTAGGTGCCTACTACATATTAAGCACTCTCTTAATTAGATGATCATTGCCTTCAAAGACTTCACAACATATGCCGCAAAATAATTCCAACACAGATAAGAATTAGAATCCTAAGCATGTTAAGCTTATTTGGAAAATTACTAAATGTTTAATATTTCTGGCACAATTTGAATTTCCTCAGTCCTCATAAGCTTACTGGTGCCAAAGAAATCACTTAACAGTGATAATTAGATTTTGCAACTTCTTTCTTTGCAGTAAGTGCCTTAAGCTCGCAGACCCCAAAGGGGTATAATTGATACATCCCTTCACCCCAGCAACTTAGTTTTGTCTGAGACTAGTCAGTATTATCTCAGACGTGTTTATAAAAAAAACTTTGTTCCAAATAGGTTCTGCATTTGCTCTGTTGGGCAGGACAGGCTCTCTGCTGCGCTATGGGTTGCCTGTCAACGTTTCACTCTACAACTTCATTGCTGCTCCAACAGATACCATGTTATCTATGGCTGCTTTTCCAGACCCCATAATTCCCAACCACCTGCCACATTTTCCCCAGATGCAGAAAGCATACTTATTATTCCACCAGGCAGTACCAGAAACACTCTGAATCCCCATAGGGCCCAAGATGGGACGCAATCTGTGGCAAAATGGACAATGGGAAGGTGACTTTCCTCTGACTTATACCTTATTAGAGTTGCCCGAGAAATGCTGTTAGCTAATATTTTACGGCTTCTTCAATTGTTACAGGTAGTCAAGTTCCAGAGAACAGTTGAAGACATGGTCAATGGCTATATATGAAATAACTCCTTACCTCTGATAACCAGGGCTTTGTTACTAGTGCAAGTTTACACTAGTTTATTGTACATTGCCATATGGATATGCCACTGGCTCTTCAAACTCAATATTTCAAAAATTTAACTCATTATGTTACCTTTCAAACTTACCTTGAATCCTAATCTCCTGTCCCATTTTTTTCGGCTGGTTCTTGGTTTACTGGGTTTGTTTGTTTTTTTGTCCCTGGGTGTAAATTCTGCCAGAAAGTTCCTAAGTCCCTGACTCAATAGACTGCTAGGTTATCACACATGCCTGAACTTCAGCTCTGGACACAGTCTATATTCAACTTAGGATCCCTAGTTATATGTGTGGATAAAAATGACAAGAGTTGGCATTGAAGAGGTAGGCAGTGTTTGTATAGTGAAACTTAGTTTTTATCCTCAAAGTTATTGGGAACCATTGAAGCAGGGAAGTAACTCATCAGGATTTAATATTAGACAGATCCTTTCGGCAGGATTAGGGTAAATGGATTGGAAAGAACTAGAAGCAAAGAATGTAGTAACCATATAGGTGAGATAAAATGAGAATCTGAAGCAATCTATTTGTTAGGTATATAGGAGCTAAAATGTGTAGAATTTGGTATACTAGTCCAATAAAGAGGTGAAGGAAATTGAGTAGTTGAAGGTGACTTTCATCTTTCTGTCTTCTAAGCTGAGGTCAGTATAGCAAAGTGGTTAAATATGCAGTCTCCAAAGGCAGAATACTTGGTTTTACTACTTACTAGCTGTGTAACCTTGGGCAAGTTACTTAAGCCTGCTTTTCATCAGCTATGGTAGTAATTGCTTCCTAGGATTTTTTGGACCACTAGTGAGTTAATATTTGTAAATACTTAGAACAGTGCTTGGCACACAGTAAACATTCAGATAGCTTTAGTTATTGCTGTTATAGTTTGTAGTTAATATAATACTTATTATTTTATCAAATGGATCGTAATGGTGCCACTAATTGGAATGGGCAGTAGAAGAGGCAAAGTATACTTGAAAACTAAGGTAATGTTTTAATTTAGACTTACTGAGTCTGAGGTGCCAGTCATATGTTCAGGTAGCAACGTACTACCAGAAGATGAGCCTGCAGTTCTAGCAAGGGGTCTGGCTAGAAGAATGCGAGTAGGTAAGATTGCCTTCTAAAAAAACATGCTAGAGTTTGGGAACTAAACAGAAACCAATTTGTTCAGGAATAAATAAAATGAGAATGTGATGATAGGATGTCTAGCATATCCTTTCAAGAAGTTGTAGATGAGAGAAAAATATGTATGGCAGTAGTCAGAGAGAGGAAGAATTTTTTAATAAAGTTTTTAAAAATAAAATCTTAAAATATTTTAAATAAAAAAATAGATTTAATATATTTATAGACTGAGTTTATACAAAGCCAGAGGATGGCAAGGAAAGGAAAATGCTTAATAAAAATCAAAATAAAAACTAATATTAATTATTTACTAATGAAAAGGCATACTTATTTTGTGTCAGCCACCGCTCTAAGTACTTACATGCATTATCCCACTGGACCCTCAGAACCAAGCCAGATGGGTACTGGATGAGGAAGCTTGGAGCTTGAGAGGCTAAGCTGGACTGTGTGGCCTTGAACCCAGGACTACCTGTTACCAAAGTTATTGTCTCTAAGCCCTGTACTATTTTGCTTCCTATACTTGGAATAAAAGGGATAATGGACAGTGATCCTAAAAACAAGAGTAGGGGTTAGAATTGAGAACAAAAATGGAAAAGTCGATGTAATAACCTATAATAGAAGAGAATGTAAAAAAAGGAATATATATATTTATATCTATATGTATAACTGAATCACTTTACTGTACACCTGAGACTAACACAACACTGTAAATCAACTATATTTCAATAATTTTTTTTTTTTAAAATGGATAAATCAAGAGCATCAAATAGTTGAGGATAGGATTGAAGAATCTTTGGGTTGGGTTAGAAAGGAAGATATTAAACGAGGGAGAGGATATAGAGAACAGATTTCTCATACCTTGGACACTGTGAAAACAGAAATATTATTTATATTAAAAATGTCTAAATCCTAATATTCAGTTGTCAAACATCTGTCATCAAACAAGTTTAATGAACTTACTGCTTTTTCAAGAATACCTAAATCTGTTGGTTCTCTTGAGGAAGTGCTAAGACTCCTTTGGCAAGAAGGATTTGAAAGTGATATTTAAAAATAATAATCCTAGATGTGAGTCCATTTACCTAAACTGATTTTAGGCAGGAAATACAGTGAGATTTACTGGTGTGTCTATTTGTCTATTTTTTTTCCACAATAGTTTGAATGTTGTTAATGGGGTAATTGTTAGCAGAAACCTTTTCCTTACAGCAATGTTGGTGGGCTTTAAAATCCCTTGCACTTAAATTATCTTTTTCCTCCTTATTTTATCTATGCAGTATTTACTTGAGGGGAAAAAAAATCCGTACTGATTCATACCAGGCTTATAAAACAGAATGTGTGCTTCTACTTTTAATAGGCAAATGAAATAGACAATGAACTTGCCAACGTGATACTGCTAATCAGCTTGTTTAAACAAAACCCAAATCATGTGCCAAATACCTGCCATCTTGTTAAGGAACAGTTTGTGTTCTTTGTATGTGGCCAGATTTTATTCCCCAGAGATTTGATGCTATGAGGCTGGAATTCAATTTGTATGTGGTTAGGAATGATATTAGGTTCTAGACACACTGCCAGGACATATCTTTCCAAACAGGTGGGAGAATGAGGTGGAGTGGAAAAACTCTACAGTGATGCTTGAGGAGATGCATAAATAGATTTATTTTTATAATGGCCTTTCAAAAATCTTCTCAGCCCTTTTCAGTTACTCAAGTTAATCCCAAGCTTAGGACGTTCTCATTACGTTCTCATTCTCATTCTCAATACTCATTACCTTGTATTTTCTTTTGCTTCACACAATGTAGAAGATGTATTTCAATGTTTGTAAATATTCACTTTTCAGAAACTCTTTCTCCATACATTTCACGAATCCATACTTGGTTTATTGCATTTTTTCCCATCTGTTTAAAAGACATTTATCAGTTAAAAAAACTTATGGCACAGAAAATTTCTCTTGGAAATGCTGCAGAAATAATTTATTTTTCTGCTTTAATATACAGCACTAAGCTGTTCCTTAGTGGAATGGCGATAAATATCTTACCAAATGTCTGAAATGTTGGCTTCGGTACAAGCTAATCTGCATGTCTGTGATGGATATTAGGTCATTCTAGAAAACTGTACTCAGATAAGACCATACAACTACTTTTATTTGTCCCTTTTTAAAGTTTTTGCTATTTGGGTAAATTCTGGAATTTCACTGAATATTTTTTTCCTGGCCATTTTGCCTCACAACATCTGCTAAGTAAGAAAGAAATGAATCTGCAAATATTTTACATTTTATATTTTTAAAAATTAACATATGAAGTCTCAATTAAGTTTGCCTATATTAAGTATTTCATGCTAGTTAACTGCTAATGGGGTTTAAAATCTTGTATCATATAACAAATAAGCCTCATCAGATAAACTGGAAACTATTCCAATTGAGTCTGTATTCTGATTCATGGAGCATTTCAGAACTATCCTTGGAAAAATTGACATAATGGAAGAAAAAATGCTTAACTTTCTGGAAAGATATTATGGAAATAAACTGTGCTAATGCCATCCTTCATAGTTAGATCAACCTCCAGCTCGACATATACTCAGCTGTCTTCTTCCTACTTACGTCGATTTCACCTTCCATGACCTGTTTTGTCTTAGTGGGACTGGAGGGGAATCTACTCCTGCCCTTTAACACAAACATAGCACATGTCTTCTTAATAAAGAAGTTAATGGGTCTTGGTTGCTTCAGGTTAACCCCAATTAACATTTGTAGTTTTCTTATTCATTAAACTGAAATCTTTGTGATCAAAGACTGTCTTTGATTGGACCTGGATCTACCGACCTACTGCTGTCTGTAACTAACACCCTTATGACCTTAGAGGAAATGTCAATTTTTGAAGACCTAAGGAAGCAACAGTCTAGCTTGCCCTATATATCTCCTTAAAGACAATGAAGTGTTAATATCTCAGCATATCTTTTGTCCTCTGTACCGAATAACAGCAACTTTCTTGTGACCAAGGATGAAAAGTTTAAACAGTAAGACTTGAACCCTGGGAAATTAAGACCTATAAACAGAATTGAAATATCTATAGAAATTTTTAGAAATATCTGCAGAATTCTCTCTGGTCTCTGCCCCTGTCTTCTCTGTTACAGCCCATTTGTCCTTCTATAATCAACAGTGCATAAATAATCTTGGCCCTTCACTTCCATACAGAAAAATAATCAAATTTCTATTTAATTATTACAGAGCAATATCTAATCTGAAAACCGGGTAAACTGATGCACACAAGTTTGCTTGTAATTGGGAGAAAATAGAACATCTCTTTCTCAGGTCACTTTCCCTTAAATTGTGGTATTTTTGTGAAAACACTCCTTGCCTTTGGTGTCTGCATGAACTATTTTTACTGGGACTTGGGAAAGGTTGTACATAGCAGTAGCAGCTTTTGGTGCCTTAGGAAAAGTCCCAGCTATGTGATGAAAAGAGCGTGGGCTACCGACTCATCTACCTGGGCAGATCTTGTCTGTTCTACTTTAACTCAAACCCTTGGCTTCTCCGAGCCACCTTTCTTTTTTAAAAAAAATTAAATAAGTTAATAAATGTAAAGCATATGGAACAGTGTATGGAACACAGAAAATATCAACAAGTCAACAATCAATAAATCAATTCCTGTAGGTAGTTATGCACATATCAGGTCAGCCCATGGACTTTGCTTCAGCAGGCACCCAAAACCCATTACACACCATGACTCTATGAGAAAGCTTAGAAGGAACAGTGACAATTGTATATATTCCCGAAAGAGCAAATCTGTTTGTAAGGCTAAATTAGTGGTTCAGTAAGTTCCCCATTATAGTCACAGCAATCTTGTGAAAGAATCATATCTCGAAAAGCCCATAGGAAATACTGGAAGTGATGGTAAACGGTTAGTTATTCCTCATTTTTTAACCAGAATATCCTGTATTAATGGCTTATTTACACACTCAGATTTCTCTTCACTGTATGTCATTTATCATGTGAAATATAAAATATGAAAATGTCAGTTCTGATAGTGGCAAAGAAAGCTGTGAATTGTTGTGATAAGGACGTAGATCGATTTGGTCTAAAGGCAGAAGAATATAATAGCAAGGAATAAGTGATAGGATGTAGCAAAATACAAGGATTTGGGACCAAGAAGAGTAGCTAAATTTCCTTACTTACCCATTTTCCTGAATTTAAAGTGTATTCTCATATTTTGGCAGTTTTAGAGGTTATGAAATAATTTATTTGCTTAAAAATAACTATAATGAAACCGCTGAATATGCTAAATAGATGTTGATATTCAGGACCCTCTACACTCTATCATAGTCTACTTTCTCAGCCCTTTCTCCCTTTCCTTCTCTGCAACCACCCAACAAGATAAATATATTTCCCTCCAAAAACGTTGTCTTTTTGTCTCAACTTTGCTCTTCTATTTCTATGCCTATCTTAGTCCATCTTCAGTGGACAATATCCAGCCCACTTCCTCATAAATCTAGATTAAAACCGATTAAGAAGTCAGCAGCTGGGAAAGGAAAAGAAGCAGAAAATGTAGGTTATCCTTTTAAAAGTTTGTTAGCAAAAAGGAGAAAGGTGAAATAATGTTGCGAGTCCCTGAGGAAGATTTCCTTTCTCTTTTCTTTTTGTTCTTAGAATTTTGCTTTAGACTGAGAAAATTAAGAGAGAAGAAGAGAAAATTGTATGTACTGGGAAAATGAGGAAGCTTGATAGAGAAAACCTGGAGGAGGTGAAAATAAACTGAATCAAGAGTAAAGATGGGGCTGTATCTAGAGTCTAGGAGGTAGTGCATGATAAGGCTTCAAAGAGATGCTGGAGAGTTATTTATTGCTTTAGGAAGTAAGGAGGAATATATATATATATATAAAGATATAGATAGGTGAAAGGTGAAGAATTTGAGTGAACTCATTATGATGGCCTGCATCTTCTCAGTAACATAACTGCTGAAAATGAGAAATGCAGGGTTGGAGATGATGGACACTTAAGAAGAGTAGAAAAGTTCTGGAAGGGCTATCATAGGAAATAAGATAGGTTGTCAGCTGAATTTAAGGAATGCAAAGTTAAATTGAAGACCTAGTTGAGATTAGATACATATAAAGATGATGCAAGTTGCAATTAAGGAATCTCATATTTTGTTCATTTCTAAGAATAAGGCATGATGCAGTACAGTTACATTTTATGATTAGGTTCCTGCTAGACATAGCAGATAAAAGGCATAATTACATGTCAGTGTTATTGTTGGCAAAAGATCAGACATTCCTGAAATTGCAGAAGCAGCATGCCTTTCTTCAAGCCTTTAATATTAACAAAATGGATAACTATTGGTTGCTAAAATAATCTAATGTAATACCAGCCTGTCCTAGATAGAACTATATCTGCAGATGTACCAAGCACTTACGGCGGTTTCAGTCAATTCTAATAAATATAAAATTCTGTTATATAGAATGTTGATATACATGGTTTTACATTACTGGAGCTGTCAGTTAAGAAGAACTAAGACTACAGGCGTAAATGGTTATTTTGCCATTTTAGATTCGATGATAGTAATTGGGTAAGACTCACCCAGTTTTTGTATAGATAGGAGATCATAGAACCGTTGGCTTTAGACTCTACTACAGGTTCAAGTAGAAACTAGAGATGGTAATGACAGTGAAGTCAGAAGTGCTTGACAGGCATTGGAGGGACAAGAGTGCTAGCAGTTTTCTTCTTCTTTTTTCAATTTTTTTTGAAAGGACTGCTAGCAGTTTTGTCTTGGAAAGAAGAAAGAGAGAAAATGTAACCTCCTCTTTGCCTGTATCCCCAATTACATAATAATAGGGTAATAGTAACTGCTATAAAAAATGTGCCACAACATTTATAATTGCTGGAACAACTAGTTTATTTCTTGCTCACAAAACAGTCCTGAGCTATTCCAGTTTAGTGGAAAGTAAGGAATGTTTCATTCCGCTTAGTCATTCAGGAACCCAGGTTAATGGAGTCTCTATCATACTCAAGACATGGCTTCCAAGGTTGTATAGTCTCCTTCCAATGAAAGAATGAGAAAGATCCTGGAAATTGGCTTCTGGGAAGTTTGATGGGCCAATATAGAAGTGTAGCACATTGATTGTGCTAAATTTTGTTCTATTATCCAGAACTTTGTCATGTGGCCAAACCTAATTGTAAGGGAAGCTAAGAATGTAATCTAGTTGTGTGCCTAGGAGAAGAGGAAAAGGTGTAGAACAACTCACAGTTGGTGCCATGCGAACTGCTTAGTAGGCATTGTGACAACAGTAACTGGTATATTAATGTAATATGGAAGGTTATCTCTTACCTAACCCTAATCTCCACTTAATGTTTGGGAACACGTGGCTGGTTTCCTTCTAGTTAGACCTTGTTTGAATACATTTTTAAAATTAAGAAATCAGCAATTAACCTCATTATCCAACATTTGAAAATTGTTGAATAGTTTTAGAATTCACCTGCTCAGTGCCATTACTATACATGACCCTTGATGATGAGGCGATGTGGAAAATTCTTATTTTTCCAAGGACACAAAGTCTTATCCCCACTGTGATTGGCAACTGTAAAAATAATGAGTGCGTTTTGACTAAAGAGGATGATAATATTCATTTGTTAAAGTAGTGGGATTTTACATAATTTTTTTCATTTTAAAAATGTCTGCTATTGCCTCAATACTATTTATGCAATAAATAAAAACTCTTGCTTTTTAAATGGTGAGTACAAGTTTCTCAAATGTGTTTAAGTGCCTATGTTATGTTAATGTATATGTTATGTTTAAAAACCTACTATGGAGTTTTCAAAATTCAGATTATAATTCTCTTATAATCTTAACTTGACTTTGAATGTAGGCTCTCATTAGCAAGTATGCCCAGATGCATTCCTTAAAAAATTGTCATTATTATTGGCCTTTGTTACTTCGTGGTCTGTGCTATGTCTTAAGAAAATATTGTTTATTTTTTCTCATATTTGGGAGTTGGGTTTGTGTGAACATATCTTAAAACATTAAAAAATTTAACTAAAACAAATGAGAATATTCCAGAATCCCTATATTGTCTAAGGATTAAAGGAAACATTACTTATATTAAGTCTTGGCCTGACTAGTTAGCACAAGCTTCAAAGTTTCAAAGAATAAAGATTTTCCCAAAAAAGAAAGGTTTCTGGGAAAAACATGAATTCAAATCATATTTGAAATTATTATTCTCTTCTGTCCTAATATCCTCCCAACATGCAAATATACAAATTCCTAATAATCATTAATGAAATCATATATGGAATTATAGCCTGAATAATTGTAAGGAGAAATTTATAAAAATTTCGTAGATACGTTGAATTCCTTCCTGCTATGGGACAGAGGATTGTGTGGCAATGTGTATGTCTCTGTGTGTGTACCACGTGTGTATGTTTAGCATGCATGTAAGACTGAGTTTTCCAGTTTCCCTTTGCTCTCATACCAATTCGTTAGAGTGAGATTTACTGAATAGTTTTATGCTACAGTCAGTTTTGACAACATTTTTATGGATAATTAGATAGGCATATGGGCTTCTCTGGTTTCAGTAATAAGCATGAAACATTGATTTCATCACTTAAATAATACCTACGAAAGTATCTCCATATCAAGAAAGTTGTTCTTGAACTTAAGTATACACAAAAATTAACTGGATAGCTTAATAGAAGTGTAGAATTCTAATGAAATAAAATTAGAAGGGCATGAATATGCATTTATTATGAGCACCCCCTCCAAGGTGCTTGCTCCATGGATCACATGTCAAGAAACACTGCCTTGGGTAGTGTATATATGTCAACGCATAAGTAAAATAGATAGCTAGTGGGAAGCAACCGCATAGCACAGGGAGTTCAGCTTGGTGCTCTGTGACCACCTAGAGGGGTGAGATAAGGAGGGTGGGAGGGAGACACAAGAGGGAGGGGAATGGGGATATAAGTATACGTATAGCTGATTCACTTTGTTATACAGCAGAAACTAACACAACAATGTAAAGCAATTATACTCCAATAAAGATGTTAAAAAAAAAAAAAAAAGAAACACTGCCTTAAGGAGTGACTCAAGGAATATTTCAATGTTCAACTCCTTTATCATGCATCTTACATCAAGCCTTATGCAAAATGATGTTTCTGAAACGAATATTTTGTGCCACCCATATTTAACCTGAATTCTATAGTGACACATGAAGTTCCTGATTAATAACCCACCCAGTTTCCCTTTGAACAAGAAATATCTAAGCTGTAGAACAGGGGCTGGGAAACTATGACCTGTGAGCCAAATCTAGCCTGTCTGTTTTTGTTGGGCCTATAAGCTGAGTGGTTTTTACATTTTGAAATGGTTTAAAAAAATCAAAAGAATATTTCATGACACGTGAAAATTATATTCAAATTTCAGTGCCCATAAAATAAAGCTTTTTTAGTTTTATTTCTGCTCATCTGTTTACGTATCACCTATGGCAGGTCATACACTATAATGACAAAATTAAGTAGCAACCACTGTATGGTATGCTCTCATCACTTTGCATTGCTGTTCAGTGCACTTCAAATCACAGTGACACAGTTATAATTCTGTGTAGTCTTTCAAGTGCCACACATATGGTCATATCACCTCAATGGCAAAGCAGTGGCACTGTGGTTGTGCTAAAATAATAAACTATGTCAACATCACCAAATTAAGCACTCACTAGTAATATTCCCAACTGATAAGAAAACAATAGTCAAAAAATTAGAAAATTAAAATGGAATTTCTCACCATAGCAGAATTCCTTCACAAAAATAAAAATGAGAATGAAGATACAACCGTAGTAAGTTTCTGAATCATTCATTTGTTGAACAAGGAAAGTAATTTGCTGATGTTGAGTTAAGTCATGTTTGATTGCAATAGTTGAAGAAATTTATCGGGAGAAAATAAACTTGTTTAAGACTATTAGCTTTTTTGTAAGAACAGTTGCTGAAAGAATTGAGGATGTTGGGAGGAACATCAATAGTCAATTGAAAAACAAAACAAGTGATTTCCTTGGCTGTTGATCAGCCCATGAATGTTGCTGATACTGCTGTTAATTTGAGCAGTCAATGCCAAGTGTAAAGTAACAGAAGAATTAGCCCCTATGAATAGACCATAGGCAAGAAATTTGTAAAGAAGTTGAAAAAACACTAATTCAGTACAACCTGAAGCGGAATCAGCTAAGACGTTATAATAGTGTTGAAGATATGTATCGAGCAGAGAAGGATTAGTTATACAAATTTACAAAGTTTGTGAAAATGAAAAGGTGTTTAAACTATTATTCATCACCAGGGACTTTGTGGAAAATATTTGAATCTATAGTGTATTACTGAGCTAATTGTGTTAGTGGTGAACTTCGTTCACTCTTGTGGCTTTAACCACTGTCAGTTCCAGGCATTTTTTGTCAGAAATAGAGACTGAATATCTTGAGTTGCCCCACCATGTGGCAGTTCAATGGTGTAACAGTGGTCAAGTTTTATTATAGTTTTCTTTTTTACCTCAAGGCTGAGATTGAAATTTTTCTGAATAGGAAGAACAACCTTTAATGATTATTTTTGAATACTAAATGATTTTGGAAATTAGCTTTGCTTCAGACTTGGTAATGTTTCTTAATGGATTCAACCTAAACTTATAAGCAAAACAGTGCTTATATGTGCAATTTTTATTGCAGTAAAGTCATTTCAACAATGACTTATGTTGTTTGAATTAAATATATTACTTTTCTATTGGTGTTTAACAAATTATTACAAAGTAGGCAGCTTAAAGCAAAACCCATTTATTAACTCACAGTTCTGTATGCTGAAATCAAGATGTCAGCCAGGCTGAGTTCTCCTAAGGGCGGTCTAGGGAAAAACCCACTTCCAAGCTCATTCTTTTTGTTGGCAGCATTCAATTCCGTTTAGTCTTAGGACAAAAAAATCGTTTCCTTGACAGCTTCATCAAAGAACCACTCTCAACATCTAGAGACTGCCCACATTTCTTTCCACATGGTACTCTCCATTTTCAAGCCAGCAAGGTGCATCAATCCTTTTCATTCTTAGAATCTCAGACTTCCTCTATCTCTGACCTCTAGAACAGGTTTGAAGGGCTTCTGTGGTCAGGCCTAATCATGGGAGTAAATTCCATCCCCTCACAGTCTCAGAGATTATACAGGGTGTGTACACAGAGGGTGGGGTTATTGGGGGTCATCTTAGAATTCTGCCTACCACACATTAGTGATGTCAAGGTGCTTTATGCACTTCCATTGTTGTTGAATGGTAAAATGAAAAGCAAGATCTCCATTTCCACACAAATTTGCAATGGGTATATTTTCTGAACTCAAACTATAGATCCAGTAGTGTTTTTCAGACCTCTATATAAGTACAAAGAAAATTTCAATAATTAAAAATCCATTTAACTGTGCCATTGAGAAGCTTTGACATAACTCTCAATTAGAAGTGATTCATCTGCAGTGTAATAACATGCTTAAGGGAAAATATCAAAAGATTAATGTAGTAGAATTAAACAAACTCCTTCCAAGGAATGAATATGCTCAATTAAAATCATATTTTTATAGATTGATATCAGTAGTTGGCAATACCTGTCTTGTGAAAAGACATTCTCAAATATGAAATACATAAAATCTCATCGAAGATCAGCATTAACAGCTGAGCATTTGCAATTGATTTGAACAATATATTTGAACTCTAAGTAAATTATTATTTAAAAAAACAAGGAATTCAATTTTTGGTAATAGGCTTGTCTTATAAAAAGTTGAATTCTATCATTACTATTATTGTTTGAATTTCATCAATAAAATGTTTATTGTTATAATTACATAAGTACATAATTTCCTCAATTTCGTGTCTTGACCAACAAAAATCTAAAATATTCACTATCTGTCCTTTTAAAGGGAAAGTTTCCTTGCTTTAGAATCGTGCAGCTATCTGTGGGTCAATGATGATAGGGATGTCTGTTTTGGTGTGTGCTTCTAAGTGATGTCGTATATAGTATTGGCTACACAGCACCTTCATCAAGAATGTCTCTATGATTTACATCTTTGCAGTTACTAAACTCCTCAACCTCCTCAACTCCTTCATTTCTTTCCATTTATTAATCTAATAAATATTTAGCACCTATTAGGTGTCAGGTACTGTGTTAGTCTTGGTGAGAAGGTACAGGGTGAATGACAGGCTTAATTCCTGCTTTCACGGGTTTTCACTCTAGTTTGGATAGCAGAACAAAAATAAAATAAAATTAAGTAAAATAAAGTAAAAAATAAATGTGTGAAATATTTATAAAGTGTAGCTAATGCTATTCATTCATTCATTCATTCATTCATTCAGAATACTTACTGAGTTCCTTTCTGTGAGCCAGGCACTATTCTAGGCACTGTAGATTTTCTGGAGAAAAAAAAAATAGTCAAAAATCCTTTTACTAATGGAGTTTACACTCTAGTGGAAGAAACAAGCAAGAATTGAAAAAGAATAAATGATCAGTCGCCATTATATCGAAGAATCGGGAATCCTTTTCTGTGGTGAACCTAAATGATAAGAAGAGCTGTTCTTACAAAGAATGGAAGGAAGAGTGTCCTAATTAAGGGAACAATGTGTGCAGAGATCCTGAGACAGAGCCTGTTTTGGTCATCAACACCCCCAGCACCCAGTAGGTCTCAGTAAATATGTTTCTAAATTTGTTTTTGTGGGGTGTAGCATAGCATGTGAGGAAAAGAGTGGCATAAGATGGAGGGAAAGACATTATTCAAGGTATTTCACACTTTAAAAGGAAGTTAGATTTATTCAAAGTGAAGGGTAAGCCATTAAAGAGTTTTAAGTGAAGGATAAAATCATACATGCATGTTTTGAGAAAGTAATTTACTACATCATTTCCACTCATCACCACCGCATGTGATCCTCTCCTTCACTCAGTGGTCTAACCAAACTACATTTAACGTCATTCCCTAAACATTTTGTGCCCTATCAGCATTCCATGACACAGCTTCATTACTAACTATTCTTTGAAGCCTTTCCTGACTCTCCTCACAGATTTAGTTGTTCCCACCCCAGCAGGTTCTTTATAGCTTTGATATTATTGTATTCTACATTACATGTTAGCATTTGTCTCCAATGACTTTAACATGAATTTTCCAAATACAGGCTTCAAATCTTACTTATGTTTCTATTTTCTTCTTCCACTGTGCTTGCAACATAGTAGGTATTCAGAAAATGTTGACTGAATAAAGAAAACCATGAAACAGTTTATCTCCTAATATAAGGTTTAGTTAATATTACTTTTTAATAGCGACTGTAATTTCCAGGAAGCTCTCTGGTGGATTTATAAAAATTTATAAAAATTTAAAATTTATAAAAATTTATAAAATTTATAAAATTTAAAATTTATAAAAATTTCACTGTTGTGGTCATCATAATTTGGATAAGTGTATTTGGATAGAAAAAGAGGAAAATATTGAGTTTAGATTCCAGTTACTGATTCCAATTCAGATTATGTTTTTAAAAATATTGAATCAGTCCAGCAATTCTGCTGTAAATAAGGTGATATTTCATAAAGGTCAAGGACTGGGGGTGGTAAATATCTGATGTATTTATTTTAAAATAAAAACATAAGAAAAATAGGTGAGTTATAAAATAAAATTCTGTATCAAGTTAAGAGTTATAAGAATTAAGATTTTTATTGAAGTACATTGATTTACAATATTATGTTAGTTTCTGGTGTACAACATAGTGATTCAGCATTTTTACAGCTTACATGCCATTGAAAGTTATTACAAGATAACAAGATAATGGCTATAGTTCCCTGTATTATACAATGTATCTTTATTGCTTTTCTATTTTATTCATAGTAGTTTGTGTCCATTAATCCCATACCTCTGTCCTGCCCCTTGCCCCTTCCCTCTCCCCACTGGTAACCACTAGTTTATTTTCTGTATTTGTGAATGTTTCTGTTTTGCTGTATACATTCATTTGTTTCATTTTTAGATTCCACATAATATAAGTGATATCATATGGTGTTTGTCTTTCTCTGTCTGACTTATTTCACTAAGCATAATATTGTTTAGCCCCATCCAAGATGCTGCAAATGGCAGACTTTTCATTCTTTTTTGCGGCTGAGTAATATTCCATTATATATATATATATATATATATATATATAATGTATATATATTATATACATTATATGTATATTCCATTATACATGCATAATAATATTCCATTATATATATATATATATATATACACCTCCTTTTCTTTATCCATTCATCTATTGATGGACATTTGGGTTGCTTCCATACCTTGGCTATTGTAAATAGTGCCGCTCTGAACATTGGGGTGTGTGTATCTTTTTGGATTAGTGTTTTTGTTTTTTCCAGACATATACCCAGAAGTGGAACTGCTGGATCATATGTTGTTCTGTTTTTAGTTTTTTGAGGAATCTCCATGCTATTTTCCATAATGGCTGCAACAGTTTACATAGCCACCAAGAGTGTACAAGGGTTTCCTTTTCTCCACATCCTCACCAACATTTGTTATTTGTAGACTTTTGGATGATAGCCGTTCTGACAGGTGTGAGGTGATACCTCATTGTGGTTTTTGATTTGCATTTCTCTAATAATTCGTGATGTTGAGTATCTTTTCATGTGCCTTTTAGCTATCTGTATGTCTTCTTTGGAAAAATGTCTATTCAGGTCTTCTGCCCACTTTTTGATTGGGTTGTTTGTTTTTTTGATATTGAGTTGTATGAACTGTTTAACTATTTTGGATATTAACCCCATGTCAGTTACATCATTTGCAAATATTTTCTCCCATTTCATAGATTGTCTTTTTGTTCTGTCAATGGTTTCCTTTGCTGTGCAAAAGCTGTTAAGTTTGATTAGGTCCCATTGGCTTACTTTTGCTTTTATTTCTTTGGCCTTGAGAGATAGATCGAAAAATATATTGCTATGATTTATGTCAAAGAGTGTTTGGCCTATGTTCTCTTCTAAGAGTTTTATGGTTTCAGGTCTTATATTTGGGTATTTAGTCCATTTGAGTGTATTTTTGTATATGGTGTGAGGAAATGTTCTAATCTCACTGTTTTACATGTAGCTGTCCAGTTTTCCCAGCCCCACTTATTGAAGAGGGTGTCTTTTCCCCACTGTATATTCTTGCCACTTTTTTCATAGACTAATTGACCATAGGTGTGTATGTTTATTTCTGGGCTCTCTATTCTGTTACATTGATCTATGTGTCTGCTTTTGTGCCAGTACCATGCTGTTTTGATTTCTGTAGCTTTGTAGTATAATCTGAAGTCTGGGACAATGATATCTCCAGCTTTGTTCTTTTTTCTCAAGGTTGCTTTGGCAATTTGGGACCTTTTGTGGTTCCATATGACTTTTGGGATTGTTTGTTCTAGTTCTGTGAAAAATGTCATGGGTATTTTGATAAGGATTGCATTAAATCTGTAGATTGCTTTGGGTAGTATGGACATTTAAACAATATTAATTCTTCCAGTTCAAGAGCACAGGATATCTTTCCATTCCTTTGTATCAACTTCAATTTCCTTCATCAGTGTTCTGTAGTTTCTAGAGTATAGGTCTTTCACTTCCTTGATTAAGTTAATTCCTAGGTATTTTACTCTTTTTTGATGCAATTTTAAACAAGATTCTTTTTTTTTTTACTTTCTCTTTCTGATAGTTAATTATTAGTATATAGAGAAGCAGCACATTTCTGTATGTCAATCTTGTGTCCTGCAACTTTGCTAAATTCACTAGTTCTGATAGTTTTTTGGTGGAGACTTTAGGGTTTTCTATATAAGGTATCATGTCATCTGTAACTAGTGACAGTTTTATTCTTACCTTCCAATTTGGATGTCTTTTATTTCTTTTTCTTGTCTGATTGCTGTGGCTGGACTTCTAATTCTCTGTTAAATAGAAGTGGAGAGAGTGGGCATCCTTCTCTTGTTCCTGATTTTAAAGGAGAGGCTCTCAGCTTTTCACCATTGAGTATGCTGCTGGCTGTGGCTGTGTCATAAATGGCCTTTATTATGTTGAGATATGCTCCCTCTATACCCACTTTGATGAGCATTTTTATCATGAATGGATGCTGAATTTTGTCAGATACTTTCTCTCTATTGAGATGATAATGTAATTGTTATTCTTTCTTTGTTAATGTGATATATCACATTGATTGATTTGTGAATATTGAATCATCCTTGCCTCCTTGGAATAAATTCCAAGGATCATCATGGTGTATGATCCTTTTATATATTGCTGGATTCAGTTTTTTAATATGTTGTTGAGGATTTTTGCTTCTATATTCATCAAAGACATTGGCCTGTAATTTTCTTTTTTTGTAGTGTTTGTCTAGTTTGATTTCAGGGTAATGGTGGCCTGGTAGAATGAATTTGGGAGTTTTCTGTCCTCTTCAATTTTTTGGAATAGTTTGAGAAGGATAGGTATTAGCTCCTCTTTATATGTTTGATAGAATTATCCCATGCAGCCCTCCAGTCCTGGACTTTTCTTTGCTGTGAGTGCTTTTATTACAAATTTAACTTTACTGCTAGTGATTGGTCTGTTTAAATTGTCTGTTTCTTCTTAATTCAGTCTCGTCAGGTTGAATCTTTCTAGAAATTTGCTCATTTCTTCTAGGTTGTCCAATTGGTATCAGCTGTTATTTCTCCTCTTTCATTTCTTAATTTTTTATCTGGGTCCTCTCTACTTTCTTCCTGGTGAGCTGGGCTAAAGATTTTTCAATTTTGTTTATCTTTTCCAAAAACCGGCTCTTGGTTTTATTGATCTTTTCTTTTTCTTTCTTTTTTTTTTTTTTTTTTTGATGTCTATTTTATTTATTCCCTCTCTGGTCTTTATTATTTCTTTCCTTCTTCTGTCTTTAGGCTTTGTTCTTTTTCTGATTCCTTTAGGTGGTAGTTTAAGTTGTTTATTTGAGATTTTTCTTGTTTCTTGAGGAAGGCCTGTATTGCTATAAACTTCCTTCTTTGAACTGTTTTTGCTGCATCCCATAGATTTTGGAGTGTTGTACTTCCATTTTCATTTGTCTCAAGGTATTTTCTGATTTCCCCTTTGATTTCTTTATTCACCCATTGGTTTTTTAGTAGCATGTTGTTTAGTATCACCCATTTTTTTTGTTTTTTGTAGCATGTTGTTTAGTCTCAGTGTGTTTGTTATTTTCCCCTTTTTCTTTCTGTAATTGATTTCTAGTTTCATATCATTGTGGTTGGAAAAAATGCTTGATATAATTTCTATCCTTTTAAATTTGTTGAGGCTTATTTTGTGGCCTATTATGTAACCTATCTTGGAGAATGTTCCATGTGCACTTGAAAATAATGTGTATTCTGCTGTTTTGGATGTAATGTCCGACAGATATCTATTAAGTACAACTGGTCTATTGCATCATTTAAGACCACTGTTGCCTTATTGATTTTCTGTCTGGATCTGTCCATTGATGTTAGTATGGTATTAAAATCCCCTACTATTATTGTATTATTGTCAGTTTCTCCCTTCATGTCTGTTGGTATTTGCTTTGTATATTTAGATTCTCCTGTATTGGATGCATATATGTTAATGAGCTTAATGTCTCTTGTATTGATCCCTTTATCATTCTGTAATGCCCTTCTTTGTCTTTTGTTATACCCTTTGTTTTAAAGACTATTTTATCTGATATGTGTATTGCTACCCCAACTATCTTGTTGTTTCCATTTGCATGAAACATCTCTTTCCATCCCCTTACTTTCAGTCAGTGTGTGTCTTTAGCCCTGAAGTGAGTCTCTTGCAGGCGGCATATTGAATGGTCCTGGTTTTGTTTGTTTGTTTGTTTGTTTGTTTTATCCAATCAGCCACCCTATGTCTTTTGATTGGAGCGTTTAGTCCATTGACATTTAAAGTAATTTTTGATAAGTATTTACTTGCAGTAGCAAGTAACAATTTTATTACTTGTTTTCTGGTTGTTTTGTAGTTCTTCATTGTTCATTTCTTTGTGTTTCTTTCCTTGTGGTTTGATGATTTTTGTTAGCATGCTTGTGTTCCTTTCTTTTTAGTTTTGTACCCATTGTGGGTTTTAATTTGTGGTTAGCATGGGGTTCATATACCTTGACCTATAACTATATCTATTTGTTTTAAACTGGTAGTCATTTAAATTCAAACACATTCTAAAAGATCTACAATTTTTTACTCCCTCCCCCTACATTTTGTGTTTTTGGTGTTATATTTTACATCTTCATGGTTATACCTTAACTGTTTATTGTAGTTATAGTTGCTTTTACAATTTTTTGTCTTTTACAATCTTTATACTGGCTTAAGTGTTTGATCCTCAGTCCTTATTATATATTTGCTTTTCCTGTGGGATTTTCTCTTTCCTATAGATTTTTACTTCTTTTCCACTTAGAGAAGGCTCTTTAACATTTCTTTTAGGGTTGGTTTAGTATTGATGAAAGAATAATTAAGTTCTTTTGAGTTTCTTTTGATATTCATGTTACTCCCATATTAATTTGGTTCCCACCTTTATCTCTAAGATAAAAAAATATGTAATTTCTTGCACTTGATTCAGTGTCATTGAAAAGCAGAAGGAACTCAATAAATGTTAGATGGTTATATGAACGAGTGAATGAATTTATCCTCCTCAAGTATATTAATAGCAAACTCACACTTTTTTCTTTTACCCATTAGTTATATTTACTTTTAGTAACTTCAACATTTACATAATGACAGTCTTAATGTTCTGATCTTACAGTTTCTCATCTTTCCTGGCTCTTTTAGGTTTCATTGGTACATCATGGCAGTTATCCACTTGCAAGACTGCTTCATGTGTCATTCAAAACTGCTCATGTCCAGCATTATCCAATTTATAAAACAAGAAACTCCAATATTTTCAACTTCCCCTCATTCTCATTAATTATTTATGGTTACCTTGCCATAGCAGCCTCCAGTTTTTCCTCACCAGTGTATTGTGTCTTCAGTTTCATTCTTATGGAGCTTGTTTCCTTCTTTTAGCTACATTGGTTAATTGGCCATTTTATCAGTCTGTCAACTAACACAACCTCATTGTATCTTTCTCTCCTGGTAATCTTTATAATCACCAATAATGTACTTCTTCACTTCGATGTTTAGATCGCCTTTACTTTAGTCCATGCCATAATTATCATTTATTTTGTGTATTAGAATTGTGTAACTTCTAAGGCATACACAACCTCACCATTACTACAGATCAATAGCTCAACCTGCCAAGTATTTATTTATTTCACAACACTTCTTAATTCCCACTCTTCCTGTTCTAGGCATTGCAAATAAATTCTAAAGTTCCAAATGTTTCGTTCAAGTTTATTTCTGTCTCTTTTCTGGACAGTAATCCCATTATTTCCAACTTTGAATATTTAAAACTTCATTGAATGAGTCACACATGTTACTAAATTTTAACTATCTGTGCAGCAAACACAAAATTGTAGTAAATGAGCATTTTCTTCTAGTTCAAGAAAGTATCATTGTACATGTGACTATTTGCCACCACCACTTTAGCTGTGATGAATTAGAGAAAGTGGTCTTCAGAGGAAGGAAAATTTCAGGGATCTGATGAGGGACTATCTGAAGGTCTAAGCAACACAAATCAGGAGCTTTCAGTTATTTTCATCCATGAGGGACAGGTAGTTTAATCTTGACACTATTGGTTTCAAATCAGGAAATCTGGACCCAGTATCAATAGCAATCAGGAATGTTAACTTTACTAGTATATCTGAGCAATAGCTTCTTACCAGCAAACCCAACTGTGGGCAAGTTTTTCACTTAAGTTGTTTCACTTGATATGATTTTCACAGTTTGATCATTTGATGCTTACACCATGTTTTCTTGTTAGATTTCAACCAGTTCTCCTTTTGAGCTGGCTAGGAAAAAAAGGACTGATCAAATTTATGCTTTATGCTTTTACACTTTTTTATTGAGTTATAATTAGTATATAATATTATATTAGTTTCAGTGGTATACCATAGTGAATCAATATTTTCATATGTTATGAAATGATCGCTGCAATTAGACCAGTTATCATCCATCACTAGTTGTTACAATATTATTCACTATATTTCCTCTGTTTTTATAACATCCTATGACTTATTTATGTGCTTTTACATTCTTTTTGTCTTTGCAGACCACCTAGAAAAGAGTCCAATCCTAGTAGGAAATAGATTTCTTTTAACCTTTTGCTCTTTATGTGAATGTATTCCAGATTCTTTTTACTTTATGAATATAAGTGAAAGTGAGTCCAACATTCCACGTGCTGTCTGGCATTTTCTTTATTAGGTTCAATGTACTATTTACAGTTCAAATTATTCTCTTTATAGAGATATTCAATTGGGAAAGGCTGTCAGTTGGTAGTTTTCTTACAAGGTTTGCTAGGATTCTATGTTAAATTAGTGTAAAATAGTTATGAAACAATGCCTTTGATGTTAGTATTTTTAACATACTGAAAGAAGTACACATGGACATGTTCAAATAGCTTTTTCAGTGGAGAGAGACACTTAGGCAATAATAATATGGTTAAAAAGCAAATAACATGTAAGGACTATAAATCATAAGAAAACGCCCTTGAATTTGAACTTTTAGTTACTAATAACCAAGAGCACAACTTAAAATATTAAAATAGATGACTATATGCATTGTTTTAAATGTAAAGAAAAACTATATTTAAAGAGGAAATCAGGGTATGCTTAATTTGACATCTGATCTGTAGAGTATCAGCCTTAAACCTGTAAAAGTCACACAAAATAAATGTCAGCTCTGTTTTTACTATTATAAATACTATAGCTATTAACACTTCTGCTTTTTTTTCAATAGCTGGAAAAAGTGTACCAAACCAAAGTGAGCCCAGTAAACGTTATAACGAAGGCAAATATATTCTTGTAGCCTTTGCGTTTAGATATCGGTCAGTAGCTAGAAAAATCCATTTTTCTTTTTGGACTTTAGCTGTTTGATTCTTCCACATGTTTTACATTTGTTAAAGGATGTGGCTTCTTTGAAAGACGTTTTAACTTACAGCCTCTCTGTTGTATGGGTAAATGAAAGTCAATGATGCTGTTGTAAAGTATAAAGACAAAAGAAAATTTTGCCAAGGTTGCAAACAAGTATAAGCCTGTAAAACATATATGTAATCTGGGTTAAATATCACGGTTGTCAGAAGCACTGTTATATATTGCTGCTATCCTCATTCATATTTTGATATAAATCGCTACCCCTATGATTAAGAACAATTATTGAGCAAGTTTCCTCCCAAGTTTAAATTTCTTCTTCAATCTGAGTGTATTAGTGCTTCACCTACCCTCTAGTAGTTCAGATGCTGGACAGTCTGTTTCAGTAGAGGCCCATGGTGTTCCGTCATCTGTAAGCTAGATAAAATGCAACACAAACACAGCCTGGTTCCTTTGGGTCATCAGGCACAGGGTTGATCAGACTGGTTGAACAAGAAGTGTGTTTTGCTAAGTCAACACTTATACAGTGATCTAGATTTCACTCATGTTAGTGGCAGTGTGCAAAAATCTTGGTTTTTGCTTAAACACATTGCTTCAACATTGTAGGAGCTCAAGACATATCTGGGGAAGAAAGGTAGGAAGATAAGGAGGGAGCTTGGGCCAGTAGATAATGGAGACTCTCATTTTCTTTAAAATAATTTTAACTTTAAAGTCCCTATGACAATTATTAAGCACATAATGAATGTTAACAACTATCACAGTTATTCAGCCAGAGCACACTATGACACATATACTTAATATTTACAGCTATGCATATACAGTAAGTAGTGCACAATTGATTGACTTCTCATATCTCTGATAACCAATAAAAATCAATGGCTATTAAGAAACTATCAAATTTATCTGAATGCCAGCTGGAGAAATTGATCTCAGAATGATGAGAATGATAAATCAAGATTGAATTATATAAGGCCGTGGTGATTAATAGAGTAGCTGAACAAATTTTTATGGGATTAAAAATTGGGGCTCAAAGAGGGAAGGAAGCTCTGTAGCCAGCTATCTTCAAGGTCAAAAAATCAGAAGAATGTGAACTGGGAGAGCATTTTATCTGAGCTTCATTATTTGAGACCCAATGTGGAGGTAGGTGAAGTCTTCTCATTGGCAAGGATGATTGAGAAAAAAAGGTTTCCTTTGTTTAAGGAAAGCAACATACAGAAAACAGGAAAGGAAATTTGATTTTTTTACGGATCCCAAAAAGGGACAAACTTGGGATTGAGAGAAAGAAGCTCAAGTAAACCTACCAGGGAAGCAAGTTCTAATTCTAACTCTTCTGCTAAGCTGCTGGGTGATTAAGACAAGTAACAGTCTCTCTGATCACTGACTTTCTTACTTTTAAAATAATTATGTTGGAATATCATGCATTACAGATTGCTGGCCTGGTCTCTAATTTGAAAAACTGAAGTGAGACTTTTTGTCCATGATGTTTAAAAGATTTGAATCTAAAGCCTTAAAGAGGCTTTTATACATTTCCTGATTCTACCAGGACTCCCCTCCTCTACTCTTTGTCCTCCTTGCTCAAGCACTTGCTTTGCCCTTGACAGTGTTTGAATATGAAGCCTCTCTACTTCTCTTTCTATTGTCTTTTGCTGTTGGTTTTTTTTTTTTTTTTTTTTTTTGGCTCTAAAATTTCATCAGTCTCTGCGGATAATGATAGAATGAACAGTAATACTGGCTAGTTTTTGGCCTCCTTTTATGTGCTTGACAGTAACCCTGAGAACCACCCTACAGGGTCAGTAACATTATGTTTATTTTACAGATGATGAAATTGAGCCTAAGGGATGCTAATGACTTGTCTGAGGCCACATACCTTGTGAGTAGCAGGGCCATGGTCCTAATTCTCACCTAACTGGAACCAAGATTGAAGGCCTTCCCATTATACCATACTTCCTTAAACTATTGTTCACTATTGCTATTTTTTAAATTATGAACCTGAAAAGTGGAAGTATTTAGTCATCTTGGAGATGTTCTCATCCAGAGTGACATATTTTCTAATTATGCTGTAAAAATGAGTTGCTATCTTTCATCATATAAGTTTACTTCAAGATAGACCCTCCCAGTAGGCTTAAGAGATACTTCTTTGACCAGGCATTGTAGAACACAAATTCTAAGAATTGATTCTGTTCTCTTAGAGCAGATCAAAATGTAAAGTTGCAATTATCATCCCAATGTTTAAAGTTATATTTTGCTTGCATTTCTAAAATGCAGGATATTCTGTAATGTTAATTTTACTAACATTAAATTTTCATGTTAGTAATGAAGAGGCAATAGTTATCTAGTTGAAAATGTTGTTCAAAAAGTCCTCAAAAGTTTAATGAAGCCAAACTTCTGGTAAGTTCACACATGCTGAGGCTGTGGTTATGAGGTAACCATACTTCTTGAAAGCTACAGGTACAGGTGTCTGACAACGTGCCCCCTTTATGTATTTAATGCATTTGGTTACTTCTCAACAGCCATACTGCCCTGAGAACCATTATCTCCTGACATCTGATGCTTAAGTACTATCTGAATTATGACTGTTTAGCATACTGAGAAGAAAACCCTACATCTGTACCACTGTTAATATTGCAAAGCCAGTACAGCCAGGATAGAGTAGATTGGCTTCATTTAACCTCATGTATCAACAAAAACTTCAGATAAGTACTAAGTCCAGAATCTAGGTTATATGTGATAACATAAAGTATGACGAAGACCAGCTAACAATGGCAATCTTCGTTTCTTAGCTACTAGCTTGAGCTTGCGGTGCTGGCTGTACAAAAAAAATCTCATTTTGACTTGAACAAATTAAATGTGTAAGTCAGTAATGATGACTAATTGTATGATTCATACTTAACAATTTTTAATTATTTTCTTCACTAAAATGAGTAAACTGTAAACTTTCAGATCAACAACCAAATGTATTATAATAGAGCCAAAGACTTTTTAAAAATCATATATAGAAATGATTTGGAATCGTTTGTCTTTCCATAATAACTTGATTAATTCAACAAATCAGTGAATAGTTTGTCCAAAAATGATCTGTTGACCTTTAGATTTAACAAAATGGTACGAAAGGTTCTGCTATGTTCATATACATGAAGACTGTTTTGTACACTCTGAGCAATATTGTACTTTGAACCTGCAAACAGAAGCTTTCGTATGCCTCCATTTCATCATCTCTCTGTATGGGGGGGAGGTACCCTATCAGAGGGGTATCCTTTCATCCATTCATTCTTTGAGAGCCAACAGTGTGCCAAGCACTGTTCTGGGTGCTAGGGAATAGTGGTGAGCCAACCATTGAGTTGGGAGCCTAGGAGAGGGTGTAAGAACTGACTATTTCAGAATATGCCGGAGTTAACCTGATGAATGGGGCATGAGAGTGCATTCCAAGAGAGCAGAGAGACTGGAGCAGAGGCATGGAGGAGAGAGACAGCACGAAGTATAAAGGACTAAAGGTTAATGGTGTTTATGGAGCATAAAGTAAAAAGAAGAGGCTGGAGAGTTGGGCAAAAGCTTGGCTACAAGGATTCTGTTAACGGGTTTGAGCCCCTGAAGGGAGGCCACTGAAGAGCTGAAGTCAGAAGAATTGCATATCCAGCTGTGCAACAGGCAGCTGTGTGCAATTGTGAAGAGAGAACTATCAGACTTTAAGGCAAGAGGCCAAGCAAGAGATGATGATGGTCTGAAGTAGGCTGTTCTTGTTCCATAGAAAATAAATCGTTCTCTAGAATGTAGGAAGAATTCGAGGATATCAGAAGAATCCCACAAAGACACCACCAATAGCAACAATGGTAACATCAGTGGCAACAACAGTAGCAACCAGAATTTATGGAGAGCTTACTTGGTGCCAGGCATTCTGCCAAGACTTTATATGCTCCAGCGCAATCCTTACTGTGACTTTTTGAGTTAGGTACTCATTATCTCCATGTTGAGAGAAGGTCACACAGCTAGGAATTGGGTGAACTGAGACTCAAAGCCAGATCTTTTTTAGAGCTGTGGTCTTAACTACTATGCTATGCAACCAAGCTTATTTTATTTATAACTTTAAGTTTGCATAAAATACTAATGACTTTCAGAATAAAAAATAAATAAATTTGTCTACTAAAGTAGTCAAGTAAGTGGGCTTTGTGACTGCTTTTGCCCACGCTTCAAAGGGGCATTTAACTTCCAAGTTTGCAGTCATTTTGACAGGTGCTTAAACTCCAGAGGAGTCTGCTCATACCGAAACAGAAGTAAGCTGCAAAGCAGGCCCTATTAAATTTATGAAGTAATACAATATATCTTCAGCCCTTCTTGTCTCTTCACCCTTATTTCTTGTTGACTTTTTTTTTTAAACATCTTTATTGGAGTATAATTGCTTTACAATGGTGTGTTAGTTTCTGCTTTATAACAAAGTGAATCAGTTGTACATATAGATACGTCCCCGTATTTCGTCCCTCTTGCATCTCCCTCCCTCCCACCGTCCCTGTGCCACCCCTCTAGGTGGTCACAAAGCCCCGAGCTGATCTCCCTGTGCTATGCAGCTGCTTCCCACTAGCTATTTTATGTTTGGTAGTGTATATATGTCCTTGCCACTCTCTCACTTTCTCCCAGCTTACCCTTCCCCCTCCCGATATCCTCAAGTCCATTCTCTAGAAGGTCTGTGTCTTTATTCCCGTCTTGCCCCAAGGTTCTCCTTTTTTTTTTTTTTTTTTTTTAGATTCCATATATATGTGTTAGCATATGGTATTTGTTTTTCTCTTTCTGATTTACTTCACTCTGTATGACAGACTCTCTAGGTCCATCCACCTCACTACAAATAACTCAATTTTGTTTCTTTTTATGGCTGAGTAATATTCCATTGTATATATGTGCCACATCTTCTTTATCCATTCATCTGTCGATGGGCACTTAGGTTGCTTCCATGTCCTGGCTCTTGTAAAAGGACCTGCAATGAACACTGTGGTACATGACTCTTTTTGAATTATGGTTTTCTCAGGGTATATGCCCAGTAGTGGGATTGCTGGGTCGTATGGTAGTTCTATTTTTAGTTTTTTAAGGAACCTCCATACTGTTCTCCACAGTGGCTGTATCAATTTACATTCCCACCAACAGTGCAAGAGGGTTCCCTTTTCTCCACGCCCTCTCCAGCATTTATTGTTTGTAGATTTTTTGATGATGGCCATTCTGACCAGTGTGAGATGATATTGCATTGTAGTTTTGACTTGCATTTCTCTAATGATTAATGATGTTGAGCATTCTTTCATGTGTTTGTTGGCAATCTGTATATCTTCTTTGGAGAAATGTCTATTTAGGTTTTCTGCCCATTTTTGGATTGGGTTGTTTGACAAAGGATTAATCTCCAAAATTTACAAGCAGCTCTTGTTGACTTTTGTCCTCTTCACTAGGTTATCTGTGATTTAATGCTGTCTTTCCCACCTCTTGGGATAAAAGTTATCTGAGAAACTGATTTTAACATCTATGATTGTTAGTGACTCAGTGGGATATTTCTCCTAGAGGATGTTTTTATATGAAGAGTGGGCTATACAAGGATAGAAAGTAAAGAGAGAGGTTTCAGAAGTACTTGGAATGGGTTGCTTCCTAGAAGGACTAACTCTAATTTTAAAATACTCATCCTGTATGATGAATATAAGCATGCAAATTGCATAGTAAAAAAATCCGTATTCAGATTCTGTCCTTCAAAGCAAACGTCTGATTATAATATGACTTTCACTGTGGTTGGACTGCCTGGAGAGGGTGCTCTGAGTAAAGGTGAAGTACCTGGATACACAGTCTGTTATAGTTCTCAATTTTAATCCCTAAAATAGCAGCTGGTTTTATCCGTTACATGTCTATCACCTTTGGTTAATGTGAGTCAGTTTCTGAGATGCGAATCCATTTGCAGAATGCTCCCAGATCAAATTCTAAGTCTGACACACTGAGGATAGGCTTGGAGTAATGGTGACTCCATCAAGGAAAATGCTCTCTTTTAATGCTCTTTGGCAATAATCCAGATTGTCTTCCTATGTTACACCCTTACTTGGCTATATGTCCCTTCCCTTTGGAAAGTTTTACAAGACCTGTTTAGAAACTCAAATTGTAAGCATCTCCATGTTAGGACTTGGAAGGGAGATAGAGTTCTGAGAAAGCTGGCTTTTCCATTACCTCCAGACCATATCATGTAGGAAAATTGAGCCCGTTTTGGAAATCTATTAATCATACTTCCGACATTGATGACTTCTTACATGATTCCAAGGAAAAATATCAATTCTGACAGCTGACAATTTTTTATAATTGCATTTAATCAAAGAGTTTATTTTAAGGCTGCCTAGAGTTCTTACTGCATTCCACATGGCTGACTCTTGGCAAGCTTAGTAGTACTGATAGTCTTACTAAAACCTCATAATTTTCCAGGTAGTTCCCTGTCTTAGCCAATAAATCTCATTTTCTCTTCTCAAAAGTCATTAGACTTCCTGGGCAGTGTACCAAGTTGGGCAGATGTTTTGAAGATGTTCTGATCAATCCAAATTAGGAAATAGGTATTTGAAGTTCACTATGTAAACATAATAGTACTGAAACTTGGATGTATGATTTAGGTAGAACACAGAAAAAGAAACACAAAACATTTTGCTGCCTCTGTATGACCCAAACTTTAAGAGAGGAGAAAAAAAAAAAGGCAAGTTGGCTTACCACAGATATATTTTGATATCCCTGTGAATCCTGGCAATACTTAGGGCTGTTTGCTGTTGATAATAACAGATGAAGAAATATTTTCCACAAAAAGATTTGTTTTGTGATGGCATAAATTATTTTTCTTGTTTCTCATCTAGAAATAGCATACCTTTTAATTTCCTGAGGGTTGTCATAAATATTGCACTTCTGAAACACCTAAATGAGCCTACAGAGTGATGTCAAAGAAATATATTCCATTGTTCATCAGTTTAGTTAACATTATGGGTAAGTGCTTTTCAGAAATAAAGCGTTTGTCTTTTAAAAAAGAAAAATTGCTTTTAAATATAAAAAATACACAGTTTTCCCTTGAATGGATGTCTTCCTTATATACTTTTTTTTTATAACATTGCTATTTAAAATTTGTTTGTGAGAGGGCAGACAGCAGAAGCAAGAAGAACTACAATCCTGCAGCCTGTGGAAAACAAACCACATTCACAGAAAGACAGACAAGATGAAAAGGCAGAGGGTTATGTACCAGACGAAGGGACAAGATAAAACCCCAGAAAAACAAATAAATAAAGTGGAGATAGGCAACCTTACGGAAAAAGAATTCAGAATAATGATAGCGAAGAAGACCCAGGACCTCAGAAAAAGAATGGAGACAGAGATCGAGAAGATGCAAGAAATACTTAACAAAGACCTAGAAGAATTAAAGAACAAACAAACAGAGATGAACAATACAATAACTGAAATGAAAAATTCACTAGAAGGAATCAATAGCAGAATAACTGAGGCAGAAGAACGGATAAGTGACCTGGAAGACAGAATGTTGGAATTCACTGCTGCAGAACAAAATAAAGAAAAAAGAATGAAAAGAAATGAAGACAGCCTAACAGACCTCTGGGACAGCATTAAACATTAAACATTAAACATTCGCATTATAGGGACCCCAGAAGGAGAAGAGAGAGAGAAAGGACCCGAGAAAATATTTGATTATTGTCAAAACATTCCTTAACATGGGAAAGGAAATAGCCACCCAAGCCCAGGAAGCGAAGTGAGTCCCACCCAAGATAAACCCAAGGAGAAACACGTCGAGGCACATAGTGATCAAATTGGCAAAAATTAAAGACAAGGAAAAATTATTAAAAGCAGCAAGGGAAAAAATGACAAATAACATACAAGGAAAATCCCATAAGGTTAACAGCTAATTTCTCAGCAGAAACTCTACAAGCCAGAAGGGAGTGGCAGGACATATTTAAAGTGATGAAAGGGAAGAACCTACACCCAAGATTACTCTACCCTGCAAGGATCTCATTCAGATTTGATGGAGAAATCAAAAGCTTTACAGACAAGCAAAAGCTAAGAGAATTCAGCACCACCAAACCAGCTCTACAACAAATGCTAAAGGAACTTCTAAGTGGGAGACACAAGAGAAGAAAAGAACTTACGAAAACAAACATAAAATAATTAAGAAAATGGTAATAGGAACATACATATCGATAATTACCTTAAATGTGAATGGATTAAATGCTCCAACCAAAAGACACAGGCTCGCTGAATGGATACAAAAACAAGACCCATATATATGCTGTCCACAAGAGACCCACTTCAGACCTAGGGACACATACTGACTGAAAATGAGGGAATGAAAAAGATATTCCATGCAAACGGAAATGAAAAGAAAGCTGGAGTAGCAATACTCATATCAGATAAAACAGACTTTAAAATAAAGAATGTTACAAGAGACAAGGAAGGACACTACATAATGATCAAGGGATCAATCCAAGAAGAAGATAGAACAATTATAAATATATATGCACCCAACATAGGGGCACCTCAATACATAAGGCAACTGCTAACAGCTATAAAAGAGGAAATCGACAGTAACACAGCAACAGTGGGGGACTTTTAACACCTCACTTACACCAATGGACAGATCATCCAAACAAAAAATTAATAAGGAAACACAAGCTTTAAATGACACAACAGACCAGATAGATTTAATTGATATTTAAAGGACATTCCATCCAAAAACAGCAGATTACACTTCCTTCTCAAGTGCACACGGAACATTCTCCAGGATAGTTCACATCTTGGGTCACATATCAAGCCTCAGTAAATTTAAGAACACTGAAATCATATCAAGCGTCTTTTCTAACCACAACACTATGAGATTAGATATCAATGACAGGGGAAAAAAATGTAAAAAACACAAACACATGGAGGCTAAACAATACGTTACTAAATAACCAAGAGATCACTGAAGAAATCAAAGAGGATATCAAAAAATACCTAGAGACAAACTACAATGAAAACACGATGATCCAAAACCTATGGGATGCAGCAAAATCAGTTCTAAGAGGGAAGTTTATAGCAATACAATCCTACCTTAAGAAACTAGAAACATCTCAAATAAACAACCTAACCTTACACCTAAAGCAATTAGTGAAAGAAGAACAAAAAACCCCCAAAGTTAGCAGACGGAAAGAAATCATAAAGATCAGCGCAGAAATAAATGAAATAGAAACAAAGAAAACAATAGCAAAGATCAATAAAACTAAAAGCTGGTCCTTTGAGAAGATAAACAAAATTGATAAACCATTAGCCAGACTCATCAAGAAAAAGAGGGAGAGGACTCAAATCAATAAAATTAGAAATGAAAAAGGAGTAGTTTCAAAAGACACTGCAGAAATACAAAGCATCCTAAGAGACTACTAAAGCAACTCTATGCCAATAAAATGGACAACCTGGAAGAAATGGACAAATTCTTAGAAAGGTATAAACTTCCAAGACTGAACCTGGAAGAAATAGAAAATATGAAGAGACCAATCACAAGTAATGAAATTAAAACTGTGATTAACAATCTTCCAAACAGCAAAAGTCCAGGACCAGATGGCTTCACAGGTGAATTCTATCAAACATTTAGTGAAGAGATAACACCCATCCTTCTCAAACTCTTCCAAAAAAATTGCAGGGGAAGGAACACTCCCAAACTCATTCTATGAGGCCACCATCACCCTGATACCAAAATCAGACAAAGATACTACAAAAAAAAAAAAAAAAGAAAAGAAAATTACAGACCAATATCACTGATGAATATAGATGCAAAAATCCTCAACAAAATACTAGCAAACAGAATCCAACAACACATTTAAAAGATCATACATCATAATCAAGTGGGATTTATCCCAGGGATGCAAGGATTCTTCAATATATACAAATCAATCAATGTGATACACCATATTAACAGTTTGAAGAATAGAAACTATATAATCATGTCAATAGATGCAGAAAAAGCTTTTGACAAAATTCAACACCGATTTATGATAAAAGAAGAAAGTAGACCTAGAGGGAACCTGCCTCAACATAATAAAGGCCATATACGACAAACCCAGAGCAAACATCATTCTCCATGGTGAAAAACTGAAAATATTTCCTATAAGATCAGGAAGAAGACAAGGATGCCCACTCTTGCCTATATTATTCAACATAGTTTTGGAAGTTTTAGCCACAGGAATCATAGAAGAAAAAGAAATAAAAGGAATGGAAATTGGAAAAGACAAAGTAAAACTGTCACTGTTTGCAGGTAACATGATACTATACATAGAGAATCCTAAAGATGCCACCAGAAAACTACTAGAGCTAATCAATGAATTTGGTAAAGTAGCAGGATACAAAAGTAATGCATAGAAATATCTTGCATTCCTATACACTAATCATGAAAAATCTGAAAGAAATTAAGGAAACACTCCCATTTACCATTGCAACAAAAAAGAATAAAATACCTAGGAATAAACCTACCTGTATGCAGAAAACTATAAGACACTGTTAAAAGAAATTAAAGATGATACCAGCAGATGGAGAGATATACCATGTTCTTGGATTGGAAGAATCAACATTGTGAAAATGACTATACTACCCAAAGCAATCTACAGATTCAATGCAATCCCTATCAAACTGCCAATGGCATTTTTTACAGAACTAGAACAAAAAATCTTAAAATTTGTATGGAGACACAAAAGACCCCGAATAGCCAAATCTGTCTTCAGTGAAAAAAACGGAGCTGGAAGAATCAGATTCCCTGACTTCAAACTACACTACAAAGCTACAGTAATCAAGACAATATGGTACTGGCACAAAAACAGAAATATAGATCAATGGAACAAGGTAGAAAGCCCAGAGATTAACCCACACACCTATGGTCAACTAATCTATGACAAAGGAGGCAAGGATATACAATGGAGAAAAGACAGTCTCTTCAAGAAGTGGTGCTGGGAAAACTGGACAGCTCCATGTAAAAGAATGAAATTAGAACACTCCCTAAAACCATACACAAAAATAAACTCAAAATGGATTAGAGACCTAAATGTAAGACCAGACACTATAAAACTCTTAGAGGAAAACATAGGAAGAACATTCTTTGACATAAGTCACAGCAAGATCTTTCTTGATCCACCTCCTAGAGTAATGGAAATAAAAACAAAAATAAACAAATGGGACCTAATGAAAGTTAAAAATTTTTGCACAGCAGAGGCAACTACAAACAAGACGAAAAGACAACCCTCAGAATGGGAGAAAATATTTGCAAATGAATCAACGGACAAAGGATTAATCTCCAGAATATATAAACAGCTCATGCAGCTCAATATTAATAAACAACCCAATCCAAAAATGAGCAGAAGACCTAAATAGACATTTCTCCAGAGAAGACATAGAGATGGCCAAGAAACACATGAAAAGCTGCTCAACATCACTAATTATTAGAGAAATGAAAATCAAAACTACAATGACGTATCACCTCACACCAGTTAGAATGGGCATCATCAGAAAATCTACAAACAACCAATGCTGGAGAGGGTGGGGAGAAAAGGGAACCCTCTTGCACTGTTGGTGGGAATGTAAATTGATACAGCCACTATGGAGAACAGTATGGAGGTTCCCTATAAAACTAATAATAGAATTACCATATGACCCAGCAATCCCACTACTGGGCATATACCCAGAGAAAACCATAATTCAAAAAGACACATGCACCCCGATGTTCATTGCAGCACTGTTTACAATAGCCAGGATATGGAAGCAACCTAAATTCCCATCGGCAGATGAATGGATAAAGAAGATGTGGTACATATATACAATGGAATATTACTCAACCATGAAAAGGAACGAAATTGGGTCATTTGTAGAGACGTGGATGGATCTAGAGCCTGTCATACAGAGTGAAGTAAGTCAGAATGAGAAAAACCAATATCGTATGTTAACGCATGCATGTGGAACCTAGAAAAATGGTACAGATGAACCGGTTTGCAGGGCAGAAATTGAGACACAGACATAGAGAACAAACGTATGGACACCAAGGGGGGAAAGTGGCGGGGGGGAGGTGGGGTGGTGTCATGAATTAGGAGTTTGGGACTGACATGTATACACTAATATGTATAAAATGGATAACTAATAAGAACCTGCTGTATAAAAAAAATAAATAAAATTCAAATATCAAAAAAAAATTTGATGGCATTTGATGATTTTAAGAAGTTTAGAGTTTATTATCCCCATTATATTGGCAAGGATTTCAAACTAATGGTTGCAATGATAATGAATGCAGAGTTATGTTTAAAAGTCATGTCCAGTATTTCCATCAAACCTTGAATTTGTACCCATTTTGGTGTAACTAAGAGATAGCAAACCTTTAGTGTAAGCAATTGTTATTTTTCTGGGACCCTGATTTGATTTTCATTATGTCAGAAACTGAAAATAATTCTCCTATTTGTAAACTTACTAGGATAATGTTCACGCGACTGAAAGAATTCAGGAGTTGTAACCTATAACGCTATAAAACTCCAAATGGAAATAAGCAAGAAAGCAGACTTTGTTCAGTAAAATAGAGTAAGAAAATCAATATGCTAGGTGTGTTAACAATCCCTTTAAAACTTTGAAGCGATATGTTAACACAATGTGGCTTCTATATGGATGTCTTATTTGTTCCTCCCGATGATCCTGTGAGAGAAACAAGGCACATAGTTTCACTTTGCAGATAAGGAAAAGGAAGCTTAGAAAGCTAAAATATCTAATGTCTGACAGCAAGTGAATGTCATAAGGATAACTCTGGCTCCTAATATATGATATAACTATGTTAATCTGAGCTTCAGTTGAGTCCATTGGTGACATGTGCACCTGCTACACCCATGCAAAAACAACTTGAATGTAATCACTGTGTCTTACCTTAAAACATTCACTCCCAACATGTAAGCTTTCATCTTGTATATGTATCCTGGTTCTTCTACTACCAAACTGCGTGACTTTGATCAGTTATGACATATTTTGTGGCCACTTTACTTATTTATAATAGAAATGATCATCCTACGCCCTTATAGTTTGTGCCATGAGTAAAATGGCATGATAAAGCACATAGCTCTTAGCCTAGTACATAGCTAGTTCTCTACAATCTAGTTTAGTTGAATCTGAATATGTAAGCAATCAACACATAGCTGTGGATTAAGGAATCTTTGCTGGTTCCAAAGCAATGCCAATCCAGAAGGTCTCTGAAGGTGTGCCATCATTATCAATGATAGAGAAGTTACCCTGGGGATGCAGATAAAATTTTCTCATTCTATCAAGACGTTTGGAGGAGTGTGCTTGCATGTTCTCTGGTGTTTGCTTCAGACCCAGATTCTAGAACTATCTCTGGCTGTACATTGAAATTTTCATGTCTGTTAGGGAATTTATTCATTTACTCAATAAATAATGAATTGCCAACATTGTGCCAAACAGTCTGTGTAGTGCTGAGGCAACAACAATGAATAAGACAGACAGGCCTCTTCTTTTTATGGAGTTTGCAATATATTGAGAAGATATACAGCTAAAAAATAACTATGAAAAAATGCGATGAATATTATGATACGGGGATTTGAGGTTAGGACACTTAGAGGAGTCTAGCCTAAAGGGAATGGCTTCACTAAGGAAGTGAGCATGTTTAAGCAGAAAACCGAAGGATGAGTTGAGTTAGCTGTTTTTAAATGAGAGAAGAGAACCAGGAAGTCTGGCAATGATTTTGTTCTGTGTAGTTCCAGCTTCTCCCATGACATTTGAGATATACAAAGTCATATTTGAATGCTTTGTTGTGACCACTGCGTGTTACTGGAAATAAACTCAGGTCAGCAGAAATCACATATGACTACTACTCTTTCTTTCCAACTACTGGTAGACAAAATATCTAAATTCCCCCAAAATGTATCCTGGAAAGGCCTTTAAGTTATTGATGTCTCAGGATCATTGTTTAAAAATTTTTTTTAAATGTCTTATCTTTATATAAGAATGCGCTAATAATGAAAACGAGAACTGCCATATATCTAGCGCCTGCTATGTGTCAAGAAAGCTTTTGCATTCATTAGTTCTGATCTTATCAACAACCCCATAAGTTGATATTTTTATCAACATACTGTGCAAATAAAAATTGAGGTGCAGTTTGTCTAATTCTTATTCTATTAATCATGAAGTCTTACTTTTATAAAATATTACATGTGCAACTGTGTGCCAGCTAAAGCATTTGACTTTCCCCATTTCACAAATACCTTCTTATTATTAATCACTATAAATTTTTGACCATTTTTAGTTTTATAATTTTAACTGTGTATTAATTCTCCAGTATGTATTATTTTTCTATGACCTCTCCTTTAATTTTACACTTGGTAATAGTAATGCCCTACTAATTGTTGAAGCCAGAGTCTTTATAACTCAGGGAAGGGTAAGCAAGAACATGAAGAGGTGAAGATGATACACAATATTGTTATAGTGATCATTAATATAGTTTTTCTAGATAGACTCTACAATAATTTGAGTAACATTACATGGCAGTACTAACTCTTTGGAACATTGTACCTAAAAATATGGAACAAAACCATGAGTGATTCTAGCAAAACTCAAGGAGAAAAAAAGACATGGCAGATTACCATGCTTCCTCTGGGACAGGGACCAAGTCTTCAACTTGGTATCTGTGGTACCCACATTATGCTCAATTTTTTGGTGAACTGAAGCATATACAGGTGGTCTGAAACTAGCACAACACTGTAAATCAACTATATTCCAATATAAGATAAAAATTAAATTAAAAAATTTAAAAAAATAAAAGTAACAATATACAGATGGAGAGGAAAGAATCTCGTCAATAAGGAATGTGTTTAAAACAGTTATTTCCATTCATGCAAACATACAGTAGCAGTGTCTCTATATAGTATTTTGGAACAGTTGTCAAGAGTAAACAATTGGGAACTTACCCAGTGGTCCAAATGTTAAGACTCTGTGCTCCCAGTGCAGGGGGCACAGGTTCGATCCCTGGTCAGGGAACTAAGATCCTGCATGCCACACAGCACAGCCAAAAAAAAGAAAGAGCAAACAATTGATGGTAGGGAGACTTTAGGAATTTAATGGAAGAGAAGGTTTTAAAAGTACTGAAAATAAGAACAAAAAATAAAATAATTCTAAAAACATATTTGTATTTTAAAAGTCAATTATATATTAGGTCACAAATAAAACATCAGTAAGTATCCTGATGTACAAATATTACAAAAAATATTCTTCAATCACAAGGCAATAAAATTAGAAATTATTCATAAATAAAGACCAAAAAAGTCCTTCCATCTGTAAATTAAAAATAAAATCTTTTATTAAACAACTTTCAGATAAAAAGGGAAAAATAAACTGATCTAACAGAATTTGCAAACAGTAATAATAATTAAAAATACTACATATCAGGACCAATGGCATATATTTAAACAGTAATCAGAAGAAAATCCAAAAACTTATTGAATTAAGACCTTTGCTGCTACCATCTTAGTGCATAGGTGGAGAAGTGGGGGAGAAGCAGGTGAATGAGATACCAGCCCTGGATAGTTTACAAATAGTTAAGATATTTTCATATCTGACTATTGTGGGGTAATGGGGACCAGATTTACCTTCTTCATGAAACAACTAAAGAAATCGATTAAAATGTATGAAAAAACAGTTGTCCTGCCATTGGATATCAAGAAAACAAAGGGCAGTTACCCCTGAAAATGGAAAATAAATGAAATGAGCCCTGCAACTTTCCCAGGTTACTGCCTGGAGTAAGTGTGTAGGTTGCAATGCAGGGGGGGGAAACCAGGCAGAGCCCAGAAGTCTCCATGAGATGAAGAGATGAAATTGGTAACCTGGGGAGGCCAAGGCAGCTATGGTTCACCAAGCAGTTGACTGGAGAAGAGCAAGCTACACAGAGAGACAACATCTGAGATCTGTAGAGGGTCCCTCTCAAGCAATCACCTGAGTATTAGTGATGCATGTGAGCAACTTGTCTGGAGTTGGGGGGAATTAATTTCCTGAAAGGGTGAGAAAGAACAATCTTTAAAGCCAACACAGGACCACTAACTTGAGTGGAAAACCTCACAATTCACAGAGCATTAGGTAAAGTACTCAGAAGGGGTTTGCCTCAGTAACAGGAAAAATTAACCCTAGACTAAATGTTGCTCTGGCCCCACTTAACAGACCTTAAAAACAAAACTGAATGGATGAAACTAATTCCAAGTAATTAGACAACTTTCCAGAATAAAGCTCAAGAATATTTATAGGTATACAGAAATATCCAGCACTCCAAAATGTAAAATTCACAATGTCAGGCATCTAATAGAAATTACCCAAAACAAAAAGAAACAGAAAAATACTACACATAATAGATTCTATTGAATGAGGAGAAAAATCAACCAACAAAACGGACTCAGAACTGATACAGATGATAGAATTAATAGTCAAAGATACTAAAATAGTTATTATAACTGTATTCCGTATGTTCAAGAAATTAGAGAAAAGACTGGACATGTTAAGTAAAGAGCGAGAGAGTGGCATATATATATACACTACCAAATGTAAAATAGATATCTAGTGGGAAGCAGCCGCATAGCACAGGGAGATCAGCTCCGTGCTTTGTGACCACCTAGAGGGGTGGGATAGGGAGGGTGGGACAGAGGGAGACGCAAGACGGAAGAAATATGGGGACATATGTATATGTATAACTGATTCACTTTGTTATAAAGCAGAAACTGACACAACAATGTAAAGCAATTATACTCCAGTAAAGATGTTAAAAAAAAAAGAAAAAAAAAAAGAATACCAAGTACAATGCAAAAAAAAAAAGAGTTGGAAGATATTTTTTAAATGACCCAAATTGAACTTCTAGTGATAAAAGCTATAGCAGTTGAAATGAAAAATATACTGGATAGGGTTAATAGTAAATTAGACATTGAGGAAAAAATATTAACAAAAAAGATGCAGTTGTTGAATTTATGACAGAATCTATCCAAAATTAAACACAGAAAGAAAAATGAAAAAAGTATAGCAATTTTGAAAGCTGAGGGATAACTTCAAACAACCTAATATATGTACAATTGTAGTTCACAAAGAAAAGACAGGGATAGAAAAAAAAAATGAGAAGAAATAATGGCTGAAAAATTCCAAATTTGATGGAATCTATAAACCCACAGATCCAAAAAGATCAATGAACCCCAAGTCTAAGAAGTATGAAGAAAATTACACTAAGGCACAACACAATCAAATTCCTTAAAGCAAGTGATAGAGATAAAAATCTTAAAAGCAGCAGGAAGAAGGGGAGGAGAGAGAAGATACATTATATTCAAAGAAACAAAGATAAGGGAGACAGCATATTTCTGGTAGGAAACAATGCAAGTGGGAAGACAGTGGAGAAACGTCCTTAAACAACTGAAAGAAAAAACTGTCAAACTAGAACTTTTTACCCAACAAAATAATTATTCAAGAAACTAGCAAAATAAAGACATTTTGAAACATAGAAGAGCTGAAATAATTCATCGCCAGCAGACCAGTACTACAAGAAATGTTAAAGGAAGTCATTTAAGCAGAAGGAGAATTACACCAGATAGAATCCTGGATCTACACAAAGGAATGAAGGACACCAGAAATGATAAGTACACTGGTAAATAGATTTTTTAATTTATTTAAATATATTTAAAATATAATAAACTGTTTAAAGCAAAAATAATGACAAGTTGTGGGTTTTCTAACGTATGTAGAAGCATAATCCATAAAAGGAAAATTGATGAATTGTATTTTATAAAACTTTAGAATGTTATTCTTCAAATGATGCTCTTAGTAGAATGAAAAGACAAGCCACAGACTGGGAAAAATACTTTTAAAGCATATATCTGATAAAAGACTTGTATCCAGGATATACAAAGAGCTCTCAAAACTCAATTATTAGAGTACAAACAATGCAATAATAAAAGCAGGCAAATGACTTGAACAAATACCTTACCAAAAACAATACATGGATGGCAAATAAACACTTGAAAAAATGTTCAACGTTACTAATCTCACTAGGGAAATGCAAATTAAAACTGTAACGGGATACCACTTTACACCTATTAATATGTCTAAAATAAACAAGACTGATTATACCATCTGTTGGCAAGGATGTGGAACTCCCATACTCTATAGTGGGAATGTAAAATGGTACAATCACTTTGGAGAACTTTTTTGGCAGTTTCTTAACTGTTAAACATACACCTACTATATGACTTATTCTCCTAGTCAGTTATCAAAAAGATATCCTCATACAAAGACTTGTACCTGAATGGTTGGAGCATGATTCATAACAGTCACAAGCTGGGAACAACCCATATATCCATTAACAGGCTAAAGGATAAAAAAACAGTAGACATACAAAGGAATACTACTTAGCAAAAAAGGAATGAATTGCTGACACATGTTACAACGTGGATGAATCCCAAAATGATTATGCTGAGTGAAAGAAGCCGGATAAAAGGGTCCATAGATGATTCCATTTATACAAAATTCTACAAATGCAAACTAATCTACAGTGTAAGAAAGCAAATCTGTGATTGTCTTGGGATGAGAGGTTGGGGAGAAGTAGGAGGAAGGGTATGGAAGGCAACAAGACAACTTTTGTGGGTAATGAGTATGTTCATTATCCATATTGTCAGGATGGTTTTACAGATTTTACACAGGTAAAACATAAATAGTACACTTTATATGTGTGCATATTTTAATGTATGTCAATGGTACCTATTAAAATACAAAAATAAAATGAAAAAATGGATTGAATACCTACAGCCCCCCACAAAAAAAACTAGATAAAAAACAACAAATCAAAGGAAGCTCAAAGGAGGAATTATTAAATATAAAAGTAGAGATAATGAGGTAGACAATGGAAAAATAACCTACCTAACTAATAATTCAAAACCTTGTTGTTACAAAAAAAACCTAAGAAAATAGACAAACCACCAGCTAATTTCGTAAGGAAAAAGGGAAGGGGAGCAAAATTATACAAGGTAAGAAATGATAATACATAAATCTCTGTTAAAACATAAATATCTCATTTCATTTCACAATAAATTCCAGAAATTTTAGTACCGTCCATATCTTTGTTTCCTTGAGTTCATTTCTTCATAGACTCAACAGCAACTGCACCAACTGTTTAGAAGTTAGATGCACACAAACTTGTTATGGATAAGACGATTTTATCACTGACACAGTTTAGAATTGTTGGCTCATGATACTAATAAAAAGCAGACTACTTTTAGTTGGTTTCATTCTTTTAAAATTTTCTACACACAGTGCACCCCTTTCTTGCCTGTACCCAGGTAAGACCATTTCCATCGTCCCACCCTTGATACACAACTACATCCAACTACTTTCTTAATATTTCCTATTGAATAGTTTATTTTCATTATTTTTCTAATTCCCAAAAGATTTGCCTTATTCTCTGAATGTTTCTTTTTTATATCATGGATGAACTTCTTTCTTTTAACTCTTTGAGGATATTAATTTTATATATTTTGAGGGTTTTATCTTGCTTTCTTCATTAGCATGAAGAGACTGTATTTCCCCTGAGTCTCATTTTCAGTTTGTCTTTTTCATCACCTTTGTTTTATGTTAGAAACTTCCCTCCAATGTCTGGAGATCCTTGGTTTACTTACATTTAAGAAAATACACTGAAAAGGCCATTTGGAAGGTCTCTATCCCTGTGGCTGAGTTTTTCCAAAGGTACAAAAGTAGATCTCACCATGGACGTATTGAGTGGAGAAGAACCTAATTAGTTATGGGAGCCCTACCCCAAGTCAGAGTCTATCTCTCCAGAGGTCAGCACCAGCAAGGACTTCTCTAACCTTCTGCCCACAATGGAGATTAAAAAGGGGGCAACTATAGACTTCACTGCTAACCTGAGAGTTAAGAACAAGGGGCTGGAGTCTTCTTATTCAGACTTTCTGGTTTGTTGTCTTCCACTTCATGATCCTGTTTTCACTGTGGCTTCTGATCCTCCTGCCTGACTGATCTCTGAGTTCCAGAGACCCTGTGTTTTTCAACTTCCCTGAACTCTTGCATTGGTAAGGGAAGGAGAGACACTTTCCTGGCTGCCAAACCTAGGGAGGGGATGGAAGATGTTTCTAAGTGGTATCCATTTAGGCTTTCACATCATTTTGATTTCTACCCCATTCCCACAGGAACCTTCTTACACCTAGTGCCTCTAATTTTCTTTCCCCTCTGCAGAGAACACTTGGGCATCAACCTCTTCTGCTGTTAACTAGTGCTCAACAATCTGCTTGATATCTTCTGTGGTTTTGTGGATTTCTCTCTTTGTCACTCATTTCCTCCCTAATTGTCTTTGCTCTTGTGAGTGTATGCAATCTGTATCCTTTTACTGTTGTTTCATTAGGCTTTCCAGAGGGGGCAGAGGTAAATGAGTGCGTTCAATCTGTCAAATTTAACCAGAAGCTTGTATGTATAAGACTCTTCCTGTATGACATAATTAGAATAATAACATTAAAATTTATATACTGAAGCTGTCTGTAATTTTCAAGTGTTTGGGTGGGTTTTCTTTTGCATTTTTAAAAAACCGTCCCATTAGGTGATCACTAATACTTGGTAAGTTTAACTTAGAAGAGAGAAGAAAATGTCTCTTAAAAAGACTCCAAATAAAAATTTTTATACTTATTTTAGGTATATTTAAAGTATACTTACTTTAAATATATAGGTATATTTAAAGTATACTTACTTTAAATATATAGGTATATTTAAAGTATACTTACTTTAAATACATAGGTATAAAGTATACTTACTTTAAATATATAGGTATATTTAAAGTATACTTTAAATATATAGGTATATTTAAAGTATACTTACTTTAAATATACTTAAAAATAAAACAAATATATTTATACAACCTGTGTTCAAAGTTGAATAAGTAATTATCAAATAATGAGAATTAAAAGGAAAGAAAAAACAAAATGTATCAAGAAGATTAACATTTTTTCCCCACACTTCACTGGTGTTGAAATGTGTTATGAGCTATCTTTCTTTGTAATGCTTTTGGCACTTCACATTCATAGCAGATCAAAACTAGCATATGTTCTTTTCCTGATTTTCCATTTCTTCACTAACTTAAACATTGTGGAGACTTGGCTGTATTACTCACCAATGGTGGAATAAAGTAGTTGGCTTGAAATTGATTTAAATTAAATCTGATATTTCAAAGATACAAACCATGTTTTGACAGTATTACCACAACACCCATGAGGTATTATATAATCAGTTGGATGCATATATGTGTTTATCAGTTGGTCTTTTCTCATCTAGGAATACTTTTCATGATTGTATTGTTTTTCTTTCAGTTCAGTAATTTCCCTCAGAGAAAATCTAAAGGTTTCTTCTTTCCACACCCCACCCCCAGCCTTCCAGGAAAAATAAAGTAAAAAATAAATAAAAGAAAATAGATCGCCATGAGTTAGGGCAATGTCCTATATGTTCCAAGATAACATTTAGATATTTTAAGGAAAATATTTACTTTCAATGTGAAAGAACGTCTATGTATTCTTTCTAGAAAAAATATTTTTATTTCAGCGCACTAGTAAAATATGACATAGTCAGCATTCCAGGTCATTTAACGAAGGTATCTACATGTTCTTATTTTCCTTCTGGAACATTTTATTTACTACTTTACTGCTATAATATTTTTAAATAGCTAGAATATCTTCTGAAAATTATTTAACTAGGCTGTACTTCACTTTACTCCTCCAAGAGGATAAAGAATGTAGAATATGAATTGTATTAACTTACATGCACTATCATGTGTTATTGCTTTAAGGACAACAAATGCCTGGAAAAATATGTAGAGGTGGTTAAGAGTAATGGACTCTTAAGCCAGACTACCTGAGTTCAGATCTTGTTTCCACCTGAGTTCAGATCTTGTCTTGTGGAAGCATGGCCCTTGATGTTCTCATTTTAAAAATAAGGCTAATAATAGTACCACATAAAAATGTTAAGAAATTTAAAGAAAGGTAAGACATAAAAAACATTACATAGGGTCAGTTACTTAGTAAAAACTGAATAAATGTTATGTATTAATTGTCATTATTATCATAAACTAGTAACAATATTATTATTATTATCATTATTACCAAATCAAGGAAGATCATTTTAAGATGTTGCCCAAGAATATTCTGTTGTTAGATTTCGGACAGATCTTTAGGTCTTGAGTCCTGACTTCCTAGGCTTCCATTGACAAGCAAAATATATTTCAGAAAATGGTATAGAAAACAAATGTGAACTTACTGGTAAAATATGTTAGGAAATTCATCATCCTATTTTGAAGTGAGAGCAATATTAATAAATTTAAAATAGAATTTCTTTTTGCAACTGTTAATTGGCAGTCTAAGAAAAGCTCAAGCCAATTATGCATTTAATGAATAACAAAAGAACAATTGCTATGTCTAAAACCATGAATGTCAGGGATTTTCCTTCAGAACATAATTACAATTTAAAAATTAATAGCAATAACAAAGTTCCAGTTGGTTTTGGAAAGGAAACTATCCTTAATATCTCCATATTCAGACCTCAGTAAGTAATCTTAAAACTGATATGATTTATTGCACAATAGTGATACTTTTTTTATCCCCTTATTTTTCCAAACCTGTAAAATATTATTTCCTCTAATCTTAGTGATTTTCTCTTTAATTCTGAGTCTAAAAAACTTTGGGTTAGCACTTTCCACATATTACAATGACAGCGGAGTAATAGGCTAAAAATATTGTGGAAAAACAAAAAACAGTAGACTGAAGAATGTTACTATAGATTCTGTTTTCTTTAAAAAAATACTCTTTTTCCAGGAGCAACACTTATTTTAGTTCTTTCTTCATTTGCTCTTGACCTCAGATTTATGAAACTATTCAGAGCCATATTCTATATTTATCTTTTCCTGTTATAATTTCTTTCAAACTTACATTTCCTTCTGTCTTCCCAATTGATCTCATCAAGTAAACTAGGAGACTGGGAACTAACCTAAATCCTTCTTTCTTCCATATACTCTGCATTCAATCAATCATCATCTCATGCATTTTGCTTTTAAAAAATCTCTCAGTTCCATTCTCTCTCTGTCTTTTCTGTCCCTCTTAGTTCCTGTACCAGTCCCAAATATGAGGACTTGAAGATATAATCATCCTTGAAACATAGCCTTCAAACCCACTCTTTCCACGTTACTGTGAATGTGATCTCTATAAAACGTAATACCTTCAGAAGTCACACATTGCCCATAGGACAAATCTAGGCTTTTTAAGGTGAGAGATAAAGCCTGCTTTTGCTGGTTCCTGCCTACCTATTCAGTATCTTGCTTTGACCTTTGCACCAATGTACACTCAGTTTTTAAAGGATGCTTTTGCTCCCCCCAACCCACGTACAACCAAAAGAGTTCTACTCCTTTTTCCTGTGATCAGGAAAAGTGAGTTTGATTAACCAAGACAAAGTTTCTTAGATAGATGGGAAAAAAAGATTGCAGACTGCTGTTGTAGGCTGTCCCCCTTCAATGATGAGATTGAGATTACACAAAAGAATGGAAGGTAGATGCATCTTTATCCTAATAAGTGTCTACTCTGGGTGCTGCCACAAAGCTTTCACAGATTTCCTAGTCATCAGTGGAACTGAGGCCACCAGTTTGGTCTCATAGGCAGAACAGTATATAAGGTTCTGTGTGAAAGCTTTGGCTTACACCAATGCCACCTCAGAGCTTTTATAGGTTGTTGACCCCTCAGCCTCAGCAATGCCACCTTAAGCATGCCTGGAAGGAAATTTACATATGTTTGTGATCGACAGCCTCTTAGGCAGGTAGCTCCCAATGGTCCTCCCCTCCTGACGATATTCATGCACGTATGCTACCTCCTTCCCTCGAATAAGTTGGACTTTATGACTCACTTTTAACAAATAGAATACAGCAGAGATTATGGTATGTCACTCTTGAAATTGGGTCATAAAAAGACTGTGGTTTCCTTCTTGAGCACTCTCTCTTAGATGGCTCATTCTGGGGGAAGCAAGCTGACATGTTATGAGCGGTCCTGGGAAGAAACCCACTTGAGTGAGCTTGGGAATTAATCCTTTATTTCAGTCAAGCCTTGAGATGACTGTAGCCCTGGTCAACAGCTTGACTACAGTCTCCTGAGAGACCCTGAGACAGAGGCACACAGTTCGGCTGGGACCAGATTCTTAGCTCACAAAAACTGTAAAATAATAAATGTTTGTTATGTTAAGCTGCTAAATTTTAGGGGTCATTTGAGCAGTAAATAACCAATACACTGTTCCTTACAACTGTCTCACCTCCTTGCAATGCATTGGCTGCCATTAGCTTAATTACACTGTTAAAGTACTGAACGACTTTAGAAATTCCCATACACACCGAGTTGTTTCATTTCTTCCCTCCTTTTCACATGCCTTTCTTCTTCCTATCTGCCCTTCATCTTCACTTGTTTTCTAGTCTTACTCTGAGATTCCTGAGATGGTAAACTTACATAGCACTTCCTCTCTATTATTTCTATGCTTTGTACCTACTGTTGACTTTCTATTGTAATGATTTGAGAGATCTTCTGACTCATAAACATATAACCTAATTCTATGTGCCTCTTTTCTCTGTGTGTGTGTTTAAAGATGACACCTACTTTTCCTCTTGGAACATATAAAGTAAAACCTTTGTGAGAGTAGTAGGTCCCTGGTTTATTTATTTATTTTTTTAATTTTTGAGAGCTTCAGAATGCCAATCAAATCACATATTGAAGCAGGTACAAGGTAGTTCCACATTGTTGGAATAAACGTTAAGTTAGACTATATGGGTAAAAAAAACCAGACACAGTAAAATCACCATATCTTCTGCATTTTGAAAATGCCCTGTGGCAATTTTCCTAGAAACCTCCACTGACAATAAAAAGGAAGGCATGCATGAGGAAATGCACAATAATGGCTTGTAAAGTAACTTTCAATTTACAAGAAGTCAAACGTTCTGGTTTCTGTCAGGGCCCAGTGACCATTACCAAGCTTTAATGGGTGCAGGTGTGGTTGGTTCTTAACATGTTTTTGTTTTTACTTAATCCCATTATCACTGGCTGTTACCCCAGTGCCCAATCCATCTGTTCGCCCTCATCGTTCACTCATTTCGCACTGCCTTGGCAAGCTCAGTTTACCAATGGAAAGGAAAAAAATTCCTTGATTTCACCATAATCTAGTAGTGAGTGACCTTGTATTGTTAAGTTCATTGGCCTAAAACTATAGAAGCCTTTGGCCAAGTTGATTTTCATCAGCTTTTCATGCGTTTTCTCATAATGAATGTCACGATTATGACCAGTTCATATCCTAGGTATAGAATTCTAAAAAATCCCTGACTTTTTAAATTCTCATCAACCCTCAGTGTGGTTCTTTACTGATTTATTTCTATAATTCATAATTTTTATTATCAGCTTCTCATGTGTTTGCCATGCTATAACCCCAAATTGCCTCATTTCTGAAAGCTTTCATAAACTTTTCTTTTTGTTATGTGATTTCTCCTTTAAAATGCTGTGCAAATATTTCCCTGCATTAAAAAAATATATATTGTATGTTTTGAGTGTAGACACTGAAAGCAGGAAAAAGACCAATCTGATTGGAAGCGTTCCAGGAAGGTTGGAATATTTGAAAGAAAGCGTTCAGTTTCATGGTTTTCCTTCATAAATCTTGCTGTTTACTTGGAGGAAAGCCATAGATACTCTGGGAATTTGCTTTAAGAATCACACACCTTGACCTATTAGCTCTCCTTGCTGTTTCCAGATGCATAGAATGACCTGCTGCTTATTCTTCGATTACACATTAACCTTGCTTCCTCAGCTTTTCAATAATTAAGAAATTATCTTCCCTTTTGACTGGAAATACAGAACACAGTGAGACCACATACAAGGGTTAGTTAAGACATGCATACGAGTTTTCATCTACTTAGCCGATAAAGAAAAGAAACAGCAACTGTAGAAGAATTATTTTGCAACACTGTAATATTTAATTATTACTGTTCCAATCAACTTTTAGATGCAGAGTAGCATTTGTCCCTAAGGGTCATTATTCTCCTTTTTCCCCACGAATTCCTCTTCTAACTTCAAGATCAACTTGAGAAAAGTATTCTCTGATACCCTTTCCTGAGTCCCCACGCTGAGTAATTGTCACATTGCAGTATTCTTTTCTGTTTACTCTAGACTTTGACTCATTCTTCTCTGTATTCCTCATGTTAGAAAAGAGTCTGTTACATAATTGACTCTCAACAAATGTTTTGAGGAAAGGCAGCAAGAATGAACTTCAGGATAAATTTTTCATTGTTTCCCAAGATCTATGACAATAAATTTAGCATTGTTTTCTACCTCTTGATGAATTATAAGCCTTATTGAAGCATTTGGCCTGGGTTACTTTTAAAACTCCCTGGAATATACACGTATACTACTAAATCAGTATTAATTGGGCCCACATCAGTAATGTGATTATGGTTGCTTATCATCTGCATGTGTCTATAATTTTGAGACAACAATATATTAAGTTCTGCATATAATAATTTTGAAGTTTACATAAATCTACTAGCCTGAACTATAACTGAAAATCTATGAATAGGTATTAAATATAAATTAACACTTGTAAAGGCATGCAAATAAATTTTTAATGAACTACCAAGTTACTCTTTGAAGTTATGCCAATTTTAACGAACAGCTCATTTTGTCTCAGCTTAACGTAGGGCATTAGAAAGGGAATAAAATAAGAAGTGTATAGATAGAGCTCTTATAGGAAAAATAAGGTAGTTTCTAATACCAGTCATTAAATTTATTTATTCATTTCCTCAGTCATTCATGAAATAATTATTGGGTTTCTAAAAAGCGCCAGGCACCATTCTAGTCCTAGGCTGTAGCAGGAGAGAAAACAAATTCCCTACCCTCAAGGAGGTGAAATTATAGTGGTGGAGACAGACCATAAACAAATCTATCATATACTGATGATAAAGAGACACAGATAGATAAACAGACAGACAGAAAGAATAATGTCAGCCTCTGATAAGTGCTATGAAGAAAACTGACGGGTCAGAGAATGAGTGGGCTATTTTGATAGGTGGTAAGAGGAGAGCTCTTTATCAGAATGATGATATCAGGATCTGAAAAGGTTTTCTACAAGTGAGATAATTTTGAAGAATATATGCATCTAACAACTTCTGTATTTGACTCAACCTGATTGTGTAGCTTGTTGTCAAATTTGATATTTATTTTATATGTCATTGAAACATTGTGTGAGTATATATATAGTGTGTGTTTACACTCACAATGTGTCTGTTATATAATACTGTGTTTCATTCATAACAAGGTTCAAGCAACTTTTCAAACTTATTTTGTAAATAATCATTAAACTATTAGGGTTTCTTTGAGGTATGTTGGCAGGTAATTAGTTAATAGCAAACAGTCGGGTATGATTTTTATCTCTAGGAAGAAGTTGGGTTGAAGTCATTGGTTTCTTTTTCAAGTTCAGGTAGCTGGTAACATTTTCAGACAAGATAGAATTTTGTTCTCTTCATCAGCAGTTAGGAGTTGGATCTGAGAGAACGTATTGCCCCTAAAATTAAATCAAACCGTTTTACTCCCATTTAGTGAGATATTGATTACACAAGGAAATATTAGGTTTTGAAAGAATATATCTAGATAGATAAAACAATGCTTATTTCTTCCTTATAGAGGAGATCTAAATCCTTGACCAAAAAATCATAAAAATAACTGATAAATATGCATTTAAATTCATAAAATACACTTGATTTCAAAAAGTTAATGTACTGTCATGTGTGGTCAGAAGCCAAGCTTCATTCCACATTGAGCAATGCTCACTCTTGGTCCATAATTCCTTGAATTTCCTATGCTAATCCTGTAACTTGGAATGTAAATGGTAAAGGAGCAATCTCAAACCAGCACAGAAATATTCAGCAAACAGTATTTGTAGAACTATGACTTATACACATATAACTTGTGGCTAGAAATGACAAAAAAGGAAGGAAAATTTTAAACATCATAACCCAACCTAATTCTTTAGATAATTTATATTTATTTATACTATTTTCTATATATACACATACATACATACACACAAACACACACACACACACACACACACACACACACAGGTTCATCTGATCCCGTGGTTAGCTTTTGACCTCTGATAAAATAGGAAATGCATTTTATGATAGCCATTAATACATGCATATAAATGTTTAGAAATATAAAATAATGTTAAATTGAATTTTGAGTCTACAATATATAATGACTTGGTTTTCATGAACTATTTTCTGGGTTAGCCTAAGTAGGGATCTTTAAAAGAGACTATTCAGCTTCTCAGTGGTATTTGAGAATGAGTAGAATTGAAATCTATAAAATATGACTTAATTTGCCACATGTCAGAAGCCATAAAAGCAAATGTATCTAAAGGTCTTTCATGCCTACATGTATAACACAAGTGGTCTTTTTCATCATTTATAGTAAATATGATTATTGCCAGATTGTAAATATGGACCCAGGCTGTTCCTTGGGAAATTTAGTTCAATCTGTTTTCAACTCTTTACAGATGTGAGTTTTCCATAAAGATAATATCTTTGTATTTTGCTACAAACTGTAAGTTAGATTATTTCAGTTATCTCTAAAAGGTATACGATAACATTACTTAAGTAATTTAGGTTAGGACTGAATGTTCATGATTTTTTGTGAAAGAAGATAATAGAAGAAAAAGGTAGGAAAATAAGATGGCAGTTTCTTCACAACAGAGACATCTCATTTTAAAGACAGCAATATAATGACCTTATAAGAAGTGCTATTGCTCTCTTTCCATTGTCCAGATGTCCTAGAAAGAATCCAAGGACACTGTGCCTCATTTAGGTCCTAGTTGTAATCCCTGCTATGTCTGTGTCTCTGTTTGTAACCCTGACCAGCCAACTCAGAGATGTTTACTATAGTTCATAAGAACAGGGGGAAAATAGTGGAAAATAGATGAATAGGCACTATTTTCACTTTTGAAAAACTTGATATACATATTTTACTAATGCAGGTCAGCCCTGACATTTTGCATGTTAGGACACCATTCTTGGCAAATAATCCTGCTTCCCTGCCTATGAGCACCTCCTTTCTCTTACCTTTTATGGTTTTCTTGTTTTCCTTTTTAAAGGCTGTTCACTTTATTAATTCCTATTAACATACAAGATCTACCCAGCATATAAATTATTCCTTTATGCATTTATATAGTTTACAGGAAGTACATTGATTTTTTAAGAATTTGACCACCTTTTATAATAATAAGCCTCAAATTTCTCCTCAACTTGAGAAAGTGAGTTCCATGATTGAAAGAAATCCAAATCATCTCAGATACAGATCACTTCAAAAATTATGCAAAATACTACTCCACTGGTTGGGAAGTTGGGTTGGTCACCTTATATGTGGCAGTGAGGGATAAGAAAACATTTCTGATAGATGAATAAAAGCATTCTGAACTAAGGCTTGCCCTACCAAAGAGGAATTTCCAATGTATTATTTGTTTCAACCAAGACAAAGCCAAATGACTCATCTGGCCAAAAAAAATTGAAAAGGACAGATAAACACTGACTTTAAAATGAAGATCATAAACATACAAAGTGTCTAAGCCAACTCCACAGTGTAGGCAGGCATTAAGTCACAGAGAAGGACATGACCTCGAAGCAGTGACACAGCAAATCTTCAGAAATGGTGGCTGCACATTACTGTGTTGTAACACCTCAATACTCACGTTTGGTGATTCATCCAGAGGCCATGTGCCTTAGCCCATCTTGTAGTGAAATCTCAAAGAGATATTTCTAATCTGCTCCACATGCCCTCTGAAAATGTTCAGATGGTTACAGGCAAGGAAGCAAAATATGATGTCCTATACTCAATACAAATAATGTTTGAATAAGGTGCAATATATTTTAAGAGCTAACATATAAAGATCTTCCACTAGTCTTTTTTTGGGAGTATTGCTCTACAATGTTGTGTTACTTTCTGCTGTACAACAAAATGAATCAGCTATATGTATACATATATCCCCTCCCTCTTGGACCTCCCTTCCCATTCCCCCCACCCCTATCTCACCCCTGTAGGTCATCACAGATCACCGAGCTGAGCTCCCTGTGCTATACCACAGGTTCCCACTAGCTATCTGTTTTACACATAGTAGTGTATTTATGTCGAATCTAATCTCCCAATTCATCCCACCCTCTCCTCCCCCCACTGTGTCCACATGTCCGTTCTCTACATCTGCATCTCTATTCTTGCCCTGGAAATAGGTTCATCTGTACTACTCGTATGGATATCATTATCTCATTTCATCCCAACTGCAATCCTTTGGGTTATCAATTGTTATCCCCACTTTACACACAAAGAAACAGAATGGGAGACTGCCTTCTTGAATTGGGTGTTGTCTGCAACTTCTGCTCATGGTCCTGAAGCTGAAGTGACAGGCACAGCCACATCGCACCAGGAACTCTGGTCTGAGGTGCTGGGAGCAAGGCCTCTGCACACAGCACCCTGTGAGCAAGTGAAACCAGACTAAGCACAAAGGAAAGGAAAAAAAAATCTTGCAAGATCTTGGTTCCCAGGCCAGAGGTCAGGCCCAAGCTCCTGTGGTGGGAGCTCCAAGTCCAAACCACTGGACTAACAGGGCACCTCAGACCCCAGGGAATATTAATCTGAATGAGGCCTCCTGGAGGTCCTCATCTCAGCACCAAGACCCAGCTCTGTCCAACTGCCTGCAAACTCCAGTGCTGGACGTCTCAGGACAAACAACCAGTAAGAAAGGAGTACAGCAACCCATCAAAAAAAAAAAAAAAAAAAAAAGAAATGACAAAAAAATATGTTACAAACGAATGAGCAAGGTAAAAACCTACAAAACCAAATAAATGAAGATGAAATAGGCAGTCTACCTGAAAAAGAATTCAGAGTAATGACAGTAAAGATGATCCAAAATCTTGGAAACAGAATGGAGAAAATGAAAGAAACGTTTAACAAGGATCTAGAAGAACTAAAGAGCAAACAGTGATGAACAACGCAATAACAAAAATTAAAAATACTCTAGAAGGGGCTTCCCTGGTGGCGCAGTGGTTGAGAATCTGCCTGCCAATGCAGGGGACACGGGTTCGAGCCCTGGTCTGGGAAGATCCCACATGCTGCGGAGCAACTGGGCCCGTGAGCCACAATTACTGAGCCTGCGCGTCTGGAGCCTGTGCTCCGCAACAAGAGAGGCCGCGATAGTGAGAGGCCCGCGCACCGCGATGAAGAGTGGCCCCCGCTTGCCACAATTGGAGGAAGCCCTCGCACAGAAACGAAGACCCAACACAGCCATAAATAAATAAATAAAAATTAAATTAAAAAAAAAAAAAATACTCTAGAAGGAATCAATAGCAGAATAACTGAGGCAGAAGAATGGTAAGTGAGCAGGAAGATAAAATGGTGGAAATAACGGCCAGGGAGCAGAAAAAAGAAAAAAGAATGAAAAAAATTGAGGACAGTCTCAGACACCTCTGAGACAACATTGAACGCACCAACATTCGAATTATTGGGGTCCCAGAAGAAGAAGAGAAAAAGAAAGCGTCTGAAAAAATATTTGAAGAGATTATAGTCGAAAACTTACCTAACATGGGATAGGAAATAGTCAAGTCCAGGAAGCACAGAGAGTACCATACAGGATAAACCCAAAGAGAAACACACCGAGACACATATTAATCAAACTATAAAGAATTAAATACAAAGAAAAAATATTAAAAGCAGCAAGAGAAAAGCAACAAATAACATACAAGGGAATCCCCATAAGGTTAACAGCTGATCTTTCAGCAGAAACTCTGCAAGCCAGAAGGGAATGGCAAAACATATTTAAAGTGATGAAAGGGAAAAACCTACAACCATGATTACTCTACCCAGCAAGGATCTCATTCAGATTCGATGAAGAAATTAAAACCATTACAGATAAGCAAAAGTTAAGAGAATTCAGCAACACCAAACGTGCTTTACAACAAATGCTAAAGGCAGGAAACACAAGAGAAGGAAAAGGCTTACAAAAACAAACCAAAAACAATTGAGAAAATAGTAATAGGAACATACAAATTGATAACTGCCTTAAATGTAAATGGATTAAATGCTCCAGCCAAAAGACATAGACTGGCTGAATGGATATAAAAACAAGACCTGTACATATGCTGTCTACAAGAGATCCACTTCAGACCTAGGGACACATACAGACTGAAAGTGAGGGGATGGAAAAAGATATTCCATGCAAATGGAAAACAAAAGAAAGCTGGAGTAGCAATTCTCATATCACAAAAAATACACTTTAAAATAAAGACTATTATAAGAGACAAAGAATGACACTACATAATGATCAAGGTATCAATCCAAGAAGAAGATATAACAGTTGTAAATATTTATGCACCCAACATAGGAGCACCTCAATACATAAGGCACATACTAACAGCCATAAAAGGGGAAATCGACAGTAACACAATCATAATAGGGGACCTTAACACCCCACTTTCACCAATGGACAGATCATCCAAAATGAAAATAAATAAGGAAACATGAGCTGTAAATGACACATTAACCAAGGTGGACTTAATTGATATTTATGGGACATTCCATCCAAAAACAACAGAATACACTTTCTTCTTAAGTGCTCATGGAACGTTATCCAGGATAGATCACATCTTGGGTCACAAATCAAGCCTTGGTAAATTTAAGAAAATTGAAATCATATCAAGTATCTTTTCCAACCACAACGCTATGAGAGTAGATATCAATTACAGGAAAAAAATCTGTAAAGAATATAAACACATGGAGAATAAACAACATGCTACTAAATAACCAAGAGATCAGTGAAGAAATCAAAGAGGAAATCAAAAAATACCAAGAAACAAATGACAATGAAAACATGACAACCCAAAATCTATGGGATGCAGCAAAAGCAGTTCTAATAAGGAAGTTTATAGCAATACAATCCTACCTCAAGAAACAACAAACATCTCAAATAAACAACTTAAACTTACACCTAAAGCAATTAGAGAAAGAAGAACAAAACCCCCCAAAATTAGCAGAAGGAAAGAAATCATAAAGATAAGATCAGAAATAAATGAAAATGAAATGAAGGAAACAGTAGCAAATATCAATAAAACTAAAAGCTTGTTTTTTGAGAAGATAAACAAAATTGATAAACCATTAGCCAGACTCATCAAGAGAAAAAGGGAGAAGACTCAAATCAATAGAATTAGAAATGAAAAAGGAGAAGTAACAACTGATACTGTGGAAATACAAATGATCATGAGAGATTACTACAAGCAACTCTATGCCAATAAAATGGACAACCTGGAAGAAATGGACAAATTCTTAGAAATGCACAACCTGCCGACACTGAACCAGGAAGAAATAGAAAATATGAACACACCAATCACAAGCACTAAAATTGAAACTGTGTTTAAAAATCTTCCAACAAACAAAAGCCCAGGACCAGATGACTTCACAGGCGAATTCTATCAAACATTTAGAGAAGAGCTAAAACCTATCCTTCTCAAACTCTTCCAATATATAGCAGAGGGAGGAACGCTCCCAAACTGATTCTACCAGGTGGCAATCACCCTGATACCAAAACCAGACAAAGATGTCCCAAAAAAAGAAAACTACAGGCCAATATCAGTGATGAACATAGATGCCAAAATCTTCAACAAAATACTAAAAAACAGAATCCAACAGCACATTAAAAGGATCATACACCATGATCAAGTGGGGTTTATCCCAAGAATGCAAGAATTCTTCAATATACGCAAATCAATCAATGTGATACACCATATTAACAAATTGAAGGATAAAAACCGTATGATAATCTCAATAGCTGCAGAAAAAGCTGTTGACAAAATTCAACACCCATTTATGGTAAAAACCGTCTGGAAAGTAGGCATAGAGGGAACCTACCTCAACATAATAAAGGCCATATATGACAAACCCTCAGCCAACATCGTTCTCAATGGTGAAAAACTGAAACAATTTCCACTAAGATCAGGAGCAAGACAAGGCTGCCCACTCTCACCACTATTACTCAAAATAGTTTTGGAAGTTTTAGCCACAGGAAACAGAAAAGAAAAAGAAATAAAACGAATCCAAATCAGAAAAGAAGAAGTAAAACTGTCACTGTTTGCAGATGACATGATACTATACTTAGAGAATCCTAAAGATACTACCAGAAATCTACTAGAGTTAATCAATGAATTTGGTAGCGTAGCAGGATACAAAGTTAATGCACAGAAATCTCTTATATTCCTATACACTAATGATGAAAAATCTGGAAGAGAAATTGAGGAAACATTCCCATTTACCATTGCAACAAAAAGAATAAGATACCTAGGAATAAACCTACCTAAGGAGACAAAAGACCTGTATGCAGAAAACTATAAGACATTGATGAAAGAAATTAAAGATGATACAAACAGATGCAGAGATATACCATGTTCTTGGATTGGAAGAATCAATATTGTGAAAATGACTATACTACCCAAAGCAATTTACAGATTCAGTGCAATCCCTATCAAACTACCAGTGGCATTTTTCACAGAATGAGAACAAAAAATTTCACAATTTATATGGAAACAACAAAAGACCCCAAATAGCCAAAGCAATCTTGAGAAAGCAAAACGGAGCTGGAGGAATCAGGCCCCCTGACTTCAGACTATACTACAAAGCTACAGTAATCAATACAGTATGGACTGGCACAAAAACAGAAATATAGATCAATGGAACAGGATAGAAAGCCCAGAGATAAACCCAAACACATATGGTCACCTCATCTTTGATAAAAGAGGCAAGAGTATACAATGGGGGAAAGACAGCCTCTTCAGTAAGTGGTGCTGGGAAAATGACAGCCACATGTAAAAGAACGAAATTAGAACACTTCCTAACTCCATACACAAAAATAAACTCAAAATGGATTAAAGACCTAAATGTAAGGCCAGACACTATAAAAGTCTTAGAGGAAAAAACATAGGCAGAACAGCCTATCACATAAATCACAGCAAGATCCTTTTTGACCCACTTCCTAGAGAAATGGAAATAAAAACAAAAATAAACAAATGGGACCTAATGAAACTTAAAAGCTTTTGCACAGCAAAGGAAACCATAACCAAGACGAAAAGACAACCCTCAGAATGGGAGAAAATATTTGCAAACAAAGCACTGACAAAAGATTAATCTCCAAAATATATAAGCAGCTCATGCAGCTCAATATCAGAAAAACAAACAACCCAATCCAAAAATGGGTAGAAGACCTAAATAGACATTTCTCCAAAGAAAATATACAGATTGCCAACAAACATATGAAAAGATGCTCAGCATCACTAATCATTAGTGAAATGCAAATCAAAACTACAATGAGGTATCACCTCACACCAGTTAGAATGGCCATCATCAAAAAATGTACAAACAATAAATGCTGGAGAGGGTGTGGAGAAAAGGGAACCCTCTGCACTGTTGGTGGGAATGTAAATTGATATAGCCACTATGGAGAACAGTATCGAGGTTCCTTTAAAAACTAAAAATAGAACTACCATATGACCCAGCAATCCCACTACTGGGCATATAGCCTGAGAAAACCATAATTCAAAAAGAGTCATGTGCCACAATGTTCATTGCAGCACTATTTACAATAGCCAGGACATGGAAGCAACCTAAGCGTCCATCGACAGATGAATGGATTAAGAAGGTGTGACACATATATACAATGGAATATTACTCAACCATAAAAAGAAATGAAATTGAGTTATTTGTAGTGAGGTGGATGGACCTAGAGTCAGTCATACAGAGAGCAATAAGTCAGAAAAAGAAACGCAAATGCCATATGCCAGCACATATGTATGGAATCTAAAAAAAAAAAAAAAAAATAGTTCTGATGAAACTAGGGGCAGGACAGGTATAAAGACACAGATGTAGAGAATGGACTTGAGGACATGGGGAGGGGGAATGGTAATCTGGGATGAAGTAAGAGAGTAACATTGACATACATACACTACCAAATATAAAATGGCTAGTGGGAAGCAGCTGCATAGCACAGGGAGATCAGCTTGGTGCTTTGCGACCACCTAGAGGGATAGGGTAAGGAGGGCGGGAGGGAGACGCAAGAGGGAAGGGATATGGGGATATACATATGCATATAGCTGATTCACTTTGTTATATAGCAGAAACTAACACAACATTGTAAAGCAATTACACTCCAATAAAGATGTTAAAAAAAAAAAAAGAAACAGAATGAGATGAATTAAGGAGTTTGTGAAAGGTTATGCCTTGATGGTATGTATAAAATTAATGACATAGTTTGTATAAAAATAATATTACTAAAATGACCAGCAGATCCAACATAATATGAACCAAACCTTAATTAATTAAGTTACAGGTTGTAATATTGCATGTGGGTATGATGCACCAAATTAAATTTCCTTTATATGTTTCTAGTAAGTCTTCAAAAAGATTGCATTCAGTTTGAGAATTGTGTTTATAGGGCTCATTTAGTAAAAATGAAGTATAGAGTAGCATTTTTTTAACTTCTTTAATAAACTTTTTATTTTAAAATAGATTTAGATTTACAGAAAATTTGTGATGGTAATATAGAGTTCCCATATACCACATACCCAGTTTACACTACTATTAATGTCTTACATCAGTTTGAAACATTTATCAGAATTAATGAACCAATATTGATTCATTATTATTGACTAAAGTCCCTACTTTATTCAGATTTCCTTAGTTTTTACCAAAGGTCCTTTTTCTCCTCCAGGGTCCCATCTAGGATATTGCATTAGATTTAATCATCATGTTTCCTTAGGCTCTTCTTGGCTTCTCTGTTTTTGAAGACTTGACAATTTTGAGGCGTACTGGTCAGAACATCCCTCAGTAGGGATTTGTGTGATTGTGTTTTCATTTGCCTGATATGTGTCTTGAGCTAAGAAATTTCCCAAGGAATTCAAATTCTACCCCAGTTTCCTAGAATCTTCTGGCTATCAATCCTATCTGAGTTGAGGTAGACATGTTGTAAAAACCCAAGGTACAAGCAATTTAGGACCTGGAGCTTTTCTGCAAGTAAAAAATTGGAAATATCACAGAAAACAAAAAGGACCTATGCCTGAGTCTTGGTTCGACCACTCATTAGATTTTTGTACTGAGGCAAATAAATTAATCTCCTAGAGCCAGTTTACTCATCAGTAAAGGGCCACCTTCCACTTTAGAGGATGTTCTAAGGATTAAAATAAATGAAGCATGCTACGTTTCTGATATAGTTCCTTGACATAATGTTATTAATAAGTAGTAGCTTTAAAAATATTATTAGATACCACATGTAAAGAGTTGGGCACAGCACAGAGCTTTATGAGAATCTATTAAAAATGAGTGACTTGAGAAGTAAGCCTACTTAATTTGTGAAAATATTTAATTTGGAAATATATACTGTTATACTAAGGGAAGTAACATTTTTTGCACTTGGTTTCACTAGAATCTATTCAGCTTTTAGGGTACCAAAATTTCGTTGTTCATCAAATTTAGAGGTTGATATCAATCAGGTTGTCGTGACTTCCTTCAGGAGCAGAGATAGGTCAGCTCCTTAGTGTCTAATCACCCTTGAGTAACTAATGATTAAAATTACATTCATAGTCAAACAAGAGTTAATTCTATAGTGAAAATAATCCAGTATTGGGACAGACGGCTGTTTTTATAGACTTCTATTCAAGTGGATAGTGAAAATAGAAAAAAGATAGTATATAGTCTAACTGAAATGCATTTTTTATTTAGCCTGTAAAAAGTAACCTAATCAAGCCCATTCAAAGTTTGTGTGCACAAATAAGGCCATTAGAAAAACAAACTAGAAACTAGGAAATGGTCCTCAGAATATGACAAGCTGGGTAAGACTGAGTGATCATGATAATAAGTACTGGCCTTTGTATCCATGGCTTTAAAGAAACCAGAATGGGCTCAATGGGAATTGGGCTCTGAGCCCAAGAAGAATTAGGCAAGGAGCCTAAAGGAAATTTAATGTCCTCTGCTTCTTCTCTCTGCTTTCTATTTAATTTGGTTTTGGAAGAAATCTCTATTTACAGACCAATTTTAAGTTTATCTGAAGCAGGTGGAAGACGGTTTTAAGCCTACTGAGATGGAGAAGCAGAGAAAGATACCGGAAAAAAAGGAGAGGGCGCCACTGGTGTATGTCAGAGAGACCGTCGAAATCTTTGCAGATAGGATTTGATGCTCTGTAATATAAAGGAGATTTATAGCTTTTGCCCGGGTGAGCTGGATATTTGATTGTTTGTCTTTGTTTCATAGTTTAGCTAATCTGTCCTCCATTATTGTAATAGAATTGTATTAATTTCAAAAAAGCACTGGAATAGTTTGATTTTCTAGACAACAGTTCCATGAAATAGGTTCCATATATTTGTAAAGTATATCTAAATATAAAGAGGCCTTAGAAATAATACATCCAGTAGGAATAGAAATGTATTTGCTCCAAGCAGTATATAGAAGTTATTTATGCATGTGTACTATGGTTAAATGCTCTTTAAGATTTTACTAAGTAAAGTTTCAGAATATATCAGGTATGGAAGAAACTTCATAGTTTAATATATACACAGTTACATGACTAAGAAATTTGCAAATGAACTTACTCCACGGCTCTTTAAGTTTTCAATAAATGTAAATGCTAGCTTGCTAGTGATCTTAATTTTCCTAAATGTAGTCAAATTCTGTTTTAAGCAAAGGGCATAATAATTATCACATCAATTCCAGACACCAAAGTCTAAGGTGGACTCAGAAGTAAATCGATTGAAACAATTGGCAGAATATCTGAAATCAACAATTAATTAAATTCATGAAATTTTAGAACATAAGTAGATGATGCACAAAATAACTCCTTTCCAGCTCTAGGGACTGGGGTTGCCGGTTTTGAGTGGAAGAGCTCTCACAAATGGAATAAGAGGAACCAAATATAACAAAGAAGATATGCAATTAATAAACTGAATAATCGAGTGATGCTAAGGTGATGCTTATTATATCCTAATGAGTTGATTATATAAGTAAGCTCTAAAGAATGCAATTTGGCACATTAAAAGTATCACTATTAAATATAAAATAAAAATTGAAACTGGAGAAAAAGGTATTTTGACCAGAATCCTGAGTTCCAGCTAGGTTTGTTGCTTAAAATCTCTATTTTTTTTTTTTTAATTATTATTATTTATTTATTTATGGCTGTGTTGGGTCTTCATTTCTGTGCGAGGGCTTTCTCTAGTTGCGGCAAGCGGGGGCCACTCTTCATCGCGGTGCGCGGGCCTCTCACTATCGCGGCCTCTCTTGTTGCAGAGCACAGGCTCCAGACGCGCAGGCTCAGTAATTGTGGCTCACGGGCCCAGCTGCTCTGGGCATGTGGGATCTTCCCAGACCAGGGCTTGAACCTGTGTCCCCTGCATTGGCAGGCAGAGTCTCAACCACTGCGCCACCAGGGAAGCCCAAAATCTCTATTTTTTAACAAACATTTTCATGTTGGGACCATCTATAAGTTGGAATTGTTTTATCTATAAGTAATATTGTGGTGCAGATTAATTGAATCTGGTATAGGCTCCAAATGAAAACACTTAGAAAATTGTAAAATGCCATCGAAAGCAAATATTATTGTCTCTGTTAAAGGCATGTGCTCTTCCCAAATTAGCACATTCAACAGCCTTCACGCTGAACATATTTCTGGATAATAATTATAATTATAATCATAGGAAATACAGACTCATTTGGTAGTCTAATTGTTTACTGCTTCGAGAGAACAAAACAACATTAAAATTAATGAACTTTGAGGCTCTCAATATAGCCAATATTTCTGAACACATTTTGCAAAGTTGGGAAAAAAAGAATGGCTACATGCACAAAAAAGAAATATTCTTGCGTCCAAGCTTTCTTTATTTTATTTTAATTTTTTTTAAGGAGGAGCATAGTGGAACTAGAAAGCCTCAGTGAAATTAATCAGTGAGCAAACAAATGACAACCTTGTGTTTAGAGCTCAGCTGGCTTACAGATGAGTCAGTTTTCTTCTTCCATTACAGATGCCATTAGCATATCTATGGACAATATCCCAAGCATCCAGCTCTGTTTCCTTAAAGCAAGGCAGTAGTTCTCAACAGTCAGAGTCTGTGATTTCACAACTAATCAAATTACTTTGACAAGGAGAAGTCACTTTAAAAAAAAAAAAAAAAAGGAGGTTGCCAAGACTGTTGGTACTTAACCTTAAGCACAGTGGTATGCCTTCATAGCTATGCAATTGTTAGCTGAGGGCTTTCTAATCTGCTCATTGGGATTATCAGTGGTTTAAGGGGAGCTGCTCTTTAGCACCCAGCAGTTAGTAGGTACCCATCATATTAATGGAATGATAAAGATTTATCACATTGAATAGAGTTGCTGGGATTTAACTGCCCTTGTCTGGATTTCTTAAAAATCAATATTCCAAGCAAAGATTGATGTCTATCATGTTCTTTCTCTTTCCCTTTTTCCACGTCTCTTTGCTTCATTCTTATGACACTTCCCAGATTTCCACAGGTTTCAGCCCTGTAGTTTGTCTTGGGATAGCAAGAGGCAGCTATTAGCCAACCAGTGATGATTTTGTTTCTATGTGCATGTGTCTGTTCCACTGGGACACAAATTTTACCTAATTAAAATTATTTCTGATATGGATAGGGAGATTCCTTAATTTCAGTGAGTTTGATGTGATATATATGAGAGTTGACATAGTTCTTAGGAAATATGATTTAAAACTGGCCAGAACTTTGTAAGAGAAAGATTAGGGTCAATAACAGATAGAGGAAACAAACACCAGACATTTGAGTTGTTTCTGGTTTGGGCTATCATGAATAATGCTGGTGTGGACATTCTTTTATGGTGGACTTGTGCAAACATTACTATAGGAAATATACATATATATATATATATGTGTGTGTGTGTATGAAATAGCAGTAGAATTGCTGGGCCATAGGTTGTTTTTAGGCCCACATTTAGTAGAAAATATTAACAGGTGTCCATAGTAGTTTCAAGAGTTTATGTGCCTACTGGTGTGTGAGACTTGCAGTTTGTCTGCAACCTCACCAAAACATGAGATTGTTGACCTTTTATAGCCATTCTGGTGAGTTTATAGAGGTACCACATTGTGGTATAAATGTGCATTTTCTTGATTTCTAATGGAGTTGACAATTTTTTTCATGTATACTGGCCACTTAGATATCTCTTTGGTGAGGTTATGGAAGCAATTGTGAATTCTTTATTGGTTTGTCTTTTGCTGGTTGATTTGTAAGTGTTCTTTACATACTTTGTACTGAGGCTTCTGTCCATTACGTGGGTTGTAAACATGGTTTCTCACTCTATACCTTGCCTTTACATTTATTTCCTTAATGGGGTGTCAGTGAACAGACACTCCCAATATGAATGTAGTCCAGTTTGTTAATCTTCTTCTTCATGAGACTATAGCTATATATAAGATAGTTATATAGTAGAGTTCTGAAGCCAATTTTCACTTCCTTTTCTTGACTATCTTGTCGGCAGCCATGGACAATAAGAATAATCCTGGCTATGATTTCTTTTCTTTTCTTTTTTTTTTTTTTTTAACATTTTTAAGCAATAATTTTATTTTTTTTTTAAATAGATCTTTATTGGAGTATAATTGCCTCACAAGACTGTGTTAGTTTCTGTGGTACAGATTCCATATATATGTGTTAACATACGGTCTTTGTTTTTCTCTTTCTGACTTACTTCACTCTGTATGACAGACTCTAGGTCCATCCACCTCACTACAAATAACTCCATTTCGTTTACTTTTATGGCTGAGTAATATTCCATTGTATATATGTGCCACATCTTCTTTATCCATTCAACTATCAATGGACACTTAGGTTGCTTCCATGTCCTGGCTATTTTTTTTTTTTAACATTTTTATTGGAGTATAATTGCTTTACAATGGTGTGTTAGTTTCCGCTTTATAACAAAGTGAACCAATCATACATATACCTGTATCCCCATGTCTCCTCCCTTTTGCATCTCCCTCCCACCCTCCCTATCCCACCCCTCTAGGGGGTCACAAAGCACCGAGCTGATCTCCCTTTGCTATGTGGCTGCTTCTCACCAGCTATCTATTTTACATTTGGTAGTATATATAAGTCTATGCCACTCTCTCACTTCGTCCCAGCTTACCCTTCCCCCTCCCTGTGTCCTCAAGTCCATTTTCTACGTCTGTATCTTTATTCTTTTCTTGCCACTAGGTTCTTCATAACATTTTTTTTTAATTCCATATATATGTGATAACATACAGTATTTTTCTCTTTCTGACTTACTTTACTTTGTATGACTGACTCTAGGTCCATCCACAAATAAGTCAGTTTCTTTTCTTTTTAAGGCTGAGTAATATTCCACTGTATATATGTGCCACATCTTCTTTATCCATTCATCTGTCGATGGACACTTTGGTTGCTTCCATGTCCTGGCTATTGTAAATAGTGCTGCAATGAACATTGTGGTACATGACTCTTTTTAAATTGTGGTTTTCTCAGGGTATATGCCCAGTAGTGGGATTACTGGGTCGTATGGTAGTTCTATTTTTAGTTTATTAAGGGACCTCCATACTGTTCTCCATAGTGGCTGTATCAATTTACATTCCCACCAACAGTGCAAAAGGGTTCCATTGTCTCCAAACCCTCTCCAGCATTTATTGTTTGTAGATTTTTTGATGATGGCCATTCTGACTGGTGTGAGGTGATACGTCATTGTAGTTTTGATTTGCATTTCTCTGATGATTAATGGTGTTGAGCATTCTTTCATGTGTCTGTTGGCAATCTGTATATCTTCTTTGGAGAAATGTTTATTTAGGTCTTCTACCCATTTTTGGATTGGGTTGTTTGTTTCTTTGATATTTAGCTGCATGAGCTGCTTGTAAATTTTGGAGATTAATCCTTTGTCAGTTGCTTCAGTTGCAAATATTTTCTTCCATTCTGAGGGTTGCCTTTTCATCTTGTTTATGTTTCTTTTTCTGTGCAAAAGCTTTTAAGTTTCATTAGGTCCCATTTCTTTATTTTTCTTTTTCCATTTCTCTAGGAGCTGGATCAAAAAGGATCTTGCTGTGATTTATGTCATAGAGTGTTCTGCCTATGTTTTCCTCTAAGAGTTTGATAGTGTCTGGCCTTACATTTAGGTCTTTAATCCATTTTGAGTTTATTTTTGTGTATGCTGTTTTGGAGTGTTCTAATTTCATTCTTTTACATGTAGCTGTCCAGTTTTCCCAGCACCACTTATTGAAGAGGCTGTCTTTTCTCCAGTGTATATTCTTGCCTCCTTTATCAAAAATAAGGTGACCATATTTGCATGGGTTTATCTCTGGGCTTTCTATTCTGTTCCCTTGATCTATATTTCCGTTTTTGTGCCAGTACCGTACTGTCTTGATGACTGTAGCTTTGTAGTATAGTCTGAATTCAGGGAGCCTGATTCCTCCATCTCTGCTTTTCTTTCTCAAGATTGCTTTGGCTATTCAGGGTCTTTTGTGTTTCCATAGAAATTGTGAAATTTTTTGTTCTAGTTTTGTGAAAAATTCCATTGGTAGTTTAATAGGGATTGCGTGGAATCTGTAGATTGCTTTGGGTAGTATAGTCATTTTCACAATATTGATTCTTCCAATCCAAGAACATGGTATATCTCTGCATCTGTTGGTATCATCTTCAATTTCTTTATCAGTGTCTTATAGTTTTCTGCATACAGGTCTTTTGTCTCCTTACGTAGGTTTATTCCTAGGTATTTTATTCTTTTTGTTACAAAGGTAAATGGGAGTGTTTCCTTAATTTCTCTTTCAAATTTTTCATCATTAGTGTATAGGAATGCAAGAGATAGCTGTGCATTAATTTTGTATCCTGCTACTTTACCAAATTCATTGATTAGCTCTAGTAGTTTTCTGGTAACATCTTTAGCATTCTCTATGTATAATATCATGTCATCTGCAAACAGTGACAGCTTTACTTCTTCTTTTCCAGTTTGGATTCCTTTTATATCTTTTTCTTCTCTGATTGCTCTGGCTAAAACTTCTAAAACTATGCTGAATAAGAGTGGTGATAGTGGGCAGCCTTGTCTTGTTCCTGATCTTAGTGGAAATGGTTTCAGTTTTTTACCATTGAGAACGATGTTGGCTGTGTTTTTGTCATATATAGCCTTTATTATGTTGAGGTAAGTTCCCTCTATGCCTACTTTCTGGAGGGTTTTTATCATAAATCGTGTTGAGTTTTGTCAAAAGCTTTTTCTGCACCTATTCAGATGATCATATGGTTTTTCTCCTTCAATTTGTTACTATGGTGTATCACATTGATTGATTTGCATATATTGAAGAATCCTTGCATTCCTGTGGTAAACCCCGCTTGATCATGGTGTATGATCCTTTTAATGTGCTGTTGGATTCTGTTTGCTAGTATTTTGTTGAGAGTTTTTGCATCTATGTTCATCAGTAATATTGGCCTGTAGTTTTCTTTCTTTATGACATCTTTGTCTGGTTTTGGTATCAGGGTGATGGTGGCGTCGTAGAATGAGTCTGGGAGTGTTCCTCCCTCTGCTATATTTTGGAAGAGTTTGAGAAGGGTAGGCGTGGCTCTTCTCTAAATGTTTGATAGAATTCGCCTGTGAAGCCATCTTTTCCTGGGCTTTGTTTGTTGGAAGATTTTTAATCACAGTTTCAATTTCAGTGCTTGTGATTCGTCTGTTTATAATTTCTGTTTCTTCCTGGTTCAGTCTCAGAAGGTTGTGCTTTTCTCGGAATTTGTCCATATCTTCCAGGTTGTCCATTTTATTGGCATATAGTTGCTTGTAGTAATCTCTCATGATCCTTTGTATTTCTGCAGTGTCAGTAGTTACTTCTCCTTTTTCCTTTCTAATTCTATTGATTTGAGTCTTCTCCCTTTTTTACTTGATGAGTCTGGCTAATGGTTTATCAATTTTTTTATCTTCTCAAAACCCAGCTTTTAGTTTTATTGATCTTTGCTATTGTTTCCTTCATTTCTTTTTCATTTATTTCTGATCTGATGTTTATGATTTATTTCCTTCTGCTAACTTTGGGGTTTTTTTGTTCTTCTTTCACCAAGTGCTTTAGGTGTAAGGTTAGGTTGTTTATTTGAGATGTTTCTTGTTTTTTGAGGTAGGATTGTTTTGCTATAACCTTCCCTCTTAGAACTGCTTTTGCTGCATCCCATAGGTTTTGGGTCATCGTGTTTTCATTGCTATTTGTTTGTAGGTATTTTTTGATTTCCTCTTTGATTTCTTCAGTGCTGTCTTGGTTATTAAGTAGTGTATTGTTTAGCCTCCATGTGTTTGTATTTTTTACACATTTTATCCTGTAATTGATATCTAGTCTCATAGTGTTGTGGTTGGAAGAGATACCTGATACAAATTCAGTTTTCTTAAATTTACCAGGGCTTGATTTGTGACCCAGGATATGATCTATCCTGGAGAATGTTCCATGAGCACTTGAGAAGAAAGTGTATTCTGTTGTTTTTGGATCGAATGTCCTGTAAATATCAATTAAGTCCATCTTGTTTAGTGTATCATTTAAAGCTTGTGTTTCCTTATTTATTTTCTTTTTGGATGATCTGCCCATTGGTGAAAGTGGGGTGTTAAAGTCCCCTATTATGATTGTGTTACCGTCGATTTCCCCCTTTTTGGCTGTTAGTATGTGCCTTATGTATTGAGGTGCTCCTATGTTGGGTGCATAAATATTTACAACTGTTATATCTTCTTCTTGGATTGATCCCTTGATCATTATGTAGTGTCCTTCTTTGTCTCTTGTAATAACGTTTATTTTAAAGTCTGTTTTGTCTGATATGAGAATTGCTACTCAAGCTTTCTTTTGATTTCCATTTGCATGGAATATCTTTCTCCATCCCCTCACTCTCTGTCTGTATATGTCCCTAAGTGTGAAGTCGGTCTCTTGTAGACAGCATATATATGGGTCTTGTTTTTGTATCCATTCAGCCAGTCTATGTCTTTTGGTTGGAGCATTTACCCCATTTACGTTTAAGGTAATTATTGATATGTATGTTCCTATTACCATTTTCTTAATTGTTTTTGGTTTGTTATTGTAGGACTTTTCCTTGTGTCTCCTGCCCAGAGAAGTTCCTTTAGCATTTGTTGTAAAGCTGGTTTGGTATTGCTGAATTCTCTTAGCTTTTGCTTGTCTATAAAGTTTTTAATTTCTCTGTCAAATCTGGATGAGATCGTTGCTGGGTAGACTAGTCATGGTTGTCGGCTTTTCCCTTTCATCACTTTAAATATATCTTGCTGCTCCCTTGTGGCCTGTAGAGTTTCTGTTGAACGATCAGCTTATCACCTTATGGGGATTCCCTTGTATGTCATTTGTTGTTTTTCCCTTGCTGTTTTTAATATTTTTTCTTTGTATTTAATTTTTGATAGCTTGATTAATATGTGTCTTGGTGTGTTCCTCCTTGGGTTTATCCTGTATGGGACTCTCTGTACTTCCTGGACTTGATTGACTATTTCCTTTCCCATATTTGGGAAGTTTTCAACTGTAATCTCTTCAAATATTTTCTCAGTCCTTTTCTTTTTCTCTTTTTCTTCTGGGACCCCTATAATTCAAATGTTGGTGCATTTAATGTTGTCCCAGATTTTTCTGAGACTGTCCTCAATTATTTTCATTCTTCTTTGTTTATTCTACCCTGCAGTAGTTATTTCCATTATTTTATCTTCCAGGTCACTTATCCGTTCTGCCTTTGTTATTCTGCTATTGATTCTTTCTAGAGAATTTTTAATTTCATTTATTGTGTTGTTCATCATTGTTTGTTTGCTCTTTAGTTCTTCTAGGTCCTTGTTAAACGTTTCTTGTATTTTCTCCAGTCTATTTCCAAGATTTTGGATCATTTTCACTATCACTACTCTGAATTCTTTTTCAGGTAGACTGCCTATTTCCTCTTCATTTGTTTGGTCTGGTGGGTTTTTACTTTGCTCCTTCATCTGCTGTGTATTTCTCTGTCTTCTCATTTTGCTTAACTTACTGTGTTTGTGGTCTCCTTTTCACAGGCTGCAGGTTTGTAGTTCCCGTTTTTTTTGGTGTCTGCCCCTAGTGGCTAAGGTTGGTTCAGTGGGTTGTGATGCTTCCTGGTGGAGGGGACTGGTGCCTGTGTTCTGGCAGATGAGGCTGGATCTTGTCTTTCTGGTGGGCAGGTCTGTGTCTGGTGGTGTGTTTTGGGGTGTCTGTGACCTTATTATGATTTTAGGCATCCTCTGTGCTAATGGGTGGGGTTGTGTTCCTGTCTTTCTAGTTGTTTGGCATAGGGTGTCCAGCACTGTAGCTTGCTGGTCATTGAGTGGAGCTGGGTCTTAGCTTTGAGTTGGAGATCTCTAGGAGAGCTTTCACCATTTGACATTACATGGAGCCGGGAGGTCTCTGGTGGACCAATGTCCTGGACTCGGCTCTCCCACTTCAGAGGCAGAGGCCTGCCACCCGGCTGGAGCACCAAGACCCAGTCAGCCACGTGGCTCAGAAGAAAAGGGAGAAAAAAAGAAAGAGGGAAAGAAAAAAATAAAATAAAGTTATTACAATAAAAAAACTTATTAAAAATAAAGAAATTAAAAATTAATTAAAAAGAAACAAAAAGAAAGAAAGAAAGAAGAGAGCAACCAAACCAAAAAACAATTCTGCGAATGATAACAAGCACTAAAAACTATACTAAAATAAATAAGTAAATAAATAAATAAATTTTAAAAATGGACAGACAGAACCCTAGGACAAATGGTAAAAGCAAAGCTATGCAGACAAAATCACACAAAGAAGCATACACCTACACACTCACAAAAAGAGAAAAAGGAAAAAATATATATATTGTTGTTCCCAAAGTCCACTGCCTCAATTTTGGGATGAATTCGTTGTCTATTCAGGTATTCCACAGATGCAGGGTACATCAAGTTGATTGTGGAGATTTAATCCGCTGCTACTGAGGCTGCTGGGAGAGATTTCCCTTTCTCTTCTTTGTTCGCACAGGTCCTGGGATTCAGCTTTGGATTTGGACCCACCTCTGCGTGTAGGTCACCTGAGGACATCTGTTCTTTGCTCAGACAGGACGGGGTTAAAGTAGCAGCTGATTCGGGGGCTCTGGCTCACTCAGGCCGGGGGGAGGGAGGGGTATGGAATGCGGGGCAAGCCTGCGGCGGCAGAGGCTAGCATGACATTGCACCAGCCTGAGGTGCGCCGTGTGTTCTCCCGGGGAAGTTGTCCCTGGATCACCGGACCCTGGCAGTGGCGGGCTGCATAGGCTCCTGGGAGGGAAGGTGTGGATAGTGACCTGTGCTTGCACACAGGCTTCTTGGTGTCTACAGCAACAGCCTTACAATTTCGTGCCCATCTCTGGTGTCCATGCTGATAGCTGCGGCTCGCACCCATCTCTGGAGCTCGTTTAGGAAGTGCTCTGAATCCCCTCTCCTCGCTCACCGCGAAACAATGGTCTCTTGGCTCTTCTTCAGTTCCAGACTTTTTCCCGGACTCCCTCCCAGCTAGCTGCGGTGCACTAGCCCCCTTCAGGCTGTGTTGACGCAGCCAACCCCAGTCCTCTCCCTGGGATCTGAAATTGGAAGCCAGAACCTCAGCTCCCAGCCCCCACCCATCCCAGCAGGTGAGCAGACAAGCCTCTCGGGCTGGTGAGTGCTGGTCAGCATTGATCCTCTGTGCAGGAATCTCTCTGCTTTGCCCTCTGCACCCCTATTGCTGTGCTCTCCTCCGTGGCTCTGAAGCTCCCCCCGCCACCACCCCCCACCTCCGCCAGTGAAGGGGCTTCCTAGTGTGTGGAAACTTTTCCTCCTTCACAGCTCCCTCCCTGAGGTGCAGGTCCCATCCCTATTCTTTTGTCTCTGTTCTTTTCTTTTTTCTTTTGCTCTACCCAGGTACGTGGGGAGTTTTTTTGCCTTTTGGGAAGTCTGAGGTCTTCTTTCAGCATTCAATAGGTGTTCTGTAGGAGTTGTTCCACATGTAGATGTATTTCTGATGTGTTTGTGCAGAGGAACGTGATCTCCACATTTTACTCTTCTGCCATCTTGAAGGTCTCCCCCCTGGCTATTGTTAATAGTGCTGCAGTGAACATTGTGGTGCATGTCTCTTTTTGAATTATGGTTTTGTCAGGGTATATGCCTAGTAGTGGGATTGCTGGGTCATATGGTAGTTCTATTTTTAGTTTTTTAAGGAAGCTCCATACTGTTCTCCATAGTGGTTGTATCAATTTACATTCCCACCAACAGTGCAGGAGGGTTCCCTTTTCACCACACCCTTTCCAGCAATTATTGTTTCTAGATTTTTTGAGAATGGCCATTCTGACCAGTGTGAGGTGATACCTCATTGTAGTTTTGATTTTCATTTCTCTAATAATTAGTGATGTTGAGCATCTTTTCAAGTGCCTCTTGGCCATCTGTATGTCTTCTTTGGTGAAATGTCTATTTAGGTCTTCCACCCATTTTTTTAATTGAGTTGTTTGTTTTTTCTGATATTGAGCTCCATGAGCTGTTTGTATATTTTGGAGATTAATCCATTGGCCATTGTTTCATCTGCAAATATTTTCTCCCATTCAGAGGGTTGTCTTTTCATCTTTTTTATGGTTTCCTTTGCTGTCCAAAAGCTTTGAAGTTTCATTAGGTCCCATTTGTTTATTTTTGTTTTTATTTCCATTCCTCTAGGAGGTGGGTCAAAAAAGATCTTGCTATGGTTTATGTCAAAGAGTGTTTTTCCTATATTTTCCTCTAAGAGTTTTATAATATCTGGTCTTAAATTCAAGTCTTTAATACATTTTGACTTTATTTTTTGTATGGAGTTAGGTAGTGTTCTAATTTCATTCTTTTATATGTAGCCATGCTGTTTTCCCAGCACCACTTATTGAAGAGGCTGTCTTTTCTCCATTGTATGTTTTGCCTCCTTTGTCATAAATTAGGTGACCATATGTGCGTGGGTTTATCTATGGGCTTTCTATCCTGTACCACTGATCTATATTTTTGTTTTTGTGCCAGTACCATACTGTCTTGATTACTGTAGCTTTGTAGTATAGTTTGAAGTTGGGGAGCCTGACTCCTCCAGCTCCGTTTTTCTTTCTCAAGATTGCTTTGGCTATTCAGGGTCTTTTGTGTTTCCATACAACTTGTAAAATTTTTTGTTCTAATCCTCTGAAGAATACCATTTGTAGTTTGATAGGGATTGCATTGAATCTGTAGATTGCCTTGGGTAGTATAGTCATTTTCACAATATTGATTCTTCCAATCCAAGAACATGGTATATCTCTCCATCTCTTTGTATCATCTTTAATTTCTTTCATCAATGTCTTATAGTTTTCTGCATACAGGTCTTTTGTCTCCTTAGGTAGGTTTATTCCTAGGTATTTTATTCCTTTTGTTGTGATGGTAAAAGGGATTGTTTCCTTAGTTTCTCTTTCTGATTTTTCATTGTTAGTATATAGGAATGCCAGAGATTTCTGTGTATTAATTTTGTGTCTGGCAACCTTACCAAATTCATTGATTAGTTCTAGTATTTTTCTGGTGGCATCTTTAGGATTTCCTATGGTTTCTTTTTGTGTTACTTACATTCTCACCTTCTGTAATGTCTTGGTAGCATTCCGCATAATTGACTGCATGCTAGTTTTACTCAGTTAGCATTTTCCTTTGTCTGCCCTGACATAGCTAGTACTTAGCTGATTTTTTGTTACTCTCAGTCTTTTTTGTCAAATTCTATGATATCCAACTTGAAATGGTAAAATTCATAGAGCTCTCACTCATAAATTTTCTTCTTTTCTCACTGTTTATTCCATGTCAGGTGTTCTTATCTGTATTCATGGCTATATGCTGAAAACTTACACATTTATATCTTCAGATCAAACATTTTTTTCTGAATTCCTAATGTATCAGCTTACAGGCACTTGAAATCAAATATGTCCAAAAATGAACTCATGAACTTTCTACGACTCTCCAGTGTTCTCTTGTTAGGTAAATCACACCTATTGTCCAAGTTCTAGGGAATCATCCTTTATACCCACCTTTTCTTTTTCAACTGTTATATACTGTCACCTGCATAATCCTGCCTTCTATTTATTAAGTATTTCTCTTTTCAGCCACTACCAAGTCATAGATTACACCAACAGCTCTCTAATTAGTACCCTTACATTTACCCTGTAACCGCAGTGCCTTTTTCACATTGAAGAGTAATCTATTTAGGATGCAGGGGAATTCCCTGGTGGTCCAATGGTTAGGACTCCACACTTCTACTCCAAGGGGCACGGTCTGTTTGATCCCTGGTCGGGGAACTAAGATCCCACATGCCTCGAGGCTCAGCCAAAAAAAAAAAAAAAAAAAAAAATGGATAGAATTCAAATATTAAGTTGTCATTCCCTTGTTTAACCCCCTTCAGTGATTTTGCATGCTTTTTGGGTAATAAAAATCCCTTTATCCCTTAAAGTAGCTTAAACAATCACGCATAATTTCATCTTGTTGACTTATTCAACCTCATCTCTTTTCACTCTCCTACATGATTATCTGTTTTCCCCACTAGATTGTAAACTCCAGGAAAACATAACTGTTTCTTCTTTTTTGACACTTAGTAACTATTTAGTATATTTTTGTTGAATGGATAGAATGTATCATGGTGTTTTCCACATTCTCATTTATGCTGGAATATCCCTTTTTTGGTTTTAGATGTTATCACTGTTTGTGAATTTACTCAAATTGATTTTAATACAGTGTCTTTATTTATCATATCCCTAAGACGATCTCTTCTCATCCATATGCTCTGCCACCATTTGCTTATAGACCTGGGACTGGCTTTGCCCTCTTGGAAGGATTGTACATTCTGATTATTTGCCCATGTGTTCAGCCTGTGTATTCTTTGCCACACTGCAACAATGGATGGGGTTTGTTCTTTCTTTTTGGTAAACACTTGGGGTCCAATATTAAAAGTAAACTTCTGCCCATATATACAATACAGCAGCATGAATACCATACTACTTCCTAATTAACAGCTCTCTTAATTTTCTCTTTCTCTATAGATGATATGATTTTTTTTCTCTTTAACCATTTCACATTCACTAGTTAATAGGAAACATTTGTGCAGACATATATGGTAGGGCTCTATTTACATGCCATTAAATAGAAAAAGAACATTCATCCACTTATTTTAAAACATTTATTGAATAGTTAGGGAATCATGAATAATAATGCTACATGGTGTTCAATGCATGGAGGTAATACCGAGTATGGGGTACAAGGCTTTGGAATGTACAACCTAGTTTTGAATCTTCATTGCACCACATAGGAGCTGTTCAAGCTACTTGTTTTGGTTTCCTTATGTATAACATGGAAATAAAATCTCATCTTATAGGGCTGTTGTGAGGATTAAAAAAGAAGCATTTATCACAGTACCTAGCACTATGTAAGCAATTAATAAATCTTAGCAATTACTAAAGTAAAACTTAAGAAGATAAATCTTTTGTCTTAAATTATTGCTTATACTGTAAAATATATTTTAAAATATGACACATGCCAATGCTTATTTTTTCTAATGTAAAATTTCTAATATTGTATGAATAAGTTATACAAATCCATGACAACTCATTTAAACTGTTTAAAACGGTATTATAATGAAAAGTCTCTCTGCCACCCTTGTCGAATTACATTTGAAAGTCGTAATATTTTTTAAAAATTAAAGGATATCACTTTAAAGTATTCATAATGTGCTTGACACATCTAGATCATTGTTAAGTGCTTTGCATACTTAAATGGGAAGAGGATTCTTTGTGTTTAAGTCATGTTGAAAGCCGCAGCCCCTGTGTGAGTTACTTTCGCAATATCATGGTTTGATCATGTTATGATGACATCAGAAACAAACCTTGCTTTGGATTATGTCAGGCTCTGCTTAAACTATTCTTTAAGAAAGACAAAATCATAAAGAATGCTGCAAGTTAATACCATGTTCAGAGTTTCAGAAGTTTGGTTCACCTTTTACTTGTCAACTTATAATGTAGGCCTGAGAAAGGAGGAGGGAAGAAAAGGAAAGCATGGATTCCAGGCAGCATGATAAATTTCCAAACACAAAGTCTTATCAAGTACATGCCTTCAGAGTAGTAAAAGTTGAAGGAAGTGAGGAGCTCTGTTCAAAAGAGAGAATTGTCTTTCCAATTTTCTTATCTTTTAAAGTTTATTCTTTGAAAATTTCAGGTTAGTGTTATTACTTTCATTTTTCCAAAAGTGTTTCCATGATTTTCTCTACTCTGCCTTCTCTGAATATCAGAGTTGCTGCTCACCAATTTTTATTTATTAAAAATTTAACTGACAAATAAACAGGGACTGTGAGAAATACCATGAAGAAGGAGTAGAAGAAGAAGAAGATGGGAAGGAATGGCAAGAAGACAAAGAAAAGACAGGAAGAGGAAGCAGAACAAGAGGAAAGGGATGAGATCCCTGCTCTCCAATGTCTAAAATAGTCACCTGTACAATTATCTCTAACTAAAGAGTAAAATTATGTACTCTATTAGTTTGCTAGGGCTGCCTTAACAAAATACCACACACTGGGTGGCTTCAAACAGCAGACATTTTTTTTTCACAGTCTGGAGGCTAGAAGTCCAAGATCCAGGTGTCAGCAGGTTTGATTTCTTCTAAGGTGCCTCTTGAGCTTGGCTTGTAGATGGCCTCCTTCTTCTGGTGTTTTCACATGGTCTTCCCTCTGTATTTCTGTATCATAATTGCCTCTCCTTGTAAAGACACTAGTCATATTGGATTAGGGTCAGCCCACATGACCTCATTTTACCTTAATTACCTCTTTAAAGCTCAATTTCCAGATCCACTCATTCTGAGGGTTAGGACTTCAACGTGTGAATTTTGGGGAACACAATATAAGTTTCTATAGTATGTTTTTGAGCAAATTAGAATACAAAAAGAGTAGAACAATTAATTCCAGCCAAAGAAATTTGGGAAAGTTTCATGGTAGAGGGAATATATATTCTTAAATTTACATACATATCACATGATGACAGGTTTGAATTTTAGAGCTATAGTCATTTTCAATAAATACTTAATATATTGAATATAATAATATTGTATGCATGAGTAGGATTAATTTTTCAGGGAGCAAAGTAAGTATAATGTCCTTAGCTGCTATTTATGCAAGAGAAATGTTGAAACATTCCAAGCCCTCTGCATTAACATTCAATTCAAAGAAATATTCTATATTAAAGATTGTTTTAGTTATAAGTGTATATACATGGTCTGTTTTCCAAAATTATTTCCAAGTGTATGTGCCCTAATACGTTTCCCTATAGTTTTACCTCTTTGCTATCACTCTGGAATAAAAATCTGAAATGAAAAAGAGTTAGGTATATTTAGTTTAAAAGGGGAAAAAAGACCTTTTTTTGTTTTATTACATTTAAGTTTTAAAAAATTAACAAGTTGTAAACCAGGAAGTGAAAAATTATAAAGGTATGCAGACATCCTAATTTGAGTTGTCTTCTTTTTGTTAAATATTAAATCTTCTTTTGAAAGAAATGGTGTTATATTTATGTAAAACATAATCAGACTGGTTTAAGTTCAGCTTACATTTCATTGTTTGCAACTATTCCTATACTGAAAAGATGAAGCATTCTATTTGCAATATAATTACTATTACTTTTTCCACATACTAATTTAATACGTCTTCTATAGACCAAATGCTTGAGCCCCCGCCCCAATTCATATGTTGAAAGCTAATCCTCAGTGTGATGGTATTTGGAAGTAGAGTAGGGCCTTTGGGAGGTGGTTATGTCCTGAGGACAGAGACCTCATCAAAGTGATAAGTGCCCTTATAAAAGAGACCCAGAGAGCTCCTTTCTCCCTTCCACCATGTGAGGACATAGTAAGAAGCTAGCCATCTGTGAACCAGAAAGCAGGTTCTCACCAGACGCTGAATCTTTCGGCACTTTGATATTAGTCATCCCAGCCTCCAGAACTGTGAGAAATAAATTTATGTTGTTTATATGCCATCCAGTCTGTGGTATTACAGACAATGTCTCTGTAAAGTTGGATACCAAGAGCAACTTCAAGAAATGCATCTGTCATTAGGGGGGAAAAAGCCATTTCAGCATTTTTAAATAAGAAAAATCTCAATAGATGAGATCTAATGCGTTCTTAAAGTAATGCAGACTGTGATTTATGGAGCCTTAAGGATATGAAATAGAAGTACTTACTTATGACAAAGTTGAAAATTAGGACAAGGATGATAATGGTGATGAATAACCAAAATTATTAAGTAGCTGGAAATTGTCTTTGATTCCCCTTTATCACTTTTGGTCCAGAGGAAGCAGGCAACTCTAAACATTTTTGAAAGCCCATTATCTAGCACCTGGTTCTCAAAATCTATACTTTCTCTACATCTAAATATAGTATCTACCTCTCAATTCTGTGACACTACCAAGATAATTCTCAGTGCAACTGAAATTGGTATTAAGAAGAACTTTCTAAGAGTATTATTAAGGTTAATTTTAGGCAAAATGGTAGGCTAGCAAAATAAGTGTATTTAAATTACACCATTACCTAAAATTGGTCTTTTATATCACAGAGTTTATATGCGCATCCAGCTTATTATTTTGATTTGAATAATTATGATTGAGACATGATCCAATTTCTTGGTCATATATTAAATAATTCATTCTATATATTTTTAAATTTGAAATTTATTTCTGCTGTAGCATAAATTAGAAATGGAGGATTCATGGATAGCTTAGACCATGCTATAGCTATTATGATAGTTACGTATGCGGTTGTTAATTTTTTAAACCTTTATTTAAATATTCTATTCAATGTAAAAAAAGACACAAATCACAAGCTGTGGTTCAAGGTATTATCACAAAGTGAACACACCCACATAAATACCACGAAGATCAGGAAATAAAACATTGCCAGCATCCCAGAAGCCCTCCTTTACCTCTTTCATCACCGATGCATTATTCCTCCTTTTTATTCTCCTCCGTAAAGCAAACCAATATCCTGACTTATAGCTATATAGATTAGTTTTTCCTGGTATTGAATTTTATGTAACTAAACCATGCAGTATGTATTCTTCTGTGTTTGGCTTATTTTGCTCAGTATTATTATTGTGGGATTTATGTTGTTGTGTGTAGCAATAGTTTATTCATTTTCATGTTTGAAAATGTCTTAGATTATGTTCCCCAGAAGCAAAACCTGGGATAACAGATTATGTTAAACTGATTTTATCGTTCCTAATAAAATCCCAAGGGAAAAAATGGTAGGGGACTGTGGGAGGGGGATAGAGAAGGTTAGAGGCCAAGCAAGGTAAGTACAATATAAAGCAAAGTTGCCAGGGGGAATTGTGCCCAATCTCACAGGGGAGCCCTGTGCAGAGTGTAACTTGAAGTCAGAGTTGTCTGGATCGGGGCTAGAGGAGTTGGGAAACTTAGACTCTTGCACCTGTCACTCATTGGTTAAGGGTTGCCCGTAAGGTACATAAATTTTCAGGCACTTCTGGCTCTCTGGGTGCACAATAAATTAGGTTCCTGTAGTCTAAAGGCAGCCTTCTGATCTAGGTACAGGTGTTGGCTGCTGAAAATGAAAGTACACCAAGGAAGATGGCAAAGGAGTTCAAGGACATACGGATGGAGCGCTGAAGATCTGTTACAAATAATATACCATTGTATAAATACACTAGGATTTATGTACCCATTATACGGTTGACAGACATTTGGGTTGGTTTCCAACCCTTGGCTATTATGAATAATGCTGCTTTGAACATTCTTTGACTTGTCTTTTGGTGGACTTCTCTATACATCTATATTTCTATACTTCTCTATACATTTTGTACGTCAGTATAGGAAATAGACCTAGCAGTGGAATTGCTTTGTCGTTAGCTCCTCGTGTAGTACAAAATATTAGCAGTTCTCCATAGTAGTTTTAACACATCCCCATCAGGAATGTGTGAGACTTCCAGCTGCTCAAGAGCCTCAGCAAAATTTGAGATCTGTCTGTCTCTTTTTTAGCCATTCTAGTGAGTTGCATTTCCCTGCAAACTCTAATATAGAGTTGACTTTTTTTTTTTTTTATCTTTATTGGCCATTTAGATATCTTCTTTTGTGAAGTTGTGTGCTTCATATTTTATTGTCTTGGCCTTTCTCTTGTTGATTTGTAAGGATTCTTTATATTGTTTAGATTTGAGCCCTCTGTTGGTTACATGGTGCAGTAGGCTGAATAACAGCCCTCTAGATATATCAGGTCCAAATCTCTGGAACCTATAAATGTTACTTTATGTGATAAAAATTTCACAGAAGTGCTTAATTAAGGATATTGAGATGGAGAGATGACCCTGGATTATCTGGATGGACTGTAAATGCAATCATAAACATCATTTTCAGAGGGGGGCAGAGGGGGATTTGGTGAAGACATAGAAGATAAGGCAACAAGGACTTAGAGCCTTGTCGACGCAGCCTCAGAAGCCTGAAGAGGCAAGGAAGAGATTCTCCCTCTAGGGCCTGCTGACAATTTGATTTTGACCCAGTGATGTTGATTTCAGACCTCAGTCACCCAGAAGTGTGAGAGAATACCTTTCTGTTGCATTGGTTTTTGGTAATCAGTTAGAGAAGCTTTAGAAACTAATACACATGGGTTGCACATATCATCTCTGCCGTATAGCTTGCATTTTCATTCTTTGAATGGTGTCTTTGATGAAGAGAAGCTCCCAAAATGAATGTACTCCAATTTATCGATCTCTTTCTTATGGTTAGTGCCTTTTTCTTGCCATGTTTAAGAAATATTTCCCTGTCCTAATGACATGAAGATACTCTCCCATGTTATCCCACTTTATCTTGCATATTTATGTTTACCGAACACTTACAATGGGTTTTTGTAAACTGAGGTAGGGAAGTCAGGTTTTAGTTTTTTCTGCTGTGTGGATATCCCTTGGATTTGGGACCATTTATTGAAACAACTGTCCTTTCCTCTCTACCCTTCAGAGGCACCTTTCTTGTAAAAGAGATGATTGAGTCCATAGAACTGTCTCTACTTTTGTCTCTGTTCCATTGATCTATTTGTCTGTACTTGCACAAACACACCTTGATGTTAAGCAGAATAAGTTCTCCCATCTCGTTATTCTTCAAGGTTGTCTTGGCTATTTGACCTTTGCACATCCATAACTGTTTTACAGTCATTTTGTCAATTTTTCACAAAAATATTGGATGGAATTTTGAATTTTATTGGCTCATAAACCATTTTGAGAAAATCGGGAGCCTGTAAAAAAATGGCCTTTTCAATTCATGAATATGATATTTCCTTCTATTCATTTTTCAAGATAATGTTTTAAAATTTTTACTAGATTTATTTCTAAGTGTTTGATGTTATTATCATAAATGATAACTTGAAAATGTCACGTTCTTAACTCTTTGTGGCTCTTAAATAGAAATATGATTGATTTTTTAAAATATTAACTTTCTATCAAGCCAAATGGTTAAACTCATTTACTCTAAAAAAATCTTTTGTATCTTCTATATACACAATCATATTATATACAAATAAACTATTATTTTTTTCTTTTAAAACTCATAGATGTTGCTTTTTTTTCTTTTCTCCTTTTTTTTAATTTCATTGATGAGGCTTTCCACTACAATTTGAATAGACTTGCTAATAGCAGGCATCCATTTTTTTTTCCTGGTGTCAGAAGGAAAGATTTACCAGTAAGTATGAGATTTGCTTAGATTTTTTTTGTTGATTTTTTTATAAAATTAAGAATATTCCCTTCTAATTTTAATTTTGCTGAGATATTTTAAATCACAAATTTACACATGCTTCGTTCTGGATGTTATTTGAGAGAATAATTTTATTCCCCCCACCCCCCTTTATTCTGCTTAATGTGTTGAATTACCTCAACTGATTTTCTAGTATTAATAAACCTAACCTGGCAATGACGGACTTTTTTTTTATATATGACTAAAATTCGTTTGTCAATTTCCTTTTTTTAATAGAATTTTACTTATTTATTTATTTAGTTTTGGCCACGTTGGGTCTTTGTTGCTGCACGCGGGCTTTCTCTAGTTGCGGCTAGCGGGGGCTACTCTTCGTTGTGGTGCACGGACCTCTCATTGCGGTGGCTTCTCTTGTTGCGGAGCACGGGCTCTAGGCGTGCGGGCTTCAGTAGTTGTGGCTCGTGGGCTCTAGAGCTCAGGCTCAGCAGTTGTGGCGCATGGGCTTAGTTGCTTCGTGGCATGTGGGATCTTCCCGGACCAGGGCTGGAACTCGTGTCCCCTGCATTGGAAGGCGGATTCCTTCGTTTGTTAATATTTTGAACATAAATATTCATAGCTATATTCATCGATGAGATCGGTCTGTAATTTTCTCTTCCTGTAATGTTCTTTTCAGATTTTGGCATCAAGATTATCTTAGCCCCATAAAGCAAATTTGGATGTATTTTCTCTTTTTCAGTATTCTGGAAGAGTTTTTACAAGATTAACATTGTTTCTTCCTTAAGTGATTAGTAAAACTTACTGATGAAACTATCTGAGCTAGAGTTTTGTTGTAAGAAAGATTTTTATTTATGTATTCAATGAAATTATTTCTTCTTATGTCAATGTAGTGGGATGTGCTTTTCTAGGAATTTTATATTTTCACAGACTTTCCAATTTGTTTGCATAAGCTTTGTAAAATTCTTTTCTGACCTCTTTAAAGTCTGTATGACCTGAAGTAATGTTCCTTTTTCATTCTTGGAATTGATTATGCTTTCTCTCTCTCTCTCCCTCTTTTTTTGAACAGTCAGTATCACCAGGTGACATTTTTATTATTATTATCAAAGATCTAAATTTCTCTATGAGATTCCACTCTATTGCTTTTATCTTTTATATTCCCCTCATTGTATTTTTCTTCATTTATTTTTTATTGTTTTTCTGTCTCTCTGAGATGAATACTTAGAGACTATTGATTTTCTTCTTCTTCTTTTTTTTTTCTGTTCTAATATACGTATTTTAGGCTGCTCCACCCTGAACTTTAGGTCTTCCCTTTGCATAGTGCCTTCGACTGTCTTCCTACCACCTCTTGTCCCTCTCCCAAGAGTAAGACTGCTGTTACCCAGTGCTTGCCATCCTGCTGGGGTGGGGGACAGGGGCATTTTTTTCTTGATTAAGAACTAGGTGTAGGTAAGCACTTTGTCAATGGGTGTTGAAATAGGGCATTCTCAGTGACTCTGTCCCAATCCCGGATTCAGGTCTGGGTCATACATGTATCCCCCTCCTCTCTCCTCCTCCAGGGGCAAAGTGGACCTTTTCTTAGTTCCATTCTTCTAGTTGCAGTGAGTTTTCAGGAGGTCCCTAAGGGTGACAGTGTTTTGGGGCATTCCCCCACCATTTTAAGGCCTTTTTTCACCCTAGGGAAATGAGAGGAAGATCTGGTCAGGTGTTGCACCTTTTCTAAAAGTGGTCACTCTTCAACTCCCCTAGGCATGTGCCTTACATATACTTTCTCATGACTCCTATTGGTCTTTTTTTTTGCAGGAAGAACCTGAGTGCTTGTGTGAATTTCCCTTGTGTTTGTGGTTCTCACGTGTTCTATATTCTCTTGCTGTCCACAGTCAGCCTTCAGCAGTTTGTTAAAATTTTTAGTTGAATTCTTCCAGATGTTTACTGGGATCCACTCTAGGTAAGCAAGAAAACTTGTATTCTGTCTGTGGAGATGCCTGCCTTTCCTTAGACTTCACGTTAGTTAGTTTGTGACTTCAACTCTGATGAGTTCAAGAAAAGTTGTGTTTGCAAGTTGTCGAAGGTATTGTAGTATTGTCTACCTCCTGTGTGGAACCAGGTGTTCATTTCTAAGTCATTAATGGTCAATCAGCAACAAGGATCTTAGTCTTAGAGGTCCAGGCAGTCTGAGGTTTTCTAGGTCGATAGTAACCAAATGAGATAGAGCCGAGTCTATGGACAGGGTAAAGAGGGAAGAGGTAGATACATGGGCAGGGGTTTTATTTCTCTACTATTGTTGCCTGATAGTTTTATAGAAAGAGTCATAATGTACCATTGTTTGGTCTGCTCTTTGAGAGAGGTGAGTAGAACCAATAAGCATTAGGCTAAATACAAAATTGCCTGCTCTGGAGTCAGATCTAACAAAAGAAAAGAAACAACCAAACAAATCATGGGTGAAAAATGCTAAACTCTTTGTAAGACATTAAAATCTAGTACTTCTTTCCATTTCATTTGATTGATTTTGAAACCATTCTTCAGTGTTTTCTCAATTATATATTATGACAAAATACTTTGAGAATGAAATTAAAGGACCATAAATCATGTAGAACAAATACTTAAAAGATTGTGTAGAAAATGATTTCATTCAGTTATTAAGTTCACCCTTTACTCTTCAAGGTGATAATGAATAATGAAAGTAGAAGTTGAGCTAAATGGGAAGTGGAAATCCAACATAATCCAAGATAGGTCCTAGATAGGTCTTTGTCAATGCTTGAGAAACTCAAGGGCTCCCTTTCTAATTCTTGGGCAGTGAGCAGTGAAGTTTTCATTAGAACTCTGTGGCCAGCAGAAACATCCGCTTAGTTCATTTTACTAGCAAGTATTTTTGTACTTCTACATAAATAAATAAAAAAGACTGGTTCAAGCAGGCCTGTTTCTTTCATTTGGTGCTTTTGGTAACAAAGGGCTAGTGTCAGTTTTAGGGCAGCCCTCCCATCCTGCCCATGGTCTCTCTCATTAGAGATATCTGAGAGCTATATTGTGTGGACTCTGCTCTCTCCACCTTCAAGAAAGCATGTTACCCAAGTTCGTGAAATGCAGGGAAAAACACATGTCCTCCGTTAGACCCCTTGTTGTCCCTCAAAATTTCATCTTTTTGTTACTGACCAGGGTTCTTGGATTCCTTAATCGATAGAAATTGATAAGAGGCCAGACAAGAAATTCAGGCAAGGCTTTCTTGGGACTCATGCTGCAACACGAGGGAGTGAAAACAGGTAACAGGTTTCCTTGCTCACTCCCTGAGTTGGGGGCGAGCTGGTGCCTTAAGTAGGGTGAGGGTAAGGGCAGGTCCTGGGGTCAGGCAGGAGGGGTGGCCTGGGAGTTCTGCTCACCCACTTGGTGGTGCTGTGTGCAGGGATCCTATGCAGGACCCTGCTTTTGCCCCCAACACCTCAGAAGTGGTACTTGGGTTTTGGTCTTTTTGTATCGTGTTGTTCATAATTTGCTCCAACTGAGTATGTTATTTTTAGTCCCTTATCTTTTCTTTGTATTCTGTTGCTCGAAGAGACGTTTGTCTAGATGCAAGCACTGCAGCAAAGGGTCCCAGGTCCCAGGTCCCAGCCTGTCTCATTTTCAGAGGGAGCCCATGTACCTCTGCTTTGCAATTTAGGTAGTTTTAATATAGAAAATACTGTGCCTACTTTGAATCAATTGTAATAGTTCTCCAACTAGACAATCAAATAGCATGTTAGATTAATCTGTGTGGCTTCATTAGTTTTGTTTTCTGTGCCCCAAGTTTTTCATTTTTTTCTTTCTTTGAAGAAAGTATGGTTTAGATATTTGGCTGGTTGCCTTTGCACAGTGTCACTGCATCTATTTGTCTTTATACAAACATATTACAGTTTACTCTCTAAGTATGAAAACCTGTGATTATTTTCCAATGTTTGACCACCATCAGTGGGCTTAAGATTGTTATCCCACAGCTGAGCTCAGTTGACAGGCTCCTCAGTACTCTGTGTCAGGAGTTGGCAAACTATGGCCCACAGGCCAAATCTGGCCCATCACTTGTTTTGTACACTCAGGAGCTAAGGATGGTTTTCATATTTTTAAAATTATTTTAAAAATAACATCATAAGAAGGGTAATATTTTACGACACATGAAAATTATGCCATTCGAATTTCAATGTCCATAAATCGAGTTTTATTAGAACTTTATTTGCTTAGTATTTTTCAGAAATTTATTGGAACGGCCACACCCATTTGTCTTTGAAGTATTTATGGCTGCTTTCTGCTATGAGAGCAGAGTTGAGTAGTTGCCACAGAACTGTATGGCCCACAAAGCCTAAAATACTGATCTGCCAATTAACAGGAAATGTTTGTTGGCCTCTGCTGTCTATAAAGTATCTAGATTGATCAAGATCAAAAATATTTCAAGGAGAAAGAAGTGTGCCAAACAGTAGATGATGCAAAAGAGTTATCATTGTTATCATTACCTAGAATTCATGACGTCCTAAAATGTATTGGATTTTTACAAAATAATGTAGTTGATATTTGTGGTTACATGCAGCTAATACTGATTCCTCCCCAAGAATGCCCACACCATGGTTGGGGTTTTAATCAATTTTAAAATAATGAAAATAATCACTCAAACCACACCTAGAAATCAGTACTATTTTTCTATTCTCATAACACATCAATGTTTGGTTTTTCTTATGTTCTGGTAAGTCTGCTTTTATAATCTCTCTTCATTAGTTTATATGAGACACTGGACAGAGTTTTTTAAAAAGAGAAAGCAAAATTATAATTAGAAGTAAAATATCGGATATTTGATAACTACTGAAAGTTCAATTTAAAAATATATTATTAATCAAAGGATTGTTTAAGATTCAAAATTCAGTAAAAAATAATTTTAAAATTGTATTTCTCATGACTACAAACAATTGGGTTTGTCACCTTTATCCTGAAAGCTTCTATAGTTTCTTATCAGACCTAAGATTCCATTATTCATATTGCTAGCTTAGTATTAGATATTAGCAAGTTAATGTAGACATTTTTTCATTGTTAAACATTAGTTCTAACTTTTCCACAAAATCACTTTTTTAATTTTCCCAATCTAAGTTGAATTAAACTGATGTTTCCTCCTGGACCTATGTTTTATAGCATATGCATTATATAAACAATAAAGGATAATAAAGAATTTCTAAAGGACATAACTTTGTGGACCTAAATGATATTAATACAGATAAAACAATATTGCCCTTTTCAAAGTTTTTATTAAATTGATTGCAAAAAAAATGTATGTCAGGCATGTAAAGATGGTATATTTTCTAAGGCTAGCAAAACAGAGAGAATTATATGTCAAAGATGTCCAGAAAGCAGAAGTAAACTTCCTCAATTATGGATAAAATCAGGGTAAATTGTATTGGCCAAAAAGAATTCCTACCATCTTCTAAATATTAAAACAGCAGGAAAGCATTATTAATGTTTTTTGTACTGTCCTGGATTCTTATTCTTAAAATTAACTCTGGAAAAGAAATGGTGAACCTCACTCAAATTACTTTGAAAAATATATTTATATTTTTATAAAAAATAAAAGTCATGACCACAAAAAGACATAAAACTTGATTTATGTAATATTCGTGCTTAAAACTTCCTATTTCTTTTTTTAGTGTGGTTTTAGTGAATCACTTTATTTCAATAAATCTTTTTGAATGCCTCTATGTGCCAGGCACTGTGTTAGGCTCTGAAGGAGGATATAAACTTGGTCAGTATGTAGACTGATTCTCCAGGTACTCACAGTCCAACAGTTGATGTAGAATTTGGGCAATTCCTACATGGCCAAATGTGTATCAGATAAGGTTATGAGAAAAAAGATTTAAAGTGGTAGTCTGAGATCCTATTAAAGCGAAAAACTTGGATGCCATGGTTATACTTTGAACTTCATTTGTACTCATTAAAAACTTTTGAGTAGAGGGTAGTTATGATTATAGCTGTGCTTAAAAACCATAGAAGAAAAATGTGAGCAAAGTTGTCTTTTGTTTTATATGTTTGGTTTTGTTGTTTTATGTTGCTCCTTTCAACAACTATTCTGACCTATGTTAAGAAATGGGAAAAAATATCAAATTAATAATATTGACTATTGTATATCCATGGCAATTTTGACACCACCATTATTTCATTTGTTTGTGGAATTATTATAGTTTTCTGTGGAATTAGTTTATTGTTGTTCTTGTTGTTAGAGTATAGGACAGACTTTCCATAAACATAGAAAACCGGAAGTATTTGATGTCAATGTTACAGGGATTTAACAAAAATAGAAATAATGTTGATTTACATAACTTTTACACTGAACTTATTTACTAACCTAATTAATTCCATAACTTTATTCCATATTTTATTCCTGGTTTTCCATAGCTTTATTTATTACCTCAATATGGACTTACTCTCCTTAAGCTTTTTTTTTCTTATATATTAAAAAGCCCTCTACATCTTATCACAGCAGTGTTTTATTTTGGATTGTGTTATGGGTAAGTTTGCCCATAGCTGCAGGCAACCTTTTTACAAGTCTAAGAAATATGTCCAAGGACAGAGAAAAATCTTTATTTAGCTTACCCTGATTTAGTCAACTTTATGGCTTTCATAAACTCTTCACAAAGCTAGACTGTCTTTTTAAATTTTCATATTGGTTCAATTTATTTCTGCAATGAACATCTACTAGGAAATCACTAACCTGAATTTTGATCTTTAGCATGTTTAACAAAGTATGAAATAACCTGAAAGAGAGAGAAATAGTGGTTATTACTTTTTGTATCAATCAGGGTTTCATCAGAAAGCAGAACTATTCTACTATAAGCATTATGGAATAATGGACCCATTGTAGGAATTGGATCTTACATAGCTGTGGAAGAAGTTGGGGAATAATTTAGGTGTCTGGAAGGAAGAAGAGCTGGACATAGAGCAAGGGAGAGATAGAACAAACTAAGACCCAGTACCCCCTCTGCATCTATGTCCACCATATCTAACCACAATGACATTCAAAGCGCAATGGCCACTGGGTAATTTCCAATTTCCAAACCCTGTGCAAATTTCTCTTTTGCCTAACTTTAGCCAGGAACTATCCAGGGAAGGGGATTCTGAGAAACAGTTTCAGCTTAGCTAAGTTGACATAGTACAAAACTACCACACTGCTCTTTTTAAAAAATCATTTATATATACTTTCACTTATTTTACAGTTATTTAATAAGCACTTACAAGTTTCCAGGCCCCTTGTTAGTTGTTGAAGATACAGTTCTAAACAAGAATGCCACTTCTTCTCAAAAATTCAACTTTTTTCAGGGACAAAAATGTAAGAAACAAAATAAAAGTGTAACAAGAAGTACCGGTAAAAATGGGAACGGCAGAGGCCTTTCCAAAAGAGTTCACCAGAGAAGACTTCCTGGGCAATGAGACATCTAAACTAATACCTGATGGATGAACAGATGTGATGGATGATGGGGGAGAGAAGTAGAGGAAGGAATGTAACATGTGAAATGCCCCAGAACCAAGAGATATCATGGTGTCTTGGGAGAACTGAAAAAAGTTCAGGATAACTATCAATAGAATGCTGAGTCCCCAGGAGGACTGCGTAATCTGTGATGAACAAATTACTGTTTCTTTGGTAAACTGTTATAAATATATTTAATTTTTTCCTGTCCCCATACTCATTTTGATAGTAATTCAGTTATCTGAGGATTGTCATTTAAAAGTTCTTCTGATCCTAGATAAGAGTGTGCTTTAATTGGTATTATTGTCTCACAGCAGATGTTTTAGAAATAATTATATCAGGTAGAAACTGCATTTTATTTTTAAAATCTCAATTTAAGTTTGTCTAAAAGTATAATATAAACAAGAACATGTGTTTAAGAAAACGTTTTTTTCTCTCTCCATATCCTCTTAGCAACAAGTCCTTTACTTCTGGGTGGTCACTATGGTGGTCTTTGTTTTTCCAAAGGAAAATATAAGAGGACTCTCCTGTAAACTAAACCACAGTGGAACTTTGCTTAGAATTAGACTACTAAAGAAACCACAATCATGGGTGCATTACTTCCTGTTGTTATCAGCATAGTCAATCTCTAGTTACAGTGATGTGCGGCACTATTCAAAACTGAAAAATTTATATATTTGTATCAATATAGGGGGAAAAGAATGCTTCACCTTAGATTCAAATACCCAGGTTATAAAAACTGAAATATAGGGACTTCCCTGATGGCACAGTGATTAAGAATGCGCCTGCCAATGCAAGGGACACGGGTTCGAGCCCTGGTCCAGGAAGATCCCACATGCCGCGGAGCAACTAAGCCCGTGCACCACAACCGCTGAGCCTGCGCTCTAGAGCCCACGAGCCACAACTACAGAAGCCCACGTGCCTAGAGCCCATGCTCGGCAACAAGAGAAGCCACCGCAATGAGAAGCACGCACACCGCAATAAAGAGTAGCCCCTGCTCACCGCAACTGGAGAAAGCCCGCGTGTAGCAACGAAGACCCAACACAGCCAAAAATAAATAAATAAAAATAAATTTGTAAAAAAAAAACTAAAATATATATTCAATAAAGTAGATGCCTACACAATGTATACAGAAAAAAAAGCAAAAGATTTCCTCTATATCTACAATAGCCAACTCTGTAAAGGACAAAAATTAATAATAAATATAAAATAATTAGACAATAACTAGAGAAATAGCTTAACAAAAAAATTCAGACTTTAAATAATGTTAATAAGCTCTGATCAAATTTCCAATGCAAGTTTATGTAGTTTTAAAGGCGATTTTAATATTTCTTTTAAGTAATAGTCAACCTATGTTAGGAGAGCATAAGAGAATCCTGTATAGTAAAAAAAAATATGAATATACAAATATCTAATAATGTGATATTGGTACAGAAGTAGATAAGCAGATTAATGGAGATGAATAGAAAACACAAGAACAGAAATGTGGTTGAACATCTTTGTGCATGTTTATGTGTGTTTGGGGTTCAAATATAATAAAGTATCATTTTAAATCAATAGATAAATGATTAATTATTCCATATATGGTGCTGGATTTTAACTTGGTATAAAATATAACAGTATATGAACATATTAATTTGATGCAATTCTGATAAATTCAGGTTAAGTTTTAAAAATTGAAAACCTACGTTTCTTTTCTTGCAAGTTGATGGACTAAGCTAACATCAAAAACTTCCCACATATACATAGAAATGCTGGGGATGAAATATAAAAATGTTGATCTCGTGGATAAAAATCACGAGAAAGAAAGATACATGAAATAAATGATATACTTTTCCTTTTGCCTGGGACAGTCCTGCCGCCCAAGTGTAAGTGGACTTCCAAAAATATCTTGGTTTGGATGACTCCACTAATTGTAAACAGGAACTAGACGCTCATGAACTATTAATGCACCTGGTCCTGGTGTGGGGGATGGAATATGGTGAGAATTGAGTTTGTAGTTTTGACGTCAGTAAGTTAGAGCATAAGTTTAATGCTCATGTAGGAATAGGAGATGTGGTCTTGAGCCCACCAGAGGAGGGGAGTTGGGGCCCTTAAAGTCTGTACTGTAGTGAATGACATACTTCTAGATCCCCTTTCAATAAAATACTTATTATTCCAGTTGTTAGGAGTGCCTGGCAGACAGTCCTTTGCTACCAGCCCCCTTTGGAAATTGCCTCAGCTAAAGAGAGCTATTTCACCAGAGCCATGCCCCTTTCCCAGGGCAAGACCTGGCCCTGTTTCCTCAGTGAGAAACAACTATAAAGGGCCATCCCAACTCCAAAACCACACATAAGGTCAGCAGAGGCATTTAATGTAATTGCATACAGCTTAACTTCTTCCACTGTCCAATCTTATTTCCTTTCTTTTCCTTCCAGAGGTGTTAATCCCAAGAGCATTCCTAACAAATGGCTTGAGCACCAAACTTTTTCAGTCTATTTCAGAGAACCCAATCTGTGACATGTACACCTGGTGAAAGAGTGGACTACAGGTAACCTGCCTAATGGCACAGGAGGGCTATCTGTTTTTCCAAGATACTGCATAGGAAGGGGAAAAAAAGACTATTTGAGAAGTCTAACTGCTGGATGTGGGCCTAGCCCACGCTGAGGTCCAAATTTACTCTACCCACGTGGTTCAGGAAGCCTTATGCTTTATAAAACATATCAAGAAAATTCACTTTATATTAATTGGTAGACATAAATATACTAAAGAACTAGAGTTTCAAGAATTTAAGATAATTAGATTGAGAATTTAAAATTAGTGTTTTTAAATGAATAGATTAAAAAAATAAGTAAATAGGTCATCAGAAAGAATAAGACACTATGAAAATGTTAAATTTTAAAAGAACTAATGTGAACTTCTAAAATGTAATAAAAACATTGTATTAAAGGAGGGGAAAACCTCAATGGACAGATTAAATAACATTAAAGAAATAGAGGAGAAAATTAGTAATTCAGAATATAGAATTAAATAAATTACTCAGAATGCAGTATAGAGATATAATATTTTGTAATTAATAAAGAGGTTATGACACACAAATGATAAAATGAGATGTTGGACCACACATCTACTATAAGTTTCAGAAGGACAGAACAGAGAAAATGGCAGTGAAACAGTACTTGAAAAAACAGTAGCCAGGAGGGGCAAGAGAGCGGTAAGGGATTAAGAGGTACAAACTACTATGTATAAGATAAATAAGCTACAAGAATATATTGTACAGCACAGGGAATATAGCCAATATTTTATAATAACTATAAAAGGAGTATAATCTATAAAAATTTTGAATCACTATGTTGTACACCTGAAGCTAATATAATATTGTAAATCAAAGTATACTTCTATTTTTTAAAAGTAAAAAATTTTTTAAATAAATTTATAAAAACAATAGTCCCCAATTTTTTTGAATAGATGAAAGTCATGAACCTTAAGACTTGAGAAGCATAATGAGTTAACAGCAGGATAAATAAAAATAAACCATCACCTAGACAGAACATAGTGAAATGTATAACACCAAGAACAAAGAGAAAATACTCAAAACAACTGTAGAAGAAATCCAGGTCATCTACCAAAGAAAAACAGATTGACAAGTTAAAATGTACACGATAGTATGAAATGTCAACAACAATAGAGATCAAAAGACAATGAGAAAATAGCTTCAACTTTCACAAGGACAATAAATGTTACACTAGAATTCTAAACTGTTGTTTAGGTAAAAGATTCTACTTATACAGATGTGTAATATATACAGGAAATAATTTGCTCATTTTTAAGCACTTAAGATAATTGAACTTTATCCTCTCTACACAGTTGCAATATGAAATCATTAGCAATGGCCAAAGACTAGTTTTATATCATTTATGGGGTCTTTTCAGCTAATACAACACTTTGACAACATTTCTACATAGCCCTTAGACATACATACACACACACGCACACACACACACACACACACACACACACACACACACAGAGTTAAATCAGATAGGAGTACCATTTCTCTTTTACAGAGAGTGAGATTGAGGTTCTAAAATACTTTGAGACTTCTTCAGACGTTTTTGACTCGTTCCTCCACTCTCTTTATTATGCCACCCAAATTAAAACCAAGCAAACAACCAAAAAACTACAAAACAAGAACTATCATGAATGTTGGGATTTTGTGAGTGCCAGATAACATGCTAGAAATGACATTTTGTATTTGAGGTCTAAGTAACTGAAATTTTGCCAGATCTCATCAAATTTTGCTTTGCAAATTGCTATAAAGCCATTTCCTCATTCCTATTTAACTCCTTGATTTTAGAATCTTAAGTGGAGAGTCAACTTGTTAAAAACTGTGTGTGATTGTGTGTATGTGTATGTGTTTTAAAGGAGTAGATTTTAGTTTTAAGCAGATATGAGTCTTGTTGCATTTCTGTTAAGCCCTGAATGATGCAATAAGGACAATAACAGACTTAGTATTATTTTCAGTATTCAATTGTCTCCTTCTTATGACTTTTATCACGTGACTTATTGCTCTATTATTGGGTGACTTTCATTCTTTTGAAGAACTTAAGTTGATGTTTCCATTTATTATTTATCAAATACAACTCTCCTTCATCAAAGTAGAATCTCTATTTTTTGTTCCACTAGTTAATTATCATTTCCTTTTAATTACCCTATGTACATCTTTGTCAAATAAATTAATATTAGCATTGATGTTTTAAAACTAGTGCTATAATTTCTAGTAAAATGTATTATTTCTAGTTATACACAATATGTTTGCTTTGGACTTGAAAATATATTTAGTGTTTCAGTTTTGCAAGTGAGAGCATTTTAATAAGTGAGGTCCAGAGTGCCGTCAACATTATTAGCACCCATTTTTTCCCTTTCAGGAAGGCTGTATCATCAGTAACCAAACTTTAAAAATGCTACCTAAGATTCTAAAACACAGCTTTTAAAAAGTGTAGAGGTTTCCACAGATGTTATCAAGAAGTCGTACGATGCATACACCTGAAAAGTAAGAAGGCATCACCTAATAGTAACTTGTATCTGTTTACTATTTTAAGTATAATGGCTTACCCTAAAGTCAAGGAGATAGAGATTGTTCAACAATCTCTAATGAGAAAAAAAATCAGTGGAAATATAAAAAATCCAATCTATCCAGGTGATATTTTATTCATATCTACTGAACAAAACATTTGATTTTAACGGAACTTTATAAATTTTCTGGCTGTTCCATACTATAGAAAGACTAGCATGTAATTACTAGCAATGTTCAAGATAGATTCATATTTGCAACATGAAAATAAATTTATTATTAGAGATTAAGTAGGTCCAATATTTAACCATCACAAGTATACAGAAAATCACCATTTTTTTTTGTTATGGGAAATTCAAAGTGTTTTATTAACTGAATACATCATGTAGAATTTCCTTCTGAGGATTCATTTTCTTTCAGTACATATTGATTAAGCTTCTACTGTGTACCAGATGCTTTGTTAGACTCTGTGGTCAAGGGTTGAAGACAGAGATACCAGGACAAATAAAACATTTCAAACAGTCTGCCATTTAAGGGGAATATAGACATGCAAACATCCAGATAGAGGGTAGGATAAAGTATGCCTTAAATAGAACTACAAATAACAAATACTGTGGTTGCTCCAAGGATGGACTGATTAATGCTGTCTGAGAGGATTCAAGTAAAGCTTTAGGCAGCAAGAGATATTAATTTGATCTGTGATGTACAGCAATACTTTCTAAAGATGGAGAATAAGTAGGTAAGCAGAGCAGATTAGATAACCTTAGGTTAAGCCTTTGATAGAAGTCAATATAGTCAGTTGAAAGAAAAATTTAAGGTTTTTATAATTTTCTTGGAAATAATGATATATATATATATTGTTAATTGTTTGCTAGGTGCCTGACATTTTCCTTTGGCTTAATGAGAATTATTTCATTCAATACACGGTAGTATGACAGAGGTATTACTATCCTATTTTACTGATTCTCTAACTCAGGATTAGTGAGTCTGTTATAGAATTTTACTGAGCGTGGCATAGCTTATTCGTAGCTATATTAGATTTATATTGCTGTGCAACAAATTACCGTAAACTTAGTGGCTAAAAACAATTCCCATTTATTATCTCATAGTCCTGTAGGTCAGAAGTACAGGTCCAGGTTAGCTCAGTCCCCTGTTCAGGATCTCACCAAGCCTGTGATTCTTATCTGAAGCTCAAGAACCTCCTCCAAGCTTATCTGATGTTGGCATGATTCATTTCCTTGTGGCCGTGATTAAGGTCCCTGTCTTCTTGCTGGCTGTTGGCAGGGGACTGCTCTTAGCAACTAGAGGCTGCCCACAGTTCCTTTCCAGCTGGCGCCCATAAGAAGTTCACAATGTGAGTGTTTGCTTTCTTCCAGGCCAGGAGAAGCTGATCCCTCTGACTTCTAAATACCTTTGTAGATTGTTATGATGGAGTCTTATATAATGTAAAGTAATCACTGAGTGACAATCCTATCACCATTTGGCATAAAACTTAACCTGAAAATGAGTGACTATTCCATCATATTCACAGGTTCCACCCACATTTGAAAGGAGGTGACTATACAAGGTGTATACACCAGGGGACCAAAATCTTGGAGGCCCTCTCAGAACTGTCTGCCCTTACAAATGCAAAATACATTCACTCCCCTTCTGAAGTCCCCCAAAGACTCATCCCATCACACCATCAGCTGTAGTCCAAAATCTCATCATCTAAACAAAAATTTCATAATCCATTCAGGTCAAGTCCAAAATTGTATCTAAATCTCCTTAGCTTAAAGTAAAAACATTTCATCATCCAAATCATCTTAATGGGGTATAAATGAGGCTCCTACCATAATCCATAAATACAACTCTTGGGGCACACTCCCCTCCATCTGTAGATCTATAAAATTAAACAGAAAAGTAGTCTGTTCACAACATTCCCAACATACAAGGTGAGACAGGCATATCAGATTATAAGCATTCTGGTTCAAAAGCAGAGAAATGGAAGGTCAAAAGGAGTCACTGGTCCAAAACAGTTCTATAATCCAGAGTTTCTTGATTACTTTGTAAAGGCTGTGCATAATTCTCTGTGGCTCTTCAGTCCACCCTCTGGGCTCTAGGTTTCACCCTCTGACTCATCCTTTCTCTTTATGAAAAGTAGTTTGCAGTTGAGTAGTTTATCTGCCTGCTTCTTGGCAGTAGAATTTCGGGGCGGGGGTGAGGGAGGAGCAGTCTGACAGCCTCCTTTCATTTTGTACTTCCTCTGTCCTTTTCAGGCCAAGCTTGAGATGTTTGTACTAATAGAATTTTTTCAAGGACTTTTTGGGCCTTCCATGGATTTCCATGACATTCACTCCATTAGGCAAAGCCATACTCACAAATCTTTGTGAGATAACTCCTTTCTCTTTGGCTCCTCTTCTTAGAGGTCCTCTAGTTTGATTGAAGTGTGTGAGACAACTCTTAATCTCTTGAAGTAGCCATAATCTAAATCCAGACCTCTTTTACTCTAAAGCTCCTTCTTTTAATATTAGGTTATACTGCCATCTCCTAGAGTTATTTTGAAGCATATTTCATAATTTAATATGTTAAAGCCAGGATAGATGTACATGCTTTTTCAAAGTATCAGGCACAGACCAAATTTATTTACCTCCCACCCGTAAAGAGATAAATCCGTATTTGCTCAGAAATATAGGTATTTGATACAGAAACACCTTACATATATAAACATTAATTACAATACTGGTTAGTACAGTTAATATAACTAAATTTGTTCTCATACCCAGTCAATTCAATTGAATAAAATCTATTACATGATCTCAACCAATAAAAACTGCTTTGGCACTTCTGTGTTCATCTTTTCAGCTTATATCATTAGTTAGAAGTCTACTCAAGTACTAATAAATGGTAAAGTATAAGATAGATTTTTTTAATCTCACTTAAGTATTAGGCTAACTATAAGCAACTAGGTCTTATACAGTAGAGACCCATGCCCCTTCCATGTTGTTGCTCAGCCATCCTAAAAACATGTCTTCCATTATGTCCATTATGTACTCTAAGGTGGCTCCTCTGACCCCTGCTGTAACTCTAGCTAACATGGACAAGGGGAAGAACAGAGAGGGCATGTCCATGGACATTTCTATTTAAGAGAATGACTAACACTTGCTTTTTCTCACATCCCTTTTTTTTTTTTTTTTCACGTCCCATTTTTTATAGACCCTAGTCAAATGGCCATTCCTAGCTGCAAAGGACTCTAAGAAATTTAGTCTTTGGTGAACAATGACAGATTCAGCCAAAATTTTTTATTATCATAGAGAAAAGGAAAATGAAGATCAGAGGACCATTAGCAGTGACTGACACATATTTTGTAATTGCTGCCCTGAGTGTTGTTGGCCAGTACTTCAGGTTGTTATGACTGGTTTTGACCTATCATTTCTGGCTAACCAATGGTAGGCAAATCACACAGGATATGAAAATCTAAGGTTTTACTGACTCTGGGCAGAGAAGCACATTTAAGATAGCAACCAAATAAATGGTAAAAAATCAGTGGTCAATAAGAAATTAGTAGAAATTTTTTCCTTTACAAAGGACATTATAAACATCAATGGAGCCTGAAGAAACGTGACAAAAATGTCAAGAGTTGCCAGAAAAACGTGTGGTGCAGGCATCTGATTGCTTCAGAGGTTGTGAGGAAAAGAGGATATGACTGACATATAAAGACATGGAACACAATTGTGTGGGGGAATAAGTGCTATTAATTTCATTCAGCTCTATTCAGATGATGCTCCCATTTCAGGGAACTCATCTCTAGGCTGGATAAAATAGTGACTCTATATAAATCATTAAAATCTCATGTATAGTTAGGTTAATATTTGTCTATAACCACTTGAGAAAGCACATTTTCCTAATATGCACTCTTTTCTTTATAACTGTCATTAGTATGAATTTAATGATATAACCACAGAACCAGCATAGCTCAGATATAAGGAATATAATCAGATATCATTTAAATATCCTTTAAGAATTGTGGCCTGGCATACTGTAAGAATATGAAACAAATTCAGAATAGCATGAAGCAGGGGATAGATTCATGGAATCCTAGTAAGTGTTAAAGTGAGTCGGGTGTGACTCAAACCAGACAGAAGATATTCTTTGCTAAAGTTTCCTGAGTTGAGAGCCCTGAGTTGATGTTCGCCAGCACCATGTGGAAGGTATGGACTTGTATCCATGGTTGTTATAGTGACTAGTGGCCCAATGTGTCCCTCATTGGCAAGGGAAAAATCCTTCTGGCTGTCTGCAGTCCATTTTTTCTTTCATTCTGCAAAGAAATGGTGATCCCAATTTTCTTTTTTCCTTGGTGGATAATTTTCTTTAAAACTCCAGAAGTATTAGAATTGCAAATATAAGTGATAAAGAGTAAATTGTAAGCATGGCCTTATGTTTTTGTTAAGTCTAGAAATGCAGATTTTTGTAATAATTTTATCAGTCATTTTATTTGATATTTTAAATATTTTAATAAGGAAATTGGAAGTGATATTTAGCAGGTGAGCCTTAGATTTCAATTAAATGTGTACCTGAGTAATTTTTTGAGACTTGCAATTTGTAGGTCAAAAGTTATCAAAGAATTTTTCATGTTGTTAATGAGTCTTAGGTGTCATACTTCAGAGTTTAATATATTTGGGTTACTAAAGTTATTTAAGTACTCTAGCAAACTGCTAACTTGGAATAACTGAATTACTTCAAAAGAAAGTTAATAACAAATTTATACATGAGCTGTAGTTGAAAGTGTTTCAAGAAATTTAATTAACTAAGTTTGTAAATGGTAGAGATTGTTAAGAAATTTCAGTTTGTTTATATTAGACTGGTTAAACATTAATCAAAGGCTCTCTTGAAAGATATTGTTAAAATTTACTCAATTTATGAAGAGAATAACGAAGAAAAATATAAGATAATTTAAAATTTGAAGTTAAAGTCTTAGGTAAAATAGACCTGTGATTTTGTGAATTTATTAAATTTAGTATTTAAAGAATCCAAATAGCTATAATTAATTTTTCCAGACACAAGAGTTAACCTCACAGTCACCAAACTTTGACACAGACAAATACTTTCTTAGGGGGAAGGATAGTAATACTTATATTTTGAAAAATAAGAGCAATACCAATTTAAACAAAAGTGCATATAAAAACTAAGTATCTTTTACATGTACCGCAATGTTCGTTGCAGCACCATTTACAATAGCCAGGACATGGAAGCAGCCTAAGTGTCCATCGACAGATGACTGGATAAAGAAGATGTGGCACATATATACAATGGAATATTAGCCATAAGAAGGAATGAAATTGAGTTACTTGTAGTGAGGTGGATGGACCTAGAATCTGTCACACAGAGTGCAGTCAGAAAGAGAAAAACAAAAACGGTATGCTAGCACATATATATGGAATTTTAAAAAGCCGCACTGATGTACCTAGTGGCAGGGCAGGAATAAAGACGCAGACATAGAGAACAGACTTGAGGGCACAGGGGGAAGGGGAAGCTGGGATGAAGTGAGAGAGTAACGTTGACATATATACACTACCAAACGTGAAATGGATGGCTAGTGGGAAGCTGCCTCATAGCACAAGATCAACTCGATGCTTTGTGCCCACCTAGAGGGATGGGATAGGGAGGGTGGGAGGGAGGCTCAAGAGGGAGGGGATATGGGGATATATGTATACGTACAGCTGATTCACTTTGTTGTACAGCAGAAACTAACACAACATTGTAAAGCATTTATACTCCAATAAAGATGTGAAAAAAATTTTTTTAAATTAAAAAAGTTTTCCCAGTAAAAAACAACAACAACAACAACAACAAACTAAGTATCTTTGTACACTTCTAAACATTCTCTTCCAGTGGCATATATCCTTTCACATTTTTTTCTCTGCTAATATAAATACATACATTTATAGGTATAAGCAGTTAAAGTTTATTTTCTCTTTTTTTTTTTTTTTTTTTTTTTACAATATCTTTATTCAGAAATATAAACCTGCTCGTTTTTTTTTTTAAATTAATTAATTAATTAATTTATGGCTGTGTTGGGTCTTCGTTTCTGTGCGAGGGCTTCCTCTAGTTGCGGCAAGCGGGGGCCACTCTTCATCGCGGTGCGCGGGCCTCTCACTATCGTGGCCTCTCTTATTGCGGAGCACAGGCTCCAGACGCGCAGGCTCAGTAATTCTGGCTCACGGGCCCAGTTGCTCCGCGGCATGTGGGATCTTCCCGGACCAGGGCTCGAACCCGTGTTTCCTGCATTGGCAGGCAGGTTCTCAACCACTGCGCCACCAGGGAAGCCCTATTTTCTCTTTTTTTGAGTAAAACACATTTCTTTGGACAAAGATTTTGTATTGAAGTATAGTTGATTTACAATTTATATGAATTTCAGGTGTACAACATAGTGATTCAATATTTTATAGACTACATTCCATTTTAAGTTATTGTAAAATATTGGCTATATTCCCTGTGCTGTACAATATATCCTTATAGCTTATTTATTTTATACATAGTAGTTTGTGTTTCTTAATCCCTTATACCTATGTGGTCCCTCTCCACTTCCCACTCCCCTCTGGTAACCATTAGTTCATTCTCTATATTTGTGAGTCCATTTCTATTTTGTTATATTCATTCGTTTTATTTTTTAGATTCCACATATAAGTGAAAACATACAGTGTTTGTCTTCCTATGATTTATTTTAGTAAGCTTATTACTCAGTAGGTCCATCCATGTTTTTGCAAATGGCAAAATTTCACTCTTTTTTATGGCTGAGTAGTATACATAACTTTATCCATTCACCTGTCGATGGACAATTGGGTTGCTTGCATGTCTTGGCTATTGTAAATAATGCTACTATGAACATTGAGGTTCATGTATCTTTTCAAATTAGTGTTTTCATTTTCCTCATATATATGCCCGGAAGTGGAATTGCTGGATCATATGGTAGGTCTATTTTTAGTTTTTTGAGGAACGTCCATACTGTTTCCATAGTGGCTGCACCAATGTCATTCCCACCAACAGTTTACTAGGGTCTCTGTTCTCCATATCCTCGCCAACATTTGTTATTTGTGGTCTTTTTTATGATAGCTATTCTGATAGGTATGACATAATATCTCATTGTGGTTTTGATTTGCATTTTTCTGATGATTAGTGATTTTGAACATCTTTTCATGTGCCTGTTGGCCATCTGTATGTCTTCTTTGGAAAAATGTCTATTCATATCATCCTTTAATTAGATTGTTTTTTGACATTGATTTGTATGAGCTGTTTATATATTTTGGATATTAACCCCTCATTAGTCATATCATTTGCAAATATTTTCTCCCATACAGTAGGTTGTTTTTTTGATTGGGCAATGGTTTCCTTTGCTGTGCAAAAGCTTTTAAGTTTAATTAGGTCCCACTTGTCTATTTTTGCTTTTGTTTTCTTTGCCCTAGGAGACAGATCCAAAAAAATATTGCTACGATTTATGTCAAAGAGTATTCTGCCTATGTTTTCTCCTAAGAGTTTTATGGTTTCCAGACTTACATTTAGGTATTTAATCAATTTTGAGTTTACTTTTATATTTGGTGAGAGAAAATGTTCCAAATTCATTCTTTTACATGTAGCTGTCCAGTTTTTCCCAGCACCACTCATTGAAGAGACTGTCTTTTCCCCATTGTATATTCTTGTCTCCTTTATCATAGATTAATGACCATAAGTGTGTGGATTTGTGTGGGTTTATTTCTGGGCTCTCCATTCTCTTCAGTTGATCAATGTGTCTGTTTTTGTGCCAGTACCATGCTGTTTTGATTACTGTAGCTTTGTAGTATAGTCTGCAGTCATGGAGCGTGATACTTCCAGCTTTGTTCTTTTTTATTCAAGATTGCTTTGGCTATTTGAGGTCTTTTGTGTTCCACATAAATTTTAGGATTATTTGTTCTAGTTCTGTGAAAAATGTCATGGCTATTTTGATAGGATTGTATTAAATCTGTAGATTGCCTTAGGTAATATGTATATTTTAACAACATTAATTCTTCAATCTGTGAACATGGGATATCTTTCCATTTCTTTGTATTGTCTTCAGTTTCCTTCATGAATGTTCTATAGTTTTCAGAATATAGCTCTTCCACCTCCTTGGTTAGGTTTATTCCTAGACAATTTTGATGTGATTTTTAAATAGGTTATTTTCTTGCTTTCTCTTTCTGATAGTTCATTATTAGTATATATTTAGAAAAGCAACAGATTTCTGTATATTAAGCTTGTGTTTTGCTATGTTATTAAATTCATTATTAGTTCTAATAGTTTTTTGGTGGAGACTTTAGGGTTTCTATATATAGCATCATGTCATCTGTAAATAGTGACAGTTTTACTTCTTCCCTTCCAATTCTGATGCCTTTTATTTCTTTTTCTTGTCTGATTGCTGTGATTAGGACTTCCAATAATACTATGTTAGACAAAAATGGCAAGAGTGGGCATCCTTGTCTTGTTCCTTATTTAAAGGAAAAGCTTTCAGCTTTTCACTATTAAATATAATGTTAGCTGTGGGTTTGTCATAAATGGCCTTTATTATGTCGAGATATGTTCCCTCTATACCAACTTTGAAGAGAGTTTTTACCATGAATGGATGTTGAATTTTATCAAGTGCTTTTTATGTGTCTGTTGAGGTGATCATGTGATTTTTATTCTTTCTTTTCTTCATGTGGCATATCACATTGATTGATTGATTGCAGATCCTGAACCATCCTTGCATTCCTAGAATAAATCCCACTTGATCATGTTATATGATACTTTTTATATATTGCTGGATTCAATTTACTAATACATTGTTGAGGATTTTTACGTCTCTATTCTTCAAAGATATTGGCCTGTAATTTTCGTTTTTTGTAGTGTCTTTGTCTGATTTTGGTATCAGGGTAATGGTGTCCTGGTAAAATGGATCTGGAAAACAGGCAGACTCTCTGGCAGATACCTTGGTGATATATGTCATAAAGCTTAGAACATCCACATTCTTTGATCTATTGGTTCTGTTTCAAAATATTTACAGGCAAGGATATTCATCACAGTCATACTTTTTTAAAAATTGGATAAAACTAAACATCCAAAGAAAAGACTCATTAAAAAGTTGTCTTCATTTGGTGAACTATGATGTAGCTATTAAAAACTTTGTTTTCAGAACAATTTCATGAGGATATTGCTTAGTGGAATACTAAGCTATAAACCTATGTATAAATATACTTCTAATCAAAATGAATATGTAATATAGAGAGATATATTTGTAAGGTATAAAAGAAGACAAGAAAGTATTACAACATAATTTCAATATCTCAGGTTGCTAGAGTTACAGACTTTAAAATATATTTTCCTTATGCCTCTCTGTTTATCCAGGTTTTCCTCAATGGTTATGCATTACTTTAATAATTATACATAACACATTATTTATTTAAAGTTTAATAACAAAAATAAGGGATATTCAATTTTATATATTCATTCATTCATTCTATTCACTAATTCATGACTAGGCCTCTTCCATTTGTAACACACCATATTTATTTGCTTGCTATTTGGCTCTGTTTAGTTGGTGTAATTTTAGATCATCTAGTTCATCAGTTTAGGGAATGAAATTAGAGCACAGTCTTCCAAATTCCAACCAAGCATTCTTTGACTGAGACTACACTGCAAAACAAGAAATAATTTGAAAATTAACTAAAAGAAGCACCAGAACACTAAAAGTGAAAAAAAAAATCAGTGCAAATATGTTTGTATAAAAGTTTAAAATCTTGGGCTTGGGAGAATTTTGGAGAATATTTCTGAAACACTGGCCATCCAAATAAAACAAGTTTGTCTGGGATGTAAATTCATAAACAAAATGGTTGTATGAAGTGAGGAACGCATGAGTCTTTGTTTGCTTCGATATTATTTTTAACACATTGGAATATTCCAGTAAGTGATTTGAATTGCAATTTAGGAACTGAGTCAACAAAATAAATATGACAATTTGATGCCATTTGAGGATATTGGCATTTTATAAAAGAAATTGTCTTGTAGAGTAGATGGTGGTTCTGGCTCAGGTTGCATCTCTTTTACTTTTTTTGTCCCCCTGGATTGAGATCGTTGCCACTAGGTTCAAAGTATTCTCTTGCCAATTCTAACACCATGGAAATAATTTAAAAGGTGCAATGGATGAAATGCTTCAAGGTAATGAGGCTTTTATGACTGTTTAGGATACAAGGATACCCTTGTACAGGTGATCAAGAGAGGGAACATACAGATATATCATGCTAATTTGGCAATTTTCACACTTATTTTAGGACCGTAGCCAGAAGTTCAACAAAGCATGCTTCTCTACAATGTCAGGCCACAGTGGTTGCTGAGCCTCTACTTAAATGTTTCTAGAACAGAGAACTCTCAATCTCTCCCGGGTTCTTAACTTGAGGTCACAAATGCCATAGGAGTACCTAAACGAGTTTTAGGGATCATATAACACCTTGAAGTTACATGCAAATGTGTTAGTTTTCATATCTTAAGTTCCCAAAAATGTCAGCATCCTCAAAAGAATTAAAAACCATTGCAGAGGTCGCTGATTACATTTTCAAATAAATCAAGTACTTCAAAAGTACACACACACACACACACACACACACACACACACACACACACATACACATATTCATTCTGGGACAAAACAGAATAAGTCTAGTCATTTGAGCTGATTATAACCCTTTAATAGAACAAATAATTCACCATTTACTCCTAAAATCTCCTCCACTCTAAACACTCTTATTTTCTTAAACATTTCCTTTCTGAAGACTGGTTGCCCCATCACCATGTCCACTCTCTTTAATACATACTCCACTTTGATCATTTATTGCTTCTTCAAGTGTGGTTCCCAGCTTGCAAATTTCAGGTGTGATCTAAACCACACACACCAAAGAGGATTAATCCTCCTCCTATTCTGTACCCTCATCTTATATTAATAGAGAAATGCTTACCTTTGGGAGGGAGCCATAACAAATGTTTTTCATCTTTGAAAATCAAATAATTTTTCATGTATTCAGATGTAATATTTGCTACAATTCCATAAAGTATAATGAAATTGCATATCCCCCATTTCTACTCCAGCCCCCACACCTACTTCATCTACTCTTTTCTATCACTAGGACATTTGATTGTTTGGCCTCACCTTCTGTTAAGTCACTCATGTGCTTGCTTTGACTTTTCATTCAGACTAGGCAAGGTTCTCTTTAATTACATCGGTGCTGGTCTTAACTAACGCTTCTACATTTTCCAGCATGGCATATGGAGAAATACAAGTCAGACAGATGTAAAACACTGAAGTTTGATTCTTAGTTCTATCTCTTATTAGTTGTGTGATCTCGGACATTTTATCTAACATTTCAAAGCATCAAGTTCTTCATCTATAAAATGGAAATATTAATATCCAATTCATAGTGTTATAAGAATTAGAAAAGATTATCTCTACATATTTTTCTAGAACAGCTTTCTTCTTTCCATCTTTTCTACATTCAATTTTTAACAGCGTTTATATTTTTATTATATTATATACATGTAGAAAACTGAAGAATGTTCAGTAAATGCTTAGCAAATTTTAGGCCTTATACCCTATGCATCCCTCTGCCCTTTAACGTATTCTACTATTGTCCGCACCCCCCGCCACTTATTCTTCAGCTTTATCCATGCTGACTTTCTTACCGTTCCTAAAACATTCCACACAAACTTCCATTTCAGGGCTTTTGATTTACTGTTCACTTTAACTGGATTGCTCCCTGCTTCCCTCCCCCATCCCCCACTTAAAAACACATTTATTTCTTATCTCCTACTTCATGTCTTTATTTTTCAAGTGAAGCCAGCCTGTCAAGATTGCAACACTTGCCCTCCTCCAAACATAGGAAATAAACCTAGAATATCCTGACATGCTAGAAATCAAGGAAGCCCTCAAAGAATACTACTGGGTTGTGTGGAAGACAGTTTCATAATCAAAAAGAAGAATGATAGGTAAATGAAACTTCTATTTCTGGCTACTACTGAGTAATCTCTATCATCAGACCATCCCTTCTACTGAGTATAATTATAAAGGCAGGATAAAAAAAATTAATAGATAAATAAATACAATGTTCTAAAGTTAATCAGTGGACAACAAACAAAGCAGCCAGCATTTGAGGGCTCCACATTCCAGAAAGAAATTTAGGTGACTCAACTTTCTTTGCCATTTTCCCCATGGAATATTAGCCAAATTTTAGTCACAGCACTGAGGTGCAACAGAAAACAATAACCTAAAGCAGGGGTCAGCAAACTGCTACCCGAGGGCCAGATCTGGCCTGTTGTACACACCATGCTCATTGGATTACATAATGTCTGTGGCTGCTCTGCAGGACAAGGGCAGAGTTGAGTGGTTTTCTCAGAGACTGTCTAGCCTGTAAAGCAGACATGACTTTATGTCTCTCTCACAGAAATGGAGGGACCAAATATTGGATTTTAGGGCTGCCAGTGCCATAGTAGAAGGGAAACCTAAAAGTATCAAAGAGCCCTGGAAAATACATGTTTTTCAGTTGAGACCTCAGAAAGGCTATGCTCTATGACTAAGAGCAAACTCAAAATAGAAAGACTCCATAAAACCTAACTCCCATCTTTGATACCTCTCGGCCCTTGATTGTATCAAAGTCCTTGATTTTTACCAACACTTCTTGACAACTTGAAGAGTAGTAAATCCTCTCTGGAAGAACATAACTTTATCCAGAACTTCTATAATTTTTCATACTCAATGCCTGACATTTAATCAATAACTACCAGAAATGTCAGGAGACAAAGACAAGTGAAAAGCAAGAGAAGAAAACAAATTATAAAAAGTGAACCTGAAAGTGTCAAGATCATGAAGTTACCAGGTGTAGACTTTAAAACAACTGATTAATATATTTAAGAAAATAAATGACAGTATTGATAACTCACCACAGTCATAATGTATGCAAAAATTGAAAATTCTAAAAGTGAAAAATACAATTAATGAAATTAAGAGCACAATAGATATGTTTAGCAGCAGATACAAACTATACTAAAGCAGTGAAAGAGAGAAGGACGGAAGGTACACACAAAAAAAATGTAAGAGACATGGGACCCAGTGAAAAAGCCTAATATACCTGTCACAGGGGTTCTAATATACAGGAGAGAGATAATGAGGTGGAAGCACAATTTGAAGAGATACTAGTTTTAAAAAAATAATAAACTAAAGATATCATCATAAATTAATAAAACCTTATTAATCCTAAAGAGTATGAATGAAAAGAACCCACACCTATGTATCCCATAAAAAAATCTTCTGAAAATTTAAGACAGGAAAATATTGTAAAAACAACCAGAGAGAGAAAGAAAAAAAAAAAACAAAAACATTTCCCTCAATGCAGCTGTAGTAAGACTAACACCTAACTATGAACCAGAAACTATGGAAACAAGATGAATCTGATCAAAGTTATAAATATAACTACAAAAGCCATAAGGATATAGAAGATCATGTTAAATGTCATCAGGTAAAAAGTCAGCCAAATCCAGAATGTCGAAAATTCTAATGGCATATGGTTTCTGCATCAGACACATAGAAGAACAAAGAGGAGAATGAGAAGAGGAGAAGTGGAGAGGAGAAAAGTAGGAGGAGGAGAAGGAAGAAGAAGAAGAAAAAGAGGAAGAGGAAGGGGAAGGGGAGGGAGAGGGAGAGGAGAAGGAGAAATTATCCTGAATGCATATTAATCTAATGCAGTGCTGGAACTTTGCATGTGTCCTGATTTTAATAAACTGAAAAAAGACATTTGTGAAACAATTGGGGAATTGTAGGTGTGATAATTCTATTTTGGATATGTTTTTTTAAAGCCCTTAACTCTTAGAGACATGTACCAAACTACAAACACAATAATATGATATTCATGACTTACTTTAATAGAATTCAGTGGAGAATTAAGATTTAAGATTTACCAGGTTGATGATTTTTTTAAATTTATTTATTTTATTTATTTTTGGCTGTGTTGGGTCTTCGTTGCTGCACGCGGGCTTTCTCTAGTTGTGGCAAGCGGGGGCTACTCTTCGTTGCGGTGCACGAGCTTCTCATTGCGGTGTCTTCTCTTGTTGCAGAGCAGGGGCTCTAGACGCGTGGGCTTCAGTAGGTGTGGCACGTGGGCCCAGTAGTTGTGGCTCGCAGGCTCTAGAGCGCAGGCTCAGTAGTTGTGGCGCATGGGCTTAGTTGTTCCGCGGCATGTGGGATCTTCCTGGACCAGGGTTCAAACCTGTGTCGCCTGCATTGGCAGGAGGATTCTTAACCACTGCACCACCAGAGAAGTCCTACCATGTTGATAATTTTTGAAGCTTGTTGATGAATATAGGAAATCTATCATACTACTATACCTATATTTGTGTTTTAGAACATTTCTATAATAAAAAAGCCAAAACTTTAAAAAGAGAAAGAAATTACTTTTAGCTATTTGAGTTGAACAAAATGAGATTACAATTGATATTTTAAAAAGGCATATCTGTGGAATTATTTTATTATACCTAAGTCCCAGGTATTTCCTCAGAAACACAAAAAGTCAAAGCAACAATTCTAGATTCCAAAGTTTCAGTCCTTTTATAGAGGCTTAGAATCATTTTTAAAAATGTTCTTCTTTCTTTCAAATTTGTGATGTAGACACTGCTTCAAGACTTCCTAGCTAAAATGCAACAGATATTTATAAACCACCTGTACAGAATGTGCTTTATACACCAATTTGGAGAGGAGCAAGTCTTACTGTGTACCTGTACTGGTCCTTAGAGCTCCTTTGTGTGAATTAGAAAAAAGGTCCTAGTGGAGGCCACTTGTTTGGGATCTGGGTTTCAGCCTTTGCTGATCCCTCAGCTGGACATTATTCTTTAATGAACAAATTAAACAAGTTCTTGAGACAGGCCTGGGATTATGGAATATTTTCTCCATCATCCAGGCTCTGCTTTTCAAACTGATTTTTTTTTTTTTTTGTAGAAAATTACTGACTAACTACCCCCTCCTCCTCTCACTGGTTTTCTACCACCTTCTTTCACACTGCTGGTGCAAGCTGCTTTTAAGCCCTTAAAAGATGACTGTTCTCTCCATATTACATGAAATCCTCCCCTTCACATAAACCAGTGCACTGCAACACAGCCATTCTTCCACAGATTTATAAAGGGATAGAGAACAACCCACACCTTCTTTAAATTATACTCTGAGTACTTGTAGATTCACATGCAGTTGTAGGAAATAATCTTCTTGCATAGTTTTCCCCATTGCTAACATCCTACAAACTATAGTACACTATCACAACCAGTATATTGATATTGATACAACCCATCAATCTTATCCAGATTTCCTCAATTTTATTTGTACTAATTTGTGTATATGTACTTGGTTTTTGCGGTTTTGCTGCATGTATAGGTTAACCCACACGTTTTCACTTGTATGCTTTTGTACAGATACCATGTGTTAACTGAACCATCATAAAAATAACTAACACATATAGTATTTAATATATGCCCAACAGTGTTCTAAGCATTCTACATATATTAACTCACTTAGTAATCAGAACAAACTTAGAAAGTAGGCACTATTTACTCTCTCCATTTTAAAAATGAAAAAACTGAGGCACAGAGTGCTTAAGTACTTCACTCCTGTGTCACATAGCAAACCAGGGGGAAAGCGTAAACTTGAGCTAGGCATTCTGATCCAGTGTCTGTGCTCTTAATCTTTACACTGTATGCCCTGACAAATTAGTTCATTTTTCAGCTCTTCCATACTTTCTAAATGGGCTTACTAATTGAGAATTTTTTGAGCCAACATCTCTATTTCAATATGTCATCTAGTTCTGAGACAGAAAAGTTATTTTTTGTGACTCTAAGTTCAGGTCACAGCTGGCCCAGCACCTAGCTATCTATCTATCCTACTTTACTGGAGTGGCATGAGGATTAAATGAGACCCAGCAAGTCAACTGTCTAGCACAGTGTTGGAGAGATAATAACAAGAATTTTTTGCCTTCTTTCCCTTTGAATCTGTTATTCCTTCTTCATTTCACCCCAGCTGGGTCCAGACGCTGTCATTACACACCTGAATTCCTCAAGATAATAAATTAAGATATTCAGACACTGTTCATATATATACTGTAACAGACTGTAGCCTTTTTGTTTCCTCCGGCCTCTCCCAGCCCTGCCTCCACTCTTCACCCACCACAATGACACTTATTCTTCTTCTCATCCAGCTGGCACGTCATTTCCTAAATCTTCACCTTGTCACTCCCCTACTCAGCATTGTAGTGTCTTCTTCTCAATCTTTGGCTGTCAGTTTCTATTTATTTATTTATTTGTGAGAAGAGTAGTACTCTTCTTTGAAGAAAGCATATGTGAAATTCCAGTATGTAATAGGTATTGAAAAAAAAAAAAAAGGTCTCTAGAATCCCATTGAATAAAAGCTCCAGGCTCTGTGGAACACAGCTTAAAAACACCTCTGCTTTTATTTATTCCACCTTTACATTATTTCATACAACTCATTCCACCCCTCTGGACCTTCCTCTCCTCTTCTCCACATTTCCATTTTTGTTGCCATGGTTATTCATTGTTTGCTTTGATTCATACTTTTTTATCCTTACCTGAAATGTTCTCTTTCCTCCCCTCCACATTTGCAATTCTTAGTAATTCTCCAAACAAACTCTGTCTAAGACACTGCCTCCTTTTCTCACTCCACTCCCATTCCTTGTTTTGCTCCCCAGCAGCTCTTTGGCTGCTATTGCCTGTACCAATGCATCCTTTTGGCATTTAATAATATGTTGGCTTATGTTGGGATTTATGACTTCTGATGGTCTCTTTGTGCCATTACAGGCTCTTGAATGGCAGTGCAACTTTCTCAGAATCCCATCTTTGCCACTACATAATCAGGCAAAGTACTTCTTTGCATTCCCATAGCAATTAGCAGAGCATACTACATATAAGGCCTACAGAGACATTTTTCGTTAAATGAATAACTGAAATGTTTACAACATCATAGCTTGGGGTATAGAAATTATATGAGGTACACAGTGTTTCAGGAAAATATTTAAATACCTTAGAAACAAGCAAATGATTCTTATTGGCCTCATAGTTCACTTAAAACCAATAATCCCATTCAAATCTGTTGCTACAGACTTTTAGTTAGAAAAATGTTTGTCTTTGATCATATGCATAGAGTTGTTCCTAATGACTTATACTAATGAAAATTCAAATAGTTTTGCTTATATGCCTATACATCTGAATCCGGGAAAGAAGCATATGTAAAAATAATATCTAAGCCTGTCAGTGATTGCACAGTCAATGACTAAATACACACAGTCTATGTTTACGGTAGAAATACAGTTGATATGTATAAATAAAAATCTATGTTTATGGTAGAAATACAGTTGGTATAAATAAAAAAGGGTTAAGTTGATTTTTTTCTCTAAATATGTTATGCCTATGAATTGGACCCCAAACCCATGTATTTTCATGCTTATGCTGATTCTTTGTGACAAACTTCAGCCATAAGAAATTTATATAAAATGTGTATTACATAATTATCACATTCATAATTGTATACTTTTCATATTTAGACATTAGCATACCATGTTGTTTTCTTTAAAGGAGATTTATAATTAATCAAGTTCAAAAAGTCATAATATGAGATATTAAGGAAGGGAAGAAGAAAATTCTGATGCCTTCAAAGATCTGCTATTGTTGAGTAGTTTAAAGAATCCTATTTTGGGGGAAAAGTCATACTATTTTCTTTGTTTCAGGGAAAGTGACAAAGAGGGCAATTATTTTATCATCAGCAGAACTGTTTGATTAATATCGTTGATCTTCAAAAACTTAAGAATGGTTTTAATAATCAGTAACAATATTAAAGTGGTACTTCAAAAGAGCCTGGGATAAGAGTGAATGTCAAATAAAACAGATAAATGCAATATTGATATGTTAAATGAAGAGGAATAGGTAAGCACCTATATCTTTGTATAATATTCTAGAATGGTAGATTGTTTTTGAGATTTAATCTTCAAGGGTTAGATTACATAAAGAGCAGAAAGGATAGCCAATATAAACTTGCCGGTCAGAGCCCTTGATCTTGGTTTGCTGAAAACTAGAATAAGACCATTTGCAAGGCCTGAGGGGACATTATTAAGACTTGTTCATCCAGTAACCACAAGGGAAGGTTTAATTAACAAGATTGTACACTGATTTTCTATAGCCCAGACCATGACTCAAAAATTTAGGTTTCATAGCTGAGTATATAGGATAATGGAAGACATTGACCAGATTATACAGGGTAGGAGTATAATTTAGAAGAGAGGGAGTGGAACAGGTGTAGTGTCTGAATAACTCAAATCACCAAGCCACAATAATCACCAAGCCAAAATAATAATTCCTAGGATCACTTAGAGAGGTAATACAATAATGTGGTGTAGCACATGGAATCAGGAATCTGACTGGCCCTTCCAGGTGTGGCTGTGCAATTCCAGGCAAGCCACTCAAGCTCTGTACTTCAGTGTCCCCTGTGGAATGTAATAATCATATCAACTACTCCATATAATTGTTGTGAGGTATGGGAGATATTTATTATTTTTGCCCAGTATCCATTTACCCTTCTTCTAATCATGAGACCCTAGTACCCTAGTTTTCCTCTGGCAGCCACCCCTCCCCTACTTTTAACCTATGTTCATCAGAGGAAGTATGTGATTTAACCTGACCAATTATGGTGTCCTTCCCCTGGCTCTGTGATTGGGTCAGAGACATTTACGTTGTCCAGTCAGAGCAACAGTGATACAATGAGAATTTTTCTGGGATTGTTGGGAGAGAGAGGCATTTTCTTTCCCACTGGACTGGAACCAAGAAGAATGTAGGGCCGAAGCTGCTGGGAGCCTTTGCTGGGAAGAGCTTGAGAACTAAAATAACATGGGAAGAAGGCAAAGCGCAAGGATGGAGAGAGACAAGGTGGCATTGTTTAAGCCCCTGAATCTAGCAGTTTGTGAAAGAAGCTCTTGCCTTGTCTTTTTAGTTACTTCAACCAAAAAATTCCTTATTTTATGAGGGGAGCGGGTTCAGTTAAGCCAGTTTGAGTTGGATCTTCGGACACCTTCAACATAAAGAATGCTAACCATATGAGGTTTAAATGAGACAATACATATGTATATATATATGAACTAGGATAGAGGATAGGAGATATCTATCTGTCTATATATACATATATATATATATATATATCCCAGTTTCTAAAACACACTGGTGCTCAGGAATATTACAAACACTTCTGTGTATTCATTATATTCTAGATACTATTCTGTTGGCTTCGCATAATTATCTCATTTAATCTTACAACCTATCAGGCAGGGTATATTAGTTACCTATTGCAGCATAATAAATTACACCAAAGCTTAACATTCATTGTTTCATAGTTTCTGTAAGTCAGGAGTTTGGACTCAGCTTATTTGATGCTGGTCTGACTCATAGTCTCTCATGAGGTTTCAGTTAAAATGCCATTTGGGATTACAGACACCCGAAGACTTGACTGGGGCTGGAGGATCCACTTTCAAGAGAGAAGAGTAAATGATCCGGTAGACAGAAGCTTCACTATCTTTCATGATTGAGTATTGGAAGTGACACTCTGCCACTCGCATATCATCCTATTGCTTACACAAGTTATCCCTATTCAGTGTAGGAGGCGACTACACAAGGACGTGAATACCAGGAGGCAGGGACCATCAGGGGCCACCTTGGAGACTGGCTAACCACACAAGGGTATGCTATTGTCTCCATTTTAAATATGAAGAAATTAAGACAGAATATTTAAGCAATTTGTCCAAGGTCACATAACTATTAAGTGATAAAACATGATTTGGGGACTTCCCTGGTTGTGCAGTGGTTAAGAATCCACCTGCCAACGCAGGGGACACGGGTTCGAGCCCTGGTCTGGGAAGATCCCACATGCCGCGGAGCAACTACGCCCGTGCACCACAACTACTGAGCCTGCGCTCTAGAGCCCGTGAGCCACAACTACTGAAGCCCGCACGCCTAGAGCCCGTGCTCTGCAACAGGAGAAGCCATGGCAATGAGAAGCCTGCACACCACAACGAAGAGTATTGCCACTCGCTGCAACTAGAGGAAGCCCGCACGCAACAACGAAGACCCAACACAGCCAAAAATTAATTAATTAATGAATTAATTTGTTAAAAACTTAAAAAAAAAAAAAAGATTTGGGACTTATCCAGTCTTTTTCCAGAATCTGCTCTCTTAATCACAATGCAATGCTTTTTAGTTAACTGTCTCAGTAAAAGTTATCCTTTATTACTTAATTATAATGTGTTCAGCAACTCATTTTCCTTCATAAATGGATGTAAAACTATAGAATGTAAAACAATGTCTCTCTCACTTAAATGTTGAAACATGTCTTTGTTTTAAAACTATAGTAAATATTAGTGAGGCTTAAAATAATATATCTTTGCAAAAGGCTGTTTCAAAGAGATTTCATGTATGTTAAGGCATTTGGAACAACTTTCCTGGCATCTCCATTGGCCAAACCCAAGCCGAATCCAGCCAGTTTGGGAGCCTTGAGTGCACTTCTCAGGATCAGTCTTCAGGGAATGGAGCCAGGCAGAAACGGGCAAAGAAGTTCCACTGAGGCAAACAGAGAATTACAAGCCCAACATCCCTATACCTTTAATTAGTAAATAACTTACTTGGAAAGAAGCAAATTGTAAGTAAAGTGAAAAATTAACCCTATGTAGAGCACAGTTTTAGGGGATTTTCCAGAAAATTTTAGCTCACCAAAATATTCTGAATGGTTAATATTTCATCCATATTCCTTCTTTCTTCTTGCTTTAAATAGGCTGTTTTTCCTCATCCTTTCATATTGAATTTTTTTTTGGACCAACAGTATGTTTAGAAGGCTTTACCCAGTTCATAAAGTCAAGAGTTTAATGACTGTACAAATACCCTTATGCTCTGCTATTCATATGGCATGTTCCGTATTACAGAACAGGTAAATGCTTTGTGATCAATAAAGAAGACAAGTTGTATCCAATAATTTTATTTGAAACATTATTTTAACAGAATCCAGTTGGCTGATACATTTTGCCAAATTTTAGTATCATTTTTCTTTGAGAAAGTATTTGTGAATACCCTAACGACAAAAAGAAACCTCTTTTCCATGTCACTGTGTCTTTAGCACTTCATCTTTAGCTTGTCATTATTTATTTATTTAAAGCTAAGATTCTTATTTACATGTGTTAAAAGTTCCCTGATGAAAACAAAAGGTTATACTTTCAGGGATATCTACATATGGCGCCCTACTTTCCCACCTCTACCAATGGTATCCCACGTACTTCTGTCCTTGAGCTAAGGTGTTTTCTTCTCCATCATGTCTAGAATTTTTCTTGCAGAGCATCCCTAGGATCACCATTTTCTTTCCATTTCCGTGGTCAAAATTTCAATCCATATTCTAATCACCCCAGTAACACTCTGCTGGACTCATGCATTAAATGCACCAAACATTCATTTACTAAAGTGAAAATATGAAATTATGGAGTCTTATATAAACCCACTTGCTTTGGATAATGATGACACAGCAACGTCTGTAGATAGTAAGAGTCATTAGACTGCATGGAGCATAAAAAGTCAGGATAGAAGTTTTGATCATGAGGCATATAGAGCTGCCTGTTGAAGCCATATGAATAGATATTTTTCCCAGTGATTACTAGAGTTAATATTCTTCACAGTGTAACTTTTTTTTTTTAACTGAAAGAGTCTATAATTGGTTTCATCAATATAGGAAAGTGCCTTGCTTCAAGACACAGTTAAAGTAACTCAGAGCACTAAAATAATATTTTTGAGGTACGCTTCTTGAGTCTGGCAATAAAGCTCAATGCTCAGGGCCAAGCAGAATGGAATAATGAAAAAAAAAACCCCATAAGTTTTAATTTTTTTTCTTTCAATGTCAGAAAGGACCTCCACATATTTTCTAGAAATCTTGCAATCTGGAATTGCTATTGTCTTTGGCTCTGATTTAACCAGTAAACTAGTTACCCTAAACTCTAAGACCTCGTGATAGACATGTGGCTGGTGAAATAGACCCTCTGTTTAGTGGACTATGGTTTCTGCAGAAAGAACTATAGTACTCCAGGCTATTTTAATGTCAGGGCTTTAAAAGGATAACCCTAGTGCAATTAAGTCATAGTTTGGAGTGGAAAGGGGGTGGGGAAGGAGATATTAAAACCAGTGAAAACACTGCTGACCAAATTACTTTGGCTCTTTGATGGAGCAGATACATCTGATTAAAAAGTGGTGATTTGCAATACTATGTACATACTACAGTCCAAGACTTTCAGATTAATGAAGCTGTAAAGAAAAATTGCTGCCTCTATGCTTGCTTACTTTTCAAATATGAAATACTTAAAAACTGAAATCTAATTATGGACTATAGTCCTCCAGTGAACATTAATAAAAGTTTGACCAAACCTAAATTACGCTTTCCCCAACCTTTTTAAAGTCAAAAAAAAACCAAACAAACCCTCAACCAATTATAGTAACAGTGCTGTGTAGGAGGTTTGCAAATATATGATACATTTTGACAGCTGTTTTTTACTGGAATCCTATCAAGACAATCACTAAAATATTTTGGAATGCTTAAAATGAGGGAATGCTAAATTTGTAGCTGTGCCTAAGCCACTGGAGGCCCCAGAGTTCGAAAGTGCTTTTGGGTTCCTGCAGTGCTACCAATTCTCAAGTCAGCCACGTTCTGTAACTCAGATTCCCCAGTGATTGATACAAAATATTCACTTTAAATGTAATCCCTCACTGCTCAAAATGTTTATACCATTTGTGCTAAGAAGTTTGTCCCTCTGACACACTGGATCAATAAAATGGACAGGTAAGATGTTCAGAGACTGTCCCTATAAAATGGGCTTGATGATTGTAAAATAACACTCCCAAACTTGTATATAACAGATTGCTGGGAAACTAGCAGAAGGAATAAACGAAAGTGTGCAGAGCTGATGCTTGACCCTGTCATCGTCAATAGTATCTTAGATAAGGATGAAGTACAGATAATGTTCTATCTCCTGGTCTGTGAACTATCTACAGTAACTATACAATAGCCATACGTATCTATGTGGTTAATTTAATTCCCCCTATGTTGTTTCTCTTATTGTTGTGTGTGTCTGTTTTATTTAGAATAAAGGGAACTTTAGTTAAAAGCACTTTTTTGCTATCCTTCCACCCCTTTTCTTCCCTCTCTTTACTCCAGCTCAGTCACCTTTGCTTACATCTGTCACAGCCCAGCTGGGTCCCTGAGCTTCTGCACCTATATGGAAGCACCTGAGTCTGAGGCTCCCTCCCTTCTTCTGATTCTTTCCTTCTCTCCCAGCACTGGACAGCAAAGTGTCTTCCTCACACTACCTAAGAGTATCCTGAGGAAGCTCCGGAAAGCCATGGTCTGTAACAGATGGCTAACAGGAAACCCAAATCTTACATCAATTCCAGGTCCTTTTCACAGTGGGTCCCTGAAGTTGTTTGCTCCAGCCTTTATACCAATCACTGTATGGGACAAGACCTGCAATATTTAAGGCATACACATACACTCCAATTCCAGTGTATCTATTACCATCCCCTGCCTCTTAACTTTCAATTTCTAGGAATGTCAAACAAATGGCATTCTTTCCTCTCTGCTTTTGTTAATGTTGTCCATTCTGCCTGGAAAAAAATTTATAAATCCTCCCCACAGCTCAAGTATCAGTTAACCTCCAAGTTAACATCTGTGTTTCTATTTTTTTTAATTTATTTTATTGAACTATAGTTGATTTACAATATTAATTTCTGCTGTACAGCAAAGTGATTCAGTTATACATATATATGCATTCTTTTTCATATTCTTTTCCATTATGGTTTATCTCAGGATATTGAATATAGTTCCCTGTGCTATACAGTAGGACCTTGTTTATCCATTCTATATATAATAGTTTGCATCTGCTGATCCCAAACTCCCACTCCATTCCTCCCCCATCCCCCATCCCCCTTGGCAACCACAAGTCTGTTCTTTATGTCTGTGAGTCTGTTTCTGTTTGGTAGATAAGTTCATTTGTGTCATATTTTCAATTCCACATATAAGTGATATCATATGGTATTTGTCTTTCTCTTTCTGACTTAACTTCACTTTTAGTATGATAATTTCTAGGCCCATCCATGTTACTGCAAATGGCATTATTTCATTCTTTTTTATGGCTGAGTAGTATTCCATCGTATATATGTACCACATCTTCTTTATCCATTCATCTGTCAATGGACATTTAGGTTGTTTCCATGTCTTAGCTATTGTAAATAGTGCTGTTATGCACATTGGAGTGCATGTATCTTTTTGAACTATAATTTTGTCCAGATATATGCCCAGGAGTGGGATGGCTGGATCATATGGCAACTCTATTTTTAGTTTGTGAGGAACCTCCATACTGTTTTTCATAGTGGCTGCACCAATTTGCATTGCCACCAACAGTGTAGGAGGGTTCCCTTTCTCCCGTGTGTTTCTTTCTAATCCCTGTGTATTTAGGCCCTCAGACTTCAGTGTGCACCAAAACCTGGAGACCTTGTTGCAGTTCAGATTCCTGAGTTTCTGTTTCAGTAGATCTGAAGTGGGGCCTGAAATTTTGAATTTCTAACAAGTCTCTAGGAGAAGTTGATACTGGTAATGTAGGGATACACTTTGAGACTCACTGTTCCAGGTTCTAGTCAAACATAGAAAATGATAAGACAATGTAGGGTTTCCCCAACTCAACTGCGAACTCTTTGAAGGCAAAGGACTTGGTTTAGAACCCATGGATGCAGAACTCACGGATGAGGAGAGCCTAATGTACTAAGCCATTTTATATAAGGGACTTGAGCATCCAGGGATTTTTGTATCCGAGGGGGCCCTAGAACCAATCCCCCTGCAGATGCCAAGGGGCAACTGTATGTACTTTCAGTACCTGAGCACAGTGCCTGACACTCAGTAAGCAATCAGTACTGAGAAATAAAATCTTATAGACTTGAGAGAGAGGCAGAAATGCATCTTATTGTACCAGCGTCTAGCTGAACTAGCTGTTTGGTAACTTGGGTATCTAATTTTAGCTGTCAAGCCTTCAGTTTCCTCGTCTATATTTAAGGATTAAAAACTAGGATACCCCATATCTGGTTATTTTATTAAATGAAATGTATTGACATATGTTACATATATAAATATATGTTTGATATAATCCTCTCTATTGGTTTTGAAGTGTGTGTGTGTGTGTGTGTGTGTGTGTGTGTGTGTAGTGATGAGCTCATTGCTAGTGCATCTTAAGTACTTAGTAAGTAGTATCTTATTAGAATTACGAATAAATTTGTTTGAAAAGTCTCTCTCTTCTGGCTACTAACCATATTAACTGCACAGTTTGTACTGGTCAGCTTCTATGGAGGGGTGGGGGTGAGCAGTGGAAGCAAGAGGACGAAAAAAGCTATTACATAGAGGACAAGAGGACACATGATAGGTCTCTGAAACATGATTTTCTGTGGTAACTGGAAAGTCCTTGTTTATTAAAAAGTGGTTTAGGGTTAGACAATATGTTCTTGAATTTTCAAAGCTTTGGTTTTCATTGGAATGGATAAGCCTTTAAATTAAATGTGGTTAACTTAACATAAACATCTAATACTTTCTTCATCTCCTATAGCTGCTCTCCTTGGCACATTGCCAAGTCACTTGAGGGTTGCTGAAATACAGTTCTTGAATAATGATTAACACATAGTGTGAGGTTCGTTTTCCATCTGGAGATTTTGCATGTGTGTACACTAAAACACAGAGGGATTTTGACTAAGAGAAAGTCTCAAATTCTAGGAAGTATAGGTGAACAGCTATCAACTGATTGAAATATACAACTGGCCTGTTCTGACCAGGTTTGGGCAGGAAGGAAGGTGCTTCAGTCTGTCAGGTCTTTAGAATGTCATTGAAGCTATTCTTAAAACCAAAATCCTGAAAACTGAGAAATATCTTACTCCTATGTTGGAGTGACTTAAGTGCCAAACTGATCTCTTAGTATACTTAGGCGGGGGTTTGCGAGGAAAGCAGAATGAACTTTTGGAATTGATTTCAGTTAGAACCTAATCTACTCTACTTACTTTAAATAACTTCATTAACTTGGGTAAAAGTTAATACTAATAGAAAATTACCTGATATAGGATTATTATGAGTTTGTTAAAATGCTGATAAATCATTCTATCCTAAACATCCTTATAAATCAGTGCTCAGTTACTTTCACCATCTGTAAATGAAAAACCAAACATTATTAAGTGTATACTATGTTTAGACTCTTTGACATGCGTTTATTCTTCACATGGCTGATGTTTATCACTGTCCTGGAGATGAACAAACAGAACCTCTAAATAAGAGAGATTTGCCCAAGAAAATAACTCTTAGTAAGCAGATGTGGGACCAGTTCCTGACTGCAAATCTAGAATTTACTACATTTCAGCTAAATCCTCCTCATCAAGGATGAAAATCTATTCACCTGTTCACACATTTTAAAACTGCATTAACTTTCTCTGTATGTTAGCCATCCAATTATTTTGCTGATATAGACCCCTCACCTAAGAGTTAATTTGCTTTCAAAAAAATGAAAATGTGCTTTCTACCCTCACATATTCTACTCATAATGGCTAGGTAAGGTAGGTACTAATATACCAGTATTTTATTTCCTTAGTAGGAATCAATAGGAGACTTGCTCAAGATCATCCATCAAATAACTCAGAGTCTACATCACTATATTCTCTCCCCACAAATCCATTTTTTTTGCATTTCCATGCAAAGTCCTGTTATAGTTCTTTTGTGCATAAAGGAGGATCAAGTGTTATCATTTTTATTGAAGCATTATTCTCATTTACTATTTACGAGTCTGAAAACCACCAGGTTGCATTTTAAATGCATAGGTTTCCTTGAAATATGAATTTACCTGTGGCCAAAGAATGTTCTCCATTGTTTTCTAGTTCACACTACCACTTTGCAGTACAACACAGACAGATTTCGCAAACTCCAAAAGGTTTGGAAGTCCCTGTCTTAATTGTCACAGTATGATTTTCTTTTTCATAGACACTGGGATTCATCTTGAACCACAATCAGCATACAGATGATAAACTAGGAGATTTACCTGCTAAAGATATCACAACTATCACATGTGAGCAAAGAACATTTAATTAAGGATGAGATTAGTAATATTCCATCCAAAATCCTAAATAGCAGAAATGGTTCCCATGTTCAAATTCTAATGGGACACTTATTTTTGAATATATCTCAAACCATGAACTATATAAGTGAGGTTTTGCAATTTCTAATGATATAACGCCAAACATGCATGCCTTCTCCCTCAGGGGGGAAAAAAAAAAAAACTCTTAAATTTTCAATGACTAGATCTTAACTAGATCTTAACATTAACAAAGTTTGAGGTTGAATTTTCTGACTGGTTGCAATTTTCATGATTATTCTAGAGAAAGGAAATACATTACTTAGCAAGTCTCCTTTTTTTTTTTTTTTTTAAATCTATATATAGAATTTCATAGTCACTTGAATCTACTGATTTTTTTTTTTAATTTTATAGCTACTTTATTTATTTATTTATTTATTTATTTTTGGCTGTGTTGGGTCTTCGGTTCGTGCGAGGGCTTTCTCTAGTTGCGGCAAGCGGGGGCCACTCTTCATCGCGGTGCGGGGACCGCTCTTCATCGCAGTGCGCGGGCCTTTCACTATCGCGGCCCCTCCCGTTGCGGGGCACAGGCTCCAGACGCGCAAGCTCAGTAGTTGTGGCTCACGGGCCCAGCTGCTCCGCGGCATGTGGGATCTTCCCAGACCAGGGCTCGAACCCGTGTTCCCTGCATTAGCAGGCAGATTCTCAACCACTGCGCCACCAGGGAAGCCCGCAAGTCTCCTTTTGTTTCATGAACATAAAAGATAAAATGTCCCTGTTATGGATGAGAGTTTCAGGGGAAAAAACTATTTAAGTCTGTGGGCTTTAAAGTCAGACAGACTGGATTTGATTCCTAGCTCTGTTGTCTCCTAACTGTGTGAACTTGGACAAATATTTAACCTCGTTGACTCTTAGACGAGGGGATCACCATGGGGATAATGATACCTACTTTCAAGAACAGTAGAGAGGATTAAGTGAGATAATCCACAGAAAGTATTTAGTACCGTTCTTGCACATGGGAGGTCTTCAATATATATTAGCAGTTACAGCAATTACTGAGATGTGGTACATATTTTGGTAAGTTAGAAGTAAACCCTTCACGCACATTAGAATCTAATACTGAAATCAGAGAATGAATACATTATTGGTGAAGGAGAAGTAAAATAGCATGTGCTTTACTGCATTTTTTTCCACATCTTTATTGGAGTATAAATGCTTTTCAGTGTTGTGTTAGTTTCTGCTGTACAACAAAGTGAATCAGCTATATGTATACATATATGCCCATATCCCCTCCCTCTTGTGCCTCCCTCCCACCATCCCTATGCCACCCCTGTATGTCGTCACAAAGCATCAGGTTGATCTCCTTGTGCTATGAGGCTGCTTCCCACTAGCTATCCATTTTACATTTGGTAGTGTGTATATGTCAACGATTCTCTCTCACTTCATCCCAGCTTCCCCTTCCCCCTTCCCATGTCCTCAAATCTGTTTTCTACACCTGCATCTTTATTCCTGCCCTGCCACTAGGTTCATCAGTACTGCTTTTAAAAATTCCATATATATGCATTAACATACGGTATTTGTTTTTCTCTTTCTGACTTACTTCACTCTGTATGACAGATTCTAGCTCCATCCACCTCACTACAATAACTCCGTTTCGTTGCTCTAAAGGCTGAGTAATATTCCATGGTGTATATGTACCACATCTTCTTTATCCATTCATCTGTTGATGTACAATTAGGTTGCTTCCATGTCCTGGCTGTTGTAAATAGTGCTGCAATGAACATTGTAGTACGTGTATCTTTTTGAATTATGGTTTTCTCAGGGTATATGCCCAGTAGTGGGATTGCTAGGTCATATGGTAGTTCTATTTTTAGTTTTTTAAGAAACCTCCATTCTGTTCTCATAGTGGCTATCTCAATTTACGTTACCACCAACAGTGCAGGAGGTTTCCCTTGTCTCCACACCCTCTCCAGCATTTATTGTTTCTAGATTTTTTGATGATGGCCATCCTGACTGGTGTGAGGTGATACCTCATTGTGGTTTTGATTTGCATTTCTCTAATGATTAGTGATGTTGAGCATCTTTTCATGTATTTGTTGGCCATCTGTATGTCTTCTTTGGAGAAATGTCTATTTAGGTCTTCCACCCATTTTTGGATTGGGTTGTTTGTTTTTGTGATATTGAGCTGCATGAGCTGCTTGTATATTTCAGAGATTAATCCTTTGTCAGTTGCTTTGTTTGCAAATATTTTCTCCCATTGTGAGGGTTGTCTTTTCATCTTGTTTATGGTTTCCTTTGCTGTGCAAAAGCTTTTAAGTTTCAGTAGGTCCCATTTGTTTATTTTTGTTTTTATTTCCATTACTCTAGGAGGTGGGTCAACAGGATCTTGCTGTGACTTTAAGTCATAGAGTGTTCTGCCAATGTTTTCCTCTAAGAGTTTTATAGTTTCTGGCCTTACATTTAGGTCTTTAATACATTTTGAGTTTATTCTTGTTAGGTGTTAAGGTGTGTTCTAATTTCATTCTTTTGCATGTATCTATCCATTTTTCCCAGCAGCACTTATTGAAGAGACTGTCTTTTCTCCATTGTATATTTTTGCCTCATTTCTCAAAGATAAGGTGACCATATGTAAGGGGGTTTATATCTGGGCTTTATATCCTGTTCCATTGATCTATATTTCTGTTTTTGTGCCAGTACATACTGTCTTGATTACTGTAGTTTTGTAATATAGTCTGAAGTCAGGGAGCCTGATTCCTCCAGCTCCATTTTTCTTTCTTAAGATTGCTTTGGCTATTCGGGGTCTTTTGTGTTTCCATACAAATTGTAAAATTTCTTGTTCTAGTTCTGTGAAAAATGCCATTGGTAATTTGATAGGGATTGCATTGAACCTGTAGATTGCTTTGGGTAGTATAGTCATTTTCACAATATTGATTCTTCCAATCCAAGAACATGGTATATCTCTCCATCTGTTTGTGTCATCTTTGATTTCTTTCATAAGTGTTTTATAGTTTTTTCAGTACAGGTCTTTTGCCTCCTTAGGTAGGTGTATTCCTAGGTATTTTATTTTTTTGTTGCGATGGTAAATGGGATTGTTTCTTTAACTTCTCTTTCTGATCTTTCGTTGTTAGTGTATAGGAATGCCAGAGATTTCTGTGCATTAATTTTGTATGCTGTAACCTTACCAAAGTCATTGATTAGTTCTAGTAATTTTCTGGTGGCATCTTTAGGATTTTCGATGTATAGTATCATGTCATTGGCAAACAGCGACAGTTTTACTTCTTCTTTTTCAATGTGTATTGCTTTTATTTCTTTTTTTCTCTGATTGCTGTGGCTAGAACTTCCAGTACTATGTTGAATAATAGTGGCGAGAGTGGACATCCTTGTCTTGTTCCTGATCTTAGAGGAAATGGTTTCAGTTTTTCACCATTGAGAATGATGTTTGCTGTGGTTTTGTCATATATGGCTTCTATGATGTTGAGGTAGGTTCCCTCTATGCCCACTTTCTGGAGACTCTTTATCATAAACAGTGTTGAATTTTGTCAAAAGCTTTTTTCTGCATCTATTGAGATGATCATATGGTTTTTATTCTTCAATTTGTTAACATGGTGTATCACACTGATTGATTTGCATACATTGAAGAATCCTTTCATCCCTGGGAAAAATCCCACTTGATTATGGTGTGTGATCCTTTCAATGTGTTGTTGGATTCTGTTTGCTAGTATTCTGTTGAGGATTTTTGCATCTATGTTCACCCATGATATTGGTCTATAATTTTCTTTTTTTGTGATATCTTTGTCTGGTTTTGGTGTCAGAGTGATGGTGGCCTCATAGAACGAGTTTGGGAGTGTTCCTTCCTCTGAAATTTTTTGGAAGAGTTTGAGAAGGATAGGTGTTAACTCTTCTCTAAATGTTTGCCAGAATTTGCTTGTGAAGCCCTCTGGTCCTGGACTTTTGTTTGCTGGAAGATTTTTAATGACAGTTTCAATTTCATTACCTGTGATTGGTCTGTTCATATTTTCTAATTCTTACTGGTTCAGTCTTGGAAGGTTGTACTTTTCCAAGAATTTGTCCGTTTCTTCATGGTTGTCCATTTTATTGGCATATAGTTGCTTGTAGTAGTCTCTTATGGTCTTTTGTATTTCTGCGGTGTCAGCTGTAATCTCTCCTTTTTCATTTCTAATTTTATGGATTTGAGTCCTCTCTCTTTTTTTCTTGATGAGTCTGGCTAAAGGTTTATCAATTTTGTTTATCTTCTCAAAGAACCAACTTTTAGTTTTATTGATCTTTGCTATTGTTTTCTTCATTTCTATTTCATTAATCTCTGCTCTGATCTTTATGATTTCTTTCCTTCTACTAACTTTGGGTTTTCTTTGTTCCTCTTTTTCTAGTTGCTTTAGATGTAAGGTTAGATTGTTTATTTGAGATTTTTCTTGTTTCTTGAGGTGAGCTTGAATTGCTATGAACTTCCCTCTTAGAACTGCTTTTGCTGCATCCCATAGGTTTTTGGATCATCATGCTTTCATTGTCATTTGTTTCTAGGTATTTTTTAATTTCTTCTTTGATTTCTTCAGTGATCTCTTGGTTATTTAGCAGTGCACTGTTTGCCTCCATTGTTTGTATTTTTTACAGTTTTTTCTGTAATTGATATCTAGTCTCATAGCGTTGTGGTTGGAAAAGATGCTTGATATGATTTCAGTTTTCTTAAATTTACTGAGGCTTGATTTGTGACCCAAGATGTGATCTATTCTGGAGAACATTACGTGTGCACTTGAAAAGAAAGTGTATGTTGCCGCTTTCTGGTGGAATGTCCTAAAAATATCAGTTATGGCTATCTGGTCTATTGTGTCATTTAAAGCTTGTGTTTCCTTATTTATTTTCTTTCTGGGTGATCTGTCTATTGGTGTAAGTGGGGTGTTAAAGTCCCCCACTATTATTGTGTTACTGTCGATTTCTCCTTTTATGGCTGTTTGTATTTGCTTATGTATTGCTCCTATGTTGTGTGCATAAATATTTATAATTGTTATGTTTTCTTCTTGGAATGATCCCTTGATCATTATGCAGTGTCCTTCCTTATCTCTTGTAACACTCTTTTTTTTTAAAGTCATCTGATATGAGTATTGCTACTCCAGCTTTCTTGTGATTTCCATTTGCATGGAATATATTTTTTCCATCCCCTCACTTTCAGTCTGTACGTGTGCCTATGTCTGAAGTGGGTTTCTTGTAGACAGAGTATATAAGTGTCTTGTTTTTGTATCCATTCAGCCAGTCTGTGTCTTTTGGTGGGAGCATTTAATCCATTTACCTTCAAGGTGATTATTGATATGTATGTTCCTATTACCATTTTCTTAATTGATTTGGGCTGGTTTTTGTTGGTCTTTTTCTTCTCTTGTGTTTTCCGCTTAGAGAGTTCCTTTAGCATTCGTTGTAAAGCTGGTTTGGTGGTGCTGAATTCTCATAGCTTTTGCTTTCCTGTAAAGCTTTTGATTTCTCTGTCAAATATGAATGAGATCCTTGCCAGGTAGAGTAATCTGGGTTGTAGGATTTTCCCTTTCATCTCTTTAAATATGTCTTGCCACTCCCTTCTGGCTTGCAGAGTTTCTGCGGAAAGATCAGCTGTTAAGCTTATGGGGATTCCCTTAACATTCCATCAAGTATGTTATTTGATGTTTTTCCCTTGCTGCTTTTAATATTTTTTATTTGTATTTAATTTTTGATAATTTGATCAATATGTGTCTCGGCATGTTTCTCTTTGGGTTTATCCTGTATTGGACTCTTTGTGCTTCCTAGACTTGATTGACTATTTCCCTTACCATGTTAGGGAATTTTTTGACCATAATCTCTTCAAATATTTTCTCAGACCCTTTCTTTTTCTCTTCTTCTTCTGGGACCCCTATAATTCGAATGTTGGTGCATTTAATGTTGTCCCAGAGGTCTCTGAGACTGTCCTCAATTCTTTTCATTCTTTTTTCTTTATTCTGCTCCCCAGCAGTTATTTCCTCCATTTTATCTTCCAGCTCACTTATCCATGCTTCTGCCTCAGTTATTCTGCTATTGATTCCTTCTAGGATATTTTTAATTTGTTACTGTGTTGTTCATCACTGTTTGTTTGCTCTTTCGTTCTTCTAGATCCTTGTTGAACATTTCTTGTATTTTCTACATTCTGTTTCTGAGATTTTAGATCATCTTTACTATCATTACTCTGAATTCTTTTTCAGGTAGGTTGCCTATTCCATCTTCATTCATTTGATCTTGTAGGTTTTTACGTTGCTTCTTCGTCTGTAACATATTTTTTTGTTGTTTCATTTTATTTTTTGATGGATGGGGCTGTGTTCCTGTCTTACTGGTTGTTTGGCCTGAGGTGTGCAGCACTGGAGTTTGCGGGAAGTTGGGTAAAGCCAGGTCTTGGTGCTGAGATGAGGACCTCTGGGAGGCCTCACTCTGATTAATATTCCCTGGGGTCTGAGGTTCTCTGTTAGTCAAGTGGTTTGTACTCTGTGCTCCCACCACAGGAGCTCTGGCCGACCTCTGGCCTGGGAACCAAGATCCCACAAGCTGTGTGGCATGGCAAAAAAAAAAAAAAAAAAAAAAGAATAAAAGGAGCAGTACGATAACAAAGAATAAAAATAAAATAAAATTAGAAAGATAAAAAATATATTAGGAAAAATAAAAATATAATTGAAACAACTGCAACAAGGTAAAACAAAATCACAACAGAAAAAAGAAAAAAAAGTGGGGGTGGGCACAAGCCAAAAGAAGCAGACCAATAGCAAAGTATAAAGAATAAAATAAAATTAGAACAATAGAAGATTTATTAGAAAAAATAAAAATGTAAATGAATCAATGACAACAAGGGAAAAAGAACCCCAACCTAAAAGAAGAAACAAGAAAAAAAAAGCCTTGGGTATGGGGGCAGAGTTTAGGCGGGGGTGGAACTTAGGCAGGGGTGGGGTTTAGGGTAGGGCAGGGCCTAGGCAGCTGGGGGGGGGGCCTTGGCTCGGGACCCATGCAGCTGGAAAAAGCCTTCGGGGTGGGGCCTAGGCGGGGCTACGTTCAAGCTCAGAGCGGGGCCTCTGCTTAGGATGTGTGTGGAAGGGGAGAGGCAGCATGTCTAAAGGGGGGTCTCTGGAATGTGGAGTTCTGGAGTTTGGAGGTAAGGCCCTGGGTGAGGGTGTGTGGGTGGGGGTTAGGCCCAGCACGGTTGGAGGGGGTCTCAGAGTGGTTCTCCGAGTGTAGAGGTAGGGCCCTGGGTGGGGATGTAGGGGTGGGGCTTGGGCTCTGAATGGTAGGAGGGAGGCTCTGAGGGCAGAGGATTAGGCCTGGGAGCCCAACAGGTTCCCCGGTGCATAAGTGGACAGGGAAATCACTGGCCACATTCCGCTCCTCTGCGACCCCCCCGAGGGTCTCCCCCATCCCTGCTGGACCCCTAACCATGGGTGGGTCCCACTGGGTGTAGGAACTCCTCCCCTCCCCCAGCCACCCCTCACGGGTGCCGGTCCCATAGGTCTGGCCTTTACTTTTGCTTCCCCTTCCCTCCCTCAGAACGCAGGCAGCTGGAGGGGGCTTTGGTGGACAGAGGATCAGGCCCAGGATCTCAGCAGGTTCCCGGGGGGCCCAAGTGGGCAGGGGCAACCTCGCCACACTCCCTTTTGATCCTCTGCCCTCCCAATGGTCCCCCAATTTCCCCCTTCAGGCATGGGATCCCTTCCTCTCCCCCAGCCACCCCTCAAGGGCACCAGTCCCCTCCTGCCTCCACTTCTCCTCCCCCCCTCACTTCCCCCCATGCCCCACATCCTACCCGGTCGCTGGGGGTTCCTCCCGTCCCCTTAGGTGTCCGTGTTCCCCCACCAGTGCCTGATAGGTGCCCTAGTTGTGCAGAGATGTGAATTCCACGTCCTTCTAGTCCGCCATCTTGACTCCGCCCCTCCCCCCAGTCTTCCGCTTCACTGCACTTTTGCAAACCCTTAAATAGGTACGAGCTGACTTTAGAGAGAAAACGAGCCTGGACATAATGACCAATGAGTAAAGATTTCAAGGAGTTAAGGTGTATTGTTGCCTACATAAATGATCAATACAAACTATAGAAGCTCACTGAAAAAGGAAATTGAGACCATATTCCCTCTCAAGGAAATATTGAAAAATATATATTTAAAATGTGTAAAATCTTAATTATCCACATGTTCTTAGAATCATGGTGGACAACATCGAGGAGCAGGGTTATCAAATATAAACAACTTTGACCAAGAGCTACTAAACAGAAAACACACCAAATCATTGAAATTAATAACTGGATGTTACAATAAATTTGATCTGAAAATTGATATAGTGTTATCAGATTATTACCTATAATTTTATGTATGTAGCTTGAAATTTTTATCAGGTAATAATTTTCCAATATGGCCATGTACTACATGTGTATATTAAAATTAATATTTATTTAAAGTTAAATAAAAGATCTAATCTCAGTGGCAGCACCAAGTTGGATCTTCAATAACAAAAAAACAGAATATGATCTCTGTTTCACACTATTGACTTAGTAAAGCTTTTGTAGGCATCTGGTAGGACTGTACAGCAAAATTATATCTGGGTTGATTTAGTCTCATAAGAAAGTTGAATTTTCTGACTGAGTTGCAGTAGGATTTAGTATTCTTTTGGATTAAATTCATAAACCATGAGTGATAGACCAGACAAGTAAGTAGGAAAATGCCTCCTAGCGATAGTGAAAGAATTAAACAACCTTTAGAAAAGGTAGAAATGCATTACAACTCTAGAAATTCTGGGTGAATCATAGTGTTAATATATGATGCTATCATTATAGTGATTATGAATTTTAAGTATAATGTTATTTATTTAATCATGAAAATGTTATATTTTTCAGTGGCTGTGGGTTTGAGACAGTATTGTTAGGCAAATAGTTGAAGGTTGTTAAGTAAACCACACTTGGAATTTCTTTTCTTTATATCCCTACATAAACAAAATCTGTATTTTGAAATGTTTGTTCAGATAGATTTTCTGCATTTATCCCTTCCACAACCCAATTTGTGTAAGCAATTTGAATTTTGCAAGATCAACATATATCCATGTAAAACTCTTAGGTCTAACTAAAAACTTGGTCATCTTATGTTTTGGGCACATTTAGCTATGGATCAAAGGGAGATTCTGAGCTTGGTCCTCCCATAATATTTATCTGAAAGTAGGGATCAAATGATACCCAATTTGCCTATTTCCTGACCACGTAGTTGAGGGACACCTATTTCTTGTTCAACAACAATGAATTTTGAGCTTCAAAAATTATTTTCTTTATGCTAAATGATTAATTTTTGAAACAATGCTTTTAAGAATTTTCTACCTGCAATAGTTATTCCTCCACCCAAAAAAGCATTATGAAATAAAATTCATGAATAACAAATGTAAGTAATGTATTGATTTTTATCCCTTTACTCTAAAATTTTTAGTGAAATTTTTTGTGAAGTGAAATCCAAATAAAGAGAAAAATGTATTGTTAGTCATTACTTAAAAAAATGGTTGACAAGAAGTTGATAGGCTGTTCATTAAATTTACATATATAAGAGAGAATAAAGGCTGCATTTTAAAGCATTTGTTCCAAATCAGTTTTATGAATTAAGTCAGAATCTTGCTTTTTATTACTCATGGTTAGCAGAAGAAATCATGAAGGGGTGTCAGTCATGTTCCACTTATCACTGGTGGATTGTTTTCAGATTCTTCTCAAGCTCTGTAGAGTTATAGCATCAACGGGGAAGGACGAAAGAGAGCAAAGTAGATTGTCCATCAAATTGGAATAGGCAAACCATTGTGCAGAAAAAGATGTCTCTGACTTTCACAAGAATGGGTTAAGTAAAGTCTCAAAACCATTCTGCCCAAAGCACTCTTTGCTTTCTCACATTCAAGCTCCTGTGACGTTCAGCAGAAATGCAATTCTTATGTTTCTGATTCATTTTCAACTAATTCAGCACAACAGTGTTTTGCAAGCACTTTTTGATGTCAGAGAAACATGTTGTGTGTTTCTATAAAGCCATTTTTGCTGAAGCAGGAAGTTACAAATTAGCATAAAGAACAAAACACTGTATTTTTCAAAACATGATTTAAATGTTTAAAATGAATTAGCCTAAAACTTTCAAAATAAGATTGTTTTATTCATCATTTTAATTAAAGGATTTGGAAACATTCTTATCTCCAACACCTGTCTTCTTTTACAACAGAAAGACTAGATGTAGGGAATGTAGGAATGGAAAGAGGGAGTAAATAACTAATTTTAAATGTATTTTGAATGCAATGGGACAGAGGTTTTAGAACACTTAAGCGTATCCGTTTTGAGGCCTGGATTTACTCAAGATATATGTTTTTAGAAGTGGGTGAGTGCTTTGAGTTGTGGTATATATGAGTGTGGTATTGTTTATTTTTCATTTCTTATTCTCATTCTATCATATTTCATTTTAAAAGAAAAATAGAATTATGGGTTCTCTAATACATGCCTTCAACTCGGTTTTATTATTAGCTGCTATGATGTCGGTTCATTAGTGGTCATCTATGAGCACCCCAGATTTTCCCTCCACCATCTTAGAAGCTCCCAAATGCACTCCACTTTTTCTGCCATCAATAACAGTCTTTGATATTTGAAACCTCCAGTGTTTAGAAGAAATTCTGGGAAAAAGGTCAATATTTGAAATGAGCCCCACCATGCCTTCTTTCATTTCTTTCCATCTCCCTCACTTGGTATAATTTGAAAAGATTATATTGTCTTTCACTTGGCCTTGCTTCTATACAAGCAATTTTTGTTCATTTAACTACAATGAATTTCCTAAGGTTAAAAAAATACAATATGTAACAAATTGCCATTCTAAATTATGCATTATTGCATTATTAATTTGTATGATTTTGGTAACTCTTTTATACTGAAATCTCTCATTAACCTTAAACCAAAACCTGGAAACATCTTTATTTATAAAACCTGGAAATATCCTTTATTGACAAAAAGTTAATGGCAAGGAAGTTGATATAAAGGATATATTTTTTAAAGGAGTGTCAAATGGCATAGAATAGAATAATTAACAGATTCAGCTCAATCTCTTACATTATCTGCATATTAGAATTTAAATAAAAGTTTAAAATTCACCCATGTTATCAGTGTTGAGGACATAATTCAAAATAATTTTTTACTCCAAATTTCGTTTATGTTCTTTTATCCTATGAACACTTATTAAGTGCATCTAGAGTTTGTGGGAGAACTCTCAGCCTGTTACAGGAGATAGGTGTATACCAGTGATTACAATATAGTGCAATAAGGGAAATTATTAACATACATATAGATATGGGAACATCATCAATGAAGAAGTAAGTGGTGAATGTTAGCTGGATAGATCAGAGAAGATCTCGTAGAGAAAAACATTGAAATAAGTGTTGCAATGTTACTAGGATTTCACCAAGGGAATAAAAAAATTGAAAGGTTTTCCATCAAAGAGATTAGGGTATTTAAAAGTCTGAATGAATGTAAAAGTATCACAGGCTGGGTCACAGAGTGTATACCAAACTGGATCACAGCCTGGACCATGGGCTGATTCAATGATCAGCTAAGGGTTTGGAGAGGAAGGTGGAAACCGGAGCAAGGGGAGGCTTACATTTATCCTATCCTATGGGTCAGTTCTGTCCAGTAGAAAACAACACCAGTTACATATGTAATTTAAAATTTTCTAGTAGCCATATTAAGAAGGAAAAAAGCTGGTAAATTAATTTTAGTGACACTTAATGTACAGAATATAATACATTGCATTTTATACATAATATATAAAATATATTTTATTTAACTCAATATGGCTAATTATTACATTTCAATATCATCAAAATAAAAATTACTAATGAGATATTTTACATTTTTTATACTGAGTTGTCAAATTCCCATGTGTATTTTACTCTCATGGCACATCTTAATTAGGACTAACCACATTTCAAATGCTTTAATAGCCACACAGCCACCACAGTGACTGATCCAGCTATAGACAATAAGAAATATTTTAAGCAGGGGAATAATACGACCAACTTGTGTCACTCTGTTGGCAGTTTGAAAGATGGATTAAGGTGGACAGATTGGAAGCAAGCAGACTAACTGAGAAGTTATTGCAGTAGTCCCTGTAAGGAGGTTTTGAGGTTTTGAACTAAAGTGGTGATCATGGGGGTGCCATGGAAAGGGGGATTGATAGTAGAGCTGAATGGACATTATCAACTTGATAGTGGGTATGAGGGTGCAGGAGGTTCCAAGAATGATGCATAGTTTCTGATCTAGAAAGGTCTTAGTTGATTGTCTTCTTAACCTAAGTGTTTTATACTTGACTCTGTGCAACATAATGTAAGGGTTAAGAGCCATGACTCTGTAGTCAGTCTTCTTGGGTGTGAATCCTGTCTCGAACACTTACTAGTAGTGAGCCTTTGGACAAGTTACTTAAACTGTAATTGAGGATTGTTGTGAGGATTAGCTGAGTTAATAAATGCAAAGCATTTAGAGCAGTGGTTAGTGAACTATTAAATTATGTGTCAGCTATAACTTTAATCTCTTGAAAATTGATCATTTATGTATAAATTATGAGGTAATAACACTCTTATAACCAAAATATTCAATTAACTGGAGCACCCACAACCCATCTAGATAAATGAGAATTTGCTGATTTGTTTTTTACCTTTACATCTAACAGTGGAATCATTAGAAATATTAGGAAAAATACCGCTAAAATGGTACCATAAGTCAACTTGTGAGTATAATGGAGGCATACATATTGTCAGTATATTAGCAAATGTGAATGAACTTAAGAAAATTTACTTTATTCTTATCCATATAGTTACACAGATTTCTGTTGTGGTTTGTGAAATTTTCATGTAGATAATACATAAATTTAAGCATTTAACCATTGCCTCTTTCATTCTTCTGTACTCTCTAGATACTATTTCTACTGTTTTGCTATTATTATACATGCTCCTTATTGTCTTTATTCATATACTTGATCTCTAAATAATTTCAAGGAACAATACTATGTCAGAGTACTATTAAATTCCAGATGACCTTGACAAATTGAGAATAGTCAAACTTACAGAAAATATGATGTAAAGAAATGAGTGTTGCCATGTTTGAGAATTTACTATATTATCACTTAATTTTTGCAGTCATCCCATTATTATCATTTCCATTTTACAGATAAAAGAAACTAAGGTACAGAGAAGTTAACTTTACATCTTCATTATTAAAATTTTCATTTTGGGAACACAAAGAGAAACTTCAGGGTGCAGTGTTTAAGTTAAAGAAATTTTGAGAATGGCGTCTGTTATAGATGATATTAAAAGATACAAAAATAACACTTGCAAGTTTTCACTATACTCTGTAACTCTAACGCTTATCAGAGTGCAGTTTTTGTCACCACACATTTAAAAACAAAAAAGAACCACAAAACTTCAGAGGAAAGTGATGTAAGTCAGGTCTTCCCACTGAATTATAATGCTTCACAAAAGCAGGGACTATATCTCTTTAATTCATAAAATAAGTGATTTTAAATTAAAGCAAAAATACTTTTAGCAAATAATCTTTGAATAGCTATTCAGAGCATGGTAATGTGCTAAAAGCTCTGAGAATACAAACAAATGTAATAATCTCTGCACTCAAGAATCCTATAACATACTTGGGGAGAACTATAGTAATTAATAACATGTAAAATAATAATAAATCAGATATAAGAAGGAGGTCTTAAATGGCAGAACAGTAAACTACTAAATAGCAACTAAGGGAGGTTGTGGACTCACTTCTCTTTGCACATTCTTAAAAATGAGGCAAGGCAAATCATGCTGATTGATTTAATGATTGAAAACGCCCAATTTCTTGAATATATCCTATGTGCCAGTCATTGATGAGCACACTGCCGATGTTATCATTTAACATCAGGTCCTGTTAAAGAGGTTAATTCATAATTCCACATCTTCTACCTCTGTTTATGTTTTCAGAAGAAGACCCTTTGCTTGCTTTCTAAAACCTTGTTACTAAACTTTAGTCCATTAGGTATTTATTGAACATCTACTATGTAGCAGGCCCTGCGCTAGGGTCTGGAGTTGTAAAGATGTCCTTGAAAAACTTTCCTATGGCAGTCAGATACAGAACCAAAATATAATGTGAAAATACTAAGGAATTTACAAAGAGAGGTTCATTCAACAAATTTTATTGAACTCCTATCATGAACCTGGCAGTGTTCTAGAGGTGTACCACTGGAGATACATTACAAGCAAAACCAGCAAAAATCCCTGCCCTGTGGAGTTCATTTTCCAGTGCAATTGGACCTGCAATGAAGAGATAATTAATTCCAGTGATTGAGAAGAGTCAGTAGACGCTACAGAGGGCCTGGACATTTAGGGTAGGCTTTGAAGGATGAACTGGAATTTGCTGGGTTAACAAGGAGGTGTCAGACATCGCTAATGGAAGTTGAAGGCTTTCAAAGGTCCTGAGGGAGACAGGGCTTCCAAGGTATCTGTTCACACACAGCACTCACTTCCTCTTAGATGATAATATATTAAGGAAATCTAAAACCTATTAGATGGTAGAAAATGTCAGAATATCTCTAGGGTGTATCTTGTTGATTTTTAATCATCTGAAGACATCAGTTTCTCTGTTAATAATTGTAAAAGTATAGGCTGAATCATATTAAGTATGCTTTGAAGATAAGAAAGAATTACCCTGGGACCTATTCATGAGGTGTCAAACTTGCCAACTGAAGGAAGGCTGGCAGTTTATAGAAGTAAAGTTGTGCTTCTTCTCTTAGAAGTAAATTATCCCCCTTAAACAGTGTTCTCTATTTTAAAGACTGATTTTTTTGTTTAGATGTATAAACTGGGACTTCCCTGGTAGTGCAGTGGTTAAGAATCCGCCTGCCAATGCAGGGGACATGGGTTCGATCCCTGGTTCAGGAAGATCCCACATGCCGCAGAGCAACTAAGCCCACAAGCCACAACCACTGAGCCCACGTGCTACAACTACTGAAGCCCATGCACTGCAACTACTGAAGCCCGCACGCTGCAACTACTGAAGCCCACGCTCCTAGAGCCTGTGCTCTGCAACAAAAGCCTCCGCAATGAGAAGCCCGCGCACCGCAACGAAGAGTAGCCCCCACTCGCTGCAACTAGAGAAAGCCCGCGCGCAGCAACAAAGACCCGTTGCAGCCAAAATATATATATATATATATAAACTTTTTTATAATGCAGGTGATGAATAAATGTAAAACACTTTGGTCCTCCATTTTGCCTACAGATAAAGCCAAATATTTTAAAGAAAAGTTATCTTTACAGTGAAATATATGTATGCTGTAAATGCATAACCATCTCACAAATCAAAACATAGAATTACATTGCAATTTTTGGAGTTAATTTGGTTTAAATTCAAAATTAATAAATATATCTGCCAGTTGTGAAGTAACTAATAGATATTGAACTACGCAATAACATGCACGTTTTAGGTTATGCTCGTCACAAAGAAGCACCAGAGAAAAATCAGAAAGTATTCGAGACATTTATTTCATCCTTCAAAAAATTCAGTGACTCAGGTACAATACATTAAAATGATTTAGTTTTTAATAAAAAGACTTTAGTAGGAAAATACACTCTTAAAATCTGATCTTTAATAAAGGTCCCTGGGTATCAATCATAGGTTATGGCACAATGAACTGAAAAGATGCTGTTCTTTTGCTCTAAGTGGTTTAAAGAAGGGCTTTCACATTCAATAAACATGACAAAGAGCATGCATTAAAAAAAAAATTCTGATAGTAATTTATTATATTCTCCTGACGAATAACATTTTTCAGACATTTCAAAGCTTACATGCTAGGGAGCCTCAGTTCAGTAATGGTGGATCTTGGAGTTAAAATGAAAACATAACCCATTTCACTGTGCCATAATTAAAAGTCACGGTTGAGGGTGGGAGGTGGGTGAGGGGACCTCATTGGTTGAATCGCCCTATTTCAAAACTTTGCGTGCAGACGTCACGAACAGGAAAAACCAGGAAGAGAACCTGCCTAAGGACTGTGAGCCATTTAAACCCTGTTCGTCAGGAGCAAAGAAAACAAAGGGGGACACAAGCATTTAATTTTTCAATATGGAACTTTTAAAAATATTATGCATAAATCAAAGGATTCCGTATATAAATATTCAAAAGTTCACAAGATTATATTTCAGTATTTCCATTTTGATACTGAAATACTGAGTCAAACCAATTAATTTGGCTGTTAAAATTTTCTAAGATCCATATGTTTATCATTATGACAAAACCAGATTCACCGGTTACTAATCAAAATTCTATTTGAAGAAGGAATTTGGCATTTCATAGATCATAATATGCTGCTACCTTGGATGACCTTTGTGAAGGCATTTGCATGCACAACGGTGGAAGCATTAGTTTCACATGAAATACCAAACATAGTGATGTGTTGTCAGTCTGTATTTTAAGTTATTTTCCTGCAGAATAGCACTGTGATGTCATGAAAAAAAATTGTTACACTTAATTCTGAATTCAAATGTATACTCCACATTACTCTAAAATACAGTGTTAATTCTGACGTGCAGGGAATTTATTGAGTTTTGTGAAGTAAAGATCTTTGATTTCAGTATACGTTATGTGGCCAACCCTACTGCCTTTGCACTAAGTATGTAGTGATCCTTTTCTCTCTTTCCATAAAATAAGCATTACAAAAGCTGCTAACCTGTCACTTCATGTGCTGCACGTGTTAGACATTAACTAATATGATTTTTCAAGCATCTCTTACATGTGACACATTTAGGACTAAACGCTTGCAAGAGTCTTGATTCTAAGAGCCACAATTATAGGTTAGAGCCCATTCTCCCTTTTTATTTGTGGTTAAGTTTTAATGTGGTCACGGTACATAGTCACAGGATTTACAATCAGATGGATTAGCCACTAACTTATGCCTCACATAAGCGTTATAAATTCATACGCATACCTTCCAGATGCAGGGAAAATGCAAAGACATTTTCATAATGGATTATTCAGGCCATTTTGAGTGGGGGGAGAAAAACAATCCAAAGCAAAAACAGCTTTTACATATGGCATCCATAGCTGTAACACTCACTATTTTGAAGGAAATGCTCAGATGAAGCAAAAATGTCCCGACAAAGACCAAAAAAAAAAAAAAAAAAAAAAAATGTAACCCAACAAACTATTTATAGCTATAGCTCAAGCTGTCAAATTTAGAGTAAACCTTTTGCCTCTAACCACATTTGCTGCAGAATTCTGACTAATTGCAGGCTACTCCTGCTTTGCATGGATACATCTGTACCGTGGCACACCCTGTAATTATATGGGAAGGGATCACTCATGATTTTGTTGATAGTGTATTATAGCTAAATCCTTTGGGTGGAAACAGGAGGATTGCATTGTTTCGATCTAGGTGCAACTTTTAAGGAAGTAAAATTATCCACAGAATAAACCATGCAAGTGTTCTACGATAATGTTTCATACTTTTTCTTAACTGCATAGAGAGACTCTTTAAATTCTATGAACGAGAAAGAGAGAAGGGGAATGAGAGATCTCTACACAGCCAGGATTATTCCCTCCAAGTGTATATTTGAAATGAGTCAATTACCACTGCCCTAGTTCAGGCCCTTATTAGTTCTTGACTGTTGATTGCAAGGATTCTTAGTGCAAGTGGCTCCTAACAGATTACATCCAGATCCTCATTCTTCAGTCTCTCCCGGACACTAACCATTGGCACAATCTTCCCATTTCCTTGTTTCTATCATGTTATGCATCCTCTCAAAAACTTCAGTGACTCTGTTCCTTGCAGAACTTCCCATACCTGGCTTTCACAAACTTCCAAAGCTGTTCCCAAACTCCTCTTCTTGGTGTATCCCTTCCTATAGGGCTGCATCAATATTGTGTTTGGAAATGCCCATGGCCTACTGAATTCAGATTGTCCAGGTTTGAGGTCTAGTCACATTACTGACCAGCTGCATGACTGGGGGCCAGTGATGTAACAACTCGGGGGCTCAATATCTTCATCTAAGTGGCTCTAATAATTTCATCCACATTTTAGGGTCTTGGTGAAACTTCCAAATACGAATCAACATGTCAAACACTTATAACAGTGCCTGGCATATAGTAAGCACTCTCAAATTGAGAGCTATTTTTATTGCTATTGTTGTTTATTGGAGAATGCACACCAGGTATCCTCTGGCTAAATCTTTCCTCCAGAAGTATATTATCTGGCAAGCCATGTTTTAATTATTTTTTGAATTTGCAATTTTTTAGACTGATCTTGATGTCTAGTAACTTACTTGTTACTTCCAAGTCCTTGAAGAAATATAATAAGAGTCCTCTACCTCTGTGAGCACTACCTAGCCATCTGCAGTGGGTTGAATAGTGTCCCTCCAAAATTCATGTTCATCCAGAACCTCAGAATATGACCTTATTTGGAAATAGCAGCTTTGAAGATGTAATTATTTAAGAATCTTGAGGCTAAATCATCCTGGATTTACAGTGAGCCCTAAATCTCTTGTCTGGTGTCCTTCTAAGAAGAGAGGACACAGAAAGACACTGAAAAGAAAATCATGTGAAGGCAGAGGTAATGATTAGAGGGATGCATCTGCAAGCCAAGGAACACCAAGGATTGTTGCAACACCAGAGCCTAGGAGGAAGCATGGGATGCTTTCTCACTTAGAGCTGCCAGAAGGAACTAACCCTGCCCACACCTTGATTTTAGACTTCTCGGCTCCAGAACTGTGATCAATTTCTGTTATTTTAAGCCATCAGTTTGTGGTAATTTGTTATGATAGCCTCAGGAAGCCAATATGTAAGCATCATTTTATCCAGCTTTCAAGTCTCTGTTCAATTCCTCCCTAGGTGGTGAAACCTTCTCTGATTAAATCACTCCAGCCTGACACAAACTCTCTCTGTTCTGAACCTTCACTGAAAGGCCATCAGCCCTACTCATTTGGTTCCTATCTTGTCATCCCTTTTTGCCTTTGCACATGAAGGACTATAAACCGTGTAAGGTTGAAATCTTATCCCCACACATTTTTCTACCCCTTAGAGCAATTTTAATGCCATAGGCTGTGATAAGTGTTAATTGATTGATCCAAATCACCTCTGAACTTTATGAATAATATGATTCTCTAAATTTATTGAAAAATCTGCCAGTAAAAACAATTCATTTAAGTTGCAATCATCTTTTATCAAGATATTGTTAGTATACAAATTATATATTTAAAATATACAAAATGTATATTTAAATACCTTTTCAGTGATACATGTCACATTGATAGCCAGAAGCATATGTATCCATCATCAATTGAAAAAAATATGATATATTCCCAAAACAAATACAAATATTATATATAAGATATGGCCATCACAGTGTAGGTATTCTTTAACATATGACTTAATTGTATACATTGTGATCAGCTATGATAATAGTTTGTTTCTCATGTAAATTCTTTAGATGAAAATGTTTGCATGCTTGAAAACATGTAATCCAAATTTGCCATCTAAGTTAATATGACAGATGTATTAGTGACTGTTTCATTGAGTTGTTCATAGTTACTGCTTCAAAGACCAAAAGTAAGGCCATGGGTTTTATCTCCTTATGGCCTACTTAGTTTTGCAGCTACAGACTATCCCCTTTACCACAGCTGGCTGACTCAAAAATTTGTGACACTGGGTCAGATGTGTCCACTTTGTGTTCAAAGGGCAGTGAGTTGAGAAGCTGCATTACTGGAGAGCTGGTTGTAAAGGGCGTCAAAGATTGAAGATAAGGCATCTGGCACTTCAGACTTGAGAGGTTAATCTTGGTGTAAACTGAAGGCCCAGAGCCAAAAATGGATGAAAAGGAGAGCAGGTGTAAAAGCAGAACAAAACACAAAGGCAGAAATTTGGAAAGAATCAGGGAATCAAAAAAAGCTAGAATAAAGCAGGATTATGGGAGGTCATAAATACATAAAAATGCAATGTATGAAGTAGCTGAAGAACAACAAAGTTATGTGAAAGGGGATTGCAATAGCAGCCACATAGTTTCAACAGTGGGAGATAAAGTCTGTTTTTAATGAGTCAGTAATGTATTTATACATTCCAAAATTCCAAAAGTTAAGCTTGTAAAAATGGCGACTAGTATGTGTCTATCATCTGTACCCAGTAAGCTGAGTTGACCAATGAGTCATAGCTGGAAGGAACAGTTTTCTGATTGCCTTGATTTTGTTTTTTTTTTTCTTCAGCATTTATTGATCACCTGTTAGGTGCCATAAGCTTCTCTGCACACATAGTCCCTACCTTCCACAGGATTGCAGAGGTGGTTGGATGTACTGACACTATTAAAGTACAGGTGACAAATGTTTTGATAGAAATTTGTATGTAGTGGGATTACAATTACATAAAAGAGTCCCCTCCTTTGTTTTGGAATTGAGCAAGGAAAGCTTCCAAGATGAAATGGCACTTAAACTGAAGAAGGAGGCTGTAAAAAGTGGTGGAAACACTAAAATTTATCATGAAAAGTAGCTTGCATTTATTCCATTTATTTAGTTAGTAAGTACTTATTGAACCACCTACTATTTTCAAGGCACTGCAGAGGGCTTGAAAAACCTTTAGAACTTTACAATCTAATGTGGACCTTGCAGTCCAGTGCAGACAACCAATATGGTCAAATTAGCAGGAATAGTTTTTACATTGCTTTCAAACCAATAAAACATTCACCTAGGAAAAATAGAGCATTTGTGTTAAAAATGGAATGGCTACAGAGGAAACACTTCGGTTAATCATAATTTACATGAACAATTTTCAGATCACTTTATCCTAAAGACTGGCTACAATATGGTTGAGACTTCTGTATTAATCATTACAATGTATGTTGGTTCCATATTTCACATTTGGATCTAACAATATCACTCATATATTTATTTACAAGCATACCCGTTAAAGTCTGCAGGCATTTCTTTAAGAGATTATTGACTTTTCACATGAAGTGTTATTTTCTATTTTAGTGTTCTATTAACTTTCAGAAAATGTTAAATTAGAGGAGAAAACTGTGTTGCTTTAAAACTTTAAAATATTTTAACTGAACATTTCATAATATAAGACTAATATGAAAACCTCTCATCACATATTAAATTATAGGATCCATATACATGCTTATTCTACCTGTATGCACGAATGTTGATATGCAAGTAAAACTCCACATGCTTAAAGTATACTTATGAACACAGAAGAAAAAGTTTATATTACCAAAGTTCAGATTGTCATTAAATAGATGAGGAAAATTATTATACTGGGTCTTTGACATAAACTGAGAAGCAGTTTTCTATCACTCAACAACTAGATTTATGAAAGGCAGGTTTCCATGAACAAAGGAATGTTTCTGGAGTTTAAAGGTTTATTCTTAAAACTATATTAAATTTTTCAAAGGTTTTTTTGTGAAAATCAAGGAGCGTTGTATATAGGATAACAAGCAATGAGGCAAAGTGGCTCTCTATATGTATTTACAGGAAGGACATCTTCTTCTTTATATCCTAGTATATTTATTGGCAGTAGGTATCTGTTCCAAATAGTAAGTCTTCTGGGCTTGTCAGTAAAACCTATGACTCATCAACTAAATCTGTACCAAATGAGACAGACTTACATGAATCAAGACTTTGATTTAATTCACACAGAATTCAGAAGTTTAGGAAACCGGAGTTTATTTAAACATCTATTGGGTGGGAAGGGGATATGTGGAGTAGCCATAATGGGTTTATGAAACTAACAAATAAATTGAAAATAACATCATCACTCTGACCAAAATCATTGTCAGAAATATAAGTATAGATATGAAGCCAAACCCAATGCAGCCAAAAATTTGGTATAATTTCTTACCCAGAAAAAAAAAAATCAAATTTGAAGGCGTATTGGAAAAGTCCTTAGCTTATTGTAAAATCTGTTTGGTCAGTTTGTCTGAATTTATTATCATTGCTAAGTAAAGATAGGTTGCATTTGATCATGTTTATTTTCTCTTTTCTAATTAATTATGTTTTTAAAAGTTGGTGTACGTTATTCTACATATTACAATCTGCTATGACTGCATATATGTTAGCTATCTCTCAAAAGTACTGGAAAGTTTTATTTAGCACAACTATTTTTCTTTCTCTGTCTTTTGTCATTGCGCTATCCCAGAACTTTAAGAAGCAGACTTCTACTGCTCAAAGCTTTGTAAAGTGTGTTTGAATAAGTTGAATTCAATTACACTTCATCACTTCCCTTAAACAAGTAAGCTAATGATGTTCCTTCCTTTTAAAATGTTGTTGAGACATCCACACGTGTTCCTCAGGAACCCCCAAACTTGTTAAAAGCACGTGCCTGTTTCATGCTCTGGAAGTGTACTTGATGTTGGCATTTGGTATCAAACCCAGATGGACATGAGTGTCATCATGTCATTAGTAAACCCATAGAGAGGCATTTTTTCATGTTTATAGTGGATTTTGAAGGCCTTTAGATAGTTTCAGTGAAAGGGGAATACTTGAGCCAGAACACACATTCCACAGAAAAATATGCAAGAAATCAACTCCCCAGTGAGTTTTGTGTTCATATGATTTTTTTCTAAGATTCTTTGTAGTTTGGGAGTCATTTTAATGTCTCCAACTAGTTTAAGCTCTACATACGTGATTTAAAATACTTCCTTGGAGTATTTAGCAAAAAGAGTTCTTTTTACTTGCTTTCAGCTATTAATTTAAAATGAAGGTTAAAAATAATCTTCATTTTCTTTCTTAACAAATTGAACAGCTTGGCTGAGAGGAAGTCCCTAGTGAATATTGACGCTAGAAAAATAAGCCGGGCAAAACCTGAGGTAACCTCTTATCTGCATAAGGACAGTAAAGGAGAAAAAATAAAATAAAGAATAAAATTTGCTCCTAGGATAAAGTTTGCATTGAAAATTCTGACCCAGGTATCAGAATAGTGCTCCGAGACACATAAAATCTAGAAGACATGCCACCCAAGACATATAAAATCTAGAAGACATGCCACCCATACATCTCAAATGGATACATGTTCTGTGCAACACGTATACATACACACACCAGTCAGAAGAAGTTGGCCAATGCAGTCAGCACCTACATTGCCCAAAGGCAAACTGGAATTATTGAGTACAAATATGAACAAATAAACAAACTTGCCAAACATTTGATGAAAACCAACAGCCAAAGAGAAGTGCCAAACTCAACAGAAGAATTAGCAACCAAACAGAAAAAAACTTTAAAATTGGCATTTAATGTACTTAGAGTTGAGAAGATATTGCATCTATAAAATAAAATTAAGCTTCTAAGAAAGAGAAATACACCTTTGTAAAATTAAAACTATGATGTGGCAAATGCAGCAGATTTCCTTTCTCAACTCTGTTCCAACCCCTTTGTAACACACCCTATTGCATGCTAGAGACTGGGAAGTCTGTATTTCTCAAACTCCTTTCCGTCTAGGGATCTGCGTGGGACCTAGACGGATTCTTAAAAGGAGAATGCAATGTGTGAAGTTTGGAAGGCAGACGTGAACATGCTGAGGTGGAGGCCACACTTGAGCTGCTTTTGTTGTGTCTGCTGGCAAGTACAGTCAGGGAGGCATTTGGCTTTTCTGAGGCAGCTATAGCAAAGGTCCAAGTGTCTGTCCTCTGGCTTCAGGGGCATTCAGAAGCAGCATGTGACATCTGTTTACTGGTACATGTCAGGGCTGAGGCTGCATGTTCTGTAGCCAGCAGAGATGTAACGTAATGACACCTTATCCCTGAGCTGGGACTGAGGCACTTAGACATGGAGCCAGCAGTTGTGGTGGCAGATTCTTTGCAGTAGCACAAGCCCTCAGCCTGGCCAGTTCTATCATGCTCTGGGAGTTGTTCCAGGGCTTCCCAATTATGGACTGCTCCTCCTGACCTTCAGATGATTTTGTAAACATCTAATTTAATCTATTAAATTTTTTCTACCTAATCTAGCCAGAGGGCAACTGGAGCCCTGATTGATATATGTGATAATCTAAATAATACAGCTTCATATATATATGGGTTGAAGCACAAAATAGATGCATTTTGAAGATTGAATTGATGAGCTGAAAGATCAAAATAAAGTAATCTCTAAAATGTAACACAAAAGGACCTGGAGATGGAAAATGTGAAAGAAAAGCCAAAGCACAAAATATAAATTTGCAATTTCCACTATTCGTCTAATAGGAGTTCTAGAAGGATAGGACTGAGAAAATGCAATGAAAGAAATAAAGAAATAAAAGAAACTCCCAATATTGAAAATAATTTTCAGAGTCAGGTCTCAGAAAGTCACTAACTACAGACCCTTTCTGTTCTAATTATATTTAATATATAAGAAGGTTTAAATAATAAACATGAAAAAACTCAAGAAAGAGGAAGACATCAAACTAAACAAACAGTGGTATTGAGTGATGAGGCATTTGTTTAAAAATTAATAAGATGGCAGGAAAAATAAGGTAGCAGACATTGCTAATCACAATAAACATTAATTAATAACAATTATCTATTAAAATAGGTACTATAGCCATCAATTTGTTATAAGCATACTGTGGAGCCCTAAAATGTTCTCCAAGTCACTCATAAAAATAAAATATAGCAAGTAGCAGAACAATGTGTAAATTGTGACCACAATTATGTTTGAACGTTGTGCATAGTACATATGATTAAATGTGAGTGCATAGGTAAAGGGTTAGAAAGGTATATGTCAAATTTTTAACATTGTTTCCCTCTGAGTAGGAATTGAACTAGGGTTGGGAGTGGTGATGGAAAACTGCAGTGAATATTTTTTACCAATAAAATATTTTTACAATACTTGTAACATTGAAAATAAGAAATATTTTGCTACTTTCCAAAGATAATTGTATCAATAAAAACATTTTGAAATAAGAAAAAAATTATTACAACATAATCATACAACTCCTATCTGAAAAACCACTTCCGCAAAGACACTCGTAAAGTCAATGAATTAGTAGAGTACATCAGAATTAGAGAATAAGGTTTTTAAAAAAGACACCTTCTTTAGGATAATAATTCATATAAAATATATGCAAAATTTCCCCAGGAGCAACTCATGCTGCAAATGATTTGTGAATGGTTGTGGATAAGATTCTTCCAAATTTAGAACCAATAAATAAACTATAAGAAAGATAAAATAAAGTGTAGAATCTACAATAAGTCTGGAAAAAAAATGTATCATTGTACCTTCAACAGTAAAGGAAAATGCATCCTTCTAATATAGAAAATGGTATAATGGGACTATTTCGATTTGAAAGCAGGTATCTTTTAGTACCATCACTTTTTTTCCCTGATACAATACAAATCAAGAAACCTTCTGGTATCAGTTTGTTTTCACAAGGAGATTTTTTTCAACTGTCAGCCAAGACAAATATTTTGGTCCTCATGTCAGTTATATACTCTGTGAAAATTAATAGATTGGAGTTTTGATATGCATATCATTCTTATGAATTGTGTTAATGTGAATCCACTCCCTTTCTTCTCATCAAGTGATGAGAATACATGGAATATAATATATAGTATATTAATATACAGACTGATATATAAATGATAATATAATTTACGTGTATATATTCACAGTTTATATATTTTGTAAGTATTGATATATGAATAAATTAAAATTAATTGGCTTTAAAGCATTAATATGAATATACTAAAATTACATTACAAATCCAGCTACCTTAATGTGGCCTTCTTGACCCCAAAATACAAATTAGATTGCCTTGGTATTATTTTTTTATACCATCATGCAATTTTTCCTCACAGATCTTATCATAGATTCTGACTGTATATTCACCCATGTGGATATTTGTTTAATGTAATAAAATATGTTTAATTCCACTAGACTACAAACTTTATGAGATCAAGGGCCATCAGTGATTCACTTATAGGACAAATCTGACACGTAGTATGTAATTAGTGTTATTTCTTGTTCAAAAACATTTTTATAGGTAGGTTCAAATATTTTTTCCCAAACTTTTCTTTGCCTCTTAATTTTATCTGTGTTTTAAAATCAAGGGTTTTAAAAAAAAACTTTTTATCGTGGAATAATTTTTTTAAATTTATGGCTTTGGTGGCATGTTCGGTATGTTCATAATCATCTCAACTTTCTTCTAGTGCTATTATTTTTCTTCTAGTGCTTACATAGTTTTCCTTTTATGTTTTAATCGTCTTTAATTGATATACAATCTATTTTGATTTTAGAAAATAATTTTTAAAAATTTTCTTCTGTTTGGGTCCAAATAGTTTGCCAATTTTTTTTCCAATAGCTTTTTATTGAATAAACTGTTCTTTTACCACTGTTTCAAAACACTACTTCTTCATATACTAAATTATTTTATATGTACTTATGTCTACTATATTATGTTTGGTTCCATTGCTCTATCTGACAACATCTTAGCTGGTAATAGAATATTAAAGTTCAACTGTAAATGCATCATTACTCTTCTCTTTAACATATCATTAGATTCTTTTACATTCTCTCAAGGAAATATAAGGAACTGTTGTATCAAGTCACCTTCACCCACCAAAAAAAATAATCTAGATGTACAATAATTTGCTGAAATTGGAAAAAGCAGATCAAAGAGAACTATTAGAATAGAGATTTGGAGAGCCTTGGTAACACTTTGACATAAGGAACTAAAAACAGTGAGTTTCACATTAAAATGTGATGTAGATGTCATCATTTCACTGTGTATATGTATATCAAATCATATTGTATACCTTAAGTACCTATGATTTTTATTGAAACAAAAACAACAATAACAACAACCTAGTAGTCCCTGATTTGGGATTGGGAAATATATTACCCGTAAAAACCTGTTCCGTCAAACCAAACAGGATAATATACTGTCCAGGTAAAATGGTGGCTGGTGGACCATCCCTTCTCTCTGCTTCTCCCCCTCCCTCAGGCTTCATATTGCCTATTTGAAATGCTGTCCTTTTACCCACTCTTTAAGATTTTTGCTTATTAAGTCATTATGGTATGATTCAATTGAATTAAATAAAACTCACTCACTAAAAATCTTAGAAAAAATAAAAAAGAAAGAAAGGAAAGGAACACCTAAATTACTGGAGCACACGGAAGGGGAGGTAAGCTGAGAGGTTCTCTCTTAACAGAAACTAACCCAGGAGGGGAACGAAAATAGTTTCACTTCATAGTGTTATAAACCAGGTTTGGAAAGTGTATACATGTAACTCAGAGTGAGACAAATGACTGCTTATATGAATTGGTGGACACGTGCAATACAAGGAGAACTGGAGGAATGTGATTTTCTTTGACTTAGGTATATTAGGAAGTCATTGTATATGAAACTGATTTCATGTGTGGCAAGAGAAAGCTGAAAATGATAACATTTGAGCAGTAAGTCCTCAGCTAGGAGAAGCAGCTGTGTAGGATTTATGAGGGCTTCAAGTATGTGAGAAAAATTTCAGAGAGTAAAAACGAACTGTCTGCGGGCTTCAGAAAAGTCACAGGAGGTCTTTAGAACAGGCTTGGTGTAAAAATACTGACGAAAGGCAAGCCACATCAGGGAGTGCAGGCAGCCTAAGACTTATGGTTAGGAGTGTTAAGAGTGTGTTAGTTGAAGAAAGAGATCAAACCACCTGGTAGATTTTGGAGACTGTTGAGAATGGCTTCACACAAAAGTTGTACTAATGAGCCAACCAAGTCCACAAGAAACAAGTTTCCAGGTCAAGTAATCCAGGGAAGTGGTCAAAATTAACTTGATGTCTAGACAAATAAAAAGAAATAAAAAAAAGCAGCTAACTGGTATAGAGGAGGAAATTGCTGTAACTTACAATCTCAATAAGGATAAGTAAGAGGACAATAGAATTACTCATTTCCAGGCTGCAGGAACGATGTCAATTTCTTTTCTATTTACCTAAACTAAAAAAAGTCTATTGGGAAACATCCCAACTCATAAAATCCAAAAAAGCTTTTAGCTTGAGTAAGTACTGTGAGAGTCTTAATATAAAACTGACAAAAACAAATACAACAATGTTGTCAACACCAGGCTCCTACTATTTTAGAGACCTTTTAAAAGGCTCCATTGTCATGGACAGTCAGTGTGATGAGTTTTCCTAAGACTAACTCGAAAGGCTAACTAGCCAAAGTTCTTGAGAACCAGCTGAAAATTTTCGGAAAGTAGCTTTTCTTTCTTCCTTCCTTCCTCCCTCCCTCCCTCCCTCCCTCCCTCCTTTTTTTCTTTCCTTCCTTCTTTCTTTTCTTTTTTTCCCTTTTTTCTTTTTTTGGCCTCCAGACAATTTGAGAAGTGATAAGAGAATTACAGATGAAAGTAGCTGTATCACAGTAGCCGAAAGAAATGTTAGTAATATAATAAAGCTTGAAACAAATGATGCTTTCCTTGACTTCTAAACACTTCTTTAGTAGCATGTGGATTTACACTTTAGTAAATTTCCATTTTGAGAAATATAGACTGGTATATGATCACTATAACATCTTATACGATAACACTAAAGATTTATGGTGATATATTAGGGTTCTTTTTTCACATATCTCGAAGTAGCCTAAAGACCACGTATTGATGCATTCATTCAGTTATTGAACAAATATTTATTGAAATTGTACTATATGAAGGACTGTTCCAGACCCAGGGGATACAAGAGGGAAACAACAAAAAACTCTAACCTCGTGAAACTTGAATAAGAGATCAGACCAAAGCTAGAGATTAATGAGAAAAGGATCAGATCAGGAGGTAAATACCATGGAGTTAATAAAGAAATATGCAGCTACAATTTGTAGAACAGGAAGTTGGGGGCAGTGTGTTTGAGGAACAGCAAGAAGGCCATTGCTGCTGGAGCAGACTAAGGGCAGCAGTGGGGCAGGGCATGAGGTGGGAGGGAGTGAGGTGCTAGCCTTAGAGGTGTAGCTCAGTTTTAGGCAGAGGGGCGATGTGATCTGACTCATGTTTTTAAAGGGTACCTGTGGACGCTATGGATCAGTGTGGTGGGCGGGCAGAGAAGGGGCTGGAAAGACACCATCATTCTCTTTGTTTCACTTTGCCTTGCTGGGCACATTGCCTGGCACACATTGATGGTTCAGTCAGTGTTCACTGAGTGAGTAAATGAATGAAGATATTTATGAATGATGATAGATTTTATGAATATAATAAATAGCAACTTCTCAAGTGATATAAGCTGTCATTTGAAATAATAGAGGTCATTAGACAGAGAGGAATATTCTAAGCACTGAGAACCAGTTAAAAGATTCCCAGCCTCATAATCCTGAGCCGCTTTTAACTTTACCACATCCCTTTAAATGTGGTGAATAGGGCCCACAATATTATTAGAGTAGTTATGGGGAAAGATGGCAAAGAGGATCACAGAACGGAATTATCATAAAACAATTATGCTAAGTAATTTCTACAAATTAGCAGTTCCTTCAGCAGAAATTGTTTGTGAATATTGTAATTAAGAGAGTAAACGTCATACACTTTACTTTGAGTGAGCCTAGTAAATAAACCAGTAACCTTCCCATGTATGAAGTGGCATTTGGAAATTCATCACGGAACAATCACGGTAAGAAGCTCCATTCTTAGTTTTGGGTCTCTGAAAATGTAACTTGAGGAGGAAAAGGTTTCCCATTTGAAAAGATGTTTATTTCTTTTTATTCAACTGTGCATAATAGATTTGAAAAATAAAACAGTTCAAAATCATGTGAATGATTCTTAGCTCCTTTAATAGTAACCCCCCTCCCTCACTTTTGGAAAACAAATTATACAAACAAACTTCTGAAGAAGAGAACTGCCTCAGGACCAAGCAGAGGATGTGTTCTGGTGAAAGCTAAAATGGAAAAGCAGCACACCTGCTCGCAGCTGGTTCCCCCCGTCACATATCTCACACGGCCTCGCCATGTGAAGTCTCGTCCAAGTCAAACAAGTAGCAATTTTAAAGTAGCACCTAAAGAGGAACTCAGGCAGAGCTTGCCAGCAAAACCCCAGACGTTAGAAGTTCCTGCTGCACAGGCTTTATTTTCATTTCCTTGACCCATTTGCCAAGAGTTGTTACTGATGGCCCACTAGGCCTCCCTGTACACAGCACACCAATAATAAACAGAGGCTGGCTGACACCAGAGACACCTGCAGAACACTCACAGTGCAGGATTGTTCATCCAAGGGGGAACGTTTGGACTGAGGGTGGATGGGTAACCATCCTCTGGCTCAGTACACACACACACACACACACACACACGCGCACACACACGCACACACACACACCTGAAAGAAGTTTACCAAGGACCCTCCTGAGGGCTTGCTGGACTGCCAAGAGGGCTAATAGAAAAGAACCGCTGACTGTGAGGAGCCATGTGTGAAAAGGCCTCTGTTATGCAGTCATCCCCTTGTATCCCAAGCACTTGGACTTGCTGAAATTAATTTTGCAAAAGTTGGGTAGAAACTGCATGCAAGAGTTTACACAAAGACTTGAAGGCATGGAGCTTATTATTCCACTTTCTCAGGATCCAACTTCTTATTTATTCATAAATTACATATTTGCCAATGAAAATACTTAGTTGAAGGTCTGATCAAGCAGGTGCATTCACGTAACCTGAAAAGCCTTCACTAACATTTGAAAACTTTTCAGAACTGGATTTCCTGGAATTGACAACAAAGGTCTTTTTTTCTTCTATGAATTCGAGTTTGAAATATTTTTCTAAATAATTCAGAAAATATGATTTAAGTTGGTAATGAATAAAGAGGAATATATGTAGTAACATTTATCATGTTATGAGAGAAATATTTCAAATATATTCAAATACAATAATTAACATCTTTAAGGAGCCTGCTTGGTATTTTAAATATTCAGTACACTCAATGCTTTTGATTAATGCTTATTCATGACAGGAGAAATAAAGGAAAGCTAATTTTTATAATTATTTGGCTTCAAAAACCTAAGATTCAATTCACTTATAATATTTTTAAACTGGATAAGATTTATGAGAGGGCATAAAAATAGAAAATTTTTGCACACAACGATGTATCATAACATAACCAAGGGCCACATAAGAAGGGGCACAGAGTTAGCATGGAAACTATATTTCAAACTTCTAATACAATATACTCTTTCTAGAATATTGTACAGCCTATCTTGTGCATGTCTTCCTTTGGTATTTGTCAATGGTACAGTAATTTTCTGTAAAAAAAATGAGTAAAAAATTGGGTACTATCTCCAATTGTTTAGAGATTCTAGCAAATTGAAATCTTTTGGTTTTGTCTCATCTTTTTCTCACTAACAATCTCTCTGATGGTCTTTAAAATAACTTACATCAGTCTTAGGAATAGTCAAAACCATTCTTGGACCAGAGAGAACGCACCAGCTGCGGTTTAAGAGCAATGCAGCTGTAGAAAGTATGTGAGCAAAACTTGAAGCTGGAGAAAAGCCAGTTTGCCTTAAAAAATTCCACCTGGACCTACTTAGCACCTCCTCCCTTGCCCTAACCCTAAACACATGCCCTTGGACTCCTCAGGGACAGGAATGAAACCTGGAGAGAGCAAGAGGCTTGGTTTGTGTTGCCAAGATTGCTCCCAGGACCCTTCCATTTCCTGTTTCCCATACCTGTCCTCTTTGCTCCAGCAGATAATTGAAACTCAGTATAGCCAGTAGTCAATCACTGCTACATATTAATAAATCAGAAACTGTAGCAATTCCCTCATATTGTCTTTTTATTGTTTTTATAAAAGAAATCCAAGGGATATATTGGGGACTTTCTTTCACTGCATGTAACCAGAATTTAAATAATAAATAACTTGACTGGTACAATGCTTATTTAGGTACATTGTTTCAGCTATTAAGAAACAATTTCCAAAAACAAAAAAAGAAAAAAATTTCCGTATTCATATTCTTCAGAATGCTTATTCTTAAATAGATACACCACTTTTGTACATCCAGCAGCTGAAATATAGATATTAAAGTTCCTTTAGAAGATTCAGGAAATTTATTATGCCTTTGTTTATTCATTCATTCATTCATTTGTTCATTCATTTATTCAACAAATACTACTATAGCTTTCACTGACTGCATATATCTATTTGTGCCTGATAGTGTGTTAAATTTTCTGCACAGATCATAACATTTAAACTTTGCAGCAATGCATAAAGTAAGTACTGTCATTACCCCCCTTTTCTAGATAAGGAAACTGAAGTTCAAAGAGGTTAACTAACTTGCCCAAGGTTACCCAGCTAAGAAGTTATAGAATTAATATTTGAATAGAGTTGCTTTCAAAAATGTTCATTATAGGATCTAGGCACCAAGTATGTGAGGATTCACTGTATAATTCTTTCACCTTTTCTGCATGTTTGTAAATTTTCATAATAAAATATCAAGAGTAAAATCACTTCTAGCTTCATTTCCATGAAGCTTTCCTTGATATATCATATTGTGACTCATTTGATATTCGATATTTGGAGCTACATTATGAACACTAATGCAAAATTAAGACACTCGCAGATAAACAAAGCTGAGGAAGTTCATGACCACTGGACCTGCCCTGTAAGAAATGCTCAGGCATTCTGCAAGTTAAAATGAAAAGACACTAGACAGTAATTTGAAGCCATATGAGGAAATAAAGATCTCAGTAAGTGTAACATACACACTGATGCTAAAATCTTCACAAAATACTATCAAACTGAATTCAACAGCATGCTAAAAGAATTATACATCATGACTAAGTGGGATTTATTACTGAATGCAAGGATGGTTCAACATATGAAAATAGATTAATGTAATACACCATATTAACAAAGTGGAGGAGAAAAAAGTTACATGATTATTTCAATTGATGCAGAAAAAGCATTTGGCAAAATTGAACATTCTTTCATTATAAAAAGACTCAAAAAGCTGAGAATATATGGAAACAACCTCAACATAATAAAAGCCATATATGAAAAACCCACAGTGGACATCACACTCAATGGGGAAAAACTGAAAGCTTTTCCTCTAATAATAGGAAGAAAGTAAAAATGCGCACTCTCACCACTCCTATTCTGCATAGTACTGGAAATCCTACTGAGAACAATTAGGCAAGAAAAAGAAATAAAAGGCACCCATATTGGAAAAGAAGAAGTAAAATTATGTCTGTTCATGATACAATCTTATATGTAGAGAACCCTAAAAATTCCACAAAAAATCTCTTAGAGCTAATATATTAATTTAGCAAAAGATCAGGATACAAAGTCAACACACAAAACTCAATCACATTTCTATATGCTAACAATGAACAATCTGAAAAGGAATTTAAGAAAACAGTTTCATTTACAATAGCATCACAAAGAATAAAATACTCAGAAATTAACTTAATCAAGGAGGTAAAAAGTTTGTATGCTGAAAATTGTAAAACATTGCTGAAAGAAATTATAGAAGACATAAGTAAGTAGAAACACTTTCCATGTTCATGGATTAGAAAATTTAATATTGTTAAAGTGTGCTTACTACCAAGAGTGATATACAGATTTTATGCAATCTCTGTAAAAATCCCAATGAAGTTTTTAAAGAAATAGAGAAATCCATCCTAAAATTCATATGGAATCTCAAAGGACCTCAAACAGCCAGAACAATCCTGAAAAAGAGTGGAGTTGGAAAACTCTCCGATTTCAAAACCAATTACTACAAAGCTCTAGTAATCAAAACAGTGTGGTACAAAGACAGACATATAGATCAATGGAATAGAATAGAGAGCCCAGAAATAAACCCTCACATATAAGGACAAATGATTTTCAACAAGGGTGCCAAGGCCATTCAATGGGGGAAAGGACAGTCTTGTCAGTAAATGGTACTGGTGAAACTAGATATCCACATGCAAAAGAATGAAATTAGACCCTTACCTACCACCATATACAAAAATTAACTCAAAATGGATTAAAGTCATAAATGTAAGAGCTGAAACTATAAAACTCTCAGAAGAAAACATAGGACAAAAGCTTCATGACATGACATTATGGCAGTGAAAATCAGTTTGGCAGTGATTTTTTGGATATGACACTAAAGTCGCAGGCAACAAAAGAAAAAATAGACAAATTGGATTGCATGAAAATTAAACCATTTTTTTCATTAAAAGAGTCTATGAACAGAATTAAAAAGGCAACCTACAGAATGAGAGAAAGTATTTGCAATTCACATATTTGATAAGGGATTAATATCCAGAATATATAGAGAACTCCTAAAACTCAACAACAAAAACCAAACAACCAGATTCAAAAATCAACAGAAGACTTGAATAGACATTTCTCCAAAGAAGATATACAAATGGCCAACAAGCACATGAAAACAAAAACAAACAAAAAAACCCCTCAACATTACTAATCATTAGGGAGATGCAAATCAAAACTGCAGCGAGATACCATCTCACACCATTAGGATGGCTACTATCAATAAAAAAAAAAAAAAAAAGAAAACCCAGAAAATAACAGATGCTGAGAAGGATGTAGAGAAATTGGACCCATGTGCACTGCTGATGGAAATTAAATGGTATAGGTTCTATAGAAAACAATATGACAGTTCCAAAAATTTTTTAAATAGAATTACCATACAATCTACCAATGCCACTTCTGAACATATACCCAAAATAATTGAAAGTAGAGTCTCAAAAAAATGTACTTGTACACCTATGATCATAGCAGCATTTTTCACAACAGTTAAAGTGTTGAAGCAACCCAAGTGTCTATCAGTGGATGAATGGATAAGCAAAATGTTGCATGTATATACAATGCAATATTATTATCCTTAAAAAGGAAAGGAAATTCTGACATATGCCACAAATGGATGAACCTTGAAGATGTGCTAAATGAAATGTCAATCGCAAAAGGACAAATATTATATGATTCCTCTTATATGAGGTACCTAGAGTATTGAAAAATCATAGAGACAAAGTAGAATGGTGGTTACCACAGGCTGGAGGGAAGAGGGAAAGATATAGAGTTTCCGTTTTGCAAGATGAAAAAGAGTTCTGGAGATGGATGATGGTGATGGTTACTTACCAATATGAATATATGTAACACCACTGAACTGTACACTTAAAAGTGGTTAACATAACAAACTTTATGTTATATGTATTTTACAATTTAAAAAAATTGAAAATAAATACAGACACTAAAATGCATAGTCATCCAGCTGTTCCAGAACATGCTTATTTTATTTTTATAGATTGTCATCAAATTTTTTAATTCGTTATAGGATTCACAGTTGTCAAATAATGCATGTGAAGACCATCCAGATTCCCATATCCCAGCATGAAAAGCACTCAAATGAACAAATAATCACAATAAAATACCATGTGTATTATGAAGGGGGCAAATCCGTAGAAAAGTGATCAAGCCTAGTTGAAGGGAAGGATAACCCTCCAGAGGAATGAGGAGAAGATGAGGAGAGATAGATATGTGCTTTGGGCAGAGGAAATATATGTACATAGACCCAGAAGCAAAAGAGAATCTAGCACATACCAGGAATGAAAATGTTCATTATGGCCGGAAATTATGGTAGTAATCCAGGTAAGAGGTGATATAAACTGGACTAGGGTAATTGCAACAAGAGTGGATACAAGTGGACAATATTCAAGCTGATTAACAAGTGAAAGAGTCAGAAAACGGTGACTACCTATGAGAAGAACAAGGAATTAAGAATGATAATAACAGCTGACTTTTTGTTTTGGCTGTGCCGCACGGCTTGTGGGATTATTTTAATTCCTCAACCAGGGATCGAACCCTGGCCCACGGCAGTGAAAGGGCGGACTCAATCACTGGACCGCCAGGAAATTCCCAACAACTGAGTTTTAAAAAAGCTCATCATGGCCCAGGCATTGTATTAAGCACTTTACATAAATCATCTCACTTAATTCTCACAATACTCTATGAGGTATTTACTAATTTAGAAATGCTGGGTAACGTGTGCAGTGTTGCACAGATTGGAAATAGCAGAATTAGGGCTGCAATCAAGGACGGTTCACTCCCAAACCCATGCTCATAACCACTATCTAGGCAGTCTCTCGTCAACTGGGTAGAAGGTATGGCCATTTACTGAAGAATAATGGGAGAGGGTGTATTGGGGAAGGGGGTCAAGATAATGAAAATATTTTTTAAACACTTTAATGGAAATGGATGTTATATATAATTTATTAGTTTCATGATCTAAATATCAAAAGAAGTTTTACTATTTCTCTTAAGTTAAACAGGTCAAATATTAAAAGCATTTAATAATGAACAGCCAATAGAAGTTAATTCTATTTACTCCATTGTTTCTCAGCCTAGCCACGAGTCAGAATCACCTTTAGCATTTTTATTTTTTTAATTTTTTAAACATCTTTATTGGAGTATAATTGCTTTACAATGGTGTGTTAGTTTCTGCTTGATAACGAAGTGAATCAGCTATACATATACATATATCCCCATATCTCCTCCCTCTTGCATCTCCCTCCCTCCCACCCTCCCACCTTTAGCATTTTTTAAATCAAGGCATATCTGGACTTCACCCCATGGAATAAATATATGAAGATGTATCTGTATTTTTCTAAAACTTCTCAGAGATGCTAGGGCTGAGAACCGCCATTATATATAATTTATGGCGGTGTTTTTCAAAATGGGAGAGCAAGACTGCCGGCATTAGGAATTCAGGAGTACTTATTGAAAATGCAAATCCTAGGTCCCCTCCCATGCTTCTATATAGGATCTCTGGGAGTGTGCCTCAGAAACTACATTTTAACTGGCTTCTCAAGAGACAGTTATGGGTCTTCCCTGGTGGAGCAGTGGTTGAGACTCTGCCTGCCAATGCAGGGGACACGGGTGCGAGCCTTGGTCTGGGAGGATCCCACATGCCGCGGAGCAACTAGGCCCGTGAGCCACAATTACTGAGCCTGCGCATCTGGAGCCTGTGCTCCGCGACAAGAGAGGCCGCGATAGTGAGAGGCCCGCGCACCGCGATAAAGAGTGGCCCCCTCTTGCCGCAACTAGAGAAAGCCCTCGCACAGAAACGAAGACCCAACACAGCCATAAATAAATAAATAAATAAATAAACCCAAAGTTAAAAAAAAAAAGAGACAGTTATGTACAATAAATTTTGACAAGTAATAGTATGTGGTATTTATCTGCCTTCATATTATAGAGGTATATTAATAATAAAAGCTATACCATTAATCTTCCAAATGTGTAACTATATATTGAGGACATACCGTTTTAGCATCTAATAATTCTCTGTTCCTTTTTGTTTACTTTTTAAAAGTATAATACTCCATTTCCAATCATTCCCAAATCAATCACTATTGTGTGAAAGAGAGAACACAAATCCTTGAATCAGTAGGAACTGGTACTCCATAATGGTGTTCCAAATAATTTTGCATGTCAGAACTGTACTATGCCCATTCATAATAAATCTAGGCCACGGCAAGTTTACAGGAGCTGTTTCCAAATAACGATTCCACAGAAAACATGTGTCAGATTTGTTTTTCTGTGTCAGAACAAAGAGCACAATAGGAATGGATTTTTACTCCTCTGATGATTCAAAATATTTGTTGTTTAATGCTAATGGGCTTTGAGTCTCCCCAGGAATTGGCTTCCCATATGTCTATTAGTTAGGGCTGTCATGTACAGTGATGCAGGATGTGCACTGCACAACTCCAGGGGACACCATGCATACTATGGTCTATGACGTGCAACATGGTGACAACTCTTAGAGGCAGTAATTAAATCCCAAAGAAATTTTTAAATTCTAAATTAAGTCTTATTTTACTATTTTCTATGGCATCACATTGGGAAATATGTCCTTTACTTGAAATGGTACATGTACATTGTTGACTAAAATAGCTCGAAAGTACATTGGTAAAGAAAAGTAAGACATATACTCACCAAAGATAAGATCATTGATAATTTGGTTCAAAAAATTATAAAAAACTGTTGCAGCTAGTCAAAAAAATTTCATACAATTTTTCAAAAATATTAAATTTTAAAGTAAAGTTTTAATTTTTCCTTAATTTGGCTTTAATTTAAAATATAAAGGTTTAAGATTGTTTATTTTAATCTTGACTGCTTATGTAAACAATAAACTGCTTTTTTAATTCATTCGCAAAGCAATAGTGTTTGTTATCACAAAACCTGAGGCCCCACTTAGAGAATGTGTTTTTCTATTACAGACATATAATGATTAAGTAAATGTTTTTATCAGAGATTCAAATATTAACATTTTCACTTTACATTTACATTAGAAGCAAGAAGATAGTATATCTCAAAATTTCAAGAAATTTGACATAATTATTACCATTTAGAGATACCTAGTTTTAAAAAATTCTTATTCTTAAAAAAAAAAATCAGGCATATCTCTTTTACTCTTGATGTTTGCTTTCTTAATCTTCTAAATCCAGGTATTATAAAAGAGTCTAAACCTGAAATATTCATACCTGGAAGAGAGTATTATACTTGAACTTTTGTGAGTTTATAGTAATTATGTTTTCTTAACCATATATTTTAATGTTATTTTACTTTACTCAATTAGCATGGGATTATGCAAAACAGACTTTGCAGTATTTACTGAACATAGTAACCAAAAGTGGGTCAAATATTTCAGATAATAAAAGGCATAATTTACAAGCCCATAAACCTATTTTATGAAGTACTATCAGTTTAATTTCAGAGTGCTGTAGTGAAGACAAATATATTCATGTTCTTAAACCTGAAAATATATTGAATATTGATAGTTAAAATCAACATTTGCTTATTTGGGAACTGAGAACCCATGAGACCTCCCTAACACTAATCTTGCCCTCCCCAGCTACCTGCTTCATCATTAACTTATAGCATTATCAACAGTTTTGCGAGGAGGGAGAGAAACACCATGTACTGGACCTACTATGTGCCACACAGTGTGTGAGGCAGGTACTTTTAGGAAATCAGGAGGGAAGGAAAAGAGGCAAAACATAAATGAGACAATTTTATTACCACTTGGCAGTTCTAATAAGCTTAATAAGGAAATACATGATATTATTGATTAAAAGTATGTTTAAGGATTTTTCTCTATATTTCATACATCCATTCATTCTCCCCCAATAGTATGACTGCTTGATTATTGGAGATATTTTAATGAATAAATAATTTCAAATGCAAGCAAACAGTGGAACCTACCCTGCATGGAAAACTGTCTACCAGACTGTGCCTATTCTAATGAAGGAAAAAGCTTCCTTGGTAAATGTGAAATAACATATGGTCTCTCTAGCGTTAACATTACTGATACAGTGATACACAGACAACCCCATATCAACCTTCTTAGTGAATTCCAGGGATTAATTTTTGACCCAGAATAGAGTAAGAAATGGAAGCCAGCTGAGAACGTCCCAAATCAGTGGTATATTAGAGAGTAGATAGAAGTGATAAGTTTGCAAGTTCACAGTTAGAGAGGAGTAAAAAGGTAAAGCTCTTTTAGTTATTTCTTACGGAAAATAGTTGCTGTTCCCTAACTGTATGTGCATCTAAAGAAGCTCAGTTTTTTGGTTTTCTGGTTTTTGTTTTGTTTTGTTTTGTCCTCAGAGTGCATGTATACCCCAGCTCATTCACATTACCTAGCACTCAATAAATATTTTCTGAATGAATGAACTAGTGAGTATTTCTAATTCTCACTTGTGATTGAAGACACTTTGCCAGTGAGCTAGAGGCATCCTGAAGCAACGGGGGGCCAGATGTGTAAGAAAGGCCATAGTCTCCTCATCTGCGAAGTGCCTCCCTTACTTCGTGGGTTGCTGTAAACATTATTTGAGACCATAAAGCTCTTTCAGAGAGAGTACCAGGCATCAAATAAGCCCTTAATGGTTGCAAGTATCAATTATGTTGTTACCAGTGCTACAATGGCTGATGCTTCATGTGAAGCCAAAGTGTTTTGGAAGCTCTGAATTTTATGACTAAAAGAATTTTCACTAGTTCTGTGAAAAATGCCATTGGTATTTTGATAGGAATTTCATTGAATCTGTAGATAGCCTTGGGTAGTATGGTCATTTTAACAATATTAATTCTTCCAATCCAAGAACGTGGTATATCATTCCTTCTGTTTGTGTCATCTTCAATTTCTTTCATCAGTGTCTTGTAGTTTTCTGAGTACAGGTCTTTTACCTCCTTAGGTAGGTTTATTCTCAGGTATTTTATTCTTTTTGATGCGATAGTAAATGAGACTGTTTCCTTAATTTCTCTGCCTGATATTTTGTTGTTAGCATATAGAAATGCAACAGATTTCTGTATATTAATTTTGTATCCTGCAACTTTACTGAATTCATTGATGAGCTCTAGTAGTTTTCTGATGGCCTCTTACAGTTTTACTTCTTCCTTTCCAATTTGAATTCCTTTTATTTCTTTTTCTCCTCTGATTGCTATGGCTAGAACTTCTGAAACTATGTTGAATAAAAGTGGTGAGAGTGGACATCCTTGTCTTATTCCTGATCTTAGAGGAAATGCTTTCAGCTTTTTGTCACTGAGTATGATGTTAGCTGTGGAACATTTTGGATGAGCCTGGAGGCTGTCATCAGTACTTACAGGAGAGACTTGCACCTCTGGACAATGGGCATCCACCTACAGAGAATAATTTCAGAGACTTCAGTGACAGACTGACTCAAATATCTCTGCCATTCTTCTCTCATTTTGGAAATGTGTTCATTAGAACCAAAAATCATTGTTCCTTTAGCCTAAAACTTTATTCCTTTAAAATATAAAAGTTTGGCTAAAGTCTTACATACTGCCCTCTTACTTACTCCTTACTTCTCTTCACTGCCAGCCAATCACTTTTCAAGTTCTGACAATGTCACCTTCAACTATTTATTGAATAGTGCTTCTCAAATTTTAATGTGCATAGAAATCAACTGAGGATTTTGTTAAAATGCAGATTTCGGTAAGACTTAGGGTCAGACATATTCCATAAACTAAATGCAACTTAGTATAGCATCCAGATTAAAAAAAAAAAAAACAAACATTATTACCAGCACTCCAGAAATCAGCTATAGTGGGCTGAATGGTGATCCCAAAGCTATCAAGTCCTAATCCTGGAAACCTGTGAATGTTACCATATATTGTAAAGTTTCTGTAGATATAATTATAGTAGATCCTTGAAATGAAACAAAATTGTCCTGAATTAAGCAAGCAGCCTCTAAATGCCATCACAAGTGTTATAAGAGAGAGACGGAGGGATTAGACACACACAAAGAAGGCCATGTGAAGACAGAGGCAGAGATTGGAGTGATGTAGCCACAAGCCAAGGAATTTAGTCACAGGAAGTTTAAAGAGGCAAGGAACAGATTCTCCCCCTAGAGCCTCCAGAGGAAGTGAAGACCTGCCGACACCTTTATTTGGGACTTAACAGCCTCCAGAACTGAGATTGAATTAAACAACTGTTGCTTTCAGCCACCAATTATATGGTAATTTTCATAGCCTCAAGAGGGAAATAAATATACCAGCTTTAATTATTTTTTAAATGAAATATCTCCCATCCTTTGGTGCGATTAAGACTCATATACTTTTCTGAGAACACTTTTTAGGGAACCTGAACAAAATGAGTGAAAAGTCCCTGTCTGATATCTTCGTATTACTGAATGACATAACTTGCTCATTTTTTTTCCATTTTACTTTTCAATTTCAGATACGGTTGCATATTTAGCATTGAGAAATTTCTGTATCTCAGTTACTGGCCCTATTTACTTAATTCTTAATTATTGTAGTTCTTAAATTGATTTAGCACTTTTACCCTCAGCCTGTGTATAATTAATGATAGGATTGATTTTTCTAAATAATCCCTGGTTGTAGCTAATAATTGAATAACCCTTTCTAATATAAAAGCAAAGTAAGTAGTCTAAATTTCTTGCTGCATTGTTTTGTATGCAATTTATAACAAATTACCACAAAGTTAGAAGCTTAAAACAACACAATTTATTATCTTACAGTTTATAGTTCAAAAGTCTGACATGAGTTTTATCAGGCTAAAATCAAAGTGGCAGCAGGGCTGAGTTCCTTTCTGCGGATTTATAGAGAGAATTAGTTTTCTTATCTAGCTTCTAGAGGTTGACCACATTCCTTGGCCCACGGCCCCCTTCCTTTCTACTCAATGCAGCAGTGTTGCGTCTATCTGATGACCCTTCTTCAAGAGTCACAGCTCCCCCCTGATCACAGTGGGAAACGTTTTCCTCTTTTCAGGACCCTTGCGAATACATTGGGTTGACCCAGATGATCCAGGCTAACCTCTCTATTTCTAGGTTCTTAACCTTAATTACATATTCAAAGTCCCTTTGCCACGTAAAGCAACATATTTACAGGTTCCGGAGATTAAGACATGGATATCCTTGGGGTCCATGATCTAGCCTTTCTAGTTCCACAACCTAATTTTGATGATGTAGGAGATTTTAATATTTCGTCTTACTTTTAGAAAATAAAAGAGCCTTTTTGATTTTTTAATCTTAACTATTTTCTAAAGTCACTCACTTTAAGTAAAATACTTATTTAAAACATTACTCATCCAAATATTTTATCTTTGTATAGTGCTGCTAAATACGATGCCAGGCTTTCAGCCATTTTGAGAATCATTATTGTTAGAGTAGTTTTTATACTGGAATTATTATTCTTCCTAAATTAGAGATATATAGTAATTTTAGTAGTACTATTTAAAATATATTGTTTAGTTACCTGTTAGATGATCTTTCTTGAAGTGAAAGACAAGAATTATCCTATTTTTATAAATTAGCAAGCTGAGATGGAGATATTGATTTTACCAGTGCCTATCAAAAGGGAAAAAAGAGCTAAAATGAGAGGTCACAAATATTTTACCTATAATCCTTTTTGTGGTTCTTTAAATTCCATTGTAACCAAGTTATTGATTCATTGTGTTTTTCTAACACGTTAACTGAATGTGTTGCCTAAACATTAGAGAAAACTAGCAGACTCTGATCTGCCGATTTTTTTTTTAGGTATGTGGACATTTCTGCCCGTCTCAAGTCCACAAATTCATCAAAATGTATTCATATCCCTCTCTTCCAATGAGCCTACCCTGATTATCCCAGTCCGCAGTGATATGGTTCTTCCAAAGATTTAAACTGTTTCTTTGGTATATTGTTCATTTGGTACATGTGAGCTGCCTTGAATTATGCATTACTTTTTCTATGGATAAACATTTTCTTCCAAATGAATTGTGAACTACTTGGGGGCAAATGATATTCATTATGTTTCTTCATATTCCTCTTGTGCTTATCATACTGTTCTGCCCATTGTAGGTAATTATAGCACATTTGTTGGTTGGTCAGCAGTATCACATCCCCATCCTCATCATCATTATCAGCATCATCAGTAAGCATTTACTGAGAAAATGACAAGTCATTGTCTAGAACAGCAAAGAATGTCCTCAGAAATGCTTAACACATGTTTTTCTTGCATCATACACAGGAAAGGAAATACTGTCTTGTACTGGTGAATTCATGGGCCAGTTATGAGCACAAAAAGGCAGTGTGATCTAATGAACATTTTAAGGGATTAAAAAAAAAAATCAGGAGATCTGCCTCCTACTCCTTCAGGCCTTCACTAGCAGACTAACTCTAGGCAAGCTAAGGTATCTTGGCCATTGTGCTGTTTCCTCATCCTGCAAAATTGCCCCTGTAGCAATTTCTTTCCTATGTATACCACTAGGCTATACTGTGGGTATATTTAAAAAATAGAAGATAATTTATTTTAAAAAGGTATATTTCTCATAAAAACCAAATTCTCTTTCATTGTCATCTTAAAGTCACATTCGCAAATGGGAATTCCCAAGGGGATAAATGGTTTTTAAAAGACATTCTCTGTGGAATTCCCATTTTAAAAATCCCCTGAATGTGTTTCAAGGTAATAAAAGCCCCTCCTCTGCTCTGTGGCTCCACACTAGAGCAGTTTACTTGCTTCCTTGCTTCTGAGACCTTGAAGTTTCTGGAAACGTCCAAGAAATGATCAAGGTCCCAGCAAGGAAAACCCCAGCCCATGCTGAAGCCTAATTTATCTGAACTGTTATTGTTGTACCCACTCTACAGATTGTACTCATTCTACAGATGACGACACTGCCTTACAGGATTGCTGTGAGTTGCAAACGAGTAAATGTTTGTGAAAACCATTATGCAAGGACATTGTTTTTAGGTGCTTAACTCAGGAAAATTGAAAAAGTTCATCTATTAATCTATCTGCTTTGCTGATGTTAATAACTTCATGTTTATTAAAAATTCACAAATCTGACATTTCAGATTTGAGTGATCCACATTCAAATTCATGTTTCTCATAATCAAAATATGTGATTTGAACTAGATGCTGTATGTTATGCTTTAATCTTCATTAGTTAATCTTCATTAAGAAATGGCATCAACTATTTCTATGGCTATGACTATCAAAAATGTTTACATGTTTGATAGCCTTAAAGTGCCTAAACAAATCATACAGACAGAAAGGACTTGGATGACTTGATATTTTTAAATGATGTAAATATAAGTAGACAAGTTGGTATTTTGTTTTAAAAGTAGATGCTATTGGGTTATTTTGGCATAATTATCATGGTTAAAAACAAAAGTATTTTAAATGGGCAGATAACAAAGATAAACACACATTTATTATTTTTTTAATCTTGAGATCACAATGTTGTATTTGCACATTACCCTTAAACCACATCCTGCATGTTTTGAATTTCAGAGAGTTTAGGATTAAGGGCAGTTCTTTTTATCTTATGCTTATTCTCAGAGTTTGTTTTGATTTTTTTACCCTAGCATGATACATAAGAGTTTTAAGTTCTTTAAAGATCCTCTGGACTTATGAGCAAAGGAAGAAGAGGATCAAGATGATCTGATTTTTATTTAGTATTTATTAAGCATACAAGTTATTCCAGAATTTTTGGAAAACACCAAACTAAAATAGCCTCTGAAAAAATGTTTACCTCTTAGATTTTTAGATTCAGATGTCTAATCATTCCTGCCACTTTCCTTTTACATATGAGGAAAATAAGTCACAAAATGCTTAAGTTGCTTATCTCTGGTCATATAGCTGGTTAAAGGCAGAAATTAGAAGAGCCCCTGATGCTTTCCCTCTTACCCAGTCTAGATTCTTTCCACTATCCCAAACTGCCACTCATGACAGCTAAATGTTTCCAAGAAGGATAAATATGTCATTATACATTAGAATGGAGGAAGATTGATGGCAAAGATGGTGTCCTGTTCATCCACGTGCCTAGCACACAATAGCAACAAACACTTTATAAACATACACTGAATAGTGGAGCTGCTGACCCGTGCTCATTTTGCTCTATCACATAGCAGTGGAATCAGTGCATTGTCTTTGGCTGAGGTAGGCATCTTAATTGAAGCCTAGCTGTTCAATTAGCCTCGATTTTGTGGTCTCATTGGCAATAAAGGTCACAGACTCTTCCTATGTAGAAGGAAATAACCTCTAGAGCACTGGTCTTGAAGATCTTAATGCTCAAAGTGACCATACAAACGTCCCTGTGCAAATAACATTTTACAACGCCCCCAAGTTGATGTTCCAACACAGTCCCTGACTGTATTGTTCTGCTGCCCAGATGAGCAGACAAATCCACACAGGCTCAGAAATTCCTATTACAATATACTCCTTAAACAAGATTTTTAGAAACCAAGAAAGTAATTAAAATATTACAAAATTATGCTTGGTAATGTAAGGTACATCTAAGGTAGTATTACAGTTATATTTCAATCTGAATCCAAAAAATTATATTTGATCCCCAGACAACTAAAACTTGTATGACAACAAACTTCCCCAATAGAATGCTAAGATAATAATCCAGGCACATGGGTACCCTCTTTTAAAATGAGACTTTTGTCCCAAATCCCATGATGAGTGAAACTAAACCACACGAAGGATGCCTTTCTGTCTGTACTAGATTTTGTCCGAAGTGACCCAAGACACTTGAAATAGACTAAGAGGAACTTCTTGTCTCCTTTTCACCCAAGCTGTCTTCTGTAATTCTTTGTTTACCAGGCTAATGAGAAAATCTTGGCAAGAAAACAAGCCAGAGCAAACTCTTGGCTTCTAATTCTAGCTCTGTCACATATAGCTATAACTTGGGGAAATTACTTCTCTCAAGTCACAGTTTTCTAATCAGTGAAGTGGAGGTGATAAGTGTGCTTGTTTAGTGAGTTCATTGTGAGTACTAGATGAAATAATGCATGTGAAGTGTTTAGCACAGTGCATGGCCCAGTCTACACAGTGCATGACCCAGTTTGATCGTTTAATAAATATTAGATTTTAATAACAATAGCCGAAGCTTGGATGTGAGCTTAAATGGGATGTGGGAAGAGGATGCCTTTCAGCCACCTATAATCTTAGACTCAGGGTCACCTCGGGCACCTCAATAACAGTTGCCCTTTCACGTGATTCAGCCTAAGTCCTTAGGCTATGACACCAGGTATTGCCAACAGAACTTCTGAGTAATCATGAACGTTCACTAGCCTTAAGTTTTCATTTCCTTCAGACTCTTTGCAGGAGTGGGTAGTGGATAGGGTTTGAGGGTCTGGGGTATTCTTGCTAAATCCAATCTTACTATCGTTTCTTCAACAGTAGTGTAAGTTAAATGCCAATTTACTGCCTAAAACATGACTAAATAGAATTTATGGCTGTTGTGTTCATACTGGTTGCAGCGGCCTTCTAGTCCTGAAGGTTGGGACAAAGTTTTATACATCTCAGTTGTCTTTTCTGTTCCATCCTCAATTCTTATCACAGCACCATCTGCTCCAGCCCATACTTTCTTCTCCAGGAGACCTTTTAAATTCTCCAGCGACGTCTTTAAATTAAAACTCATGGTACTCTGTTACATGAAACTACTCAGTGACTTCCTATTGCATTTTTTTCCCATCTTTATTGGAGTATAATTGCTTTACAGTGGTGTGTTAGTTTCTGCTTTATAACAAAGTGAATCAGCTATATGTATGCATATATCCCCATATCCCCTCCCTCTTGAGCCTCCCTCCCACCCTCTCTATCCCACCGCTCTAGGTCGTCACAAAGCACCGAGTTCATCTCCCTGTGCTATGCAGCTGCTTCCCACTAGCTATCTATTTTACATTTGGTATTGTCTATATGTCAGTGCTACTCTCTCACTTCGTCCCAGCCTCCCCAGTGAGGTGGATGGACCTAGAGTCTGTCATACAGAGTGAAGTAAGTCAGAATGAGCAAAAGAAATACCGTATGCTAACGCATATATGTGGAATCTAGAAAAATGGTACTGATGAACCTAGTGGCAGGGCAGGAATAAAGACGCAGACCTATCGCATTTAAATCAAATTGAAAACCATTCTTAGAGCCCACTTAGCCTACAAAATTTGGGTCCTACTTAATCCTAAAATTTATCTCATGTCATCCCTTCCCCACCCACTTCTCTGTTCTCACAGTAATCCAGACACAATGACCTTCTTTCTATTTTTTTGAACAAGCCAGGCGATTTCCTGTAAGAGGACCATTGCATTTGCTATTCCTTCTGCCTGGTATGTTATTACCTAGCATCTTCCCATGGCTTTTTTATTATTCAAGTTTCAGTTAAAACATTTCCTTCTCAGAGAGGCCTGATTCAACCTCACTATCTAAAGTAGCTAGGTCCTTTCCAATTAATATCAACTTCATTGTTCTCACAGCACAGTATCTATACCTACAATTATTTGTTTACATATTTATGATTCTTCTTTCTCTACTGAAAAGCATTGTAGTGAGAGCAGGGACCTTATCTTATTCACCATTTATTATCAGTGTTTAGAACAGTGATTTGCTTATGGAGTCTCAATAAATATTCATTAAACGTGAGAATGAATGAATGAATGACCTGAAATCTTTCTTTGGTAGTAGTCTCGTCTCCACTGACTCCCCGTCGCATACCTCTGAAATGTATTCAGCATTGAGTAATATTGCTTAGGACTTTGCTACTTTTATATCAGTTAGCTTTTACCTAATCCCTTTAACTCTCCGCATCAGGGGTCCCCAACCCCCTGGCCTGTTAGGAACCGGGCCGCACAGCAGGAGGTGAGCAGTGGGTGAGTGAGCAAAGCTTCATCTGCCGCCCCCGCGTCGCTCGCTTGCTTTACCGCCTGGACCATCCCCCCCATCGCTCGCATTACTGCCCGAACCATCGCTCGTGTTACCGCCTGAACCACCCTGCCTCCCACCATCCGTGGAAAAATTGTCTTCCACAAAACCGGTCCCTGGTGCCAAAAAGGTTGGGGACCGCTGGTCCACGTGGTCACCCTGCATTTCACATTCCAGGTAATGCTGCACAGGCTTCCTTTGTTCATTTGCTTACTGATTGCTGGGTGGGGCACCGTCACCTCTCTGGGGGCTGAGGACGGAGAGGTGGACACTTACTAAGCCCTTGGATAAGCCCTTGTTTCCTCCAGAAGGTACTCACTTCCAGGCAATGTTGATTGACAATATCCTTTAGACCATGCACAATCTTGTATAGAAGGCAAAGTATGGCAGTGTGAGTTTTTACAATCCCACCATGTTCCTAATTTATACATAGGGTTGAGGACATCTTACTAGAGAATGTGCTCATTGTCATAGCAACAATTTACAACTAATTTTGAGACATTCTTCCATGCTTGCTGGGATGTAGTGTGGTGTTGGAGAGAGCAAAGACTTGAGTTTGGAAACCTTCATTCAGAGTTCCAACTCGGCCATTTACTAGCTGTGAGTCCTTGGGCAAAATATAATATTTTTCTTATGTGATTAAAAAAATGAAAATAGAAGTGCCTAACTTACTTAGTAGAAATGCAAGTAAAGCCCCTGTCACATAGAGGACTATCAATAAATTGTGACTCTTATACTTCTCACCATCAAGTGTGCATATGACCCATGCCCATTTTGAGGTTAACATTTGGAAAGTGGGTAGAAGAAAGATATTTTTCTTCTCTCTTTTGTTCAGTTATGCATTTAATCAGTAAACATTATCGTATGTCTTCTCTGTGCTGGGCATGAGGCTTGACTGTGGAGGAACAAAGGTACATGATGGTAACATCCCTGTTCACAAGCAGCTTACAGTCTAACAGGGGGACAGTCAAGAGACCAATAAGATACAGTATGATAGTTGAGAGGAGAGCTAAGAAATGGGTTCTGTGGGGATACTGCATAGGGGCAGGGGGGTGGGTCCACAAAATCCTTCAAGAAAATGAGTTCTAAGAATAAGAGAAAATGCCCAGATGGTAAAGGAGAAGAAGTTCCTTCCAGATTTCCATATGGAGAAGTTGCCTGTCTTCTTCATTAGACTGTGAACTCCATGAGGTCAGGTTCTTATTTCATTCAGTATTGTATCTCCAGCACCTAGGACAGCGCCCGGTGCACACTGGTCTTTCAATAAGTATATTTGAATGAACCCCTCCAAAGCAAAGTATGATTAACTCTGTTCAGAAGCCTATATTAAAAGATATAGATGAGTTTTTTAACTTCGAATTGTATGGAGACAATGAAAAAAATTGTTGAGGTTGACAGAATCCAGTCTATAATGAGAATGATAAATAATTTACTACACATTCATATTCAATGAATTATAAAACCTCACTATATAGTGAGTTCAGGTATCAATTTATAGTTTCTCCTCACTAAGGAAGTGGTTTTAACCCACAACTAGTCTTGTTAATTAAAGAGACTATGTTCTGGCTTTGTCATATCTTCATTGTCAGGATGCAGTTATCCCACTGGGATGACCACGTTCTGTCAGCCTCTCTTATTTCTGATTTCTCAGTCTTCGATCATGCCTGAAGCCCTTTGATCCAAACCAATAACACCATGCAAAATTCTAAGTGCCCGTCAGCTTGCTAAAAAGAATCTATATGTGATGTCATAGTCATTTTTCTCTTATTCCCAGATTGTCTCTTATTCTCCTAAGCAATTGTATTATCCCTGCAAAATGAATGTTCCATCAATGTTAATGGTGGAAAGGAAGTAAAAATCCCTTTGTTCATAAGAATCACTTTGTTTTTGGAATCTGAATTGAAAATGAAACCTCCCTTCCTGCCTGCCACCCCACGAGCATAGCAGAGGCTTCCAGCATTATCTCTAACTATTCCACATACATTGGTTTTGTTTCTTCATAGCCTCTTCCGTTCTTCTCTCCACCATACTCTCTACCTAGGGAGGCTGCTTCTGTGGGGTACACGCATGGTATCAGGGATCTGGACCCAGTTAGATTTGGCCAATATGAGGCTCCAGCAGGAAGGTATTTATTCCCTTGATCCTCCTTCTGTGAGATTACCTATAGCTATCTATGTCCTTTGACATCCGTTATCTGCTCTTCTCCAGCATGCTCTCAGCCTGTGCATCTCTCCTTCCCTCTTGGGTTCCAATAAACTCTCCCACTTGGGGGTGAGGGAGAGGCCCGTGGTAGGGATAGTGTCAGTTTCAGTACTGGTAGCCCTGGCTTCATGCAGTATCCCTTGTGATGACCCTATATGCCATCCATTAATCCCTGCGTACATACACAAATGTTGCCATTGTCTTCTGTTGGAATTCTGACTGACACACTAACCATATAAGCCTGGGCCCTAGCGCCTCCTCTTGCTTTAGTTTTCTTATCTGTAAAATAGGATTAATAATGTTACCTACATTATGGGACTTGTGTTAGGATTAAATGAGAGAAATTTTGGCACTTAGTAAACACTCTTTAAAAGTTAGCTCTTAGCACTAGTATTATTTTGTTACGTGGTGACACTTTCTGTGAAGCATGATTAAATAAATAGCACGAGGGCAGTTTATCTTGTTGGGCTTTGTTTAATCACCTCAAATCCAAAACCATGTTGGTTATACACCTTCTTTGAACCAAGGGCCAGGGGAGATATTAAGCCTACAAAGTTAGATAAACATATAGTCTCCAGTCTCCAAGGACCTTGAACACTACAATATAAAATAGTAAGTGCAAAAAGAAAAATATTTTTAAAACTGTTATGGGAGCTCAGGTAACAAGCAGAGGAAATTCCCAAGATGCTTCTGTTTTCAGAGGGAAAGATCATTGAATGTGAGGGGAAAAAAAGGGTATTGTTGAAAGTTTGAGGAGAGAAGATATAAAAAAATGAGAGTGTGGGAGAGAGGAAGAGCTTATCATAGACAATTATTATGCAAGTGTTATAGATAGGTCCAAAGGAGTTTATGGTCATTAATATTTGTGAGAAGAGTCATTATAGTTTTCTTTTTTTCTTGCCAAACTCAGTCATAGCTATGCAAAAACAATAAAAGGAAAGTTAGGTCGAAACCATACTGGAATTTTTTCAATGAGTGTAACAGGATATGTGCAAGGAATTTGAAGAGATATGCAAGTGAACAATTATGATGCTCTACCATGGAATCTTAACTGTATAAAGCAGAAAGCGAGTATATAAAGGGGGTAGTAAACATTGAAACATGGTAGTTTAATGGATCAGTAGTTCCAAAGATCTGATAGGGCTTCCAGATTATGTGAGCTAGAAAAAGAGGAGGTGGAGGTTCAGAGAGTGGTATGTTTGGAGAAAAGATTTTGGAATCGTGTGGTTAAAGAAGAGTAGACATTCATTATAGAAAATTTAGAAAATATCGTGCTATAGAAAAACATATACACTATACGCATACACATTTGTGTGTAAGGGTGTGTTTCTGAAGTTATTACTTTCCATTATCCATCTATCACTGTACCAATGATATAAGATTTAATTATTGTAACTTCATATCTAATAATGCAAGTTCTGCTGTTTATTCTTCCTTTTCAAAATTATCTTAGATAATGTTAGCCACGATCTTCAAGGTAAAATTCTAAGGAATCAAAAGTACCCCGTTGGTGTTTTGCTTAAAATTTTAATACATTTATTTTATAATAATATATTTCCTTCAGCAATGTAGCCTCTTTGTTTAGTTTTTATGTTATTTTAGAAAAGTTTTTCATAAAAAATGTTTGGAAGAATGTTATAATTTTTAAAAAGCATAATGCAAATAAAGATTGCATGAACAATAGCTAATAGTTTATTTCTAGTGTGAAACCAAGCTATTATTTTTTTGTATAGATATTTTGTACTGGTTTCAGTTAGCTGTCTCTGATTTTCTAAGTAAATTATCAGTCTATATACAAATATGATATTTTTTTCTCCTTTCCAGTATTTAGAGCTTATATATACGTTTAATATTATTTTCATTCATTAAAATTTCCAGAACGTTTTGGATACTAACAGTGAGATCAGACGTTCCTAAGTTCTTAACCTCACTGGTAATGCAAAGAAAAACCTTTTTAAATATGGACATTTTTGTAAGCTGGGAGAGAAAAAAAATTAATAAAGTCAATGATTCCCTTCAGAAATCAAATCTCCAACTGTCAAAAAAATGAGCAAAACTCTTAGGTTCTTTATGGTAAATACTTATAGATTGCAAAAAATAGCCACCATTCTTCACTTTGTCTTTTATCCATGCCCCTTTGCAATGACACTTGGCAAGTGCTCCCATCAAGAAGAGGAGTCACTCTGCCTGCCTCTTGAATCTCAGCTGGCTTGTGACCTGCTTTGTGCAACAGGATGTGGAAGGAAAAGTCTGCTGGTTCTGAGAATAAGCCTCCAACAGGGAGGACAAAAGCTGTCTTTCACATAACCCTGAGAAGTGTGTGAATAGTGAAAAGATATGTCTAATTGCAAATGAATAAGAAGATATAGAATTTTGAAATAATTATCAGCATAAAAAATTCATAAAATAACTTGTATCAGAGAAATTTATAATGACAGACCTTTTGAAATGTTAGAAAACAATTGTTTGTCCAAACTTAGGCTCCATTTGCAAAATCATTTCTCTTCCAAAACTAAACAATTCCCCAAAACTAATGATTCATAAAGGCATTCCAGAGTCTTAAAATTCTAGGAGATAAAATTATTTCTTCATTTGTCTTTATCAGGGGGCATGCTGACAGTCTCAGGGGGGGAGTCACCAGTACTTAGCTTGTCTGACAGCTTTCATACCCTGAAATGGATGTTTCAGTTTTTGTGCAGCAACATACTGCTTAGTACGCTTTTTGTTTAACTGACTTTGGCTTCACGGTTGAAAAAGTCCCATTTCGATGTATCAGGTTTATGCCTCCTCATGAGTGTTTGGCAAGAAAAATCAGGCAACACATGTACTCAACTCATAACAAGTTTATGAATTTGTATTTTAATCCACTTCTGGGAAAAGACAAGCAGCCAGAGATCCAAATGATATATTAATGGTCTAAATTGTACTTTAATTCATCTTTTCCCAACACATGAGAAGTAATGAGGACCTAACTAAGCATTCCATAAGTCTTTTGATTCACACTTGAGGTCACAGACCATCTCAGTAAAATCTCAGGTTCCACATGCTCCTTGGTGTCTGACCCCCCACTTCAATATCAGGAATGCCTGTATCTTGATATTGATCAATAGCTTGTTCTTGTGCTTTTCATTGTTGTTTTTGTTACTTAAAAAAAATTTGTGTCTTTTGCTTAGGTTGCAAATAAATGTAGGCCGTAATTCATGGTTTCAAATGAGTATCATTTGATTTACTGAAATACTTGTGTTGGTTGTAACTTTAATTATTCTAGAAAAGATTAAAGGGCCTTATCTAAGGACAATGAGCATTTTGGAAGTTTTCCTTTTACAAACATGACATCATCATTTAGAAGAGCCCTTCGATATATAAAGTATAGAGTTTTCATGTGTCTTTTGGGAAATTAACTGTGATTAAAAAGTTATTAGAATGAATAAGACCATATATTGTATGATTCCATTTATATGAAAAAAAAATCCAGAAAAGGAAAGTCTATAGAGATACAAATTAGATTAGTGATTGCCTGGGACTGGGGGTGGGAACAGGGATAACTGCAAATGGGCACAAGGGATCTCTTTGGGGTGATGAAAATATTCTAAAGCTACATTGTGTTGCACAGCTCTAGAAATGTACTAAAAGTCATTGAATTATACACTTAAAACTTTAGGATGAATTTTATGTTACGTAAACTATACCTCAATAAAGCTATTATATTTTTTAAAAGAAAAAGAAAGGTTAGTAGAGGAGTTTAAAACAATTATTTATAACGTTTTCTAATTCCTATTGAAACGACAGAGATATCCAAATAAGAAAGCTTTCAATTACTAAAATATGTCACACTCAAGCTGAAATAAACCTGATTCTTCAAAGGGGCCTCGTTAACCTATTATATCCATTCTGGATGCCAGAATCATGATTTTACTGTCAATTAGGCCCATCCTGTATAATACCTGGGAAGATTGTTTAAATTTTAACTTCAAAATACATCCGAAGTTTTAACTGAGGATGACTAAATTTAACAAATGAATTGAACCATGTACTGCAACCTAAACATAATACAATACTTAGGTAATGGAATTCTGATGTGATCGTTCCATTTCCTTATCCCAAAGGAATTGACAAAACTCTTAACACAGTATAACTACAATAGTGACAATATAGTAAAAAAATTTTTAAGCGATAGGTAATATTTACTGAGGTTTTATCATGTACTAGGCATTGTTATGTGCTTAGCAAAAATAGTCTTATTTAATTCACACAGCAGCCCTAAGAGGCAGGTGTTATGACCATTTTGTAATAGAGGAAACTGAATCTTAAAAAGGATAACTGACTTACCAATGTCACAAAGTAAGTAGGTGGCAGGGTCAGCATTTGGATCCAGGTCTGTGTGTCCACTGCATGGTGGTTAGGAGCATGGGCTTCATGGGAAGTAGGTGTGTGAGTGTGTGTGCCCCACTCTCTAGCTGCATGTCCTTTGGGAGGTTCCTCAAACTCTCAATGCTTTGAGGTCCTACATTTATAAAATGAGGATAATAATGCTATCTAGCCATTATATATATATTTTAGAGAATTAAATAAGATGATAAGTATAAAGCTAATATTTTGCTCAAAACATAGTGGGTTCTTAATAGATGATAGACAGTAGTATTAATGGTAGGAGTAATTAGTATTCATGTTGGAGGAAAATACACATTTTATAAATGAACACATTAAACTAATTAATCAAGAGCATTAGTTAACTTCATTCTAATTCTCTAACTACCTCTCACCTCTTCTATCTCACTGTTTTTCTACTACCCTACACTGTGCTTTTTTAAAAAAATTAATTAATTAATTAATTAATTTATTTTTGGCTGTGTTGGGTCTTCGTTGCTGCGTGCGGTCTTTCTCTAGTTGCCGCGAGCGGGGAGCTACTCTTCGCTGCGGTGCGCGGGCTTCTCATTGCGGTGGCTCATCTTTGTTGCAGAGCACGGGCTCTAGGCACACAGGCTTCAGTAGTCGTGGCACGTGGACTCAGTAGTTATGAGTTGCGGGCTCTAGAGCGCAGGCTCAGAAGTTGTGGCACACGGGCTTAGTTGCTCTAAGCACGTGGGATCTTCCCGGACCGGGGCTCGAGCCCATATCCCCTGCATTGGCAGGCAGATTCTTAACCACTGCACCACCAGGGAAGTCCCTACACTGTGCTTTTTTTTTTTATTTATTTTTGGCTGTGTTGGGTCTTCATTTCTGTGCGAGGGCTTTCTCTAGTTGCGGCAAGCGGGGGCCGCTCTTCATCGCAGTGTGCGGGCCTGTCACTATCGTGACCTCTCTTGTTGCGGAGCATAGGCTCCAGACACGCAGGCTCAGTAGTTGTGGCTCACGGGCCCAGTTGCTCCGCGGCATATGGGATCTTCCCAGACGAGGGCTCGAACCCGCGTCCCCTGCATTGGCAGGTGGATTCTCAACCACTGCACCACCAGGGAAGCCCCACTGTGCTTTTTTAATGATGCATTTCTAAAGTTAAATTTGTAATTTCCTGACTATCACCAATTAGTACTATACATCAACAGTTCTAATCAGATTTTTAAAATAATTTCATAAAGCATGTTGTTCATTAGGAAGATTTTTCATTTTAGCAATTTTTTTTAAAATTTTACTAAAAAGTTTTTTTAAAAATATACTTTTACACATATGTAACCATACTTGGAAAGATATGAATAAAGTAATTTTCATTTGATCTGTACACATTTTTGTGAAAACAGCTCCTTCTGATTATTTTCCTAGGTCTAAAATTATATAAATTTTAGTTGAACATTTTGTTTTTATTGAAAATAAAAGGAATCATTGATACAATGATCACCAGAATTCCTGTTGGGAAAGAAACAGTATTTGCATGTTGTTTACAAATTGGGTCAATAGGGCAGAAGGTAAGGCTTTGACAGCACCTAAATGTGAATTTAGCAGTTTCATGCAAGACAAAAGGAAGAGATTATTCTGTTACTCTGTAGAGTGGAAAGACAAACAGGTAGAAGGGAGAGGTTGCAAGAAGACTTAACCACAATGTTATATCAGCTTCAGGTGTACCACATAGTAATTCCATATTTTTTTTTTTTAACATTTATTTATTTATTTATGGCTGTGTTGGGTCTTCGTTTCTGTGCGAGGGCTTTCTCCAGTTGTGGCAAGTGGGGGCCACTCTTCATCGCGGTGCGCGGGCCTCTCATTATCGCGGCCTCTCCCGTTGCAGAGCACAGGCTCCAGACGCGCAGGCTCAGCAATTGTGGCTCACGGGCCCAGTTGCTCCGCGGCACGTGGGATCCTCCCAGACCAGGGCTCGAACCCGTGACCCCTGCATGGGCAGGCAGACTCTCAACCACTGCGCCACCAGGGAAGCCAGTAATTCCATATTTTTATAGATTATACTCCATACAAAGTCATAACAAAACATTGACTATGTTCCCTGTGCTGTATATTACATCCTTGTAATTTATTTATTTTATACCTAGTGGTTTATACTTCTTAATCCCCTTCATCTATTTTGCCCCTCCCCCACCCCACTCCCCTCTGGTAACCACTAGTTTATTCTCTGTATCTGTGAGTCTGTTTCTGGTTCTTGTTATATTTGTTTTATTTTTTAGATTTCACATGTAAGTGAAAATATACAGAATCAGCCAGCTATACTTCAATAAAAAAGAAAAAGAAAAAAGAAAGAGGAGGCTTAACTAACTAAATGCTTAGGTCCAAGCAGGATTTTGGCCTCTTGTTTATTTTGGTGTGTTTTGTTTTGTTTTGGGGGGGGTGTTCAGTTTGGTTTGATGTAGAGACTTGCTGGATTTTGCAGGAACCTACTTAAGGCCATAGGACTTATGAATATAGAGAGGCATTAAGAGTTTGAACAACCCACCCAAAGACACATAGCGAACATGGCGGGAATCACACTTATACCCAGTTTGGCCTTACTTGAAGTTATCTAGCTTCAGAAAACCCCAAAATCTCAGGATTCACAAAAATCACAGAGCAGGCACTTAACTCTCACAAGACTAGAGAAGTGAGATTTGAAATTTATTCAGATTTCCATGGACAGAGGGCTTTAACACACATGGGAAGGATATATATATATAATAATGTAAAATAGTGAAATTATGGTCAAATATATATCATTTTAGACAATCAGTCATTTTATCCACAAGAACATTAAAGACTAAAGATGTTTAGGTACTTGACTAAGTTAAAAACTGAACAGTCAAGCTTGTATTTTTTAATTCTTTACAATCTATATTTATTCTATAATATTTAAGTATTTATTCTCTTGGATCTAGAACTTAATGAGAGAGATAAATTTACCACATTGATGATGACTTATTCTACAGTTCTATCAATTTTTCATTTAGATATTTTAAGGCTATCTTTTCAAAGGTTCATTCAAGTTGAGAATTATTATCTTTCTGTAAATGGAATCTTTCATCATTATCTGGTGACTGTCCATCTCCAGTAATGCTTTTTGCCTTAAAGTCCATTTTGCCTAATATTAATATGCCAATACCAGCTCTCTTTTGGATAGGAACTTTCTTATGTGTATTCTTTGATTATTTAATTTTCAACCTTATATTTTACTTCATATTTTTGTATTCACTCTAATAATCTTTGTCTTTTAACTTAAACATTTGGCCATTTACATTTATTGTAATTACTTAATTATTTTAATTTATTATTATTGTATTAATTTGCTAGAGCTGCCATTACAAAATACCATAGACTGGGTAGCTTAAATAACAGAAATTTATTTTCTCATAGTTCTCAAGGCTAGAAGTCCAAAACAGATCAAAGTGTTGGCAGATTTGGTTTCTTCTGAGGCCTTTCTCCTGGCTTGCAGATGATCCCTCTCACTGTGTCTTCACATGGTCTTTTCTCCATGCACACAACCCCCCAATGTCTCTCTATGTGTCCAAATTTCCTCTTCTTATAAAGTCAGATTGCATTAGGGCCTACCCTAATGGGCTCATTTTTACTTAATTAACTCTTTAAAGGTCCTTTGTCTAAAACATTCTCTGAGGTACTCAGAGTTAGGTTTCAACATATGGATTCTGAGGGAACACAATACAGCCCATAATACTATCATTACATTTGTGTATTTTACTTGTCCTGCCTCTTCCAAATTTTTCCTCTTCCTTCTTGCCTTCAGTTTCGTTGATTGATTGCTTTTTCCTTTAAAGATGATATACACTATCTCCTGTTGTGACCCAAATTTATACATACATATTTAGCAAATTCTAAAATTAATCAGTATAGCTGCCCTCATTCTAAAAAATTTAGACACTCCAACTTTAACTCTGACAACTTTCTCCAAACATACATTTATATAAAAAATTTTAGGCATACTGTTATTTTTATTACAGAAGATACTGTTACTATTTAACACAGTCAACAATTTTTTATATTTACCTATATATTTATAATATTTGATTATATTCCTTATCTATTCTATTTTTTCTTATTATTCTACTCTTTATCTCTAACTTGCCAGCTGGAGTCACATTCTTTTGCCTGAAGTACATCCTGCAGAATTTCTTTGAGCAAGAGGCTGTTGTTAGCCAAGTCTCTTATTTATTTATTTATTTATTTATTTATTTATTTATTTATTTATTTAGTCGGTCTAAAAAATCTATATATTGTTCACCATAAAAGTGTTTTCTCTAGATGTAACTCTGGAATGATTCTTCTTCTTTTCTCTGAACACAGTGGAGATATTTTTTCATCCTTTTTTTGTTTCTCAGCTTTATGTTGCTGCAATATGTCCTGTTAGTCTCTCTATCTGAAAGACTGGATTTTGTTTCCTGTCACCCCCACCTGACATAATCATGAAATCTTTGCTGAGATTCTCTAAGGTTGGGCAATACCTGGATGACTTTAGGGTTCTGCTTTCCTCTCTGGGCTCCTGCTTTCATTTATTTTTTGGACTCTGAGTATTCATCATTTTCTTGCCAGTGTCTCAATGCATGTTACAAGTTATTTTTTAGATTTTATCCAGATTTCGTATTTGTTTTCAGCAGGAAGGTCAGTTACAATATCTGATGTGCTATTCTGCTGGAAGAATAAGGCTGGTCCATCTCTCATTTACAGAGAGAAAGACAGAGAAACAGAGACAAAAGCAGAGACAGACAGAGACAGAGGAGCTTTCTTTTCTGTTAATAGAGTTCCATTTTGAAAGTAAAGGACTCATTTTGGATCTTTCTCCCCCTCTCTGTCCCTGCATGATTTGCCTTACATCCGGAGCAGCCTTGATTGAATAAAGATTACAAGCACCTTTCGTATTACATATGAAATATGTATAGCTCATGGCCTTGTTTAAGTGGGGACAGCAAAGTTAGTTATTGGTTTAGTTGTGTGAGAATCTCAAGAAGTCTAAGTTACTATCCATTTAAATTTTTTGCTGTATAAACTAAAAGCTAGGTGACTAAAAGCATGGATAAATCTATATAAATTTAACTGGGAGTTACATGGGGGAAATGAGAAGGACTATGGATTGAGTTTATACACAATTGGGCACAGGAATAACAATGACTATTAGTTCATCCAGGCATGTCTATGGGAAACATCACTAATCCAGCACAACCTTCCCTCCCCTTGAGCTAAGAAAGTGCCTCAGGATTCTTCTTAGCACAGTCTTCTCAGCACCCAATGCTGTTCCATAGTAAGCTGGAAGATGAAGCATCAGCAGAATAACAAATAATTGTAAATTGTGTCTCTGTTCCTCCATTTTTCCGTTGGCATATTGTTAGCAACCTGTTTTCATAGGTGTAGGAGGAAAAAGAATTATTTCAATTTTCTAACTTCACCCTTTTGGAAACTCTGCTATCTAAGGTGACCTGTGTTAGTACTCCCTATAATTGACTACACAAATACCCAACAAGTAACAATCCAGTAATTGCTCAAGAGGAGCAGGAAGGCTTGTTTACAGGTTCTTCCAAATATAGAACTTCTCCATGAAATTCTACATTTTGATCTAGATTTGGAAATGAATACATTATGAGCTTTTCCAATTATACTTAGGGTTTTTTTCTTTTTCTTTTTTTCCTCCTAGAACTTGAGATCAATGTCTATTGGCTTGAACAGGAAAAGACTACAATTCTTCTGTTTGCATTACCTTGTTTCCACTTTAGGGCCTTTCTACCAGCTGTTCCCTTTGCCTGATAGGCTCCTATTCTAGATCTTTACAAGGCTTACCTCTTCTTAGCCTTCAAGTCTTGGCTTGAAGACCTCCTCAAGGTCTTTTCTGATTACTCTACCTAAAGTAGCCTTCACCACCACCAACTCCTCTAGCCAACCATCTTCTTTATTTGCTTTATAACACTTATCCCTCACTGTAAGTATTGTTTTCTTTTCATGTCTATTGTCTGTCTCTGCTTACCTAAACATAAGTTCCAAGAGATCAGGACCTTTACTGACTTGCTTATCACTGTATCCTTGGCACATTCAACAGTGTCTCACATGTAGTAGCTGCTCAAAGATATTTGTGAAGGAATTGATACAAAGGAGAAATATGTACTTTCTGTATAGGTTTGACCTATAGAATTAATTTTGTAAAGAGATTTTAATTTGTAAAGAGATTTTTTTTTAACTATTTATTTATTGGTCATGCTGTGCAGCATGCGGATCTTAGTTCCCTGAACAGGGATCAATCCTGCACCCCCTGCAATAGAAGCACAGAGTCTTAACCACTGGACCACCAGGGAAGTCCCAAGAGATTTTAATTTGCAAAGAGATTTTAATTTTGTAGAGACTTTTTTGACTCTTATGATAATAAAAAGAAGGGACCCCATTTCTCTATATATAACATAAAATATATAGGTTTTTAAATGGAAAAAGAATGTAATGATTAGAAGGACAAACACATAGCCTAGGTTTTAATCTGAGCTTCTCAATTTACTAGCTGTGTGAAGTACTCAACCTCTCTGTTTTTCAGTTTTTTAACTTGCAAAATGATGACAAAGAGAAGACAATGGGACTGGAAAAAAGTAAATAATGTATTTCAAATACTGAAAATAATGTCTGTCCTTAGGAAGACTTCTATGAGTTATTTATTGACATTGTTATATACAATTACTATATATAAGCATTATATGCATGTTCAGTTAACTTTTCATAAATTTCTTCACTGCCAGGAGAAAGTAATAATACCTACCCCATAGGATCATGGTAAGTATGAAGCGTAAAGCACTTAGAATAGGATATAACACAGGTATCACTCAATAACTGTAGATTTTATTATCATGTAAAATTTACTGAAATGAGTTGTGTTCATTTACTCTCTCCATTCTCTATTTTTCTATGTACTAGTCTGTGATCTTTATTCGTGACAGAAATTCTCATGGGCAGGAGGTATCAGGATACATTGACTATGCCCACAGGCTAAAGATTGAAGATTTTGAAGTCTACTTTAGTGGAAAAAAAAGACTTCTTCCAAGACCCACAGATATGAGGTAAGTTGTGCACATTTCTCACAACTTCAATAGGAGAACAAGCTTCTCAGAGGTAAAGATAAGGATTTTAATTTTATTTTCTGGAACGCTAATGTATATATAGCAAGAATGTGGTAAGAGTGGTTTGAATAAAAAGTAAATACATTTTAATTTTTTTTTTTATTTTTAAATTTATTTATATATGGCTGTGTTGGGTCTTCATTTCTGTGCGAGGGCTTTCTCTAGTTGTGGCAAGTGGGGGCCACACTTCATTGCGGTGCACGGGCCTTTCACTGTCGTGGCCTTTCTTGTTGCGGAGCACAGGCTCCAGACGCGCAGGCTCAGTAGTTGTGGCTCACGGGCCTAGTTGCTCCGCGGCATGTGGGATCTTCCCAGACCAGGGCTCGAACCCGTGTCTCCTACATTAGCAGGCAGATTCTCAACCACTGCGCCACCAGGGAAGCCCCGTGAATACATTTTAAAACGGGGAATGAACGTGGATGCATATTTTCCATTAACAGCCTGAGGAAGGGAACTCTTCAGAGATGAGATAAGTAAATTCTCAGTGACATTCCTTTTAAATGATAAGTAGAGCCTAAAATTTGCTACTCTCACATGGCTCTTGCACCACTTGGGACTTCGTCTGTCTAGAAGCCTCAAGAGCAGTCCATGGAACACATTCTCCTCCCGTTTTTTTGTTTGTTTGTTTGTTTGTTTGGCCTATTTGGGGATTTCTTCTACTCATGATTCTTTTTACTACTGACCCCTAGCCTTTCCTCTGTAACCCTTATCCCACCACATAGGATCTACTCTACAAAGTCAACCTGTTTATAGATCCCGATCCTTCTACCACCTCCTGAATAGCTCTTAAGCTAAACTTTTTATTCTACATCTCTCACTGATCATAGAACACAAAAGTAGTAGCAGCATTCTGCTTTAACTCTCCACTGCTGTATCCAGATTATTTAACACTTTTTTAAATTGGGGTATTAATGAGAACCTGCTGTATAGCACAGGGAACTCCACTTCACTGTACAGCAGATTATTTGACACTTTTAACAACACTATTCCTCTGACATTCCTGCCCTCTTGTGTCCATCCTTCTTGCTATTATCTGAAGACTTCATAACCCATCACCGTTTCATGGACATACCCCTTTTCCTATCCAACCTAGATGCATAGCACTATCAGTTAACTTGCCTCTTGCAATAAATAATCCCAGCTGCCCATGTCTTTTTGTGCTTTGGTTGTATCTGTCCTGATAACCCTCAAAAGCAGATTGACCCAATTATCCTCTTGCTTGCACCATTAGCTTGACCCCTGAGTAACACAGAAGGAAATTTTAAGAAATTTCACAAAGGTGTGGATGGCTGCTACCAGTGATTTATGGTCTCCAAACTCAGCCAGCCCCTTTTTGGCCCTCAGCCACCCATTTATTTGCTGTTTCTCAATTCTTAGTTTCACCATTCTCCCTCCAAAATACTCTGAAGCTTCACCACTCTCTCAAAACCATTGTTCTCAACTGCTGACCCTGACTCCTGTCCATATTTGCCTCACATTTCACAGAGAACATTGAGTCTAAACATAGAAACCAACACCTGATCTGTCTGTCTCTCTGTCAACCAAAATCAGCTCCCTCACTAGCTGGCGCCCCCCTCAGAGTGCCCTTCTGATTATTCCCAATCACAATTCCATTCTGGCTGCTACTGGCCCCTGGACCCACCATCTATGTTCAGAACACATCCGCCCCTAACTCTTAGAACACCACATGCCCTCCTTCCCTCAGCCCACCTCTCAGAGGCCCAATTTGCTGCACACTTGTCCACATTCCCCCAACACAGCAAGGCTTAGGCTTCCCCAAAGACCACGAGGGTGTATATGCCCTCAGAGTGACTCAGGCTTTTCTGGTGACATTTCTGAAATAAAATAAGTGGCTGCACTCTCTACTTTTTGAAACAGTTTTTTTCTGGAAAAAAAATTAGTAGTTCATTTTTATTAAGTGAAATATTCCTTTATACATGCATCTACTCTCACCACATTTTTCCAGATTCAGAGAGAAAAGGACTCCTTGACTTGGTTAGAGCTAATTTATTCAACTTGTTTTTTATCCTTTTCACCCGTCTTTTCACTAAAGCCATACTTCATCTATTGTTCTCTTTTTTTTATATATACATTCTCAAACTGACTCTCCCAACTGGCTCTCTTATCTTGCCTCTAAACATGCTGGAACCATTTCTATATTAAAGAAAAGAAATCCTCTACCTCTCTTACAGTTTCCAGCTAAGCTCCTCAAAAGAACAAGTGTCTCCAACTCTCACTTCTCATGTAGGTGCTAACCCATTGTAATTAGCCCTCTGCCACCATTATTCAAATGAAACAACTCCTGCTAAAATCACCAGTGACTGCCAATTTCAAAATCTTATGCACTATTTTTATTTCTCATCCTATTTAACTTCTCTACATTATTTAATTACTGTTGATTAATCCTTATGCTGATTAATTCTTTCTTCTCAAAACTATTCAAATATTCTAACATTTTATGTCAGAATCTCTCATTGAACTCTCCCCTTGTTTATTTCATGCATGTTGGTAATCAGCAGAGTTCATCCTTGGACTTCTTTTCTTATCATATACATTCTCTTGAGTGATTTGATCACTTTTCTGGAGTGGAGTTGTCTTTGAAACTATAACCCCAGCACAGATCTCTTCTTTATTTAAGACTCAATTATCCTATTGCTCACTTGAGAACCTTCTGGGTATCCCATTAGCATCTAAAACTTATTTTCAAAATTAAGATCATTTTTATCTGTAAAACCTACTGTTGCTTCTGTGTCCCCTTTCTTGGCGAATAGTACCACCCTGGTAACCCAACGCAAAATCCAAACGTTATCCTAGACCTCTTCCTCTCCATCACCACCACCTCTATAACTAATGATTTACTAAAAATACTAGATTCTGTTATCTTAACAGCTTTGTTTATATTAAAGCAAATATAAAATACGTCATTTCACTTGTCAACACTTCAGTATGAATCTTCATATGATAACATTTTAAATGAAACCATCATGACATTATACCTAACAAAATAATTCCTTAATATCATCTAATACCTAGTTAGTCTTTATTCATACTTCATTGACTATCTTAAAGTTATCTTTCCATAGCTCGTTTGACCAAATCAA